>NW_027362969.1:2400000-3060000 GCF_046119375.1 Phyllobates terribilis | reverse complement strand
CCCCTCACACGCCAATCCTGGTATGTATGGTCCTCTCACCCCCCAATCCTGGTATGTATGGCACCCCTCACCCCCCAATCCTGGTATGTATGGCACCCCTCATCCTTATCATGCTACACACACATACAAGAAAATAAACACTTATACTCACCTTTCTTCCCTGTGCTCCAGCGCTGTTTCCCGTTCTGCTGGAGGCCGGGGGAGGAGTGCGGCGCCGAAGTACGCGTGTGCTCATACCACGCTGTCCGGCTCCATTTTGCTGAAGACACATTGCAAATGTGTCTTCAGTAAAATGGCGCCGGATAGCGCTATGCGCATGTGCCGATTTCAATGCCTCCCTCTTCCCCCGGACTCCGGACCGAACAGAAGCGCCGCGGTAGCGCTCATCCCGGTCAGGTAAGTATGTAAGTATGGCGCCAGAGATCGCGGTATGTGTTCAGTGTATAAGCATACCGTGATCTCCTGCACCATACACTCCTCTTACCTGTAACTGCTCCATGCGTTCTTCAGTCTGGAGCCAGACTGTGCAGGCGTGTCGCACTAGCGCAGACTATAAAGGCTTCAGACAGAGGGACGCTTGTAGCGTTATATTATAGATACTCTATATGTATATATATATATATATGTATACTGTATATGTGTATATGCATACTGTATGTATATATATATGTATACTGTATATGGGTGTGTATATATGTATACTGTATATGGGTGTGTATATGTATACTGTATATGGGTGTGTATATATGTATACTGTATGTGTGTGTATATATATGTATACTGTATATGTGTGTGTATATCTATACTGTGTATATATGTATACTGTATATGGGTGTGTATATATGTATACTGTATATAGGTGTATATATATGTATACTGTAGATGTGTGTATATGTATACTGTATATGGGTGTATATATGTATGCTGTATGTGTGTGTATATATATATGTATACTGTATATGTGTGTGTATATATGTATACTGTATATGGGTGTGTATATATGTATACTGTATATGTGTGTGTATATATGTATACTGTATATGTGTGTATATATATGTATACTGTATATGTGTGTGTATATCTATACTGTGTATATATGTATACTGTATATAGGTGTATATATATGTATACTGTAGATGTGTGTATATGTATACTGTATATAGGTGTATATATGTATGCTGTATGTGTGTGTATATATATATGTACAGTGCTGGCCAAAAGTATTGGCACCCCTGCAATTCTGTCAGATAATACTCAGTTTCTTCCTGAAAATGATTGCAATCACAAATTCTTTGGTATTATTATCTTCATTTAATTTGCTTGCAAGGAAAAACACAAAAGAGAATGAAGCAAAAATAAAATCATTGATCATTTCACACAAAACTCCAAAAATGGGCCAGACAAAAGTATTGGCACCCTCAGCCTAATACTTGGTTGCACAACCTTTAGCCAAAATAACTGTGAACAACCGCTTCCGGTAACCATCAATGAGTTTCTTACAATGCTCTGCTGGAATTGTAGACCATTCTTCTTTGGCAAACTTGTAGTGAGCTGGCCGTCTCTGGCTGTTCTGTGATAATTGATATAGAGCCTGTTACAGAAGTGATTACACAGGATGATGTTGCCACCTTGTGGCCAGAGGTTGCACCTGCGCAGGGTGTGATGACAGAGAAAAAGACTGAGCCTCCTGTGTCCCGCCCTAGAGAGTCACGTGACCAAAGTGGGAAGCAGGAAAAAGCGCGCGCAGAGTCTGCTGTGGTCTGTGAAAAGAGCCAGGACGGTGTGCAGGCCCTCGTGTGTGGCGCAGGAGAGACTCTCAACGTGATTTCTTCTATCTGACACCATATCCTCGGAGCCTTCCCCAGCTCCTGCACTGCTGAAGGATTCAGCTGTTACACTCCCTGCTACTGGAGTGTGGACTACATAAGGGGACCCACCAGAGCTTCTATCCGGATCAGAGAGACTGTAAGCGGGACCTCTGGCGAGAGGCCGAAGTATCCCTTCCTTTGTTTCCGCGAATTCTGCTGTTCCTGTTTTTTTTCCGGCTGGGACGCCTTCCTGCAAAGACAGACAGGCCTGCGACGGGGGACACATCCTTCTGGAGTAAAGGACTGGTAACGTGTGAGTAGGGACAGTGAGGGTCAGCTTATCAGTACAAGTTATTACTGTGCATATTTACGGTTGTCATTTATTGTTTTTTTTTCTTTGCTGTGTTAAAAATGTATGCGAGTAAAGATACGGTTGTCAAGATAGAGTCTGTGTGTGGGGATCTTGCTGGGCCAGATCATAGATACCAATGCGCGGCCTTGCCCGCGGTCACTTCAAACTGCTCCAGGTCCCTGATATTTGAAGGGAGCCTTCTCCAAACTGCCATTTTGCGATCTCTCCACAGGTGTTCTATGAGATTCAGGTCTGGACTCATTGCTGGCCACCTTAGAAGTCTCCAGTGCTTTCTCTAAAACCATTTTATAGTGCTTTTGGAAGTGTGTTTTGGGTCATTGTCCTGCTGGAAGACCCATGACCTCTGAGGGAAACCCAGCTTTCTCACACTGGGCCCTACATTATGCTGCAAAATTTGTTGGTAGTCTTCAGACTTCATAATGCCATGCACACGGTCAAGCAGTCCAGTGCCAGAGGCAGCAAAGCAACCCCAAAACATCAGGGAACCTCCGCCATGTTTGACTGTAGGGACCGTGTTCTTTTCTTTGAATGCCTCTTTTTTTTCCTGTACACTCTATGTTGATGCTTTTTCCCAAAAAGCTCTACTTTTGTCTCATCTGACCAGAGAACATTCTTCCAAAACGTTTTAGGCTTTCTCAGGTAAGTTTTGGCAAACTCCAGCCTGGCTTTTTTATGTCTCGGGGTAAGAAGTGGGGTCTTCCTGGGTATCCTACCATACAGTCCCTTTTCATTCAGATGCCAACGGATAGTACGGGTTGACACTGCTGTACCCTCGGACTGCAGGGCAGCTTGAACTTGTTTGGATGTTAGTCGAGGTTCTTTATCCACCATCCGCACAATCTTGCGTTGAAATCTCTCGTCAATTTTTTTTTCCGTCCACATCTAGGGAGGTTAGCCACAGTGCCATGGGCTTTACACTTCTTGATGACACTGCGCACGGAAGACACAGGAACATTCAGGTCTTTGGAGATGGACTTGTAGCCTTGAGATTGCTCATGCTTCCTCACAATTTGGTTTCTCAAGTCCTCAGACAGTTCTTTGGTCTTCTTTCTTTTCTCCATGCTCAATGTGGTACACACAAGGATACAGGACAGAGGCTGAGTCAACTTTAATCCATGTTAACTGGCTGCAAGTGTGATTTAGCTATTGCCAACACATGTTAGGTGCCACAGGTAAGTTACATGTGCTGTTAATTACACGAATTAGAGAAGCATCACATGATTTTTCAAAAGGTGCCAATACTTTTGTCCACCCCCTTTTTTAGGTTTGGTGTGGAATTATATCCAATCTGGCTTTAGGACAATTCTTTTTCTGTTTTTTTCATTGAAGACAAATTAAATGAAGATAATAATACCAAAGAATTTATGATTGCAATCATTTTCAGGAAGAAATTGAGCATTATCTGACAGAATTGCAGGGGTGCCAATACTTTTGGCCACCACTGTATACTGTATATGGGCGTGTGTATATATATATGTATACTGGTATGTGTGTGTATATGTGTGTATATATGTGTATATATGTATACTGTATATGTGTGTATATATGTATACTGTATATGTGTGTATGTATACTGTATATGGGTGTGTATATATATATATATATACTGTATATGGGTGTGTATATATATATATACTGTATACTGGGTGTGTATATATGTATACTGTATAAGTGTGTATATATATATGTATACTGTATATGGGTGTATATATATGTATACTGGTATATGTGTGTATATATGTATACTGTATATGGGTGTATATATATGTATACTGTATATGTGTGTATATATGTATACTGTATATGTGTGTATATATATGTATACTGTATATGGGTGTGTATATATGTATACTGTATATGTGTGTATATGTATACTGTATATGTGTGTATATATGTATACTGTATATGTGTGTATATATATGTATACTGTATATGGGTGTATATATATGTATACTGGTATATGTGTGTATATATGTATACTGTATATGTGTATATATATGTATACTGTATATGTGTGTATATATATGTATACTGTATATGGGTGTGTATATATGTATACTGTATATGTGTGTATATGTATACTGTATATGGGTGGATATATACAGTACAGACCAAAAGTTTGGACACACCTTCTCATTTAAAGATTTTTCTGTATTTTCATGACTATGAAAATTGTACATTCACACTGAAGGCATCAAAACTATGAATTAACACATGTGGAATTATATACTTAACAAAAAAGTGTGACACAACTGAAAATATGTCTTATATTCTAGGTTCTTCAGAGTAGCCCCCTTTTGCTTTGATGACTGCTTTGCACACTCTTGGCATTCTCTTGATGAGCTTCTAGAGGTAGTCTCCGGAAATGGTCTTCACCTCACAGGTGTGCCCTGTCAGGTTTAATATGATAAAGTGCTTTATTCTTTGTCGGGTCCAGGGGTCCTGTAGAATGTGAATCCCTGAGGAACAGCGGATCCTTGGCTTGTGCCAAGACAGAAGAAAAGTTGCTGAACACTTGGTACCCCAACGTGATCAATCTATTTGCCAATCAAGATGCCCTGCAGTTGATTAATGCGGACAAATTGGATTCCTTTTATAACTGCGTCTCGACTAGCGGGGTGCCTCAAGGGTCTGTCTTGGGCCCTATATTATTTAATATACTTATTAATGATCTAGTGGAAGGGTTGCATAGTAAAATAGCAATATTTGCAGATGATACTAAACTTTGTAACGTAGTTAATACAGATGAGGATAGGGCACAGCTACAGGAGGATTTAGATAAATTGGGGAGTTGGGCCAAAAAATGGCAAATGGGGTTCAATGCCGATAAATGTAAGGTCATGCACATGGGAAAGAAAAACAGCAGTCACCCATACATATTAAATGGGAAACCGTTGGGGAAATCTGACATGGAGAAGGACCTGGGCGTCTTGGTTAACAGCAAATTAAATTGGAGTGCCCAGTGTCAGGCAGCAGCTGCGAAGGCAAATAGAGTCATGGCATGCATCAGAAGAGGAATAGGGGCATATGATGAGAACATTGTTCTTCCTCTGTGTAAAGCGCTGGTAAGGCCGCACTTAGAATATTGTGCACAGTTCTGGGCTCCAGTACTCAGGAAAGACATATTGGAGCTAGAGAGGGTACAAAGGAGGGCGACTAAGGTAATAAAGGGAATGGAGGGACTAGAATACCCAGAGAGGTTGTCCAAATTAGGCCTATTTACGTTGGAAAAGAGAAGGCTTAGGGGAGACCTCATAAACATGTATAAATACATCAGGGGGCTGTACAGAGATCTCTCCCATGACCTGTTTATACCAAGGATGGTGACAAAGACGAGGGGGCACACTATGCGTCTGGAGGAAAGGAGGTTCCTGCACCAGCATAGAAGGGGATTCTTTACGGTCAGAGCCGTGAGACTCTGGAACTCTCTGGGAGAGGAAGTGGTGATGTCCAACTCACTTAATGAGTTCAAGAGAGGACTGGACGCCTTTCTTGAGAACAATAAAATTACATCTTATGCTTAGTGATAATTAATCCAGGGATTTAATCTGACTGCCAGATTGGAGTCGGGAAGTGAATTTTTCCTCAATGATGTAAATTGGCCTATACCGCATGGTTTTTTTTTGCCTTCCCCTGGATCAACGCTGCGGAATAGCTGCAGTGCACAAGAAATAGGCTGAACTGGATGGACGCTTGTCTTTTTTCGGCCTTTTAAACTATGTAACTATGTAACACTTATGTCCAAGCAGGTAAAGGCGGCTGCAAGATCCGTGATATATAAGGATTCATGTTCATTATTGTATCTCTGGATCAGACATAGACTCAGAGTGATACAACTAAATAGACCCTATAGGGGTAAAGTTGGCATATCCGGGGGGAAATATATCCCAGATTTGCCAAACTGAGCCAACTCATGAAACACATGGGTACATAGGAGAAGAAAGAGTTAATTGGCGTAAAAAATATAAATTTTTATTCCATCAAGTTAAAAAACGTACATAGTAAAAAGAGAAATGACATAATACGGATAGTATAAAGACACTAATTAGATTACCAATGTAGCAAGATATGTTACAAAGTATACATATATGGTCACGCATATGGTCACAGTGGGACATGAGCAATATAGATAATATAGCATAAGGTTAGTATATCAAGACAATCCAATGAGTGTAATAATATATCAAAAAGTAATCCATAAGTATTCCATAGTCATTGGATTTACACTTGCCATATGCATCAGGTATCCATCTAAATAATGCTCCTGCCCACAAATAATCAGATACATGTCATATAAAACATTTTTTAAGGTAGTCTCTTACCACAAAGAGTGCCAAAAAGGAGGGTAAAGTGCATAAAGGAACGCACAGTGGCAGAGTGGTATTCCCATCTCATATATTTATGGCACTTCCACAGTCTGAGGACGCACATTCGGCTGAAGTATATTGCTGCGCAGGGACATACCGGGTCCCTGAGCTGCAATGCATGCCGCCAGCCAATCAAAGGCCGGTAGCTGATGTCGGCGTGCCAGTCACGAGCGACGCATGGAAGTGACGTCATGCGCTGCCTCTACCGGCACACTGAAATCAGCTACAGAAGAAGACGCCGCATGTCGTGGGAGCGCAGGAAGGTAAGAAGAATCATTTATTTTTGTTTATTTAATGTATTAGAAAAGAACGACAGAACATTATACCAGGAAAGGGCCAAGGATGGGGAGCATTAGACAAGGAAGGGGCTCAGGGTGGGGAGAATTAGACAAGGAAGGGGCCCAGGATGGGGAGCATTATATAAAGAAGGGGCCCAGGATGGGGAACATTATACAAGGAAAGGGCCCAGGATAGGGAGCATTATACCAGAATGGGGGTCATTATACCATGACATGGGCCAGGATGAAGGACATTACACCAGGAAGGGCACAAGGATGGAGGTCATTATACCAGAATGGGGCCTAGGATGGGGGACAGGATACCAGGATGGAGGACATTGTTATAGGATGGGGGACATTGTACCAGGATTGGGGACATTGTTACAGGAAGGGGCCAGGATGGGGGACATTATTACAGTAAGAGGCCCAGGACCAAGGACATTATACCAGGAAGGAGCCCAGGATTGGGACGTTATTGCTGAAAGGGGCTCAGGATGGGGGGTATTATACACAGAAGGTGGATATTATAACAGGAAGAGGCCCAGGATCGGGGATATTATAACAGGAAGGGGCGCAGGATGGGGAACATTATACCAGGAAGGGGCCTAGAATGAGAGACATTATTATAGGATGGGGCTACAATGGGAAACATCCAAGGCAGGGACGAACACGCGCATCATTATCGGATCTAGAATGCTACAAGGGCCCATACATCTGACCAACATGCTGGTGGGGGCCCAGGTCCAAATTTTGCACATCTGCAGGAACATGGCATATGGCTTAACAGTATGTCATATGTTGGGAAGGGGTTAAGCTACAGCACATTACATAGCCTCTTGCAGCTATATCAATGGAAAAATTAAAAAATGTATGGCTTTTTGAAGAAGGGAAGGAAAAAATGCAAAACAAAAAATTATCCGGTCCTGAAGGGATTAAGGAGTTCCCACCCACAGTAAATGTTGTCACTCAGCTTAAAATCTTCACTTGCTTATTAGCAGAAGCTAAGGTTTCATTAGGATCTCCGAGGCTAAAGTTACATGCGGCTCCAGCTTACATGTAAAGGGGATGGCATCAAGGAGTCTCGCCAAACTTTCCCTACAAATGTCCAACAATTCAGAATTCATATCCATTGATAATTTATCTTCTAAAATGATAGCATTTTTTTTCTATCCTTTTCATTTTATGTGTAATTAACTTTTTGCTCTCCTCCTTTAAGCAATGGGAGGAACGACTGATAAGGATCCAGGAAACCATTGATGAATGGCTGAAGGTGCCGACCCAGTGGCTTTAATCTTCTCTTCTGAGGACATCATGCAGCAAATGCCTGAAGAAGGACGCTTATTCCAGACTGTGGACAGAAACTGGAGAGAGATCATGAAACATTGCGTTAAAGACCCGAAGGTAAATGGATGCTTCATGGTGGACTGATACAAGAAAGCACGGTCATCTTGCATCCAGGATTGATGTTTTCCAAGAGTCCGTGTCCTGATGCTTCCATCACAAGGATCCCGGGTTATGGGGCTCCGCACTGCCTGGACTCCAGCCTCCCGCATCTTCTATTTTCTATCCAAATAGGTTCTAATTTTTCTTTTAATATAAACTATTGGCACAATAGTCAATGAATGTGACCTTTTTTCAGTCTCTATAACTATATAATGGAATCTTACTTATGGGCTATCTACTTTGTTTTAGGTTTTAAGCGCCACTTCTCTGACCGGACTTCTGGAGAAACTTCAGGACAGCAATGTGCTTCTGGATAAAATCATGAAAGGGCTGGAGAAGAAGAGGCTTTTTTCCCACGGTATAGTCCTTTCACTTGTTGCAATGATTGTATATATTCCTTAAATATTTTTTTTTCTTATTTAAACGCATTGAAATCATTTTTGTAATTGGATTTCATTAATAATTTTGCACTGTTTGCCTTCTATTGGCTCTGTGTTGCGCTGGCTATTGGACTTATTTTTAATCTGTCTTTTTTCAGCTCCTCTTAGCCGATTTATGACCACAGATCACATCAAAGCTGAATGTGCAGGAAACAAAAAGCCTAACGGTGCAACATTTTTAATGAAACTGAATTGTCGCAAATACTCGCAATTAAATGGGTATTCCCATCTCCAAGATCCTATCCCAATATGTAGTAGGCGTAGTAATAATAATAATATTAGCAAATACCTCCAATTAGAAGTGTAGTATAGTTCTTCTGATTCACTATGTCGCTTTCCCCATGTGCAAGGCATTGCAGTAGCTTCGGTATCCATGGTTACGACCACTCATATAGTGACAGTTATTTGCTAGTGGTCGTAACCTAAGCTACTGCAATGCCCTGCACATGGGGTAAGCGACAAAACAAATCAGAAGAACTATACTAAACTTCTAATTGGAGGTATTTGCTAATATTATTATTATTACGCATACTACATATTGGGGTAGAATCCTGGAGATGGGAATACACATTTCAGTTAAATAAAAAAAAGTTCCCAAAGCTGGATAGCCCCTTTAAGCTAACCATACGCATGACATATGAGATACCCGTGGTCTGAATGGTTATTTGGCTATTTCTCCTGACTCCCACCTATTCTGCTGAACAGTCATGTGGTTTTAATGGGGAGAGAGGAGAAAGTCGGTACTGGACACCTCCGGCAGCGGGTTATCTCCCCTGAGAACCAAAAGACCGGGTATTGAAATCCCATCTGCCCGATCCTTCTGGCCCTGACATCCTCTATCGGGGGAGAGTCAGGAGACCCCCATACACATCAGTGGGTAGGCCGGTCCTGCTGCAATCGTCAGGTTTAAACTATTTTAATCCAATGTGTATGGGGACTGAATCTTTACTTTAAAGCTTTGCTTTTCTATTTTCTCACATAGACACTAATACAAATGGCGCCTGACCCAATACTTTAATGACATCTTTATCATATTGTGCATTTTCGCTTTAGCTTTTTCTTCCTGTCCAACGACGAAATGCTAGAAATTCTCTCTGAGACTAAAGATCCTCTGCGGGTCCAACCACATCTAAAGAAGGGCTTTGAAGGCATAGCAAAGCTGGAGAAGTGGCTCATCCAAGGGGAAGATGTCATGTTAAGGAGCGTGCATGATGTTATTGCTCGGTCACGAATGGTACGGATCTACCTACAGACCAAAGCATTAATTGGAACTAATCTAGTCTATATATATAATCGTCTTATCCCGTCTGTCTGTCTGTCTGTGTGTCTGTCTGTCCAGGAAATCCCGCGTCGCTCATTGGTCCGGCAGCGGCCAATCAGCGCCGGGGGATTTCTAAAAAAAGATGGCGGCCGTTAGCGGCTCATCTGCGGGACGGAGCTGAGCGGCCATGCAGCCGGGAGATGACCGGCGCAAGGCGCTCATCTCCCGGCCGGCAACAGCAGAAGGAACCCGACCGACGGACCCATCTGCGGGATGGAGATGCAGCCGGAAGATGAGCGCCGCGAGGCGCTCATCTCCCGGCCGGTAGCAGCGGAAGGACCGCCGGCGTCGCTGACCTCCATGCGGAAGGGAGGACCGGGGAGCGGCGCCGCGGGTCGGGATACTTCTGCTGTGAGCGCCCGCTATGTCCCGGGTTCTCGCAGCGGAAGTAGCCGCACAGGCAGCGCCGCTCCCCGGTCCTCACCAAGACGATTCGATGATTGATCGCGGTCTTCGGACCCGACCAATCACTGATCTTAGCGCAAAACTTAAACACCGCTGTGCTGATTGGTCGCCGACGCTGCCCGCGACCAATCACCGATCTTGGCTCCACATTTAAACACCGCTGTGGTGATTGGTCGCGGCCGATATTTAAATTTGGCGCCAAAATCGGTGATTGGTCGCGGCCGATATTTCAATTTGGCGCCCAAATCGGTGATTGGTCGCGGTCAGCGTCCGTGACCAATCAGCACAATAGTGTTTAACTTTGGCGCCAAGATCAGTCATTGGTCGCGGGCCAAGACAGCGACCAATCACCGATTTGTGCGGCACTTTTAAATAGCGTCCGTGACCAATTGGATGTCAGCGCCACTCCCCGGTCCTCCCTTCACACCCTAGCCGCATGGATGTCAGCGCCGCTCCCCGGTCCTCCCTTCACAGCCTAGCCGCATGGATGTCAGCGGCGCTGCCTGTGCGGATACTTCCGCTCCGAGAACCCGGGACATGAGCGGGCGCTCGCAGCAGAAGTATCTGGACTCGCAGCGCCGCTCCCCGGTCCTCCCTTCACACCCTAGCCGCTGATGTCCCCACTGTATCCGCATGGTCTTACAAAGGTCCGGACATTTGTGTTAAAAATCGCTGATTGGTCGCTGGCGCTGCCCGCGACCAATCACCGATTTGGGCGCCAAATTTAAATATCAGCCGCGACCAATCAGCACAGCGGTGTTTAAATGTGGAGCCAAGATCGGTGATTGGTCGCGGCCGATATTTAAATTTGGCGCCCAAATCGGTGATTGGTCGCGGGCAGCGCCAGCGACCAATCAGCGATTTTTAACACAAATGTCCGGACCTTTGTAACACCATGCGGATACTGTGGGGACATCAGCGGCTAGGGTGTGAAGGGAGGACCGGGGAGCGGCGCTGCGGGTCGGGATACTTCTGCTCCGAGCGCCCGCTCATGTCCCGGGTTCTCGGAGCGGAAGTATCCGCACAGGCAGCGACGCTGACATCCATGCGGCTAGGGTGTGAAGGGAGGAACGGGGAGCGGCGCTGACATCCAATTGGTCGCGGACGCTATTTAAAAGTGCCGCACAAATCGGTGATTGGTCGCGGTCTTGGCCCACAACCAATCACGGATCTTGCCGCAAAAGTTAAACACTACAGTGCTGATTGGTCGCGGACGCTGACAGCGACCAATCACCGATTTGGGCGCCACATTCAAATATCGGCCGCGACCAATCACCGATCTTGGCTCCACATTTAAACACCGCTGTGCGGATTGGTCGCGGACGCTATTTAAATGTGGCACCAAAATCGGTGATTGGTCGCGCCCAGCGTCGGCGACCAATCAGCACAGCGGTGTTTAAATGTGGAGCCAAGATCGGTGATTGGTCGCGGCCGATATTTGAATGTGGCGCCCAAATCGGTGATTGGTCGCTGTCAGCGTCCGCGACCAATTAGCACCGTAGTGTTTAACTTTGGCCGCAAGATCAGTGATTGGTTGCGGGCCAAGTCGGCGACCAATCACCGATTTGTGCGGCACATTTAAATAGCGGCCGTGACCAATTGGATGTCAGCGCCGCTCCCCGGTGCTCCCTTCACGCCCTAGCCGCATGGATGTCAGCGCCGCTGCCTGTGCGGATACTTCCGCTCCGAGAACCCGGGACATGAGCGGGCGCTCGCAGCAGAAGTATCCCGACCCGCAGCGCCGCTCCCCGGTCCTCCCTTCACACCCTAGCCGCTGATGTCCCCACAGTATCCGCATGGTGTTACAAAGGTCCGGACATTTGTGTTAAAAATCGCTGATTGGTCGCTGACGCTGCCGCCGACCAATCACCGATTTAGGCGCCAAATTTAAATATCGGCCGCGACCAATCACCGATCTTGGCTCAACATTTAAACACCGCTGTACTGATTGGTCGCGGACGCTATTTAAATGTGCCGCCAAAATTGGTGATTGGTCGCGCACAGCGTCGGCGACCAATCAGCACAGCGGTGTTTGAATTTGCCGCCAAGATCGGTGATTGGTCGCGGCCAGCGCCAGCGACCAATCAGCGATTTTTAACACAGATGTCCTGACCTTTGTAACACCATGCAGATACTGTGGGGACATCAGTGGCTAGGGTGTGAAGGGAGGACCGGGGAGCGGCGCTGCGAGTCCGGATACTTCTGCTGCGAGCGCCCGCTCATGTCCCGGGTTCTTGCAGCGGAACTATCCGCACAGGCAGCGGCGCTGACATCCATGCGGCTAGGGTGTGAAGGGAGGACCGGGGAGCGGTGCTGACATCCAATTGGTCGCGGCCGCTATTTAAATTTAAATGTGGCGCCAAAATCGGTGATTGGTCGCGCCCAGCGTCGGCGACCAATCAGCACAGCGGTGTTTAAATGTGGAGCCAAGATCGGTGATTGGTCGCGGCCGATATTTAAAATTGGCGCCCAAATCGGTGATTGGTCGCGGGCAGCGCCAGCGACCAATCAGCGATTTTGAACACAAATGTCCGGACCTTTGTAACACCCTGCGGATACTGTGGGGACATCAGCGGCTAGGGTGTGAAGGGAGGACCGGGGAGCGGCGCTGCGGGTCGGGATACTTCTGCTCCGAGCGCCCGCTCATGTCCCGGGTTCTCGCAGCGGAAGTAGCCGCACAGGCAGGGGCGCTCCCCTGTCCTCTCTAATACGATTCCACTCCCCGCTCCTCACCAATACGATTCGCTGATTGGTCGCGCTCTCCACACCCGACCAATCAGTGATCTTGGCGCTAAAGTTAAACACCGCTCTGCTGATTGGTCGCGTCCGCTGCCCGCAACCAATCACCGATTTGGGCGCCACATTTAAATAGCGGCCGCGACCATTCACCGATCTTGCCGCCACATTTAAACACTGCTGTGCTGATTGGACGCGGACGCCGGACGCGTCCAATCAACGAGATTGGCGCCAAATTTAAGCAACGCTCTGCTGATTGATCGCGGTCGCTGGCCGAGATCAATCAGCAGTATTGGCGCAAAATTTAAACAACGCTCTGCTGATTGGTCGCGGATGTCGGCCGTGACCAGTCAGCAGTATTGGCGCCAAATTTAAACCTCACTCTGCTGATTGGTCGCAACCACCGGCCGCGACCAATCTGCGTTTTTGGTGCCAAATTTAAACAACGCTCTGCTGATTGGTCACAGTCGCCGGCCGAGACCAATCAGCAGCATTGGGGCCAAATGTAAACCCCGCTGTGCTGATTGGTCGCGGTCGCCGGCAAAGACCCATCAGCATTATTGGTGCCAAATTTAAACCCTGCTCTGCTGATTGGTCGCAGCCACCAGCCGCGACTAATCAGCGATTTTGGTGCCAAATTTAAACACCGCACTGCTGATTGGTCGCGGCCGCCAGCCGCGACCAATCAGCGAGATTGGCGCCAAATTTAAACGCCGCTCTGCTGATTGGTCGCGGCCGCCATCCGCGACCAATCAGCGAGATTGGCGCCAAATTTAAACAACGCTCTTATGATTGTTCGCTGTCGCCGGCCTCGACCAATCAGCGATTTTGGCGCCAAATTTAAAGAATGCTCTGCTGTTTGGTCGCGGCCGGCGACCAATCTGTGATTTTGGCGCCGAATTTAAACCCCGCTCTGCATCGCTCTGCTGATTGGTCGCGGTCGGCGGCCATGACCAGTCAGCAGTATTGGCGCCAAATTTAAACACCGCTCGGCTGATTGGTCGCGACTAATCAGCGATTTTGGTGCCAAATTTAAACACGCTCTCCAGTCCTCACTAACACGGTTCGCTGATTGGTCGCGGCCGCCGCCCGCGACCAATCATCGATATTGCCGCCAAATTTAAACACCGCTTTGCTGATTGGTCGCGGTTGCCGAACGCGACCAATCAGCGATTTTGGCGCCAAATTTAAACACAGCTCTGCTGATTGCACCCGGTCGGCCGCATACCTATTCTAGAATACCCGATGCATTAGAATCGGGCCACCATCTAGTTCTTTTATATTTGTATAAGATTATTTGGCGGCAGTGAATGATTTGTGGATGATGTATCTCTTGCAATAGAGCCAGGTAGCAGATCTTCTACCTGCAATCGGTAGAAATGAATTTGCTAGATAATACTAGTAAGGTTGTCCCTCTCTTAAATGCTTCTGTCAACGTAATTTAACTTTCTTTTTTAAAAGGCATACCCTGCGACTGCAAGAAAAGACTGGGTGAGGGAATGGCCGGGACAGGTCGTGCTCTGTGTGTCTCATGTTCTGGACAAGTGAAGTGCATGAAGCTATCGACAGTGGCCCGGAGGTACGGCATAAGCTCCTTTACTGATCAAGGTTGCTTCACTATAAACAGTCATGGCCGGAAGTGTTGGCACCCTTGAAGTTGTTCCAGAAAATGAAGTATTTTTCCATAAAAAATTGCATGTGTATTTTCTGTTATACACATGTTTATTTCCTTTGTATGTATTGGAACAACACAAAAAAAGGCAAATTGGATATAATTTCACACAAAACCCCATAAATGGGTCGGACAAAATTGTTGGCATCTTTCCAAAATTGTGGGTAAACAATTTTGTTTCAAGCATGTGATGCTCGTTCAAAGTCACCTGTGGCAAGTAAAAGGTGCGGGCAATATGAAAATCACACCTGAAACCTGATACAAAGTTGACTCAGTCTTTGCGTTGTTACGTGCCACACTAAGCAGGGAGAACAGAAAGAGGAGAAGAGAACTGTCTGAGGACTTGAGAACCAAAATTGTTGACTAATATCTTCTTTTTGTGTTGTTCCAATATACACAAATGAAATAAACATGTGAACAACAAAACGTGTAATTGTAATAATTTTCTGGGAGAAATACATATATATACATTCATAGACAGACTTCATGAGTTCTCCTGCTAATAGACTGTCATACCCAGAGACGCAGCTTATAGGAGTTTCCAGGGGGGGATATACCATTGGTGCAACAGAGGTAAGGGGACCCACATTCACATCCAAAGATGCAAGCAGCTTATTTCACAGTACGTTATTAGACTGCAAAGAGCCCATGTAGTGTTCTTGCCCAGGGGTCTTCTCCTGGGGGTTGCAGTTGTACAGCGGCTCAATATCTTGAAGGTACCCAAAAGGCTCCATAGTATTGTTGGGATTTTGCATTGATTCATGCATCTTGTCTAGAGATGCGCAACTAAATTTGCAGGACCTTGGTCTAAGAGAGCAGGTTAGTAGTCTGTGGCTGTTGGATGGGAGCCTTGCTAACCGCCTCTTACATGCCGGCATCCCTGGCTCCTCTTTTGATTAGCCGGCCAGGCGTGATGTCATTTGTGCCTCACACCACAACTATGACATCGACATCAAAAGAGGAGCCGGAGATGCCGGTTCACGGGGCTCCGGTCCTGCGGCCGTGGAATACTGACCGGACTGTTGGACCAGAGTCCTGCAAATCCATTCGCTCATCTCTACTCTCGTCATATCTACCAATAAGGGAAGACATTGTATGGGATTTCCCATAATACCAGCATAAAATTAATCCATCTGCATTGAGTTTTCCATGCTGTTTGTAGCAGGGTTTTATAGAGGTACATCTGGGTATTTGGAGCAATTTGCGAGGAGGCAAATTGTCCCAGCAGACTCGCAGCACATTGGGGGCTCTCGTCACCATAGAGGGGCACGCTCGTGACGTGGTCACAGAAATGATCGAAACAGGTTTGTGCAAACATCATGGCTGGCAGCAAACTTTCCAATACCATGTTCTATTTATTATACACTACATGGAGAAAGGTATTGTGCCCCCTCCACATTACACCTACAGGGGCTTTTATGGCCTCCTATTCTAATCCATATCCAGGATGTTAATATGGAGTCCGTCCCTCTACAGATATCACAGCTCAGTATGCCGAGCACCTTCATACATTTCACCATATTCCTATGTTCTTTCCATATCTATGTTATGTTCCCCCCTCTTTTCTTTGAGTTTTCATAGGACACAATTGATCTTGTCACAGTAAAGCAATCTTGGGGTGTACTTACAATGACGTCTATGGGGCAGTAGTCATTTCTGCATATTGAGATGGTGGTCACTATATAGGAATGTTTTGGCATCTGTAGGTGTCGGCATCCCCTGTATATGACTCATTGCCACAATTGATCTTCTTTATAGTCAGTGGTTTGGATGGCCTAGGTGCGGTTTGTAATATTTTCTATCAATGGTGTGTGTGCCCTCCTCTGTGCAGTGTCGTTCTATAACCATGGATGGACTAATAAAGGGGTTTTATGTCAATTCCTTTAATGACCTTTTGTTCGGTTTCTTTGTAGGTATTATGTCATTCTCCGAGTGGTCAGCCATTCTAAGCCTGAGCAGACATATGGCAATGTAATTGATGTGTGCCTGACATTGTTCTTCCCTATGTGGCGGTGACATATTTATGCTGCCATTCTCCAGTATTTGTTCTAATTAATCATCCTAAAGGTGTTTAGTGGGGTTGAGGTTGAGAACGTGTGGGAAACAGTTCTGCTCTTCTATTCCCTTAGGGTTGGAAGCTACAATTGTTTAAAATGTCTTGTGCTGAAGCATTAAGATATCTTTTCACTGGAACTAAGGGGCCTAGACCACCCCCTAAAAACAAGGCCATACCTCCACCAGCAAACTGCCCAGCGGGCACAATGCAGTTAATAGGGTAACGTTCTCCTGGCATTCACCAAATCCAGACTCGTCCATCAGATGCCAGATAGAGAAGTGTGATCCGTCACTGCACAGAACAGGTCTCCTCCAGAGTCCTGTGGTGGCGGCTTCACACCACTCCATCCGACGCTCGGCATCGTGCTTGGTGATGTAAGGCTGCATGCAGCTGCTCGGCCATAAAGCTCCAGGCGGGGGCGCAGTGTTTGCGGTGATGTTGTTACCAAAGTAGATCTGGACTCTGCAGTTATGGAGTCAGGAGAGCGTTCTGCCCTCTGCTCCTCAGCACTCAGTGACCCCGCTCTGTAATGTTCCGGGGTCTCCTGAGGTGCTGCAGTTCCTTCCACTCCTTAATAATATCACTCACATGTGATGGGGGAAGATTTAGGAGGGAAGAAATGTAATATCCAGACTTGTTACCCCGGTGGCTCCTATTACAGGACCGCGCTGGTATCAGAGAGCTCTGCACCACCAGCCGTTCTGTCATATGTTAGTAACAGCACACAGCATGGGAGGGCGGATGTTATACACCGGGGGGCGTGGGGATTGATGTTATACACTGGTGGGGGGCGAGAGTCTTAATGTTATACAAGGCCGAGGGGCCAGATGTTATACCCTAGGGGTACGAGGGGCTAGATGTTATACTGTCCGAGGGCTGGATGTTATACACTGAGGAGCAAGGGGACGGATATTATATACCGGGGTGAGGGGACGGATATTATACACCGGGGGGCGTGGGGACGGATATTATACACCAGGGGCGAGGGGACGGATATTATACACCAGGTGCGAGGGGACGGATATTATACACCAGGGGTGAGGGGACAGATATTATACACCAGGTGCGAGGGGACGGATATTATTCACCAGGGGCGAGGGGACGGATATTATACACCAGGGGCGAGGGGACGGATATTATTCACCAGGGGCGAGGGGACGGATATTATACACCAGGGGCGAGGGGACGGATATTATACACCAGGGGCGAGGGGACGGATATTATACACCAGGTGCGAGGGGACGGATATTATACACCAGGGGTGAGGGGACGGATATTATACACCAGGGGTGAGGGGACAGATATTATACACCAGGGGTGAGGGGACAGATATTATACACCAGGTGCGAGGGGACGGATATTATACACCAGGGGTGAGGGGACGGATATTATACACCAGGGGCGAGGGGACGGATATTATACACCAGGTGCGAGGGGACGGATATTATTCACCAGGGGCGAGGGGACGGATATTATACACCAGGGGCGAGGGGACGGATATTATACACCAGGGGCGGGGGGACGGATATTATACACCGGGGCGAGGGGACGGATATTATACACCGGGGGGGCGAGAGGCCAGATGTTATACACAAGGGGGAGGGAGCGAGGGGACAGATGTTATACACCGGGGCTGGGGGCCGGATATTATGCAAAGAAGGGCTTGGGGTTGGATGTTATACAGTGGGGTTGAGGGGATGGATTTTATACACTGGCGGGGGGGGGCGAGGGGACGGATATTATACACCGGGGGGGCGAGAGGCCGGATGTTATACACCAGGGGGAGGGAGCGAGGGGACAGATGTTATACACCGGGGCTGGGGGCCGGATGTTATACCCTGGGGGCCAGATGTTATGCAATGGAGCGCTTGGGGTTGGATGTTATACAGTGGGGTTGAGGGGATGGATTTTATACACTGGCGGGGGGCGAGGGGAGAGATGTTATACTAAACTAGGGGCGAGGGGTGGATGTTATACACCGGGGGAGGCGAGAGGCCGGATTTTATAAACTGGGGGCTGAGAGTCCGGATATTATACACCGTGGGCAATGGGACTAAATGAAAAAAGCAGAATTCGGTGACTAGGAGTTTTGTCCTATAATGTATGTGCATTTGCCTTCCCTTTAGAAACTCTCCCTTGTGATTCTGCAGTGTCTTAGAGGTTGACTATCTTTTCCTACATTCCTCAGGAGTTTCTCATGAACAGACTTCCGGTGACTTGCCCAACTCCGCTATTACTGGGAGAATGAGAATGCGAGAGTGCGAATCATCAACTGCAATGTGAAGTCCGCCTATGAGTACCTGGGCAGCTCCCCACGCCTGGTCATCACTCCGCTCACTGACCGATGCTAGCGGACTCTGCTATGATGTGATGGGTTATGCTCAGAAATGTTTTTGACTTTTGTATGATGCATGAAACTTATTAGCAATTATTATTGATATTTCATACCAGTTCTTTCATGTTTCATTGGTAGATCGGTGCTTTTTATCTAAATCTTGGTGGAGCTCCAGAAGGTCCGGCCGGCACAGGAAAAACTGAGACCACCAAAGATTTGGCCAAGGTGCTGGCCGTGCAGTGTGTGGTCTTTAACTGCTCTGATGGTTTGGACTACATAGCAATGTCAAAGGTACATACAATGTTAAGCTGCTCCATTGCAGATAATAAACTGACTCCATCCGATGTTCTGCTGACATCTTTTGATTATATAGTACAGACCAAAAGTTTGGACACACATTCTCATTTAAAGATTTTTCTGTATTTTCATGACTATGAAAATTGTACATTCACACTGAAAGCATCAAAACTATGAATTAACACATGTGGAATTATATACTTAACAAAAAAGTGTGAAACAACTGAAAATATGTCTTATAGTCTAGGTTCTTCAAAGTAGCCAAGAGGTAGTCACCGGAAATGGTTTTCACTTCACAGATGTGCCCTGTCAGGTTTAATAAGTGGGATTTCTTGCCTTATAAATGGGGTTGGGACCATCAGTTGTGTTGTGCAGAAGTCAGGTGAATACACAGCTGATAGTCCTACTGAATAGACTGTTAGAATTTGTATTATGGCAAGAAAAAAGCAGCTAAGTAAAGAAAAACGAGTGGCCATCATTACTTTAAGAAATGAAGGTCAGTCAGTCCGAAAAATTGGGAAAACTTTGAAAGTGTCCCCAAGTACAGTTGCAAAAACCATGAAGCGCTACAAAGTAACTGGGTCACATGAGGACCGCCCCAGTAAAGGAAGACCAAGAGTCACCTCTGCTTCTGAGGATAAGTTTATCCGAGTCACCAGCCTCAGAAATCGCAGGTTAACAGCAGCTCAGATTAGAGACCAGGTCAATGCCACACAGAGTTCTAGCAGCAGACACATCTCTACAACAACAGTTAAGAGGAGACTTTGTGCAGCAGGCCTTCATGGTAAAATAGCTGCTAGGAAACCACTGCTAAGGACAGGCAACAAGAAGAAGAGACTTGTTTGGGCTAAAGAACACAAGGAATGGACACTAGACCAGTGGAAATCTGTGCTTTGGTCTGATGAGTCCAAATTTTAGATCTTTGGTTCCAACCACCGTGTCTTTGTGCGACGCAGAAAAGGTGAACGGATGGACTCTACATGCCTGGTTCCCACCGTGAAGCATGGAGGAGGAGGTGTGATGGTGTGGGGGTGCTTTGCTGCTGACACTGTTGTGGATTTATTCAAAATGGAAGGCATACTGAACTAGCATGGCTACCACAGCATCTTGCAGTGGCATGCTATTCCATCTGGTTTGCGTTTAGTTGGACCATCATTTATTTTTCAACAGGACAATGACCCCAAACACACCTCCAGGCTTTGTAAGGGCTATTTGACCAAGAAAGAGAGTGATGGGGTGCTACACCAGTTGACCTGGCCTCCACAGTCACCAGATCTGAACTCAATCGAGATGGTTTGGCGTGAGCTGGACCACAGAGTGAAGGCAAAAGGGCCAACAAGTGCTAAGCATCTCTGGGAACTCCTTCAAGATTGTTGGAAGACCATTTCCGGTGACTACCTCTTGAAGCTCATCAAGAGAATGCCAAGAGTGTGCAAAGCAGTCATCAAACCAAAAGGTGGCTACTCTGAAGAACCTAGAATATAAGACATATTTTCAGTTGTTTCACACTTTTTTGTTAAGTATATAATTCCACATGTGTTAATTCATAGTTTTGATGCTTTCAGTGTGAATGTACAATTTTCAAAATCATGAAAATCCAGAAAAGTCTTTAAATGAGAAGGTGTGTCCAAACTTTTTTCTGTACTGTATATACACACACATATATATACTGTATATATACACACACACATATATATATATATATATATATATATATATATATATATATATTGTATATATACACAACACATATATATATTGTGTATATATACACACACACACATATATATATATACTGTATATAGACACACACACATATATACTGTATATAGACACACACATATATATATACTGTATATACACACACACATATACAGTATATACTGTATATAGACACACACATATATATATTGTATATAGACACACACATATATATATATATATACTGTATATACACACACATATATATATATACTGTATATATACACACACACAAATATATAGAAATATATATATCTGGCGACAGGGCCCCGCTGCGTCCTCTGTGTCTCTGTACAGATATAAGTGTAACACGTACTGGATCCAGCACAGGTGACAGTCTGCCATAGAGCTGACGTGCAGTACATACACTGTGTTATGGGGGCGCTCACCTGTGCGGACCCCGCTCTCCGGCCGCTACTTCTTTGCTCATATAAGGTCTCATTCTGCCATTAAACAATTCGGTTGTCATGGCAGCGGGGGTGGGGCGTTGGTAGGGGGCGTGTCTGGTATAGGGCAGATTGGGGCGGGGCTGTCATGCAGTGCTTGTCTCATCCCTGTAATTTCCTGCTGATGCCACCTGGTGGACAGCATTGGTCAGTACACGCTGAGAATGCTACATTTGCATTGTACTGTGGAAGCTGCTGGTACTACTGGTGCTTCCTGACTGCTGTCCCTATGAGGTATGCAGTATGTCACATGGTGGGGGAGGAACATTTTATATATGTATATGCACTGCTCAAAAAATAAAGGGAACTGTGCGGCCCTCCAAACAAATGCCACCCCACACCATTACTGACCCACTACCAAACCGGTCATGCTGAGGGATGTTGCAGGCAGCAGATCGCTCTCCACGGCGTCTCCAGACTCTGTCACGTCTGTTACATGTGCTCAGTGTGAACCTGCTTTCATCTGTGAAGAGCACAGGGCGCCAGTGGCGACTTTGCCAATCCTGGTGTTCTGTGGCATTTCTTTGGATGGCCGCACAGCTCTCCTTGTGCTCGGCAGAGGTAGCCTGACTGCCATTAGGTACCGAGATGAGATCCTCAGACCCCTTGTGAGACCATATGCTGGTGCGGTTGGCCCTGGGTTCCTCCTAATGCCGGACAATGCCAGACCTCATGTGGCTGGAGTGTGTCAGCAGTTCCTGCAAGATGAAGGCATTGAAGCTATGGACTGGCCCGCCCGTTCCCCAGACCTGAATCCGGGACACATCTGGGACATCATGTCTCGCTCCATCCATAAAACGGACAAACAACACAAATATTGGTTCTATCTTTTACACATTTGGGGTAGCCCTTAAGAGGGCCATTGGGTCAAAGAGAGAGAGAGAAGAGAGAGGGGAGGGAGAGAAGAGAGAGGGAAGGGAGAGATACCGGGAGATACCAAGAGAGAGAAAAAAGAGAGACCCAACCAGTGCAAGGCTAAGCCGGGCAGGCGGCAGCGGCTATTTATACCCACTGCTGATCTCTGATTGGTGGAAAATCTGGGTATGGCTGCTCTGATTGGTGGAAAAACTGGGTGTGGCTGCTCTGTGATTGGTCAGCATTATGACCTCACAGTGGCGATGACTCATACCTCCTGGGTGGTTGTTTTTAATGTATTTTTTGTTGTAACATTTTGTATGGCTGTTTGGTGCAGGGTGTGGGGTCGGGAGTATTTTAACCCCTGCACACCCCCATGACCATATGCCTCGACCCGTAGAAGCGTGATAGACACGCGAAACGGCCGTCGTCCGCAAAAGGCGCAGCTTCCCTGTATTTTTAATGGAAATGGAATAAAAGAAGATTTTATTAAATCGGTGTGCCACCTCGCTTTCTTCATGTATGAGTAGTATAATAATGATGATTTATCCTGGGGATGGGTTATCAATATCAGATCGGTGGGGCTCCGACACGCGGCACCGGCTCTACCCATCAGCTGATTGCAGCGCTCAAGTGTAAATTGTGTGAAGATTGAACATCACAGCTCCATTCACTGTACTGTGGGTCCTGCAGATCAGCTAATATTCATGTAATAGGAGCTGATCTGCAGCACCAGGGAGCGGCCACTACAGAGTGAACAGATCAGTGATTTTTCAGCTCCTCAACACTGTTTACATCTGACCTCGGCCGAAGCTGCAAACAGCTGATTAGTGGAGGTGCCGTGTGCCGGACCACCACAAATCTGATATTAATGAGCTAACCAGGGGATAAGCCATCAAAATGTTTGTCCTGGAAAATCCCTTTAAGGCCCACCTGCACATAATAAATATATATATATATATATATATATATATATATAGCAAAGAGTGGGAAGGGGTTAATCAAAGGCTCATAAAACGGACAAACAACACAAATATTGGTTCTATCTTTTACACATTTGGGGTAGCCCTTAAGAGGGCCGTTGGGTCAAAGAGAGAGAGAGAGAAGAGAGAGGGGAGGGAGAGATACCGGGAGATACCAAGAGAGAGAAAAAGAGAGAGACCCAACCAGTGCAAGGCTAAGCCGGGCAGGCGGCAGCAGCTATTTATACCCACTGCTGATCTCTGATTGGTGGAAAATCTGGGTGTGGCTGCTATTTATACCCACTGCTTATCTCTGATTGGTGGAAAATCTGGGGGTGCCTGCTCTGTGATTGGTGGAAAATCTGGGCATGGCTGCTCTGTGATTGGTCAGCATTATGACCTCACAGTGGCGATGACTCATACCTCCTGGGTGGTTCTTCTGGGCAATTCTGTTTTCTGATTGGTGGAAATTCTAATCAGCATTATGACCTCACAGTGGCCGTGACTCATGTTTCATGGACTGTTCTATCTGGGTGATCTGAAACATGCTGATCTCTGATTGGTTGAAATTCAAGTCATCTTCATGACATCACAATCGAGAAGAATGAATATCCAATTTACTTAATATAAATGACCAGCAATGCTGTTCTCTTAATGGTGGAAATTCAAGTCATCTTCATGACATCACAATCAGCATGTTATTACTGCCGATATGTCCAATTTTTTTCCTAAATTTCCTACGTTTGTCCTAATTTATTAGCACATATATACCACTCATTCCTACAATCAAAGGATCAGGAAACCCCTCTGAAATCAATATCCTACAATTTACCCCAACAGCAAAAAAACAACTATACACAAAATACCAAAAGGTATATCAGATTATTAATGAGCAAATAAAAGACACATAAAAATAATTTTTAGAAATGTGTAGAAAAAATGCTGTAAAGTAAGAATGCTTCAAAAATAGAAATGTTAATGATCTATTTAATCAATTAACAAAATACAAGTGAATGAACAAACGAAAAATCTAGATCCAATCAATATTTGGTGTGACCAACTTTTCACTTTAAAACAGCATCAATTCTTCTAGGTACACCTGCGCAAAGTCAGGGATTTTGTAATAATACAGTCAGGTGTCTGGTCATACACCATGGCAAGACTGAGCAAGAATACACAAGGAAGTTATACTACATCAGCAAGGTCTCTAAGGCACAAATTTCAAAGCAGATTGAGGGTTCAAGATGTGTCATTCAAGCACTAGTGAAGAAGCACAAGAAAATGTGCAAGGTTGAGGTCAATAGATGCAGTGGTCGGCCAAGGAAACTTAGTGCAGCAGATGTATGACACATTATGGTTACTTTCCTTCAAAAGCGGAAGATGTCCAGCAGTGCCATCAGCTCAGAACTGGCAGCAACCAGTGGGACTCAGCTTCACTCATCTACTGTTCAGAGAAGACTGGCCAGAAGTGGTCTTCATAGCAGAATTATGGTGAAAAAGCCATATCTTCCACATCAAAACAAGGCCAAGTGACGCTGAGTCACTGCATTAAAACAGAGAAAACGGGAAAGGAGGGGGGGGGATTGGCAAGATGTGCGCGGTTGAGCCAAAATATGAAAAATGTGGTTGTTACTGTAGGGAGTTTGTTCACTGAAGGGCTGGAGAGCAGAACAATAATGAGTGTCTGTGGTCAATAGTGATGCATAACCACGGTGAAGGGTCCTGTAAGTTTGGGGCTGCATTTCAGCAAATGGAGTTGGGAATTGGGTCAGACCTCATGCTATAACATTTTCCCCCATCATGGGCCCCTCTCTGGCATATTGTCCCCATTCTGGCATAATTTCCCTCATTCTGGTTTAAGACATCGCTGTTTCCTCCGCTGCACCTCCTGCATTCTTCAATATCCAGATCCATATTCCAGTATGTCTTCTCTTCTGCACTACGTGAGTCCACAATCAACTGAGGAATGCCTACGTCTGCTTACTATCCTTATTTCTGTTTGCATATTACTGTACCTAAGTAAACTTGGACTATCGTTAACGTTTACATACCCTAATAGTAATGAAGGCCGTGCCTTACAGATTAGGTTCTAAGAAGTATTGTTTGGAATGAACTTACCTTCATAAACTGTTTGCTGTGATCTTTTGCACTTGAGTTTAAAATAGACTTTCACACTACTCTTGTCTCAGTCTCTGCTTTTGGCCCACGCCATTGGACTTCAGGGTATCTACTAACATCGTAACAGGCAGTTCCTTTGAGCTCATGATTCTCATTTGGTCTGACATGCACTGTGAGCTGTGAGGTCTTATATAGACAGGTGTGTGCCTTTCCAAATCAAGTCCTATCAGTTTAATTAAACACAGCTGGACTCCAATGAAAGAGTAGAACCATCTCAAGGAGGATCACAAGGAAATGGACAGCATGTGACTTAAATATGAGCAAAGGGTCTGAATACTTATGACCATGTGATATTTCAGTTTTCCTTTTTTAATAAATTTGCAAAAATTTCTACATTTCTGTTTTTTTTCAGTCAAGATGGGGTGCACAGTGTACTTTAATGAGAAAAAAAAAAAGAACTTTTTAGAATTTACCAAATGGCTGCAATGAACCAAGGAGTGAAAAATGTAAAGGGGTCTGAATGCTTTCCGTACCCACTGTATATAGTACTCAATGGGTGTGGCCTGCCTCTGATTGAGAAGTGCCTCTTCCGGCAGTCTGAATAAGGGTCTATCGTTAGGGGTGTGACTAATTTGTTTTCACTTAGGGTGATATATGTCCCGCTTTTAATGAGATTTAATAACATTTGTATTTTAGGGTTTCTATTATAATTCTGGGATTTCCTAATTTGTTTATAGAATTTTTGAATTGCATAACACATAGGATAAGGATAATAGGTTTAGTATATGAGATAGGAAATAGTTATTGATAGAACTAGTGCAGTGGATGGGCACTAGTGTTAATAAAAAGAGGGGCACTTCCTGATAGTGTGCGCCATGTCCCATGATTTGGGAATCTTACAGACCATATTGCACTATCATTAAGTTGCTGTTTTGTTGCTATGCAGTAAGGTTTTCCTTTCTTATAAGTTTGTCCTTTGTCTCTCCCTGTCTCTCTCAGATGTAGCTGTGATGTCAGTAACCCCTCCCTTCTTCTCCATTCTTCTTCCTCATTCACCATCTTCAGCCATGTTAGAAGCTTATGTGCTTCCAGCCCGTTTCTAAAAAAGTCTTTTTACCTGCTGTACATTTGCACATCATCGAGTATTCTGCTAGAAAATAAATCTTCTTCTGAATCTTCAACAATGTGCTTCTTGCAGTCGAGTTAAACTATCTGAAGACATCACTATGTGTGAGTACGGTAAAGAGACAGCCTAGAAACGGTGTCTCACAGCGCCCTATGCTTGCAGCTTAGTCATGGAGTCAGAATAGTGTGAGTTCAGTGAGAGTTAGTGAAGTGCATAGTGAAGGTGAAGTTCAGGTGCGGTGGGCTGCTAGGGGCAGCATGTGTCACTTGTTCCAGGCAGTGGGAGGCATTACTGGGATCCAGAGCAGTCGCTCCAGTCACGTCCAGAGCCTAAGGTCTGGCATAGGAGCTGCCGGACACTTTGTGTGCTCTGAAGTACAAAGGAAGATGGACAGGGACCTGCATAGATGGAAGTTGAAGGCCAGTCCCGGGTGCACTGCAGAGGTGGACGAGAAATACAGGATGAGCTAGCAACAGGGCTGAAGAGGAGTTATGCTAAGAAGGAGGATAATGTGAATTGCTGTGCCTTATCCTGTCTGTACCCACCTGATGAACTAGAACTGTCAAGTATATGTTTGACTGTTACAAAGAACTTTGTGTCCCCTAAATTGTGTGCGGCGGCTTCTGAGGAAAGAAGCCTGAAGGCAGTGGAGGCCTGCGGCCTACAAGAGAATGTGCTGCACCCCACACCCTAGAGCACACTGGGACTGGGACACCCATTGTCTGTAAAGTGCCAGAGCGAAATCAGACAGACGTTCAGTCACGACTACCGCTCTGTGCCACTTTACAAGATTAGTGATAAGGGAACTTCTCGATCAGAAGAGAAGAGGAAATAATGGTCGCTGCCCAAACTGTGACAAGAATAGGACCACAATGTGTGTCACCCTGGCCTGGATGCCACAAATGTATAATAAAGCTGTGTCTGAGAGCAAAGGGGAGGTCCTCTAGTCAAGGGCCATTAGCATGCAATACCTCCTGTCACAGGCCAGTAGGGGGAGCAGGCTGCCCCTATAAAAGCTGGAACTGGGGGCAGGGTTAGAGAGAACTGGACAACCTGTCTCTGGATTGAGAGGTGTCCCAGAGCCGGGACAGACAGTTGTGTTGCAGCCTAAGAGGACGTGTGGCAGTAGGAGAGCCACGAGCCAGGGACAAAAGGCGAAGTGAGTCTGTCCTGGCAGATAAAGAAACTAATCTTCCAGACTTTGGTGTCTGAGGCTGTGAGGATTCCACATCCTACAGCAGATAACCAGTCCGCAGGGGACTGTATGTTCCTTGGCCTAAGAAGCCCGGAGGCTCCGCCACAGCAGAAGGGACCAACAGAGCCGTACCAGGCCGGGAGTAGCAAGGGACCCAAGTTGCAAGCCATACGGGCGAGAGGACACGGTGAGCTCAGGAACGTGGGCTGTTACATTACCAGAAGGGAAATAGCCAGAAGGAGCACAGAGAGCACGGTAGGCCGACACCCTCATCTTGACCAGGGCCAGCTTCCCACTTGCTCTCAGACATCCAGGCCCCCTCCTAGCCGGGCCTGTTTCTGGGTCGTTTTACCTGTTCTAATAAAGACCCTGAACTGTTTAAGAGGCCTCCGTTTCCTGGCTAACGCGGTTGGAATCATCCCCTCCATCATCCATCATACACTACCCTGGGGCCCTACTCTTCCCGTGGGGAGTTGTACTATTCGGAGCTGCACATTTACATCTGCCCCAGAGGTCTGCACTGCAGCGGCGGTTAGCACTGACCGCAATCCACGGGTGGCGTAGTCGGACATTACTTAAAACTTATAAAGGACTGCCACTGGCCTGACCACCCTAAGCCACGGACCGGGTTGCCACCACTACCCCCATCGTCTCCCTATTGCCCGGCTCCGAGTGCCCCACGGCCCAGGGGGCGAGTCAGCTTTGGCGTAGTCGGCAGGATTGTAACCAACCCGCCACAAACGGGTATTGCGTGCCTGAAAAAGACTGTACACGTACCTGAAGAAGAGTTTTTCCACCACCCGGAGCTGTTTCCCGCCATTTTCAACCGTCTCCCGCCATCTTCCGTCGGTTCCCGCCATCTTCAGCCGTTTTCCCGCCAACGGATGCCATCTTCAGGACGCTGCGCGGGAAGAGGAGGGGCGTGGACGTCCAAACCGCGCGAGACCCGAATCTCCGCCCCACGCACCGACGCTGCGCAAGGTCCTGGAAGGGAGAGAGAGCGACGCTGACGTCATCAGGACGCGACGCAGGTCCTCGTCCGGAGCAGCACCAGTGGAGTCGCGGCCTACAGAAGAGGATCGTCAGAAGGTAGGCCACGCTTAACTAGGGGGGAGGAAGATGTCGGACACTGAGGCGCCCACTACCACCAGCACAGCTGCAGCAGCGGTGATGCCATTTTCCCTGCCCTACGTCAATGGAGCGGCCTGGTTGCCTAAGTATTCAGGGGAGCCCCATGCCCTAACTGACTTTAAGGAAAGGTTGTACAGTTTCTTCCAAGTTTACCCCCTGACAGAGGAACAGAAGATTAGCATACTGACAGGGCAGTTAACTGGCACAGCCCAGCGGGAGGTAAAGTAATGGCCCGCTGAGGAGAAAAGGACCGTAAAGGACATTCTGGCCCGGCTGCGGGGTACCTTTGATACACGTACCTCCGCTGAAATTAAAATGCGGTTCTACGGATGTAAGCAGCGGGCACAGGACAGCATCAGAGACTATGCCCTAAATTTGCAGGAAGCCTTGAGAGCCATCAAACAAGCTGACCCTGGCAGCGTGCAGGATACGGATAAGCTACTAACAGAACAGTTCATAGAAGGTCTGCTGTCTAGCGCCCACAGGACCCAGCTGCGCCTCATGTTCTTTCAGAACCCTGATCTGACCTTTGCCCAATTCAAGGACAGGGCCATAAGGGTGCTCCGTGAACCCGCAACAAGTGGCACTATAAACCCCCGGCGCCCTGCTCTCACCTACCACCAGAAGGCGGCGCCCTCCTCTGTGGGGGACGATGCACAGGCCCTGAACCAAGCCCCGTCGAAAGATCTGCATCACCAAGTCCAGGAGCTGACCAGGAGCGTTGCGGCATTGACCAGGACCGTCCAGGCGTTACAAGTGGACCCGTTAAGACCCATCGAGTTGGCTTCAAGTCCGGAGGATGTCCCGTGGCGTCGACAGAGGAGGACCCCGTCGTTCCGAGGAAGGCCCACAGATCGCTACGCAGAGGATGGACAGCCCATTTGCCGTCGATGCAACCAGCCCGGACACATTTCCAGGTACTGTAATTTAAACGGGTCCAACCTGGGGCAGAGAGCCAACCCCCAGGCATAAGATCACCAGGCCCTTATAATTGGCGTGATAAGTACGTTGGGGGGGGCGCCCGGTTTTACCCGTGGTGCTGAACGGTATCCCCATGAGCGCCTTGCTGGATACCGGGTCGCAAGTAACTACTATCCCTTATGTACTTTTTAAGCAGTATTGGACTGATGCTGATATAACACGGTACCCAGACAGTGACTTGAGCATCATCGCCAGTAATGGCTTGCCCGTGCCGCAGATGGGGTTCAAGGAAATGACCATTAAAATTGGTAAAGTTGAACTACCGGCACAGGGAGTGATTATTGTGGACATTGACCGTCGTGAAAGTCACCCTAAAATAACTGTGGGTACTAACGTGATTGAAAATTGTCTTTCAGAGGTAATTGTAATTCTACAACAGGTGGCAGTGAATGCTAGTTCCAGCCAACAGAGAGTCCTCAGCAAGGAGATAAAAGCCCTGATGAGACGGCAGCAGGTAGAACTGTCTGGTGGTGAGATCGGTAGCATAAGACTGAGTGACCCATTCCCCATTTCCATGCCTCCCAAAAGTGAAATGATGATCTGGTGTCGGACTGCAATCGGGTTGAGAGGTAGAGACTACCAAGCCATAGTAGAACCCGTGTACTCAGACAGCAGGCCCACCATTTTGACAGCCTGGGGGGTGGTTGATGTCCGTCATGGGAGGGTGCCCGTTCACATTCTCAACATTGGGGAGAGGGAGGTACACTTACCCAGGTACGCTACACTTGCCAAACTGTTTGCTGTTGAGCACAAAGCTATCAGGGCCGTGGAACCTTTGCCTCCCTCTCCACAGGCGGAGAGTAATGGCTCCCAGAAACAAAAGGAGGACTGGTGCCAGAAACTCCATGTGGGTGCTGACTCCACTCCCCTGCACCAAAAACAAGGAGTCTACCGGGTGGTACAGGAGTACGAGAGAGTCTTTAGTAAGCACCCGCTAGACTTCGGCAGAGTAAAAGGGATAGAACACCACATCCCCACAGGGAGCCACCCACCAATAAAAGAGAGACACAGGCCTGTACCCCCTGCACATTATCAGAACGCCAAAGGTATGCTGCGGGAAATGAAAGAAGCTGGGGACATTAGAGATAGCTGTAGCCCCTGGGCAGCCCCCCTGGTTCTGGTAAAAAAGAAAGACGGCACCATGAGAATGTGCGTGGACTATAGACAAATCAACCGTATCACCCACAAAGACGCATATCCGCTGCCTAGAATAGAAGAGTCTTTAGCCGCACTAAAATCAGCTAACTTCTTTTCTACTTTGGACCTTACTAGCGGGTACTGGCAGGTTCCTGTGGCAGAGGCTGACAAGGAGAAGACCGCCTTCACCACCCCGATGGGACTGAGCGAGTTCAACTGTATGCCCTTCGGGCTCTGGAACGCACCAGGGACCTTCCAGAGGCTGATGGAATGCTGTCTAGGGCACCGAAACTTCGAGACTGTCCTCCTTTACCTGGACGACGTGATCGTCTATTCGAAGACTTACGAGCACCATCTAAAGCACCTGGCCGAGGTGTTCGAAGCCCTGGCAGGCTATGGCCTGAAGGTGAAACCATCAAAGTGTCACCTGTTGAAACCGAAGGTCCAGTACCTAGGGCACGTGGTAAGTGCGGAAGGAGTAGCCCCCGACCCTGACAAGGTCACGGCAATCAAGAGCTGGCCAAGCCCTTCGAACATCAAGGAAGTGAGGCAATTCCTCTGGTTGGTAGGCTACTACCGAAGGTTCATCCCCGGGTTCACTAAGATGGCAGCTCCTATGCAGGACCTCCTGATAGGACAGTCTAAGTCCAGAAGCCAAAAGCCACCCTTCAAGTGGGATAAACCGGAAGAGGAGTCCTTCCGTCAGTTGAAGATGGCCCTCACAGGGGATGAGATCCTGGCCTACCCTGATTATGGCCAGCCTTTTATTCTCCACACAGACGCCAGTAATGTGGGACTGGGAGCCGTACTGTCACAAAACCAACAGGGCAGAGAAAGAGTGATCGCGTACGCCAGTCGGAAGCTGAGGCCCACCGAGAGGAACCCGGAGAATTACAGCTCCTTCAAGCTAGAATTCTTGCCGGTGGTGTGGGCCCTAACGGAACGCTTCAAGCATTACCTGACCTCCGCAAAGTTCACTGTGTACACGGACAACAACCCGTTAACACACCTAGACAATGCAAGACTTGGTGCCCTGGAACAGCGGTGGATGGCCCATCTCTCCAATTATGACTTCGTGATCAAGTACCGGGCAGGCAAAACCAATGCCAACGCTGATGCCTCACTTACCTGAAAGTGACGAAGACCCAGAAGAGCTGGAGGAGGTAGAACTCCCCGCGTTTCACCGGTATGGGGCCGCTCAATACTCCCACCGCGTGAAGGAGGAAGATTTAACAACCGTTATGATCAATCCCCTACCTCACCACAGCTGGGCCGAGACCCAAGATAGTGACCCTGCAATCCGCCTGGTGAAAGATCTGCTGACCCAGGAAGATGCCCGCTTAGATCCGGATGCTCCAGAGGAAGCCAAGCAGCTATGGAAAGAGAAGAGCAAGGTGTTCCTCTATGAAGGCAAGCTGTACAGAAGACTTGTCAACCACCGGACACAAGAGCTGACCTGGCAAGTCGTGGTCCCAAGGCGGGATGCAGCTATGGTCCTGGGGGCTTACCATGACAGAGCGGGGCACTTCGGTTGGAAGAAACTGGAGTTCCTGCTAAGAGGACGGCTCTTTTGGGTCGGCATGAGAGGGGCTGTAGAGAAGTGGTGCAGGGACTGTGGCCCTTGTAACTTAAGGAGAAAAGACCGCACCAGCCAGAAGACACCCTTGAAGCCCATCGTCACCCAGCAGCCTCTTGAGCTGGTAGCTCTGGACCACGTCAAATTGGCTCCAAGCCGGTCAGGATACATCTACACCCTGACAATCGTGGACCACTATTCCCGTTTTCTAGTGGTGGTCCCGGTAAAAGACTTGACAGCCCAAACGGCGGCCAGAGCCTTCCAGCAATACTTCTGCCGTCCACACGGGTATCCGGAACAGGTCCTGACGGACCAGGGTCCAGCGTTCGGAGCTGAAATCTTGCAAGAGTTCTGCAACCTCTATGGCTGTAAGAAGATTCGGACAACGCCTTACCGCCCACAAACCAACGGGATGTGTGATTAAATGAACAATATAGTCATTGATCTCCTGAAGACTTTGCCCCTGGAGGAATGCAGCCTGTGGCCAGAAAAACTGCCGGACCTGATAGACTTATACAACCATATCCCGGTGAACGCTACAAACTGCACCCCGGCTTACCTGATGCGAGCCAGACCAGGTAAGCTGCCCCTAGATCTGGAGATGGGAGTCCTAACATCTGAGGACACCTCCCTGGACTGGGACTGGGATACGGAGAGGCGACTGCAGTACAAGAATGTACAGGAGAGTGTGGAGAAGAGCCTGGCCCAGGTGAGAGAAAGGCAAGAAAGACTCTTCAACCAGCACGCCCCTGCTGGTCCCCTAGAACCTGGTGAGCAGGTCCTGAAGCGAAAGAGAAGGCTACATAAGATGGACGACCAGTGGGAAAGGGAACCCTACACCGTACTGCAGTCTGATCATGACAACTCGAAGGTGTGCGTGATCACCAAGGATGGAGGAGAAACCACTAGTACCGTCTCCAGAGACCACCTAAAAAGGTGCCCCGAACAACTCCGTAGTGCAGAAGAGGATCAAAGTGACCTTGAACCCGCAGAGGACAAGGAAGAAATGATCAGCACCGTTCTCTGAGAGTTCCCTCAGTCCTGGACTCGAATAAATGATGCCATAGTGGTACCCGTCCTGCATTTCCTGCAACCGGCTCAGCAACAACCTACACCAGAGCTGGAAGGTGAAGAAGAGCAAGCAGTTCCAGAGGCAGAAGAGCCTGTACCAGCAGCCCAGGAGAATCAACCCTCTGCTGACAGTGAGCCTGCCATGCCTGCGATGAGCCAAAGGACCCGTAGACAGCTGCCTGCCCTACCTGTACACCAAGCTGGTAGCTCTACCCCTAACGCTAGTGAAGAAAACCAGGTTGGTCCACCACCAGACAGTGGGTTACGCAGGTCAACCAGAAGCACAAAGGGGCAGAAACCCGCTCGCTGGAGAATATAGGGTGCACTAAAACTGTAAATAACCCTGTTGCCAAGTGTTGAAATGTTTGCAAATTTACATGCATGATTAGTAATTGTGTATTTCAGTTTCTTACAGTTACCGTACGGACTCAAAGGTTATGGACTTTTAATAACCGGGACTTTGTATGGACTGCGTTCGGAGCCTGACCAAGGAATGAACTAAGACTGTAAAGGACTTGGGGCTAGGACAGACCCCCACCTGGTTAAGGCTCCCCGTTGTGTTGGTGAAAATGGACACCCGGTCACAGACCACACTGTGACCTTAAGAACTCAATCTGTGCGTCACTTGCCTGATAATGTTTTATGGTCATGCATATGATCTTTGTTTATTGTTTAGTCCCGGAGTACTAAATTTTACTAGGGGGGAATGTGTCACCCTGGCCTGGATAACACAAATGTATAATAAAGCTGTGTCTGAGAGCAAGGGGGAGGTCCTCTAGTCAAGGGCCATTAGCATGCAATACCTCCTGTCACAGGCCAGTAGGGGGAGCAGGCTGCCCCTATAAAAGCTGGAACTGGGGGCAGGGTTAGAGAGAACTGGACAACCTGTCTCTGGATTGAGAGGTGTCCCAGAGCAGGGACAGACAGTTGTGTTGCAGCCTAAGAGGACGTGTGGCAGTAGGAGAGCCATGAGCCAGCGACAAAAGGCGAAGTGAGTCTGTCCTGGCAGATAAAGAAACTAATCTTCCAGACTTTGGTGTCTGAGGCTGTGAGGATTCCACATCCTACAGCAGATAACCAGTCCGCAGGGGACTGTATGTTCCTTGGCCTAAGAAGCCCGGAGGCTCCGCCACAGCAGAAGGGACCAGCAGAGCCGTACCAGGCCGGGAGTAGCAAGGGACCCAAGTTGCAAGCCATAAGGGCGAGAGGACACGGTGAGCTCAGGAATGTGGGCTGTTACATTACCAGAAGGGAAATAGCCAGAAGGAGCACAGAGAGCACGGTAGGCCGACATCCTCACTCTGACCAGGGCCAGCTTCCCACTTGCTCTCAGACATCCAGGCCCCCTCCTAGCCGGGCCTGTTTCTGGGTCGTTTTACCTGTTCTAATAAAGACCCTGAACTGTTTAAGAGGCCTCCGTTTCCTGGCTAATGCGGTTGGAATCATCTCCTCCATCATCCATCATACACTACCCTGGGGCCCTACTCTTCCCGTGGGGAGTTGTACTATTCGGAGCTGCACATTTACATCTGCCCCAGAGGTCTGCACTGCAGCGGCGGTTAGCACTGACCGCAATCCATGGGTGGCGTAGTCGGACATTACTTAAAACTTATAAAGGACTGCCACTGGCCTGACCACCCTGAGCCACGGACCGGGTTGCCACCACTACCCCCATCTTCTCCCTATTGCCCGGCTCCGAGTGCCCGAGAGCAAATACATTAAATCACTAGCAGACAGTGCAGTTATCAAACAATAAAAAATAGACAGGATTCAAATGCAAGCAACATAATGTCAGAACTGATATACACATTAAGTGACTAGATTCCCTGGATAGCTAAATTCGCTGCTGAGGCCAGAACATGGGCTGCCCAGCACTATTTAAGTGCAACCCATGAAGATAGACACTCTAATTTACAAGGCCATAACATATAGGTGCATCTCACAAAATTAGAATATCATCAAAAAGTTAATTTATTTCAGTTCTTCAATGCAAAAAGTGAACCTCATATATTATATAGAGTCATTGCAAACACAGTGATCTATTTCAAGTGTTTATTTCTGTTAATGTCGATGATTATGGCTTACAGCCAATGAAAACACAAAAGTCATTAACTCAGTAAATTAAAATAATTAACAAAAAACACCTGCAAAGACTTCCTAAGCATTTAAAAAGGTCCCTTAGTCTGTTTCAGTAGGCTCCACAATCATGGTGAAGACTGCTGACTTGACAGATGTCCAGAAGGCAGTCATTGACACACTCCACAAGGTCCCAGAGTTCCAATTTTCATTTGAAATCAAGGTCCCAGAATGTGGAAGAAGAGTGGAGAGGCCACGATCCAAGCTGCTTGAGGTCTAGTGTGAAGTTTCCACAATCAGTGATGGTTTGGGGAGCCATGTCATGTGCTGGTGTAGGTCCACTGTGTTTTTTCAACACCAAAGTCAGCGCAGCCGTCTACCAGGAAATTTTAGAGCATTTCATGCTTCCCTCCGCCACAGTATCATAGCTACCAGGGGGGCAAAGGGGCGGTGGCCCCGGGCCCCTCGCTCTTAGGGGGCCCATCCAGGGCTACGCCAGTGTAACTGTATCTGGCATGCCCCTGGTGCCAGCATCGGGCCCCACCGCCCGTCACCGCCGCAAGTTTACTGATGAGAGAGGGAGCGCGGATCTCTCTCCCATTAGTCCCTTCTGTGACTGACGTCCCTGGCATCATCACTTGGCGCCCGGCCCGCTGTGCTGAAGATGTGTGCGGGCTGGGTGCTCTGAGCAGCGAGGGAACCAGGAGGAGAGGTGAGTACCGTTTATTTATTTTTTGCCGGGTGGGGGGCGGCATTATATTACAGACTCTGCCTATGGGAAGGGGGAGGTGCATTATACTACAGACTCTGCCTATGGGGGGCATTATACTACAGACTCTGTTTATGAGCAGGGGAGGGCATTATACTACAGACTCTGCCTATGGGGGGGACATTGTACTACAGACTCTGCCTATAAGAGGGGGAGCATTATACTACAGACTCTGCCTATGAGGGGTGCATTTTACTACAGACTCTGCCTATAGGTGGGGCATTATACTACAGACGCTGCCTATGAGATGGGGGGGCATTATACCACAGACTCTGCCTATGAGATGGGGGGGGCATTATACTACAGATTCTGCCTATGAGGAAGGGGGGGGCATTATACTACAGACTCTGCCGATGAGGAGGGGGGAGCATTATACTACAGACTCTGCCTATGGGGGGGGCATTATACTGCAGACTCTGCCTATGGGGGGGCATTATACCACAGACTCTGCCTATGATGAGGGGGGGAGCATTATACTACAGACTCTGCCTATGGGGGGGAGCTTTATACTACAGACTCTGTCAATGGGGGGAGCATTTTACTACAGACTCTGCCTATAGGGGCGCATTATACTATACGAAGGACTATGGGGAGTGCATTATACTATATTGAGGACTATCTGGTGCATTATACTATGGGGGGCATTATACTACAGACTCTGCCTATGGGGGTGCATTATACTATATGAAGGACTATGGGGAGTGCATTATACTATATTGAGGACTATCTGGTGCATTATACTATATGTAGGCTATTTATACAGTGTGGGAGATAATGTGGGTTCTTTGAACAGTGTGGGGGCCATCATACAGTGTGGGAGATAATGTGGGATCTTTGTATGGTGTGGAGGCCATCATACAGTGTTGGAGCCATCAGCTTGGGGGCTACTAAGGGGTCAGTATACTGTGTGGGGGTACTATACAGTGAGGGGGAATTATATAGTGAATAGGAGAACATCATACTGGTTAGAGCGGAGCTCTACATGGGGGGAGACTCAGGACATTATTAAATCTTAGGTGGGCACTTATTGTTATAGGGGAACTCAGGTTATCGTGACTGTCGAAGGGGCACTATTACTTTCTAGGGGGCACAATGTGGGCACTGTTTTCTAGGACACTTGCACACGGCATTACTTTATTTTAGAGGTTTGTTTTACCATCTAGAGGGCACACAGTAGGTGCAGTAATAGGGACACATTTTGCAGCAGAGGCTCAGTATTGGGGTATCAGCAGGATGAGAAGTTTGTGCAGGTTGGGGATAGATGTGGTCAGTGCCTGAAATGTAAGGAGTCAAATGTGTCTTTGTTGTGATCTCTGCATACCTGAGACTCTGAGCCCTGGCTGGAGAAGTTGTCGTGTTGGTCTGGGCCAGAAGGAAAAGACGGGAAAAGTGAACAATTTAATCAGAAAGAACGTCAGCTGTAAGGTACTATATATAACTGAGCTGTGATCTCTTATATGTTCTGCAGGACTGGCATCTATCAATATATGTCACCATATGGCGGTAATATCAGTGCTGGTCTTTGTATAGAGATTATTTTTAGTAACAGCGCGGTCATCTGCTGAGGTTTTCCTACATCCACTATCTGGGTGCGCCGCTATAGTTGTAATCAGGGTTACCTGGTTAGAGGCCCACTCAGAAGTTTCGGCCCCCTGAACCAAAACCTTAGCTACGCCAAGCTTTTTGGAGATGGAAATGTCATTTTCCAGCAGGACTTGGCCCCTGTCCACACTGACAAAAGTACTAATACCTGGTTTACACACAACAGTATCACTGTGCTTGATTTGCAGCAAACTCGCCTGACCTAATCCCATAGAGAATCTATTATAGAGAATCTATGGGGTATTGTCAAGAGGAAAATGAGAGACACCAGACCCAACAATGCAGACGAGCTGAAGGCTTCTATCAAAGCCACCTGGGCTTCCATAACCCCTCAGCAGTGTCACAGGCTGATCCCTCCATGCCACATTGCCGCATTGATGCAGTAATTGATGTAAAAGGAGCCCCGACCAAGTATTGAGGGCATTTATTGAACATACATTTCAGTAGGATAACATTTTGGATTTTGAAAACATTTTTCAAGCTGTTGTTATAAAGTATTCTAATTAATTGAAATAATGACTTTTGAGTTTTCATTGGCTGTAAGCCATAATCATCAACATTAACAGAAATAAACACGTGAAATAGATCACTCTGTGTGTAATGGCTCTATATAATATATGAGTTTCACTTTTTGTATTGAAGAACTGAATTAAATTAACTTTTCTGGTGATATTCTAATTTTGTGAGATGCACCTTTAGATGGGCTTGGCTGCACCCTGAATAAAAATAGCATGTAAAAAATATATATGATATATATGAGGTATTGGTCGATATTTTGGCCAAAATATACAAGCTCGCAACCTGCTCAAGGGTCCTCATACTTGCGAGTCCCTACACTAACATTAAAAGCAAAGTCACAAAAACAAGGAATTAAAGTTCCCACCAAAATTCAAGAATTAACACCGCAAATACAGCAACAATAATTACAAGGATGCAGCAAACCCATATAATGAAGAAGTCAGCAACACAGGTGCAAAATATTGATGAGACAACCACTCACAACCTACCAATTCATGGAGGGGGTGATTGCTTAGTATTAAAACTGCACACAAATAAGCCTTGTATAGGGCACTGGTCACACATAGGTAGTGCACAATGTCTGGCTTACAGCCTATTAGTGAAGCCCAAACTATTAGATTAGGCGGGCTGCCCAGCACTTTTTAAGTGCACCCCATGAAGACAGACACCCTAGTTTACAAGGCCAACATTGATGGGTCTGGCTGCACCCTGAATAAAAATAACGTGCAAAAAATATATATGATATATATGAGGTATTAGTAAATATTTTGGCCAAAATACACAAGCTCGCAACCCGCGTCAAGGGTCCTCATACTTGCGAGTCCCTACACTAACATTAAAAGCAAAGACAAATTTAAATTCCCACCAAAATTCAAGAATTATCACAGCAAAAAAAGGGCAACAGTGTTTACCTGCCTAGGTCTCAGTACTAATCATACCATATAATAACGATGACAGCAATACAGGTGCAAAATACTGATGCGACAACCACTCACATATTACCAATTAATGGAGGGGGGTGATTACATAGTATTAAAACTTTACCCAAAAATTATATGGGATTGCTACATCCTAATAGTGCATTAGTTCTGAGATCTGGGCAGGTAAATGCTATATTAATAATTGATTTTTGGGGGAAAGTTAAATTCTCTTTTGTTGGCTTTACTTTTAATCTAACTGAAATAAACAAAAGCTTTTTTCCTAAACATTAGGATCTGTGTAGAGCCATCAGCTCAAAACGGCTTCCTCGGACAGACTTGGCATAAGCAGGTCAAAAGGAACCCTGACCTTTACCATTACACCCCTGTACAGGAATGGAGACTTACCACATGCTCATGGTTGCATCTACAGAGTAGCTGCTGGCCAGAGGAGCGAGCTTGAGGCTATAACTCTAACTAAAGCTTTTTTATTACTAAATGATGGGTTCTGTCTAAGGCCATTGGCTCAAAAAGGCTTCCTCGGACAGACTTGGCGCAAGCTACTCCATTCTGCAGATCCCAAGGGAACCCTGGCCTTTACCATTACACCCCTGTATAGGGATAGATACTTACCATAGGCCCAGGGCTGCATCTACAGAGTAGCTGCTGGCCGGAGGAGCGAGCTTGAGGCTATAGTGGTTGATTCAACTCTAACTAAAGCTCTTTTTTCCTTAAATACTGGGATCTGTTTAAGGCTGTTGGCTCAAACAGACTTCCTCGGACAGACTTGGCGCAAGCTACTCCATTCTGCAGATCCCAAGGGAACCCTGGTTTTTACCATTACACCCCTGTACAGGGATAGATACTTACCATAGGCCCAGGGTTGCATCTACAGAGTAGCTGCTGGCCGGAGGAGTGCGCTTGAGGCTTGAGTAGTTGAATCAATCCTAACTAAAGATAATCCTATCTAATGACACTTTCTTGTTAGGACCTGTCTGAGGCCTATGGCTCAAAAAAGCTTATTTGGAAAGACTTGGCAAAAGCCAGTCTATCCTACAGGTTCCAAAGGAACTCTGGCCTTCACTCTTACAGCCCTGTACAGCGATAAAGACTTATTACATGGCCTTGAATGCATCTACATAGTAGATGCTGACTGGAGGGGCAAACTTAAGGCTAGAATGGTTCAGCCAACCCTAACTATTGCCACTTTCTTAAATGTTAAGATATTTCTGAGGCCGTTGGCTCAAACAGGTTTCCTTGGACAGACTGGGCGCAAAACACACCATTTCTGATGGTTCCAAATGAACCCTGGGCTTCACCCTTGAACCTCAATACAGGGACAGTTTCATAGTTTTAAGGTTGAAAGACACAAGTCCATCAAGTTCAACCTAAAAGCTAATGTGTTGATCCAGAGGAAGGCAAAAACCCCATGAGGCAGATGCTAATTGCCCCATATTAGGGGAAAAATTCCTTCCCGACTCCACATATGGCAATCAGACTAGTTCCCTGGATCAACATCCCATAACAAAATCTAGTACGGATAACCTGCAATTGTATATTATTCAAGAAAGGCACACACATGCCCTCCTTGAATTTTGTTTTAGAAAATTAAGTATTTCAAGTTCATGTGGTAGACAGTTTCATAACCTCATTGCTCACACAATAAAAATTTGCCAACTAACTTCCTTTAGGCTGAGTTCACACGATGCATATTTAATGCGTTTCCGCGGCGTTTTTGCAGTTGCGTAAACGCCGCGGAAACGCATGAAAAACGCATGGTAGAAGGGCAGCAATGTTCCCCAATTGAAATCCGCATGTGCTGTGCCCATGATGCGGATTTTTCCGCAGCGTAAACGCTGCGCTCAAAAATCCGCCACATGTCAATTAATTTTGCGTAAACGCAGCGTTTTCGCCGCCATTAACTTGCATTAGAACGCGCCAATTCCGCAAGACAGCATCTGTACTTGCGTAATTGGCGCGTTCTAATGTGCGGATGGTACCCGAGTGTGGAGAAGAGGAGAGTCTCCTCCACACCCAGGTACCATTAAAAAAGCTGTAAAACAAGAATAAAATAAAATATATATATATACTTACCATCTGTCGGCCCGCGCAGCGCTCCTGCTTGGTTCCCGGCACTTGCAGTGAGTTGAAGGACCTGCGCTGACGTCAGAGTCATGTGACGGGTCACGTGACGCTGACGTCGGCAGGTCTTTCAATTCAAAGTTGCCGGGAGAACGGAGTGTAAAGCAGGACAGCGCGGGCCATCGGAGGTAAGTATATACACTCTCTCGGGTCACGCTATATAAATCCATGCTGTTTGCATGGATTTATATAGTGTGACCTAGTTGTCAAGCACTTTCCAGGTGATGCTAAAATCGCCTGGAAAGCGCTTGTCAATCTGCATGCGGAAATGCATGTGAATCCGCATGTGGATCCGCATGTATTCTGCAGGAAAAACGCATGCACAATCTGCATGCGTTTTTTCTGCCAGGGAAATGCAGAAATGATGCAGAAATTTTCTGCTTCATTTCTGCATCGTGTGCACATACCCTTAGACAAAGTGAATTAGAATCTTTATGCTAGAGTAATTGAATTAACTCTAACTGAAATAGATTAATGCTTTTTTCCTAAATGTTGAAATTTGTTTAAATCCATCAGCTCAAAAAGGCTTTCTCGGACAGACTTGGCGCAAGCTAATCCATTCTGCAGATCCCAAGGGAACCCTGGCCTTTACCATTACACCCCTGTACAGGGATAGATACTTACCATAGGCCCAGGGCTGCATCTAAAGAGTAGCTGCTGGCCGGAGGAGCGAGCTTGAGGCTATAGTGGTTGATTCAACTCTAACTAAAGCTTTTTTTTTCCTAAATACTGGGATCTGTTTAAGGCTGTTGGCTCAAACAAACTTCCTCGGACAGACTTGGCGCAAGCTACTCCATTCTGCAGATCCCAAGGGAACCCTGGTTTTTACCATTACACCCCTGTACAGGGATAGATACTTACCATAGGCCCAGGGATGCATCTACAGAGTATCTGCTGGCCGGAGGAGTGCGCTTCAGGCTTGAGTAGTTGAATCAAGCCTAACTAAAGAAAAACCTATCTAATGACACTTTCTTGTTAGGACCTGTCTGAGGCCTATGGCTCAAAAAAGCTTCTTTGGAAAGGCTTGGCAAAAGCCAGTCTATCCTACAGGTTCCAAAGGAACTCTGGCCTTCACTCTTACTGCCCTGTACAGCGATAAAGACTTATTAAAGGGCCTTGATTGCATCTACATAGTAGATGCTGACTGGAGGGGCAAACTTAAGGCTAGAATGGTTGAGCCAACCCTAACTATGGCTACTTTCTTAAATGTTAAGATATTTCTGAGGCCGTTGGCTCAAACAGGCTTCCTCGGACAGACTGGGCGCAAAACACACCATTTCTGATGGTTCCAAATGAACCCCGGGCTTCACCCTTGAACCTCAATACAGGGACAGTTTCATAGTTTTAAGGTTGAAAAACACAATTCCATCAAGTTCAACCTAAAAGCTAATGTGTTGATCCAGAGGAAGGCAAAAATCCCATGAGGCAGATGCTAATTGCCCCATATTAGGGGAAAAATTCCTTCCCGACTCCACATATGGCAATCAGACTAGTTCCCTGGATCAACATCCCATAACAAAATCTAGTACGAATAACCTGCAATTCTATATTATTCAAGAAAGGCACACACATGCCCTCCTTGAATTTTTTTTAGAAAATTAAGTATTTCAAGTTCATGTGGTAGAGAGTTCCATAACCTCATTGCTCACACAATAAAAATTTGCCAACCAACTTCCTTTAGACAAAGTGAATGAGGATCTTTATGCTACAGTAATTGAACTAACTCTAACTGAAATAAATGAATGCTTTTTTCCTAAATGTTGAAATTTGTTTAAATCCATCAGCTCAAAAAGGCTTTCTCGGACAGACTTGGCGCAAGCTACTCCATTCTGCAGATCCGAAGGGAACCCTGGCCTTTACCATTACACCCCTGTACAGGGATAGATACTTACCATAGGCCCAGGGCTGCATCTACAGAGTAGCTGCTGGCCGGAGGAGCGAGCTTGAGGCTATAGTGGTTGATTCAACTCTAACTAAAGCTTTTTTTTTCCTAAATACTGGGATCTGTTTAAGGCTGTTGGCTCAAACAGACTTCCTCGGACAGACTTGGCGCAAGCTACTCCATTCTGCAGATCCCAAGGGAACCCTGGTTTTTACCATTACACCCCTGTACAGGGATAGATACTTACCATAGGCCCAGGGTTGCATCTACAGAGTATCTGCTGGCCAGAGGAGTGCGCTTGAGGCTTGAGTAGGTGAATCAAGCCTAACTAAAGAAAAACCTATCTAATAACACTTTCTTGTTAGGACCTGTCTGAGGCCTATGGCTCAAAAAAGCTTCTTTGGAAAGGCTTGGCAAAAGCCAGTCTATCCTACAGGTTCCAAAGGAACTCTGGCCTTCACTCTTACAGCCCTGTACAGCGATAAAGACTTATTACAGGGCCTTGATTGCATCTACATAGTAGATGCTGACTGGAGGGGCAAACTTAAGGCTAGAATGGTTCAGCCAACCCTAACTATTGCTACTTTCTTAAATGTTAGGATATTTCTGAGGCCGTTGGCTCAAACAGGCTTCCTCGGACAGACTGGGCGCAAAACACACCATTTCTGATGGTTCCAAATGAACCCTGGGCTTCACCCTTGAACCTCAATACAGGGACAGTTTCATAGTTTTAAGGTTGAAAGACACAAGTCCATCAAGTTCAACCTAAAAGCTAATGTGTTGATCCAGAGGAAGGAAAAAACCCATGAGGCAGATGCTAATTGCCCCATATTAGGGGAAAAATTCCTTCCCGACTTCACATATGGCAATCAGACTAGTTCCCTGGATCAATGTCCCATATCAAAATCTAGTACGAATAACCTGCAATTTTATATTATTCAAGAAAGGCACACACATGCCCTCCTTGAATTTTTTTTAGAAAATTAAGTATTTCAAGTTCATGTGGTAGACAGTTTCATAACCTCATTGCTCACACAATAAAAATTTGCCAACTAACTTCCTTTAGACAAAGTGAATTAAGATCTTTATGCCAGAGTAATTGAATTAACTCTAACTGAAATAGATTAATGTTTTTTTCCTAAATGTTGAAATTTGTTTAAATCCATCAGCTCAAAAAGGCTTTCTCGGACAGACATGGCGCAAGCTACTCCATTCTGCAGATCCCAAGGGAACCCTGGCCTTTACCATTACACCCCTGTACAGGGATAGATACTTACCATAGGCCCAGGGCTGCATCTACAGAGTAGCTGCTGGCCGGAGGAGCGAGCTTGAGGCTATAGTGGTTGATTCAACTCTAACTAAAGCTTTTTTTTTTCCTAAATACTGGGATCTGTTTAAGGCTGTTCGCTCAAACAGACTTCCTCGGACAGACTTGGCGCAAGCTACTCCATTGTGCAGATCCCAAGGGAACCCTGGTTTTTACCATTACACCCCTGCACTGGGATAGATAGTTACCATAGGCCCAGGGTTGCATCTACAGAGTAGCTGCTGGCCGGAGGAGTGCGCTTCAGGCTTGAGTAGTTGAATCAATCCTAACTAAAGAAAAACCTATGTAATGCCAATTTCTTGTTAGGACCTGTCTAAGACCTATGGCTCAAAAAAGCTTCTTTGGAAAGACTTGGCAAAAGCCAGTCTATCCTACAGGTTCCAAAGGAACTCTGGCCTTCACTCTTACAGCCCTGTACAGTGATAAAGACTTATTACAGGGCCTTGGATTGCATCTACATAGTAGATGCTGACTGGAGGGGCGAACTTAAGGCTAGAATGGATCACCCACCCTAACTATTGCTACTTTCTTAAATGTTAGGATATTTCTGAGGCCGTTGGCTCAAACAGGCTTTCTTGGACAGACTGGGCGCAAAACACACCATTTCTGATGGTTCCAAATGAACCCTGGGCTTCACCCTTGAACCTCAATACAGGGACAGTTTCATAGTTTTAAGGTTGAAAGACACAAGTCCATCAAGTTCAACCTAAAATCTAATGTGTTGATCCAGAGGAAGGCAAAAACCCCATGAGGCAGATGCTAATTGCCCCATATTAGGGGAAAAATTCCTTCCCGACTCCACATATGGCAGTCAGACTAGTTCCCTGGATCAACGTAACATAACAAAATCTATTACCACTAACCTGAAATGTTATATTATTCAAGGAACATTTTTCATCAAGCAGTTTTCACCGGAAATCTGTTGCACAACTGTTTGAATCTCAGTAAATTCCTGCACAACTTACATTTAAATACTCTGACCTTTTTACACCCACTCTTTTAACTTCTTAAATAGTGAACAGAGCTTATCTGGACCGCTTGTGGCTTAGCTTTACCTGAAAACTTATTACAAATTAGGCTGGAAAAGCGGTGTAAATTAGGACTGAAATTGACTCCATCTTTTGACTGGAGTACATTTCTTGAGGTGTAGTACGTCAGCTTTAAGGGGATATTTCAATAAATGAATGACCCTGGCTGCAGGTATAAAGAATCAAACTGTGCTGTCCTGACCCATTCCTGGGATTGTGTATGGCACTGCCATCACCTCAATACTGCCGCAGCCAACAAATGTAATCAGACGGACTGCCCAGCTGAGCGCACTGAGCTGCTGCAGCTCTGAGATGGTGGAACCTCTTTTTTTTAATTAAATGACCTGCATCTAGGGACATTCATTTATTGAAAGGGAACAACCCCTTTAAGGATGAGTCAAGTTCATTAAGAGGTTTAGTCTTTTTAATGAATTTGGTGCACGTTCCTCCAATAGGCGCTTCATGAATGCTGGTATAGAAATCCACCAGCCTTGGTGAATCGGCCACCATAGGTTTACATGGCATGAGCATATACAGAACAGTTGTGTAGTATACGTTACTAGGCCCTCATGATGCTCTTGGTCCTGGATGGCCTTCCACAGTCTGCTTTCTTGCTTCATCATCTTGAAGGGCTCCACTTTCTTTTCTTCTGGCTGGCATGGTGCGGCTCTATCATCCTGCTCCTTTAACACGAAGGGACGACTGTAAAGCTGCCAGGAGCGTTTTTTTATCCCCTTAGATCATTGTGACACCACAAAGTGATGACATAGACAAGTGGGTGAGGCGCCTTTATTCAGTCATCGGGTGTGGTCAGAAGAAATTAGCATATTCCGTGATGTTACTTCAATGAGAACAGACATGAACATTCTATTCGGAACCCGACCGCCATTATCAGCGGAACCTTCACTGCTGTCAGATTGGCACTAAAAACAAAAAGAGACAGCGGTGAACCTGGACAGTAACAATCTACAGGGACAGTGACTGCTAAGCGGACTTCATGTCAGATGTTATGCAGTTTTGTCAGAAAAAAAACAATAAAATATGTAAAAGACAGGCTCCAATAAACCTTAAACACTGGGCTGTAGTCACAGATTCTGCTTTCACCTGCAGCACATTGCTCCCCTGCCTTACCCTCCCCGTCCTGCAGCATATTTCTCACCGCTTAATTCTCCCACTCCTGCAGCACATCGCTCCCCTGTCTAAACCTCCCCCTCTTGCGGCACATTGCTCCCGTCTAATCCTCCCCTCCTTGCAGCACATTGTGCCCTTACTAAATCTCCCGCTTCCTGCACCACATCGCCCACTGCCAAATTCCCTCTTGCACCACATCGGCAACTGCCAAATCCTCCACCTCCTGCAGCATATCGCTCCCTGCCTAATCCTCCCTCTCCTGCGGCACATCGCTCACCTGCCTAATCCTCCCCCTCCTGCAGCACATCGCTCACTGCCTAATCCTCCACCTCCTGCAGCTCATCTCTCTCCTGCCTAAGCCTTCTCCTCATGGAGCACATCGCTCTCCTGTCTAATCCCCTCCAGCAACATTTCGCTGTCTGCCTATACAGCCACTGACTGCAGTATATCACTCCTCTCAGCACCGTGCTGCAGTACATCGCTCCACTGATCTATATACTGGTTATTTCTGCAGCACATCTCTAACTGCTTAATCCTCCTCCTGCATCACATTGCTACCCTGCCTAATTCTCCCTCTCCTGTAGCACATCGCTTCCTGCCTAATCCCCTCTCTCCTGCATTTCATCAGTCCCCTGCCTAATCCTCCTTTTCTTGCAGCACATCGCTCCCCTGCCTAAGCCTCCCCCTCCTGCAGCACATTGCACCCCTGCCTAATCCCCTCCCCTTCCTGCAGCACATCGCACCCCTGCCTAATCTGCTCACCTTTCTGCAGCACATTGCACCCCTGCCTAATCCCCTCCCCTTCCTGCAGCACATCGCACCCCTGCCTAATCCCCTCCCTTTCCTGCAGCACATCGCTCCCCTGGCTAATCTTCCCCCTCCTGCAGCACATCGCTCCCCTGACCCCCTCTTACGTGACATCTTTTCTATCAGTTACATTTGTGAAGTAACTGCTGTCTCCTGTGAGCAGTGGAGAGCGAAGCTGAGAGCCAGGAGGCTCTGCCCCTCTGCCCCTTCTTGCCACATCATCATCCATCTACATCAGGGCTGTCAAACTCAAATATATAGAGGGCCAAAAGGAAGAGTTTAACTCAGAAAAATAAGTCAACACTTTATCAGATGTTTCTGTGAAAACTTGAGTACAACAAATAAGATTTTATTTTCCCTCAGTTATAAAAAAAATAGTTATGAGAAAAGTGTGACAAAAAGGAGTCATAAAATGCACCAAAATGAAATATCACAATTTATGGCTCAAATTGAGGTGAAGCAAGGAAGAGGTTGAGCTTAGCTAATGAGATGCATCAAACATACAGGTGCTTCTCACAAAATTAGAATATCATCAAAAAGTTAATTTATTTCAGTTCTTCAATCCAAAAAGTGAAACTCATATATTATACAGAGTCATTACAGAGTGATCTATTTCAAGTGTTTATTTCTGTTAATGTTGATAATGATGGCTTACAGCCAATGAAAACACAAAGTCATTATCTCAGTAAATTAGAATAATTAACAAAAATCACCTGCAAATGCTTCTTACGCATTTAAAAAGGTCCCTTTGTCTGTTTCAGTAGGCTCCACAATCATGGGGAAGACTGCTGACTTGACAGATGTCCAGAAGGCAGTCATTGACACACTCCACAAGGAGTGTAAACCACAAAAGGTCATTGCTAAAGAAGCTGGCTGTTAACAGAGTGCTGTATCCAAGCATATTTATGGAAAGTTGAGTGGAAAGAAAAAGTGTGGTAGGAAGAGGTGCACAAGCAACCGGGATAACCGCAGCCTTGAAAAGATTGTTAAGGAAAGGCCATTCAAACATTTGGGGAAGATTCACAAGGAGTGGACTGCTGCTGGAGTCATTGCTTCAAGAGCCACCACACACAGACGTATCCAGGACATGGGCTACAAGTGTCACATTCCTTGTGTCGAGCCACTCGTCACCAATAGACAACGCCAGAAGCATCTTACCTGGGCCAAGGAGAAAAACACCTGGACTGTTGCTCAGTGGTCCAAGGTGTTGTTTTCCGATGAAAGTAAATGTTGCATTTAATTTGGAAATCAAGGTCCCAGAGTCTGGAGGAAGAGTGGAGAGGCCACAATCCAAGCTGCTGGAGGTCTCGTGTGAAGTTTCCACAATCGGTGATGGTTTGGGGAGCCATGTCATCTGCTGGTGTAGGTCCACTGTGTTTTATCAAGACCAAAGTCAGCGCAGCCGTCTACCAGGACATTGTAGAGCCCTTCATGCTTCCCTCTGCCCACAAGCTTTATGGAGATGGAAATGTCATTTTCCAGCAGGACTTGGCCCCTGTCCACACGGCCAAAAGTACCAATACCTGGTTTACACAACAGTATCACTGTGCTTGATTGGCAGCAAACTCACCTGACCTTAACCCCATAGAGAATCTATTATAGAGAATCTATGGGGTATTGTCAAGAGGAAGATGAGAGACACCAGACCCAACAATGCAGACGAGCTGAAGGCTTCTATCAAAGCCACCTGGGCTTCCATAACACCTCAGCAGTGCCACAGGCTGATCGCCTCCATGCCACATTGCCGCATTGATGCAGTAATTGATGCAAAAGGAGCCTGGCCAAGTATTGAGGGCATTTACTGAACATACATTTCAGTAGGACAACATTTCAGATTTTAAAAACATTTTTCAAGCTGGTGTTATAAAGTATTCTAATTTACTGAGATAATAGCATTAACAGAAATAAACACTTAAAATAGATCACTCTGTCTGTAATGACTCTATATAATATGAGTTTTACTATTTGTATTGAAGAACTGAAATAAATTAACTTTTTGATGATATTCTAATTTTGTGAGAAGCACCTATAGTATGCTATATGCCCAATTTTAACAAATGTACTGCAATTTTTCCTGAATGTGTTCAGAAATGTACAGATGTGTAAGCAGACAAATGCAGAGACTTAGGCTATGTGCCCACGATGCAGAAATGCTCCGGATTTTTCCTGAGCGTTTCTGCATCTCGCTGGCAGAAAAAACGCATGCGGATTGTACATGCGGATTGTACATGCGGATTGTACATGCGGATTGTACATGCGGATTGTGCATGCGGATTGTACATGTGGATTGTACATGCGGATTGTACATGCGGATTGTACATGCGGATTGTACATGCGGATTGTACACGCGGATTGTACACGCGGATTGTACACGCGGATTGTACACGCGGATTGTATATGCGGATTGTACACGCGGATTGTATATGCGGATTGTACACGCGGATTGTACATGCGGATTGTATATGCGGATTGTACACGCGGATTGTACACGCGGATTGTACATGCGGATTGTATATGCGGATTGTACACGCGGATTGTACACGCGGATTGTTCATGCGGATTGTATATGCGGATTGTACACGCGGATTGTACATGCGGATTGTATATGCGGATTGTACACGCGGATTGTACACGCGGATTGTACATGCGGATTGTACATGCGGATTGTATATGCGGATTGTACATGCGGATTGTACATGCGGATTGTATATGCGGATTGTACATGCGGATTGTACATGCGGATTGTACATGCGGATTGTATATGCGGATTGTACACGCGGATTGTACACGCGGATTGTACATGCGGATTGTACACGCGGATTGTACATGCGGATTGTATATGCGGATTGTACATGCGGATTGTACATGCGGATTGTATATGCGGATTGTACATGCGGATTGTACATGCGGATTGTATATGCGGATTGTACATGCGGATTGTATATGCGGATTGTACATGCGGATTGTATATGCGGATTGTACATGCGGATTGTACATGCGGATTGTACATGCGGATTGTACATGCGGATTGTACATGCGGATTGTATATGCCGATTGTACACGCGGATTGTACATGCGGATTGTACACGCGGATTGTACATGCGGATTGTACACGCGGATTGTACATGCGGATTGTATATGCGGATTGTACATGCGGATTGTATATGCGGATTGTACATGCGTTTTTCCTGCCAGGGACATGCAGAAGTGGAGCGTTCTTCACATGCATTTCCGCATGCGGGTTGACAAGCGCTTTACAAGCGATTTTAGCATCACTTGGAAAGTGCTTGTCAACTTGGTCACACTATAGAAATCCATGAAAACGGCATGGATTTATATAGTGTGACCCCAACGACTGGTTAAAAATAAAAAAATAAATCTATACTTACCTTCCGATGGCCCCCGCAGTCTCGCTTCGCTCCGTCCTGGCTGCCGGCAGATCGCGGTACACTGAAGGACCTGCCGTCACATGACTATGACGTCAGCGCTGGTCCTTCAGTCCATCGCGAGCTGCCGACATGGGAGGACGAGCGCAGCGGGGGCCGTCAGAAGGTAAATATAACATTTATTTTTTATTTCATTCTTTATTTTGACAGGTTCTATGGTACCCGGGTCCGGAGGAGAGTCTCCCATCCTCCACACGCGGGTACCATCCGCACATTGAACGCATGTATTCCGCATGTGCTTATCTAGTGAAGCGGAATCCATTTGTTCCAATGCAAGTCAATGGCGGCGAAAAAGCAGCGCTTACGCGAAATAATTGGTAGTGCTGCGTTTTTTTCCGCAATGATAATCCGCAGTGGAAATTTCCGCAGCATGTGCACAGCACATGCGGACTATCATTGGGGAACATGGCAGGCCTTCTAACATGCGTTTTTAAGCGTTTCTGCAGCGTTTTTGCCATGCGGAAACGCTTAAAATACGCGTCGTGGGCACACAGCCTTAGGCCATGTGCCCACGTAGCGTTTTTGTAGCGTTTTTGCGGCGTTTTTACGGCCGCGAAAACGCTTGTAAAACAGTCTGCCATGCAAAGCCATGTGAATTCGGATGTGCTGTGCACATGATGCGCTAATTTGCGCGCCGAATTCGCATTACTTTGCAAAACGCAGCATGACCATTTCTACTGCGATTACGCTGAAGCTTATTCGCGATGCGTGTGGTATCTGGGAGGAAGACGAGACTACAACTCCTCTTCATCCCGGCTACCACGCGGTGAAAAAAAGAAATAAAAAAGTTAAAAACAAACAAAACCTGTATATTCACCTCTCCGGCGGCCCCCGGTCTGCTCTCCGGTCTCCTCCGGTCTGCTGTCTGTACTGTCAGGACCTGCGCTGACGTCATTTAGTCAGGTGATGGTCGCATGACCGCTGACGTCGGCATCAGGTGATGGTCGCGTGACCATCAGCTGACTAAATGACGTCACCGCAGGTCCTGACCGTACACTGCAGGACGCTGAAGAGAGAAGACGCGGCCGGGAGCAGACCGGAGGAGACCGGAGAGCAGACCGGGGGCCGCCGGAGAGGTGAATATACCGTTGTTTTTTTTTATTTATTAACGTTTTCTTTTTTTTACTATAGATGCTGCATTTAAAGCATCTAAGTTGTTCACACATTATAGATCCATGTCGGTTGCATGGATTTATATTGTGTGATCAACTTGTCAAGCACTTTTCCAAGTGATGCTCAAAATTGCTTGGAAAAGTGCTTGAAAAAACGCATGTGAAAACGCTTCTCTCTGGCAGAAAAAACGCATGTAAATCTGCATCAAATCTGCTAGGTGTGCACACAGCCTTATAGCTGGTTTTGCTCTGAGCTGAGATGTCCGGGCTGAATAATGCTCTGGGAGCAGAACCCATCAGCAGAATCTGTTTCCTGCCTTGTAGCAGTGGATCCCGGCTATTTAGCTCACAGAGCATTGTCTACACAAGATACATTTGTATCCAATTTTCAGCTGGGAACAGGACTATGGACAAGTTTTGCAGCAACTGCATTTGTGATAGGAAATGTTGATCAATCTAGATTTTCTTCAGTGTTCTTATTCATTGCAGAAAATCTTAAAAAAGCCGAGGAATGTGGGCAACATGGTGGGTCAATGATTAACGCTGTGGGGCTGGGTTCATATAATAGCAAGGACAACATCTGCAAGGAGTTTGTATGTTCTCCCCGTGTTTGTGTGGGTTTCCTCCGGGTTCTCCGGTTTCCTCCCACACTCCAAAGACATACTGATAGGGAATTCATATTGTGAGCCCCAATGGGGACAGTGATGATAATGTCTGTAAGGTGCTACGAAATCTAACGGCGCTATATAAGAGAGTAAAATAAATATATAACTAAATAAAATGAATGTATTAAAAGGCTAAGATTGCAAAGAGCTTGTAAAAACAAGAAACTTTGCGATTTTTAATTCTGCAGTGTACAGCTCATTGCTATGGTTACTGACCACCTGAGAAGTGGCTGGTCTCCTTGGCAAGAAGCGCTCACTTGCAGACTGGTGGACTTCAGCGCCCCTGTGCCTGTCCCATTCTGCAGAGGCAAAGCCGCCTCTGCCCGCAGAATGCAAGAGGGCACAATTCAGACAAGCGGCTCAGCCAAGCCACCGGCCAGAACTGTAAATCTTCAGCTTCTGATGAGAGGAACACAAGACCACCCCTTTAATAAAGGAGTAGAGCAGAACTCATACAGTGATTAGTGGGGGTCTGACACCTGAAATCCCCAGACATCAGCTACTTCTGCAAGATGATGTACACAGTGTTAAGAGCTGGAATAGCACAGCTCCGCACACTGTGCAATGGCTGGTTTCAGGTACTACAGCTCAGATCACAATCATTTCAATAGGAGCTGCAGTACCAAGATCGGCCACTACACAGTGTACAGCGCTGTGCTGTTTGGTCTCTACGCTGAGTATTTCCAGCTGCTGTCTTATTGGTGAGGGGGCCGTGTGTTGGAACCTCACTGATCTGATATTGATGACCAGGGTCGGACTGCGGTGTCTGGGGCCCACAGGGGAAATTAACTCTAGGGGCCCACCTACAGCAAGATGCAAATATCTGTTATCCGCTCTCGCTGTTATAGTGGAGCATTGACTGGCGGCTCCTGCACATCTACTGGGCGACACTCTAACTGGGATGGACATGTTTGCATTAAAGGGCTTCTTTGGTTAAAACTAGTGTTGAGCGAGTATGTTCTGTTAACCCTTTCGGCGAGTATGCTCGGGCCGAGCTCCGAGTATTTATAGCTGCTCGGTGATATGGTTGAATCGCTCCCGTGTGCATGATTTGCAACTGTTTGACGGTTTTAATACATGTGAGGAATGTGTAAGAAATAGACATTCCTCACATGTATTAACCCCTTAAGCCGCGGAGCATTTTCCGTTTTTGCATTTTCGCTTTTTGCTCCCCTTGTTCCCAGAGCCATAGCGTTTTTATTTTTTAGTCAATATGGCCATGTTAGGGCTTATTTTTTGCGGGACGAGTTGTACTTTTTAACGCCATTACTAGTTTTACCATGCCGTGTACGGGAAAACGGGAAAAAAATTCCAAGCGCCGTGAAATTGCAAAAAAAGTGCAATACCACTGAGGTTTTTTTTTATTTTTTTTACCACGTTCACTGAATGCTAAAACTGACCTGCCATTATTATTCTCCAGGTCATTACGAGTTCGTAGACACCAAACATGTATAGGTTCTTTTTTATTTAAGTGATGAAAAAAAATTCCAAAGTTTGGTAAAAAAAAAAAAAATGGTGCCATTTTCCAAGACCCGTAGCGTCTCCATTTTTCGGGATCTGGGGCAGGGTGAGGGCTTATTTTTTGTGAACCGAGCTGAAGTTTTTATAGATGCTATTTTGGGGTAGATCCGATGTTTTGATCGCCCGTTATTGCATTTTATTGCAATTTTACGGTGACCAAAAAACGTAATTCTGGCGTTTAGAATTTTTTTCTCATTATGCCATTTACCGATCGCATTAATTCTATTTTTATATTGATAGATCAGGCGATTCTGAACGCGGCAATGCCAAATATGTGTATGTGGGGTTTATTTTATGATTTTAGGGGGTGATTTAAACTTTTAAATTTTTTTATTTTTTTTCATATTTTTTAAAACTTTTTTTTTTCACTTTTTGCTTGCTTCTGTAGTCTCCATAGGAGACTTGAAGCAGCAACTGTCCGATCGCCTCTGCTACATACAGGGGACCAGCAGTTCCCCTGTATGCAGCAGAAATGGTCCTGTCCTATGAGCGCCGACCACTAGATGGCGCTCATAGCGACAGGATCATTACAACCACTGGTGTCTGCTGCAGACCCAGGGTTGTCATGACCACACATCGCCGACCCGCGATCATGTGACGGGGTCGCCGATGGGCGGGGTAAGTGACGCGCTTCCAGGAAGCGCGCATTAAATGCCGCTGTTGGAGATTGACAGCGGCATTTAATATGTTAACAGCCGCTGGTGGATCACGATTCCACCCGAGCCTGTTGCGGGCACATGTCAGCTGTAATAATCAGCTGACATGTGCTTGGTTCAGTGCGGGCTCAGCGCCGGAGCCCTCACTGAACCGGAGGATAACGACATGCGCGTACTAATACGTGACATGTCGTTAAGGGGTTAAAGCTGTCAAACAGTTGCAAATCATGCACACGGGAGCGATTCAACCATATCACCGAGCAGCTGTAAATACTCGGCGCTCGGCCCGAGCATACTCGGACAGAACATACTCACTCAACACTAGTTAAAACAAGTTATCACCGATCCATGGGCTCTACAGGATAGGTGATCACTTATTGAGCATTTGTGTCCGAACATTGGAAAACGCACCTATCGGAAGAATGGGGAAGTTTTATCCCTGACAGAACACTTATCCCTATTTTAAAATGCTGCGGCAGGTGGGACGTCTGACCGCAGCTCTATTCATTCTCTTAGAGACTTGCAAAAAAGAGCAGCGCTCACAGCCACTGAGAGAATGAATGGATCAGTGGTCGCATCTCACATGCCGCTCCAGTCTAATGGGGAGAAAAGCTCCACATTCTGCTGGTGTGTGCAAGCAGTCAGACCCCCACCAATCAATATTATCAATGATCCTGTGGAGAGGTGATTACTTGTTTTCACCGGAGAACCCCTGTAAGTGCATCTCTGCCGCTCTGGTCCAAGTATTTAATCGCTAAGGCCACGGCCCTACTATCAGTATTCGGTCAGTGTCCAGTCAGTATTTTTTCTCAGGAGTGGGAGCCAAAACAGGTGATGAACAATCAGAGAAAAGGTATAATAGAAACAAGTCACCAATTCTGCATTAATCAACCATTCCTGGTTTCGGCAGCCACTCCTGAGAAAAATACTGACCAAATACTGATGGTGGGGCTGTGGCCTAATGGAAAAAAATCTTTTCCTAGTTAAGATCAGCGAGAATAAAATGACCGCCATACACAACACAGTCCACTATATCAACACCAATAATACCACATACAAAAGGGACAAATATCGCCACACCTTGACTAGATCACATATTACCACTACATAGTGACCGAATAATACCACATACAAGGAACAAATATGGCCAAACTATGACCAGACCATATATTACCACCCCAAGGTGACCAAATACTACAATACTGATCATGAATACAAAACCACAATACTAACAACACTGTTATTACCACCAGCAACATTATACACAGGAGCTCTGTATATAGTGTCAGTGTACAGGTAACACAGTGATCACCAGTGACATTATAGACAGGAGCTCTGTATATAGTGTATAGGTAATACAGTGATCACCAGTGACATACACAGGAGCTCTGTATATACTATATACACACGTGGTCAAAATTGTTGGTACCCCTCATTTAATGAAAGAAAAACCCACAATGGTCACAGAAAAAACTTGAATCTGACAAAAGTAATAATAAATTAAAAATAGATGAAAATGAACAAATGAAAGACAGACATTGCTTTTCAACCCTGCTTCCACAGAATTTAAAAAAAAATTAAACTCTTGAAATAGGCCTGGACAGAAATGATGGTACCCCTGAAAATAATGTGACAAAAGGGACATGTTAAATCAAGTTGTGTCCACTAATTAGCATCACAGGTGTCGACAATCTTGTAATCAGTCAGTGGGCCTGTATATAGGGCTACAGATACTCACTGTGCTGTTTGGTGACATGGTGTGTACCACACTCAACATGGACCAAAGGAAGCAAAGGAAAGAGTTGTCTCAGGAGATTAGAAAGAAAATTATAGACAAGCATGTTAAAGGTAAAGGTTATAAGACCATCTCCAAGCAGCTTGATGTTCCTGTAACTACAGTTGCACATATTATTCAGAAATTTAAGATCCATGGGACTGTAGCCAACCTCCCTGGACGTGGCCGCAGGAGGAAAATTGATAACAAATCAAAGAGACGAATAATATGAATGGTAACAAAAGAGCCCAGGAAAACTTCTAAAGAGATTAAAGGTGAACTTCAAGCTCAAGGAACATCAGTGTCAGATCGTACCATCCGTCATTGTTTGATCTAAAGTGGACTTCATGGGAGACGACCAAGGAGTACACCATTATTGAAAAAAAATCATAAAAAAGCCAGACTGGAATTTGCCAAACTACATGTTCACAAGTCACAAAGCTTTTAGGAGAATGCCCTATGGACAGATGAGACAAAAATGGAAGTTTTTGGCAAGGCACATCAGCTCTATGTTCACAGATGGAAAAATGAAGCATATCAAGATAAGAACACTGTCCCTACTGTGAAACATGGAGGAGTCTCTTTTATGTTTTGGGGCTGGTCTGCCGCATCTGGCACAGAGTGTCTTGAATCTGTGCAGGGTACAATGAAATCTCAAGACTATCAAGGGATTCTAGAGAGAAATGTGCTGCCCAGTGTCAGAAAGCGTGGTCTCAGTCGCAGGTCATGGGTCTTGCAACAGTATTATGACCCAAAACACACAGCTAAAAACACCCAACAATGGCTAAGAGGAAAACATTGGACTATTCTGAAGTGGCTTCTATGAGCCCTGACCTAAATCCTATTGAGCATCTTTGGAAAGAGCTGAAACATGCCGTCTGGAAAAGGCAACCTTCAACCATGAGACAACTGGAGCAGTTTGCTCATGAGGAGTGGCCAAAATACCTGTGGAGAGGTGCAGAAGTCTCATTGACAGTTACAGGAGTCGTTTGATTGCAGTGATTGCCTCAAAAGGTTGTTCAGCAAAATATAAAGTTAAGAAGAACCATCATTTCTGTCCAGGCCTGTTTCATCAGTTTATTTTATTTTTTTTATTCTGTGGAAGCAGAAAAGCAATGTCTGACTTTCATTTGTTCATTTTCATAGATTTTTAATTTATTATTACTTTTGTCAGATTCAAGTTATTTCTGTGACCATTGTGGGTTTTTCTTTCATTAAACGAGGGGTACCAACAGTTTTGACCACGTGTGTAGTGTAAGTGTACATGTGTGTCACCCTGGCCTGGATGCCACAAGTGTAATTAAAGCTGTGTCTGAGAGCAGGGGGGAGGTTCTCTAGTCAGGGGAACATTAGCATGCAATGCCTCCTGTCTCAGGCCAGTAGGGGGAGCAGGCTGCCCCTATAAAAGCTGGTGCTGGGGGCAGGGTTAGAGAGAACCCAGATGACCTGTCTCAGGACTGAGACGTGTCTCAGCAGAGCAGGGACAGACAGTTGCACTGCACCTAAGAGGAAGTGTGGCAGGAGGAGAGCCACAAGCCAGAGACAAGAGGCGAAGCAAGCCTGTCTTGGCAGATAACAGACTTAATCTACCAGACTTTGGTGTCTGAGGCTGGAAGGATTCCACATCCCCCAGCAGAGAACCAGTCCGCAAGGGACTGTATATTCCTTGGCCTAAGAAGCCTGGAGGCCCTGCCACAACAGAAGGGACCAGTAAAGCCATACAAGGCTGGGAGCAGAAAGGAACCCACGTCGCAGGCCATACAGGCGAGAAAACACGGAAAGCTCGGAAACGTGGGCTGTTACCCTATCAGGAGGAGATAGCCAGAAGGAGCGCAGAAAGCACGGTAGGCCTACACCCTCACCCTGACCAGGGCCAATTTCCCCGTTGCTCTCAGACATCCAGGTCCCCTCCTAGCCGGGACTGTTTGTGGGTCAGTTTACCTGTTTAGTAAAGACCCTGGACTGCAACCTGTTGTCTGTGTGCTCCTTGCTCCTCCAGCACAATCAGCACTGGGACTCCCACTACCATCACTCCCAACATCCATTATACTGCCCTGGGGCCGCACTCTTCCCGTGGAGAGTCACACTACCCGTTGACCAGGACCGTCCAGGCGTTGCAAGTGGACCCGTCAAGACCCATCGAGCTGGCTTCAAGTCCGGAGGATGTCCCATGGCGTCGACAGAGGAGGATCCCGTCGTTCCGAGGGAGGCCCACAGACCGCTACGCAGAGGATGGACAGCCCATTTGCCGTCGATGCAACCAGCCCGGACACATTTCCAGGTACTGTAATTTAAACGGGTCCAACCTGGGGCAGAGGGCCAACCCCCAGGCATAAGATCACCAGGCCCTTACAATTGGCGTAATAAGTACGTTGGGGGGCGCCCGGTTTTACCCGTGGTGCTGGACGGTATCCCCATGAGCGCCTTGCTGGATACTGGGTCACAAGTAACCACTATCCCTTATGTACTTTTTAAGCAGTATTGGACTGATGCTGATATCACACGGTATCCAGACGGTAACTTGAGCATCATCGCCAGTAATGGCTTACCCGTGCCGCAGATGGGGTTCAAGGAGATGACCATTAAGATTGGTAAAGTTGAACTACCGGCACAGGGAGTGATTATTGTGGACATTGACCGTCGTGAAAGTCACCCTAAAATAACTGTGGGTACTAATGTAATTGAAAATTGTCTTTCAGAGGTAATTGTAATCTTACAACAGGTGGCGGTGAATGCTAGTTCCAGCCAACAGAGAGTCCTCAACAAGGAGATAAAGGCCCTGATGAGACGGCAGCAGGTAGAACTGTCTGGTGGTGAGATCGGTAGCGTAAGACTGAGTGACCCATTCCCCATTTCCATGCCTCCCAAAAGTGAAATGATGATCTGGTGTCGGACTGCAATCGGGTTGAGAGGTAGAGACTACCAAGCCATGGTAGAACCCGTGTACTCAGACAGCAGGCCCACCATTTTGACAGCCCGGGGGGTGGTTGATGTCCGTCATGGGAGGGTGCCCGTCCGCATCCTCAACATTGGGGAGAGGGAGGTACACTTACCCAGGTACGCTACACTCGCCAAGCTGTTTGTGGTCGAACACAAAGCTATCAGGGCCGTGGAACCCTTGCCTCCATCTCCTCAGGCGGAGGGTAATGGCTCCCAGAAACAAAAGGAGGACTGGTGCCAGAAACTCCACGTGGGTGCTGACTCCACTCCCCTGCACCAAAAACAAGGAGTATACCGGGTGGTACAGGAGTACGAGAGAGTCTTTAGTAAGCACCCGCTAGACTTCGGCAGAGTAAAGGGGATAGAACACCACATCCCCACAGGGAGCCACCCACCGATAAAAGAGAGGCACAGACCTGTACCTCCTGCACATTATCAGAACGCAAGGGGCATGCTAAGAGAGATGAAAGAAGCTGGGGTTATTAGAGACAGCTGTAGCCCCTGGGCAGCCCCCTTGGTTCTGGTCAAAAAGAAAGACGGCACCATGAGAATGTGCGTCGACTATAGACAAATCAACTGTATCACTCACTAAGACGCATATCCGCTGCCTAGAATAGAGGAGTCTTTAGCCGCACTAAAATCAGCTAACTTCTTTTCTACTTTGGACCTTACTAGCGGGTACTGGCAGGTTCCTGTGGCAGAGGCTGACAAGGAGAACACCGCCTTCACCACCCCGATGGGACTGAGCGAATTCAACTGCATGCCTTTCGGGCTCTGCAACGCACCAGGGACCTTCCAGCGGCTGATGGAATGCTGTCTAGGGCACCGAAACTTCGAGACGGTCCTCCTTTACCTGGACGACGTGATTGTCTATTCGAAGACCTACGAGGACCATCTGAAGCACCTGGCCGAGGTGTTCGAAGCCCTGGCAGGCTATGGCCTGAAGGTGAAACTATCGAAGTGTCACCTGCTGAAACCAAAGGTCCAGTGCCTAGGGCACGTGGTAAGCGCGGAAGGAGTGGCCCCCGACCCTGACAAGGTCACGGCAATCAAGAGCTGGCCAAGCCCCTCGAGCATCAAAGAGGTGAGACAGTTTCTCGGGTTGGTAGGCTACTACCGAAGATTCATCCCCGGGTTCACCAAGATGGCAGTTCCTATGCAGGACCTCCTGATCGGACAGTCTAAGTCCAGGAGGCAAAAGCCGCCCTTCAAGTGGGATAAACCGGAAGAGGAGTCCTTCCGCCAGCTAAAGATGGCCCTCACAGGGGATGAGATCCTGGCCTACCCTGATTATGGCCAGCCTTTCATTCTCCACACAGATGCCAGTAATGTGGGACTGGGAGCCGTATTGTCCCAAAACCAACAGGGCAGAGAACGGGTGATCGCATACGCCAGCCGGAAGCTGAGGCCCACCGAGAGGAACCCGGAGAATTACAGCTCCTTCAAGCTAGAATTCTTGGCGGTGGTGTGGGCCGTGACGGAACGCTTCAAGCATTACCTGGCCTCCGCAAAGTTCACCGTGTACACGGACAACAACCCGTTGACACACCTGGACAATGCAAGACTGGGTGCCCTGGAACAGCGGTGGATGGCCCGTCTCTCCAACTATGACTTCGTGATCAAGTACCGGGCAGGCAAAACCAACTCCAACGCGGACGCCCTATCAAGGATGCCTCACTTACCTGAAGGTGACGAAGACCCAGAAGAGCTGGAGGAGGTAGAACTCCCCGCGTTTCACCGGTATGGAGCCGCTCAACACTCTCACCGCGTGAAGGAGGAGGATCTAACAACTGTGATGATGAATCCCCTACCTCACCACAGCTGGGCCGAGACCCAAGATAGTGACCCTGCAGTCCGCCTGGTGAAAGATCTGCTGACCCGGGAAGACGCCCGCTTAGATCCAGATGCCCCAGAGGAAGCCAAGCAGCTATGGAAGGAGAAGAGCAAGCTGTTCCTCTACCAAGGCAAGTTGTGCAGAAGGATTGTCAACCACCGGACGCACGAGCTGACCTGGCAAGTCGTGGTCCCAAGGAGGGATGCAGCTATGGTCCTGGGGGCTTACCATGACAGAGCGGGACCCTTCGGTTGGAAGAAACTGGAGTTCCTACTAAGAGGAAGATTCTTTTGGGTCGGCATGAGAGGAGCTGTAGAAAAATGGTGCAGAGACTGTGGCCCTTGTCACCTAAGGAGGAAGGACCGTGCCAGCCAGAAGACACCCTTGAGGCCCATCATCACCACGCAGCCTCTTGAGCTGGTAGCTCTGGACCATGTCAAATTGGCTCCCAGCCGGTCAGGATACATCTATGCCCTGACAATCGTGGACCACTATTCCCGTTTTCTAGTGGTGGTCCCGGTAAAGGACTTGACAGCCCAAACAGCGGCCAGAGCCTTCCAGCAATATTTCTGCCGTCCACACGGGTATCCGGAACAGGTCCTGACAGACCAGGGTCCAGCGTTCGAGGCTGAAATCTTCCAGGAGTTCTGCAACCTCTATGGCTGTAAGAAGATTCGTACAACGCCTTACCACCCCCAAACCAACGGGATGTGTGAGAAGATGAACAATATAGTCATTGATCTCCTGAAAACGTTGCCCCTGGAGGAACGCAGCCTGTGGCCAGAAAAACTGCCGGACCTGATAGACCTATACAACAATATCCCGGTGAATGCTACAAACTGCACCCCGGCTTACCTGATGCGAGCTAGACCAGGAAAGCTGCCCGTAGACCTGGAGATGGGAGTCCTAATACCTGAGGACACCTCCCCGGATGCGGACTGGGATACGGAAAGGCAACTGCAGTACAAGAAGGTACAGGAGAGTGTGGAGAAGAGCCTGGCCCAGGTGAGAGAGAAGCAAGAAAGACTCTTCAATCAACACGCCCCTGCTAGTCCCCTAGAACCTGGTGAGCAAGTCCTAAAGCAAAAAAGAAGGCTACATAAGTTGGACGACCAGTGGGAAAGGGAACCCTACACCATACTGCAGTCTGACCACGACAACCCAAAGGTGTGCGTAATCACCAAGGACGGAGGAGAAACCACTAGTGTCGTCTCCAGAGACCATCTCAAAAGGTGCCCCGAGCAACTCCGTAGTGCAGAAGAGGATCAGAGTGACCTTGAACCCGCAGAGGACAAGGAAGAAATGATCAGCACCGTTCTCGGAGAGTTTCTTCAGTCCTGGACTCGCATAAATGATGCCATAGTGGTACCTGTCCTGCATTTCCTGCAACCGGCACAGCAACAACCAACACCAGAGCCGGAAGGTGAAGAGGAGAAAGCAGTTCCAGAGGCAGAAGAGCCTGTACCAGCAGCCCAGGAGAGTCAACCCTCTGCTGACAGTGAGCCTGCCATGCCTGCGGGAAGCCAAAGGACCCGCAGACAGCTGCCTGCCCTACCTGTACACCCAGCTGGTAGCTGCACCCCTAACGCTAGTGGGGAAAGCCAAGTCAGTCCACCACCAGACAGTGGGCTACGTAGGTCAACCAGGAGCACAAAGGGACAGATACCCGCTCGCTGGAGAATATAGAGTGTACTAAAATTGTAAATAACCCTGTTGCCAAATGTTGAATTGTTTGCAAAGTTACATGCATGTTTGGTAATACTCTGTTTCAGTTTCTTGCAGCTACCGTAAGGACTCACAGGTTATGGACTTTTTATAACCGGGACCTTGTATGGACTGCGTTCAGAGCCTAACCCAGGAATGAACTAAGACTGTGAAGGACAGACCCCCACCTGGTTAAGGCTCCCCGTTGTGCTGGTGATATGGACACCCGGTCACAGGCCACACTGTGACCTTAAGAACTCAATTTGTGCGTCGTCTGTCTATTAATGTTTTATTGTTATGCATATTGTCTTTGTTTACTGTTTAGTCCCGGAGTACTAAATTTCACTAGGGGGGAATGTGTCACCCTGGCCTGGATGCCACAAGTGTAATTAAAGCTGTGTCTGAGAGCAGGGGGGAGGTTCTCTAGTCAGGGGAACATTAGCATGCAATGCCTCCTGTCTCAGGCCAGTAGGGGGAGCAGGCTGCCCCTATAAAAGCTGGTGCTGAGGTCAGGGTTAGAGAGAACCCAGATGACCTGTCTCAGGACTGAGACGTGTCTCAGCAGAGCAGGGACAGACAGTTGCACTGCACCTAAGAGGAAGTGTGGCAGGAGGAGAGCCACAAGCCAGAGACAAGAGGCGAAGAGAGCCTGTCTTGGCAGATAACAGACTTAATCTACCAGAGTTTGGTGTCTGAGGCTGGAAGGATTCCACATCCCCCAGCAGAGAACCAGTCCGCAAGGGACTGTATATTCCTTGGCCTAAGAAGCCTGGAGGCCCTGCCACAACAGAAGGGACCAGTAAAGCCATACAAGGCTGGGAGCAGAAAGGAACCCACGTCGCAGGCCATACAGGCGAGAAAACACGGAAAGCTCGGAAACGTGGGCTGTTACCCTATCAGGAGGAGATAGCCAGAAGGAGCGCAGAAAGCACGGTAGGCCTACACCCTCACCCTGACCAGGGCCAATTTCCCCGTTGCTCTCAGACATCCAGGTCCCCTCCTAGCCGGGACTGTTTGTGGGTCAGTTTACCTGTTTAGTAAAGACTCTAGACTGCAACCTGTTGTCTGTGTGCTCCTTGCTCCTCCAGCACTATCAGCACTGGGACTCCCACTACCATCACTCCCAACATCCATTATACTGCCCTGGGGCCGCACTCTTCCCGTGGAGAGTCACACTACCCTAGCTGCACACCTCATCAGCCCCAGCGGTCTGCATGCAGCGGCGGTTCCTAATAACCGCAATCCATGGGTGGCGTAGTCGGACATTATCAGCAGAACATAGCAGACTACCATTGGCCTGACCACCCTGAGCCACGGAACCGGGTCGCCACTACTACCCCCATCGTCTCCCTATTGCCCGGATCCGAGTGCCGCACGGCCCAGGGGGCGAGTCACATGTAATACACTGACTCACCAGTGACGTCTCTAGGTGAAGTCCTTCATCTTCGCTTTTCTTCTTCATCTGGCACAGACGGCCATCACTTCTTCCAGCCAGGAATCATCTCTGCAGAAAATAACACACAGTTATCAATAACTGATCTCTTCTAGGGAATATTCCCACTCCACCCCCCGACTTCTACACTACACCAGTTGAAGAAAAAAAGCGATATAGTGCCGCCCTGCACAGTAACAGGAGCCCGCTTTTGTCCTATCCCATGGAAAACAATTTCCTAAAAAGTAAATTATATTACAGAAGTAATAATGTCTCTAATTGGACTCTAAAATAATAATGTTCCTCACTGGCCACCATAAACTAATAAAGTATGTTCCTCAATCTGGCCCCAAACAGTAATTAAGTCCCTTGTTCAGCCTGGCACCCCCATATATCCATCCTGGCCCCCCCTTCCCTGCATATATCCATCCTGACACCCCCCATATATCCCTTCTGGCCCCCATATGTCCAGTGTGACCCCTCCATATATTTATCCTAGCCCACGTGTATCGAGCCTGCCCCCTCCCATATACCCATCCTAGTCCCCCATGTGGCCCTCCTGTTACCCCCATATATCCATCCTGGCCTCCATGTGTCCAGCCTGCCCCCCCACATATCCATCCTGGCCTCCATGTTTCCAGCCTGCCCCCCCATATATCTGTCCTGGCCTCCATGTGTCCAGCCTGCCCCCTCCCATATATCTGTCCTAAAGCCCCATGTGTCAAGCCTGCCCCCCATATATCCATCCTGGCCTCCATGTGTCCAGCATGCCCCCCCTACATATCCTTCCTGGCCTCCATGTGTCCAGCCTGCCCCCCACAATATATCCATCCTGGCCTCCATGTTTCCAGCCTGCCCCCCATATATCCATCCTGGCCTCCATGTGTCCAGCCTGCCCCCTCATATATCCATCCTGCCCTTCCCCCCTGCATATATCCATCCTGACACCCCCCCATATATCCATACTGGCCCCCATATGTCCAGCGTGGCCCCTCCATATATTTATCCTAGCCCACGTGTATCGAGCCTGCCCCTCCACATATCTATCCTAGCCCCCCATGTGTCCAGCCTGCCCCCCACATATCCATCCTGGCCATCATGTGTCCAGCCTGCCCCGCCCCCCATATATCCGGCCCCCCCATATATCCATCCCCCTCACATATCCATCCTGGCCTCCATGTGTCCAGCCTGCCCCACCATATAGCCATCCTGCCCACCCTTTCCCATGTGTCCAGCCAGGCTCCCCCTTATGTGTCCAGCCAGGCTCCCCCCCTTGTGTGTCCAGCCAGGGTTCCCCCTTGTGTGTCCAGCCAGGCTCTCACCCTTGTGTGTCCAGCCAGTGTTCCCCCTTGTGTGTCCAGCCAGGGTTCCCCCTTGTGTGTCCAGCCAGGGTTCCCTCTTGTGTGTCCAGTCAGGGCTTCCCCTTGTGTGTCCAGCCAGGGCTCCCCCTTGTGGGTCCAGCCAGGGTTCCCCCTTGTGTGTCCATCCAGCTCCCCCCTTGTGTGTCCAGCCAGGGCTCCCCCTTGTGTGTCCAGTCAGGGCTCCCCCTTGTGTGTCCAGCCAGGGCTCCCCCTTGTGTGTCCAGCCAGGGCTCCCCCTTGTGTGTCCAGCCAGGGTTCCCTCTTGTGTGTCCAGTCAGGGCTCCCCCTTGTGTGTCCAGTCAGGGCTCCCCCTTGTGTGTCCAGCCAGGGCTCCCCCTTGTGTGTCCAGCCAGGGCTCCCCCTTGTGTGTCCAGCAAGGCCCCCCTTGTGTGTCCATCCGGGCCCCCCCTTGTGTGTCCAGCCAGGGTCCCCCCTTGTGTGTCTAGCCGGGCCCCCCCTTGTGTGTCCAGCCAGGGGCCCATCCCATTCTGCATCCACTCATATACACACAGACACCTCTTACCTTCCTGCTCTCCCGTGCGGTGTCCTCCTTCTCCGGTGACGTCATACGCCGGCCGGGGAAGGGAGACGCGCAGCTTCAGCTGCTTCACTGGGACGTGTGTCGCGGCGGTTCAGGTAATGAACGCCGCGTGCGCGCGTCCCTGCATACACTGTGCCTGCGCTTTTAAAGGGCCCGTGCCCCTTAAAACCGCAGGTTTTTTTATTTTTTCATTCTCTTCTCCCCCTCTCCTCTGCAGAAGGGTACCCCGCCAGCCCAGTCCCACCCTGTTGATGACTTATCCTAAAATCGGTCATTAATATATAAGTCCTGGACAGTCCCGTTAAGCTTGTTTTACCTAGTTATAAAAGCCCTTTAAGTCCTCATTATAAGGTAAGGTATGAATGGATCTAATTAAATTCTCCAAAGAGAACTATTTATACATTTTAGTCACTGTGAGCTTTCTACAAGATATTGCGGGCAGTATATAGCGAATATACGGACACAGAGCCATTCGCCGGCTCAGATTGCCAATAAGCACCTTGTAAATATGAGACCTTGACATCATAGGTTACTTGGCTTAATATGAAATTGTCCCTCATGTGTACCGCATTGTGGGCAGGGACTATATGTACATCACTGCAGAATATGTTGGCAATAAAAAGTCAACAGAAATGAATATCATGCAGATCCTCACCAGGACTCCAGCAGTGTCACCATCCTGCCACCATACAGCTATAGAAGGACAATAAACCTGCAGGGTTCTCCCCTCAGTTATTTTTCCTTTAATTTTATTATCTGTTTCTTACTCACAGTGAAAGAACAGTCATCAGATATTTTATTGTTCACTTTTTATTTTACAGTCTCAGCTCTGAAGAATAGAACGTCTTATGAATAAATGACAGCTCACTTATTACAGTGGTGGCCAAAAGTATTGGCACCCCTGCAATTCTATCAGATAATACTCAGTTTCTTCCTGAAAATGATTGCAATCACAAATTCTTTGGTATTATTATCTTCATTTAATATGCTTGCAAGGAAAAAACACAAAAGAGAATGAAGCAAAAATCAAATCATTGATCATTTCACACAAAACTCCAAAAATGGGCCAGACAAAAGTATTGGCACCCTCAGCCTAATACTTGGTTGCACAACCTTTAGCCAAAATAACTGCGAACAGCCACTTCCGGTAACCATCAATGAGTTTCTTACAATGCTCTGCTGGAATTGTAGACCATTCTTCTTTGGCAAACTGCTCCAGGTCCCTGATATTTGAAGGGTGCCTTCTCCAAACTGCCATTTTGTGATCTCTCCACAGGTGTTCTATGGGATTCAGGTCTGGACTCATTGCTGGCCACCTTAGAAGTCTCCAGTGCTTTCTCTAAAACCATTTTATAGTGCTTTTGGAAGTGTGTTTTGGGTCATTGTCCTGCTGGAAGACCCATGACCTCTAAGGGCGACCCAGCTTTCTCACACTGGGCCCTACATTATGCTGCAAAATTTGTTGGTAGTCTTCAGACTTCATAATGCCATGCACACTGTCAAGCAGTCCAGTGCCAGAGGCAGCAAAGCAACCCCAAAACATCAGGGAACCTCCGCCATGTTTGACTGTAGGGACCATGTTCTTTTCTTTGAATGCCTCTTTTTTTTTCCTGTACACTCCTGATGGTTTTTCCCAAAAAGCTCGACTTTTGTCTCATCTGACCAGAGAACATTCTTCCAAAACATAGTAACATAGTTTGTAAACATAGTTAGTAAAGCCGAATAAAGACTTGCGTCCATCAAGTTCGACCTGTTAGTTCTGTAATTGGTAAAGTTGATCCAGAGGAGGGCAAAAACCCCAAATGATTTGGCCAATCTTCACCTGAGGAAAAATTCCCTCCTGACTCTGAAACCAGCAGTCAGAATAAATCCCTGTATCAACTTACTATTTTATTTTATTTTTAAGTATATGCTGAAATCTGCCTGGTATCTAGAAATGCATCCAGTCCCCGCTTGAACTGGTGTAGTGAATCTGACATCACCGTCTCCTCACTCTGTGAATTCCATATTCTCACTGCTCTTACCGTAAAGAACCCCTCTAGTGACGCTTACCCAATCTGAGTATATTCCATTTATAACCACCCTCTGCCTTCTATCCCTTAGCCAGTTAGCTACCCACTTGCAGACATTTTCCCCCAGCCCCATCATTCTCATTTTGTATACCAACCTATTATGTGGCACGCTATCGAAAGCTTTTGAGAAGTCGAGATACACGACATCCACTGGTTCCCCCTGATCTACTCGAGAGCTAATCTCCTCGTAGAAGTCAATCAGGTTTGTTTGGCAGGAGCGATTCCTCATGAATCCATGTTGGTTCGGGATTAAAAGATTATTAGCATCAAGATGCTCCGTAATTGCCTCTTTAATGAAGCTTTCAAAAATTTTGCCCACAACGGACGTCAGACTCACCGGCCGATAGTTTCCGGCGTCACTTTTCGCTCCCTTTTTGAATATTGGCACTACATTCGCCTGTCGCCAATCAAGTGGCACAGACCCAGTCTTAAATATAAGATATAACGGTCTGTCTATCACATTACTTAGTTCCCTTAGTACCCGTGGGTGTATGCCATCAGGTTCTGGTGATTTGTTTATTTTAATGTTACTGAGGCGTTTCTGTACCCCAGCTTGGGTTAGATTTGTCATACTTAGTGGAGGATTAAGTTTGTCACTTCTCATTTCTCCTGTTAGTTTGATTTCCTTTGTGAAAGTTGTCTAAAAAAAATTATTTAATAGATTAGCTTTATCCTCATCTTTCTCTATGATTTTGCCTTCCTCACTTTTTATCGGTCCAATATTATCCGATTTAATCCTTTTACTATTTATATACGTAAAGAACAGTTTGGGATTTGATCTACTTTCCCTAGCAATACGTCTCTCTGTTTCCTCCTTCACTATTTTTATTTGTTTTTTGCAGGTTCTCGTTTTTTCCTTGTAACACATTAGTGCCTCCTTACTGTTTTCCTGTTTTAATCTCTTGAATGCCTCTTTTTTGCTATTTAACGCCCCTTTTACGTTCTTGTTCAACCATATTGGTTTCCTCTTATTTCTGGCCCTTTTATTCCCATACGGTATATACCTCTCGCACTGAGTATTCAGAATTCTTTTGAAGGTTTCCCATTTACTATTCGTATTCCTTTGATTAAGAACTTTGTCCCAGTCAATAAGTTGAAGGCTTTCTTTCAGCTGATCAAACTTCGCCCTCCTAAAGTTTAATGTTTTTGTTGTTCCCTTATTGATAACCCTACTGAAGGGCATTTTGAAGTCGATAATATTATGGTCGCTATTACCTAGGTGCCCCCCTATCTGTACCTCAGTTATTCTATCAGGCCTATTAGTCAATATTAAGTTCAACACGGCCTTCCCTCTCGTTGGTTCCTGCACTAGTTGGGAGAGATAATTATCCTTAATATTTGTCAAGAACCTTTTTCCTTTCTGAGATCTACAGGTTTCTGTTTCCCAGTCAATATCCGGGTAGTTGAAATCCCCCATTACAATCACTTCATTATGTTTTGCTACTTTGTCTATTTGTCCTAATAGCAGATTCTCATTCTCCTCTGTTATATTGGGTGGCTTATAGCAGACCCCCAGTAATATTTTATTATTATTTTTAGTTCCCTCTATCTCTACCCACATGGACTCGACCCCCTCTTCTCCCTCTCCTATATCTTCCCTTAGTCTGGGTTTTAGACATGACTTTACATATAAGCAGACTCCTCCGCCTTTCCCCTGTTTCCGGTCCCTTCTAAATAAACTATAATCTAATAAATTTACCGCCCAGTCGTAGCTATCGTCTAGCCAAGTCTCTGTTATACCTACGATGTCATACCTCTCCTCCCATATAAGCGCCCGCAGCTCATCCGCCTTATTGGTCAGGCTTCTTGCGTTGGTCAGCATGCAAGATAAAACTTTGGGGTTATTTAGCATCCTATTCTTCTCTAACGATCTAACTGTACTATCCCCACCCCCCTCTCCACCCTCATTATATTCACTTCTCCCCTTCCCCCTTGCTTGCCTCACATCCCACCTATTTCCTTGGTTCCCCCCCCCGTCTCTAGTTTAAAAACTCCTCCAACCTATTAGCTATCTTCTTCCCCAGCACCGCTGCACCCTCCCCATTGAGGTGCAGCCCGTCCCTACGGTAGAGCCTGTATATGACCGCGAAGTCGGCCCAGTTCTCCATGAACCCAAACCCTTCTGCCTTGCACCAACTCTTTAGCCACTTATTCACCTCCCTAACTTCCTGTTGGCGCTCCTGTGTGGCTCGCGGGATTGGTAGTATTTCTGAGAAAACTACCTTGGAGGTCCTTGCCCTAAGCTTCCTACCTAGGTCCCTGAAATCATTTTTAAGGACCCTCCATCTACCACTCACTTTGTCATTGGTGCCGATGTGGACCATGACCGCTGGGTCTTCGCCAGCCCCACCCAGTAACCTGTCAACCCGATCCGCGATGTGCCGGACTCGAGCGCCAGGGAGGCAGCACACCGTTCGGCGATCCCGGTCTTTGTGACAGATTGCCCTGTCTGTCCCCCTAATAATAGAGTCACCCACTACCAGAACCTGTCTTGCCTGCCCTACACTTCCCCCCTCCCCCTCATTACTGGAGCATACACTCCCCCGGCGGTCAGAGGATCTGTCATGCTCCAATAATGCCGGTTCTGAACCATCCTTCCTATACTTCTTCCCTCTATCCCTCCTTACTGTTATCCAGCTCCCTGCCTGTTCAGCCTGCACTTCCCCTCTATGCTCCACCCCCAGTATTGACCCATTGAGTGTCTGCTCGGTGAGCAGCAAACTCCGTTCTATGTTGTCGATGCTCCTCAGTACCGCTATCTGAGCACTTAGATCCAGAATTTGGGCTTCCAAGTGCACGATATGCTCACATCTCTCGCAGCAGTATGGATCCTCGAGTGGGTGCTCACGGAATGCATACATTGCGCAAGATGTACACTGCACGGCTCCGTCCAACATGGACGTCATTCTAAATATGGGGATACAGTCAGTATATATATACAAGTACAAAACACAATTATTTATATATAGGTGTATGGACGGGGATCAATTAGGGATGTGCAAGTGTATCAATTAGATATTGGCAGGGGATCAGTTAAGTATGGACGGGGGATCAATTAAGTATCAAGTATGGACGGGGGAATCAGCTAAGTAGGTCAGGTGGATTAATTAAGTAAAAAGTAAAGTAAAGAAAGAATGAAATACAGTCAGCAATTCAGTCCTAAGTCCTCCCTTCCAAACTCCCTGAATCCAAAGTCACTGAAAAACAAGTCACACACTTACTTTCGTTCGCACTTACGCTCCGGACACACGCAGCTCGTTCACACTCGCAAACTAAGAGATTTAAAGTGTTTTTTTTTTTCCTTTTCCAGCAATGTACCCTTCACCTCAATGCACTTCCAAAGGACTTTATGCCCAACCAGCTGCCCCTTATAAACCCTTAATTATGACCCCTTCCCCTTAATTAACCCCTTGTGAGTAAATCTACACCTCAGGATTTTAGTGCAATGTAGTTAACCTTTAAATACACAGGTAGTAAACTAAGAAACTAAAACTGTAGTGAGAAAATAGATTTTAAAAAGCCCAATAAATCTAAACAGGTAGAAAAGCACTCAGCAGATCACAATGCAGCACTCACCGCAATTCACACAGGTATTTTCTGCAGGATTCCCAATACCTCTTCACGCAATTCACACAGGTATTTTCTGCAGGATTCCCAATACCTCTTCACGCAATTCACACAGGTATTTTCTGCAGGATTCCCAATACCTCTTCACGCAATTCACACAGGTATTTTCTGCAGGATTCCCAATACCTCTTCACCTTCACCTCAATGCACTTCCAGTTCTAGGCTTTATCAGGTAAGTTTTGGCAAACTCCAGCCTGGCTTTTTTATGTCTCGGGATAAGAAGTGGGGTCTTCCTGGGTATCCTACCATACAGTCCCTTTTCATTCAGACGCCGACGGATAGTACGGGTTGACACTGTTGTACCCTCAGACTGCAGGGCAGCATGAACTTGTTTGGATGTTAGTCGAGGTTCTTTATCCACCATCCGCACAATCTTGCGTTGAAATCTCTCGTCAATTTTTCTTTTCCGTCCACATGTAGGGAGGTTAGCCACAGTGCCATGGGCTTTAAATTTCTTGATGACACTGCGCACGGAAGACACAGGAACATTCAGGTCTTTGGAGACGGACTTGTAGCCTTCAGATTGCTCATGCTTCCTCACAATTTGGTTTCACAAGTCCTCAGACAATTCTTTGGTCTTCTTTCTTTTCTCCATGCTCAATGTGGTATACACAAGGACACAGGACAGAGGTTGAGTCAACTTTAATCCATGTTAACTGGCTGCAAGTGTGATTTAGTTATTGCCAACACCTGTTAGGTGCCACAGGTAAGTTACAGGTGCTGTTAATTACACGAATTAGAGAAGCATCACATGATTTTTCAAACAGTGCCAATACTTTTGTCCATCCCCTTTTTTAGGTTTGATGTGGAATTATATCCAATTTGGCTTTAGGACAATTCTATTTGTGTTTTTTCATTGAAGACAAATTAAATGAAGATAATAATACCAAAGAATTTGTGATTGCAATCATTTTCAGGAAGAAACTGAGTATTATCTGACAGAATTGCCGGGGTGCCAATACTTTTGGCCACCACTGTATTTCATGCGGCAGAAGTTAGCCTCCAGCAATGGAAGAGGGAACCGAGAAAGTGTAGAAAATGCTCTATCATGGCAGCAGTGGTAAGAGACATTGGAAATGCACGATCAAACCTATCATATCATAGGATTATCTATCATCTATCTATCCTTATATACTCTATTTCATATCTATCTATCCATCTATCTATCCATATATGTATCTATCTTTCTATCTATCCATGTATGATGGATGGATAGATAGATGGATAGATGAATAAATAGATGGATAGATAGATGGATAGATAGATAAATAGATAGATAGATAGTGTAGGGATTTGTACTCACTGAGCCGCGTTGGAGGTAGGCACAGGTTCACACAGTGATGCAGTCCACGGGTTCAAACAAACTGGTGGCTTATTTTAGTGTCCATACACCAGTTAAGAAACAAAAGTTACAGCCTTTTCCTGGCACAAAAAGGAATAACAGAACAAAGCTCAAAATAACAAGTCCATGCAGCACGGCTTCAGCCGTTTAAACAAGGTGCTTTTCTCTGCCTCCTGCAGAGTCTAAGAAGCACCTGCAAGGTCTGCTCACCTTGCCCAGCAAACACAGACAGACAGAGACAGGTGCAGCTGTCTTAAATTAGCCTTCCAAGACCGGACTGGAGGTAAGTGAGCAGCTGTTCCCCCCAGCTCTTTCAGCTGCTCATAAAACCCGGCCCTGTAATCCGGACCCATTAAATTCCTCTCAGCACTATGTGTGCTGGAGCCTGCTTCTCCGGATCCTACATCACCGAAGCATGGCACTTCGAGGACACATACCTCCCGTCCACGATCTGTCCGGCAGCAACCTTACATACACCCCCCCTCTGTCCAAAGCCGTAGGGCTTGGCACCTTCTGTCACCATACAATAAATCCTTGACAAGGCAGCGGCATTCCCATGTTGTTTCCCAGGCCTATGCTCTACCCGGAAACTAAAATCTTGTAGAGCCAGGAACCACCTAGTCACTCTGGCATTGTTTCCCTTCTTTTCTCGCATCCACCTCAATGGGGCATGGTCTGACACTAACCTGAACCTTCTACCTAATAGGTAATACCTCAGAGTGTCTAACGCCCACTTAATGGCCAAACATTCTTTTTCTACAATGGAGTAGTCCTTCTCACAAGCGGAGAGCTTCAGACTGAGGTATTTTACAGGGTGTTCTTCTCCGTTAATCTCCTGGGACAAGACTGCTCCCAGCCCGACATCCGATGCATCCATCTGGACCACAAACTCCTTGGAGAAGCTGGGTGCCACCAAGACTGGTTGTTTACAGAGGACCAGTTTCAATTCCTGGCAGGTCGCTTCTGCTTCCGGGGACCACTTGGCCATAGCTGACTTCATCCCTTTCAGAAGATCCATCAGTGGGGCTGCTATCAGGGCAAAGTTAGGGACAAATCTTCGATAGTAGCCCACAATGCCTAGAAACGCCCTGACCTGCTTCTTCGAGAGGGGCTGTGGCCAGTTCAAGATCGCCTCGACCTTATTTATTTGTGGTTTTATTTCCCCTCTACCAACCACGTACCCTAGGTACTTGGCTTCCTCCATCCCCATGGCACATTTCTTCGGGTTGATAGTAAAGCCCGCCTTCCTTAGGGCATCAAGTATGGCTTGAACTTTGTCCAGATGACTTTCCCAGTCCTGGCTAAATATGACGATAGCATCTAGGTAGGCCGCTGCATACTGTTTGTGGGGTGCTAAGATCCGGTCCATGGCTCTCTGGAAGGTGGCCGGAGCTCCCTTCAACCCAAACGGCATCCTGACGTATTGGCGTCGAGAAGGCAGTCTTCTCCTTAGCCTCTTTGGACAGGGGAATTTGCCAATATCCTTTGGTGAGGTCCAGAGTGGTGATGTACCGAGCGGGTCCTAGCCTTTCGATAAGCTCATCTACCCTAGGCATTGGGTAGGCGTCGAACTTTGAGACCTCCTTCAGCTTCCTATAGTCGTTGCAAAACCGCCATTCCCCATCTGGTTTCGGCACTAAGACTATAGGACTGGACCATCCACTTTTGGACTCTTCAATGACTCCCAGGTTTAGCATCCGCCTTACTTCTTTAGAGATCACCTCTCTGCGGGCTTCGGGGATCCGGTATGGTTTTAGATTGACGCGAACATGAGGCTCTGTGAGAACCTCATGCTCTATGACCTGAGTGAGTCCTGGCAACTCCGAAAACATGTCTTTATTTCGCTGTAACAACTCTTTGCACTGTTGCTTTTGGGCATGTGACAGTGACTCTGCCACCTTGACCTCTTTCACATCGGCCTCAGCCTCAGCCACTAAACAGGGAGCTTCCGCAGGCTCTCTATCTTGCCATGGCTTAATCAAGTTAACATGGTAAATTTGGTAGGGCTTCCTCTTCCCTGGTTGGTGGATCTTAAAGTTGACTTCCCCCACTTTCTCTACCACCTCATAGGGGCCCTGCCACTTGGCCATGAACTTGCTCTCCACTGTGGGACTAGCACAAGCACTCGATCTCCTGGGTTGAACGATCTCACCCTGGCCGACCTATTATACACCCTGGACTGTGCCTCTTGTGCCTTGAGGAGGTGCTCCCTCACAATGGGCATCACATGGGCAATCCTCTCTTGCATCTGGGCAACGTGCTCCACCACTCTCCTATAGGGAGTGGTCTCAGCTTCCCAGGACTCTTTCTCCACCTCCAGGAGTCCTGAGGGTGTCGTCCATAGAGTGGTTCAAACGGGGAGAAACCTGTGGAAGCTTTGGGAACTTCCCTCATGGCGAACAACATATAGTCCCAGTCTCGGCCATCCTTTTCCACTGCTTTCCTCAACATTGCTTTCAAGGTTTTGTTAAACCTCTCTACCAGTCCGTCCGTCTGGGGAGAGTACACGGAGGTTCTCAGTTGTGCAATCTGCAGTGTCTTGCACAATTCTCTCATGACCTTCGACATAAATGGAGTTCCTTGGTCTGTTAGGATCTCGTTAGGCAACCCGGTTCTTGAAAACATGTGGACTAACTCCCGGGCTATACACCTGGTGGAGGAGTTTCGTAGTGGTACGGCCTCCAGATACCATGTAGCATAATCTAATACCACCAGGATATACTGATGCCCTTGGGCGGACTTGACCAGAGGCCCCACTAGATCCATTGCTATGCGTTCGAATGGAACCTCGATGACTGGTAGTGGCACTAGGGGACTGCGGAAGTGGGCCACTGGGGAGGTTATCTGGCATGTGGGGCAGGAACGACAATAACTCTATATTTCTCTATAGCAACCTGGCCAGTAGAATCTTTGGAGGATCCGTTCTTGAATCTTGTCTGCACCCAGGTGACCACCCAACACATGAGAATGAGCCATGTCTAACACCCTGCGTCTATAGGGCCCTGGCACCAGCAACTGTTCTATTACCTCACCCCTTGGCTTGGTTATTCTGTACAGCAAATCCCCATTCACAGCAAAATGAGGGAACCGAGTGTCAGCCCCCGGTTCCTGAGGCACCCCATTTAACACAGTAACATTTTCAAAGGCCCCTTTCAGAGTTAAATCCCTGAGTTGGGCAGTTCCAAAGTTTCCCTCGGACACCTCCAGCTCAGGGATATTGGACTCAGGGGATGCTACTTCATCCTCATTGCCCACCAGCACACACATGGGAAACTCATCTACTATGTTCTGCGGGTAAGTTTCCTTAGGGGCGATCTGGCTGTCGTCCAAGCAACCAGGTGTCCCCGCTTTCCCCCACATTTCCCAGAATAATGCAAAGTAACGTCCAATTATTATGGGATGCAATAGGTCCTTAACGACCGCCACTTCATGAGATGTGGTGCCACAGTCTGTGTTTACATCCACCTGGGCCACAGGATAGTTCTTAGCGTCCCCATGGATACACCGGACATCCACCACCTTCCCAGAAACCAGCCGATGAGGGAGTGTGGCCCTTATCAGGGTCACCAAACTTCCTGAGACCAATGGTCCAGAGACTTGTGCCCCGTTAACTGACACTGAGCATGCCTGAGGGCCCTCGCCATGTTGACGAACCGCGCTGCAGGCGGGGTAGGCAAAATAAGAGCAACGCCGGCCCATGTTACAGTCCATTGGTTCAGAGGTTATGGGACACCGGGAGGCAATATGGCCAGGGGTATGACATCTCCAACACACTATATTATGGGGTGGGACCTTGGGCAGCAACTCAGACCCCTCCTGAACTCTAGGATGCCCCCCAGGTGTGGCGCTAGCTCGCTTCTTTTGGGTGTCCGCCACCTTTTGGGAACCCCAGTATTGAGAGGCTACGACCCCTTGTTTTCCCAACGGACTCTCAACCGCCTGGTATCTTTCCACCAACCCCACCAAGTCATCAGCATTATAGGGATCTCCCTGGGCAACCCAGGATTTTACCGACTTCGGGAGAGAGTGTATAAACCTGTCTATAACGACCTCTATCTCATATCATAGGACTATCTATCATCTATCTATTATCTATATGACGCGCCCCCTGGGCCATGGGGCACCCGGGACCGGACTTCAGGGCAATGCTGGGAGTAGTAGTGGCGACCCGGTCCCGTGGCTCAGGGTGGCCAGACCAATATTGTGGCAGTCTCTGTATCAGTATAATGCAATGTCCGACTACGCCACCCGTGGATTGCGGTCAATAAGAACCGCCGCTGCTGAGCAGACCTCTGAGGCTGATGTTGTGAGGGCAGCAGAGTGTAGTATAACTCCCCACGGGAGGAGTATAGCCTCAGGCTAGTGAGTGTGGATGATAGGAGTGATGGTGCACGAGCGCAGCAGGAACGACTCAGAGGCTTTGCAGTGCAGTTCAGGGTCTTTACTGATGGTGATAAGGCAGACCCTCCCGGGAGTACTGGCTAGCATAAGAGGCCTGGTCAGTCTGTGAGCAAACTGGAGTTCCCCTGGCCAGGTGGAGTTGTAGGCCTCCCTGACTATCTGCACTCTTCCTGGCTACCTTGCTGTAAGCGAGTGGAAGTAGCCCACGTCCCTGAGTGTTCCGTGTGGTGCTCACCTGTATGGCTGGTGACTTGGGGCCTTCTGATAGCCCCCGCTCCTCGATTGCAGTGCTGGTCCCTTGCTCGTGACTGAGCCTCCGGGCTTCTATGGCCAGAGGACTTGAAATCCCCTGCCGGCGGGTTTCTGCTGCTGGGTATATATAAGTCCCCGCAACCTCGGACTCCTGTGTCCGGTTCTCAGAGTCTTCTGCCAGGACGAACTCCGCTTAGCTCAAGTCCCTGGTCTTCAGCTCCTGCTCCTACAGAGCTCCTCGCTGTTACTTTCCCTGTGTCTGGAACTAACTCCAGGCTCTGACTTCACTAACCCCGCCCCAGATCCAGTTTATATAGGGCAGGTTCCTCCCCTATCTGGTCTGGGACAGGAGGTGTTGCATGTTTAAGGGCTCCGAACCAGGAAACCTCCCACTTGCTCTCAGACATAATATTTCTATTACAGTGGTAACCAGACCCTGGGGTGCCACATATCCATCTCATATCTATCTATCTATCAATCTCATATCTATCTATCTTCTCCACTTTTTATCTGGTCTCAGGTATGACTTTCATATTACCCATGACTGTTACTTGCCACAGGTGAGTTTTAATGAGCATCACATGCTTGAAGCAAAGTTGTTTTTCCACAATTTTGGAAAAGTGCCAACAATTTTGTCCGGCCCATTTTTGGAGTTTTGTGTGAAATTATGTCCAATTTGCCTTTTTTTCCCATTTTTTGTGCTGTTTCAATACACACAAAGGAAATAAATATTATAACAAATGTATAACAAAACATGTATAATTGTAATAATTTTCTGGGAGAAATACTTCACTTTCTGGAACAATCTCAAGGTTGCTAAACACTTCCGGCCATGACTGTGTGTATATATGGGCCCTCAATAAACCATCCCTCTCAACGAAAAGGCCACAGCAAGGGTCAGGAATCGGTGGCCTTCCCTCTCCGAATCTTAGGGAGAGACGGTTGTGCTTCCAGCATCCACCTAGGCTGCCACCCCAGTGGAACTAATAGCAGGGTTGCCAACTGTCCAGAAATTCTTGGACAGTCCATAAAAATAGGGCACTTTTTTCCCTGTCCGTAAAAAAAAATGTGATGCGTCCATAATCTTTCTGAAGCTGGAGAGACTTGTTCAGATGGAGGGAGATGTAGGGGCATCATATTGTGTATAGGGAGATGTAGGGGCATCATATTGTGTATAGGTATCATATTGTGTATCTGCATGTGTGGGGACATCATACGGTGTATATGGAGCTGTGAGCACATCATACTGTATTTAGGGAACAATGAGGGAATCATACTGTATACAAGGAGCTGTGCAAAGCAGTCATCAAAGCAAAAGGTGGCTACTTTGAAGAACCTAGAATATAAGACATATTTTCAGTTGTTTCACACTTTTTTGTTAAGTATATAATTCCACATGTGTTAATTCATAGTTTTGATGCCTTCAGTGTGAATGTACAATTTTCATAGTCATGAAAATACAGAAAAATCTTGAAATGAGAAGGTGTGTCCAAACTTTTGGTCTGTACTGTATATAATCGTCTTATCCCGTCTGTCTGTCTGTCCTTCTGTCCAGGAAATCCTGCGTCGCTGATTGGTCCAGCCGCGGCCAATCAGCGACGCGGGATTTCAGAAAAAGATGGCGGCCGTTAGCAGCTCATCTGCCGCACGGAGGTCAGCGGCGATGCAGCCGGGAGATGACCGGCGCTAGCCGCTCATCTCCCGGCTGCTCGCAGCAGAAGTACTGCGACCGGCGGTGCCGCTGACCTCCATGCGGCTACCGTCGGGAGATCAACGGCAAGTGTGAAGCGAGGACCGGGGAGCAGCGCCGCCAGTCGGGATACTTCGACTGTGAGCAGCCGGCCATCTCCCGGTTCCTTGCAGCGGAAGTACCCGCACAGGTAGCGTCGCTGCCCGGTCCTCAGTAATACGATTCGCTGATTGGTCGGAATCAGCGATATTGGCGCCGCGACCGATCAGCGATACTGGCGCCAAATTTAAACACCGCTCTGCTGATTGGTCGTGGCCGGCGGCCGCGACCAATCAGCGATTTTGGCGCCACATTTAAACACCACTCTGTTGATTGCGCCTGGTCGGCCGCATACAGATTCTAGAATACCCGATGCGTTAGAATCGGGCCACCATCTAGTACTGTATATAAAGAGCTGTGGGAGCCATCACACTATATATAGAGACCTGTGAAAAGCTTATGTGTTGATCCAGAGGAGGTCAAAAAAACCCATGAGGCAGATGCTGCTTGCCCAAAATTAGGGGAAAAATTCCTTCCCGACTCCACATATGGCAATCAGACTAGTTGCTTGGATCAACGTCCCATAACAAAATCTAGTATGAATAACCTGTAATGTTATTCAAGAAAGTCACACAGGACCCCCTTGAACTTTTTTTTAGAGAATTAAGTATTACAAGGTCATGTGGTAGAGAGTTCCATACCTCACACAATAAAACATTGCCATCTAACTTCCTTTAGACAAAGCGAATTAGGAGCTTGATGCTAGAGTAGTTGAATTAAAACTGAAAAAAATTATTAACACAGCAAAAAAGAGGAACAGTATTTATTCTCCAGCCCAGGTCTCAAAACGAATGCACTAATCAGGATGAAGCAAACCATATAATAAAGGCAGGGGCAGCACAGGTGCAAAATACTGATGAGACAACCAACTCATAACCTACCAATTCTTGGAGGGGGTCATTGCTTAGTATTAAAACTGCACACAAAAAATGGCTTGTATAGGTCACTGGTCACACACAGATTGTTAGGGGAATGGTTGCAAACAACTTTATTAAATAATGGAAAGCAAACGAACCCGGGGTCCGTGATGCAGCCTGGAGGACTGCGGACGAACACCTTCCGGGTAAGAAGGTAAAACAACCAACTGAAATAACAATCCCCCCCGTGTTACTGCACACCGGAACGGGAATAGGGATTCGCACTATCTCCGTTAACTGCACGAGAGATGTGCGACAAATAATGGAGCCGTAGCCCTGTTAACTGCACAGAGGCTACGCAGCAGGCGCTCGGATGCGTGTGTGATTCACGCCGGCTTATACATGCTCCCAGCCAGCGTGCTACCGGACTGAGGAGTATCTCTCCACGTGGCTAACAGGCGGTGCCGGGAATACGGAGTCCGCAGTCTGCTCGGGGTGTATAGCGACCCCCTTGTTGGAGCCAGAGTGTCAGACGAAGCTACCTGCCTCCCTCCATCTAAGGCTGTCTATCCCCTGCTAAACCTGCCTGTCAGAAGCTATAACAGCAAAAGTACACGTGGAGCCGAAACGACCAAGCGTCCACACAATAACACCAACTCAGCTCAATGATCAGAGCGCGCCGCCATGTTTGTGGGCGTGCTATTTAAATATTAAGCCCTGCCCATCGTCACATTATTGGTGACGTCACCCGCGACCAATCAGGCGGTGCCAGGTCACCGGATCAGCTGACTCCCAAACCACCAATCACGGTCCGCCATGTCACGGGCATGCTCAGTGCAGTGTATCCTGGACTTAGGCTGTAACAGCCCTGTTTCCCTCCGCAACCTATCCTTCATGTTGCTAGGAACAAAGACCCGAGAGACAGCTTGTACATCTCGTGCACCAGCTAGGTGTTGGGACTGACGATGATGCTGAGAAGCATCTGGACAGGAATGGGAGACCACAGAATCCACTGATGATTCTGAACCCATTTCGGATAAGAAAACACCTGACGCCTAACACAGATAGTGCTCAATATAGGGCTTACAGCCTATTAGTGACCCTCATACTGTTAGATTAGGCAGGCTGCAAAGCACTATCTAAGTGCACCCCATGAGGACAGACCCCCTAGTTTACAAATCCAGCATTGATGGGCTTGTCTGAACCCTGAATAAAAATAACATGCAAAATCTACATATGAGGTACTGGTAGATATTTTGGCGCTGGTCACGCACAGTGTCTGGTTTACAGCCTATTAGTGACGCCCATACTATTAGATTAGGCAGGCTATGCTCCCCTCATACACCTTACCACGGTGTGTAGTGTGACATGGAGCTAAACCCCCTGTCTTCTTAAGAATAAGGCTGCGAAAAACCTTCTCTTTATTGATAATAGAGAAACCTCCATACAGTAGATGCGGAAAACATACGATGAACCCCAGTATTGTACCACATAGATAGGGCTCTTACCGGCTAAGCTTGGAGCAGGCTGTGTGCACAGAGCCCAAGATACAAAACTGTAGGAATGTGGACTGTCTTACCCTGTTCCTGCCCCTGAAGACAACAAACGCGTCATGTGAATACTGTCTTGCGGTTTTATATCTAAAAGTGATATGTGTCTTATGTAATGTATAATGGTGATGTAACAGCATGTGAAGTGTTAATGCATAATGTGAGTATAGCATAAGATAAGCTTAGGATACCATAAGACATAAGTATAACATAAACCCTAAAATACAAATTTTATTAAATCTCTTTAAAATCGGGACATGCGGCATAAAGATGATCCGCATCAGTATTGCACTTTATCAAGATAAGTTCCTTTTATTGTTTAGTCTTGTGATCATTTATGTCATTGATACCTCTATGGGTGATTAATTCCAGGGCTGGCTAGGGTTATCCAGGGATAGCCGCCGTGGAGCGGGGGCGCCACAGTGTCAACATTAACTAGGGTGTCACCCTCCACTATAAGGCAGGTAATCAGCATCTAGGGTGTTGAACAGGGCTGATTGTAGCCTTTGTTTGGATGCCTGAATGTATCCTTTGGCTTGGAGGTCCAAAGATATTAGGAACGTTCTTGGGTGTTTTTATAAATTTGCACATTGTCACTTTATTCACTGTTGTCACTTTAATCATTTAGTACACACTGAGGATTGATTGTTTGATGTGATATCTGTACCAGTTTCTGGTAGACTGTCAGATCTTTGGTCTATGTAAATACGAATAAGGGACTTTTAGGGTCTAGGGGCAGCTGCCGTTCAGCAAGGGTGCCATTGTCATCTATATGTAGGATGCCCATCTCCGTTGACATGCAGGTTCAGGCTAGGGTATCTATAGGGTGAGTTTTATTGAAGTACAGTGGGTACGGAAAGCATTCAGACCCCTTTAAATTTTTCACTCTTTGTTTCATTGCAGCCATTTGGTAAATTCTAAAAAGTTCATTTTTTTTCTCATTAAAGTACACTCTGCACCCCATCTTGACTGAAAAAAACAGAAATGTAGAAATTTTTGCAAATTTATTAAAAAAGGAAAACTGAAATATCACATGGTCATAAGTATTCAGACCCTTTGCTCATATTTAAGTCACATGCTGTCCATTTCCTTGTGATCCTCCTTGAGATGGTTCTACTCTTTCATTGGAGTCCAGCTGTGTTTAATTAAACTGATAGGACTTGATTTGGAAAGGCACACACCTGTCTATATAAGACCTCACAGCTCACAGTGCATGTCAGACCAAATGACCAGTATTGAGTAGAAGCCCCCTTTTGAGCTAGTGCATCCATGAGTCTTCTTGGGAATGATGCAACAAGTTTTTCACACCTGGATTTGGGGTTCCTCTGCCATTCTTCCTTGCAGATCCTCTCCAGTTCTGTCAGGTTGGATGGTGAACGTTGGTGGACAGCCATTTTCAGGTCTCTCCAGAGATGTTCAATTGGGTTTAGGTCAGGGCTCTGGCTGGGCCAGTCTAGAATGGTCACAGAGTTGTTCTGAAGCCACTCCTTTGTTATTTTAACTGTGTGCTTAGGGTCATTGTCTTGTTGGAAGGTGAACCTTCGGCCAAGTCTGAGGTCCAGAGCACTCTGGAAGAGGTTTTCATCCAGGATATCTGTGTACTTGGCCGCATTCATGTTTCTTTCAATTCCAACCAGTCGTCCTGTCCCTGCAGCTGAAAAACACCCCCATGATGCTGCCACCACCATGTTTCACTGTTGGGATTGTATTGGGCAGGTGATGAGCAGTGCCTGGTTTTTTCCACACATACCCCTTAGAATTATCACCAAAAAGTTCTATCTTAGTCTCATCAGACCAAAGAATCTTATTTCTCATAGACTGGGAGTCCTTCATGTGTTTTTAAGCAAACTCTGTGCAGGCTTTCATATGTCTTGCACTGAGGAGAGGCTTCCGTTGGGCCACTCTGCCATAAAGGCTCGACTTGTGGAGGGCTGCAGTGATAGTTGACTTTATGCAACTTTCTCCCATCTCCCTACTGCATCTTTGGAGCTGAGCCACAGTGATCTTGGGGTTCATCTTTACCTCTCTCACCAAGGCTCTTCTCCCACGATTGCTCAGTTTAGCTGGACGGCCAGGTCTAGGAAGACTTCTGGTGGTCCCAAACTTCTTCCACTTAAGGATTATGAAGGCCACTGTGTTCTTAGGACCCTTGACTAATGCAGAAATTCTTTTGTAAACTTGGCCAGATCTGTGCCTTGCCACAATTCTGTCTCTAAGCTCCTTGGGCAGTGTCAGGATGCCAGGTTTAATTTTACTTTGCCAGTAGTTTTTCCCTTAGCCAAGATGGCTTCCATTGCCTCACTCGGGTCATGTGTTTCCTGCCTGTGGACCTACTTAAACTGCATGTGTTGCAATCATGCCTTGCCTGAGTATTGTGTGCTTTTAGCTTTCTACTCACCTGTGCTAGCCCTCTGAATAGAGTCTTGCTGACCTTGTGTTTACTCCTAGTCATCCGCTGAAAGGATTGCTGCCTGAATCCTCTGCTAAGGGGACTTCTGCTGAAAGGAACCACTGGCTGTTGTTCACTCACGCTGGGATCTCTGAACTTTTGTCTTCCTGAAGAAAACTTCTCCTGGATCTCTACACCTCTGGTATAGTCACCATCTTGCTCTGTGTTTAAATACCCGGCTCCAGCTCTGCTTAAGACATCGCTGTTTCCTCCGCTGCACCTCCTGCATTCTTCAATATCCAGATCCATATTCCAGTTTGTCTTCTCTTCTGCACTACGTGAGTCCACAATCAACTGAGGAATACCTACGTCTGCTTACTATCCTTATTTCTGTTTGCATATTACTGTACCTAAGTAAACTTGGACTATCGTTAACGTTTACATACCCTAATAGTAATGAAGGCCGTGCCTTACAGATTAGGTTCTAAGAAGTATTGTTTGGAATGAACTTACCTTCATAAACTGTTTGCTGTGATCTTTTGCACTTGAGTTTAAAATAGACTTTCACACTACTCTTGTCTCAGTCTCTGCTTTTGGCCCACGCCATTGGACTTCAGGGTATCTACTAACATCGTAACAGGCAGTTCCTTTGAGCTCATGATTCTCATTTGGTCTGACATGCACTGTGAGCTGTGAGGTCTTATATAGACAGGTGTGTGCCTTTCCAAATCAAGTCCTATCAGTTTAATTAAACACAGCTGGACTCCAATGAAAGAGTAGAACCATCTCAAAGAGGATCACAAGGAAATGGACAGCATGTGACTTAAATATGAGCAAAGGGTCTGAATACTTATGACCATGTGATATTTCAGTTTTCCTTTTTTAATAAATTTGCAAAAATTTCTACATTTCTGTTTTTTTTCAGTCAAGATGGGGTGCACAGTGTACTTTAATGAGAAAAAAAATGAACTTTTTAGAATTTACCAAATGGCTGCAATGAAACAAAGAGTGAAAGATGTAAAGGGGTCTGAATGCTTTCCGTACCCACTGTATATAGTACTCAATGTTCCAGGCAGTGGGAGGCATTACTGGGATCCAGAGCAGTCGCTCCAGTCACGTCCAGAGCCTAAGGTCTGGCATAGGAGCTGCCGGACACTTTGTGTGCTCTGAAGTACAAAGGAAGATGGACAGGGACCTGCATAGATGGAAGTTGAAGGCCAGTCCCGGGTGCACTGCAGAGGTGGACGAGAAATACAGGATGAGCTAGCAACAGGGCTGAAGAGGAGTTATGCTAAGAAGGAGGATAATATGAATTGCTGTGCCTTATCCCATCTGTACCCACCTGATGAACTTGAACTGTCAAGTATATGTTTGACTGTTACAAAGAACTTCGTGTCCCCTAAATTGTGTGCGGCGGCTTCTGAGGACAGAAGCCTGAAGGCAGTGGAGGCCTGCGGCCTACAAGAGAGTGTGCTGCACCCCACACCCTAGAGCACACTGGGACTGGGACACCCATTGTCTGTAAAGTGCCAGAGCGAAATCAGACCGACGTTCAGTCACGACTACCGCTCTGTGCCACTTTACAAGATGAGTGATAAGGGAACTTCTCCATCAGAAGAGAAGAGGAAATAATGGTCGCTGCCCAAACTGTGACAAGAACAGGACCACAATGCAACAAGAACTGTCTCACAATGCTCTTGGAACTTTCCCATAATGCATTGCAAATTGAAACTAGAGCAAATACATTAAATCACTAGCAGACAGTGCCGTTATCAAACAATAAAAAAGAGACAGGATTCAAATGCAAGCAACATAATGTCAGAACTGATATACACATAAAGTGACTAGATTCCCTGGATAGCTAAATTCGCTGCTGAGGCAAGAACACGGGCTGCCCAGCACTATTTAAGTGCACCCCATGAAGATAGACACTCTAATTTACAAGGCCATAACATATAGGTGCATCTCACAAAATTAGAATATCATCAAAAAGTTAATTTATTTCAGTTCTTCAATGCAAAAAGTGAATCTCATATATTATATAGAGTCATTACAAACACAGTGATCTATTTCAAGTGTTTATTTCTGTTAATGTTGATGATTATGGCTTATAGCCAATGAAAACACAAAAGTCATTAACTCAGTAAATTAAAATAATTAACAAAAAACACCTGCAAAGACTTCCTAAGCATTTACAAAGGTCCCTTAGTCTGTTTTAGTAGGCTCCACAATCATGACAATCATGATGAAGACTGCTGGCTTGACAGATGTCCAGAGTTCCAATTTTCATTTGAAATCAAGGTCCCAGAGTCTGGAAGAAGAGTGGAGAGGCCACAATCCAAGCTGCCTGAGGTCTAGTGTGAAGTTTCCACAATCAGTGATGGTTTGGGGAGCCGTGTCATCTGCTGGTGTAGGTCCACTGTGTTTTTTCAACACAAAAGTCAGCGCAGCCGTCTACCAGGAAATTTTAGAGCACTTCATTCTTCCCTCTGCCACAGTATCAAGCTACCAGGGGGGCAAAGGGGGCGGTGGCCCCGGGCCCCTCGCTCTTAGGGGGCCCATCCAGGGCTACGCCAGTGTAACTGTATCTAGCATGCCCCTGGTGCCAGCATCGGGCCCCACTGCCCGCCACCGCCGCAAGTTTACTGATGAGAGAGGGAGCGCGGATCTCTCTCCCATTAGTTCCTTCTGTGACTGACGTCTCTGACATCATCACTTGGCGCCCAGCCCGCTGTGCTGAAGATGTGTGCGTGCTGGGTGCTCTGAGCAGCGAGGGAACCAGGAGGAGAGATGAGTACTGTTTATTTATTTTTTGCCGGGTGGGGGGCGGCATTATATTACAGACTCTGCCTATGGGAAGGGGGAGGTGCATTATACTACAGACTCTGCCTATGGGGGAGCATTATCCTAAAGACTCTGCCCACAGAGAGGGGGGGCATTATACTAAAGACTCTGCCTATGGGGAGGGGGGGCATTATACTACAGACTGTCTATGGGGAGGGGGGAGCATTATACTAAAGCCTCTGTCTATGGGGGGGCATTCTACTACAGACTCTGCCTATGGGGGGCATTATACTACAGACTCTGTTTATGAGCAGGGGAGAGCAGTAGACTACAGACTCTGCCTATGGGGGGACATTGTACTACAGACTCTGCCTATTAGAGGGGGAGCATTATACTACAGACTCTGCCTATGGGGGGTGCATTTTACTACAGACTCTGCCTATAGGTGGGGCATTATACTACAGACGCTGCCTATGAGATGGGGGGGGCATTATATCACAGACTCTGCCTATGAGGAGGGGGGGACATTATACTACAGACTCTGCCTATGAGATGGGGGGCATTATACTACAGATTCTGCCTATGAGGAGGGGGGGGGATTATACTACAGACTCTGACTATGAGGAGGGGGGAGCATTATACTACAGACTCTGCCTATGGGGGGGCATTATACTGCAGACTCTGCCTATGGGGGGGCATTATACTACAGACTCTGCCTATGAGGAGGGGGGGAGCATTATACTACAGACTCTGCCTATGGGGGGGACATTGTACTACAGACTCTGCCTATAAGAGGGGGAGCATTATACTACAGACTCTGCCTATGGGGGGTGCATTTTACTACAGACTCTGCCTATAAGTGGGGCATTATGCTACAGACGCTGCCTATGAGATGGGGGGGCATTATACCACAGACTCTGCCTATGAGGAGGGGGGGCACATTACACTACAGACTCTGCCTATGAGATGGGGGGGGGCATTATACTACAGATTCTGCCTATGAGGAGGGGGGGGGCATTATACTACAGACTCTGCCTATGAGGAGGGGGGAGCATTATACTACAGACTCTGCCTATGGGGGGGGCATTATACTGCAGACTCTGCCTATGGGGGGGCATTATACCACAGACTCTGCCTATGAGGAGGGGGGGAGCATTATACTACAGACTCTGCCTATGGGGGGGAGCTTTATACTACAGACTCTGTCAATGGGGGGAGCATTTTACTACAGACTCTGCCTATAGGGGCGCATTATACTATACGAAGGACTATGGGGAGTGCATTATACTATATTGAGGACTATCTGGTGCATTATACTATATGTAGGCTATTTATACAGTGTGGGAGATAATGTGGGTTCTTTGAACAGCGTGGGGGCCATCATACAGTGTGGGAGATAATGTGGGGTCTTTGTATAGTGTGGAGGCCATCATACAGTGTTGGAGCCATCAGCTTGGGGGCTACTAAGGGGTCAGTATACTTTGTGGGGGTACTATACAGTGAGGGGGAATTATATCGTGAATAGGAGAACATCATACTGGTTAGAGCGGAGCTCTACATGGGGGGAGACTCAGGACATTATTAAATCTTAGGTGGGCACTTATTGTTATAGGGGAACTCAGGTTATCGTGACTGTCGAAGGGGCACTATTACTTTCTAGGGGGCACAATGTGGGCACTGTTTTCTAGGACACTTGCACACGGCATTACTTAATTTTAGAGGTTTGTTTTACCATCTAGAGGGCACACAGTAGGTGCAGTAATAGGGACACATTTTGCAGCAGAGGCTCAGTATTGGGGTATCAGCAGGATGAGAAGTTTGTGCAGGTTGGGGATAGATGTGGTCAGTGCCTGAAATGTAAGGAGTCAAATGTGTCTTTGTTGTGATCTCTGCACACCTGAGACTCCGAGTCCTGGCTGGAGAAGTTGTCGTGTCGGTCTGGGCCAGATGGAAAAGACGGGAAAAGTGAACAATTTAATCAGAAAGAACGTCAGCTGTAAGGTACTATATATAACTGAGCTGTGATCTCTTATATGTTCTGCAGGACTGGCATCTATCAATATATGTCACCATATGGCGGTAATATCAGTGCTGGACTTTGTATAGAGATTATTTTTAGTAACAGCGCGGTCATCTGCTGAGGTTTTCCTACATCAACTATCTGGGTGCGCCGCTATAGTTGGAATCAGGGTTACCTGGTTAGAGGCCCACTCAGAAGTTTCGGCCCCCTGAACCAAAACCTTAGCTACGCCAAGCTTTTTGGAGATGGAAATTTCATTCTCCAGCAGGACTTGGCCCCTGTCCACACTGACAAAAGTACTAATACCTGGTTTAAAACAACAGTATCACTGTGCTTGATTGGCAGCAAACTCGCCTGACCTTAACCCCATAAAGAATCTATGGGGTATTGTCAAGAGGAAAATGAGAGACACCAGACCCAACAATGCAGACGACCTGAAGGCTTCTATCAAAGCCACCTGGGCTTCCATAACCCCTCAGCAGTGCCACAGGCTGATCCCTCCATGCCATATTGCCGCATTGATGCAGTAATTGATGTAAAAGGATCCCCGACCAAGTATTGAGGGCATTTATTGAGCATACATTTCAGTAGGATAACATTTTGGATTTTGAAAACATTTTTCAAGCTGTTGTTATAAGGTATTCTAATTAATTGAAATAATGACTTTTGAGTTTTCATTGGCTGTAAGCCATAATCATCAACATTAACAGAAATAAACACGTGAAATAGATCACTCTGTGTGTAATGGCTCTATATAATATATGAGTTTCACGTTTTGTATTGAAGAACTGAAATAAATTAACTTTTATGGTGATATTCTAATTTTGTGAGATGCACCTGTAGATGGGCTTGGCTGCACCCTGAATAAAAATAGCATGTAAAAAATATATATGATATATATGAGGTATTGGTCGATATTTTGGCCAAAATATACAAGCTCGCAACCTGCTCAAGGGTCCTCATACTTGCGAGTCCCTACACTAACATTAAAAGCAAAGTCACAAAAACAAGGAATTAAAGTTCCCACCAAAATTCAAGAATTAACACAGCAAATACAGCAACAATAATTACAAGGATGCAGCAAACCCATATAATGAAGAAGTCAGCAACACAGGTGCAAAATATTGATGAGACAACCACTCACAACCTACCAATTCATGGAGGGGGTGATTGCTTAGTATTAAAACTGCACACAAATAAGCCTTGTATAGGGCACTGGTCACACATAGGTAGTGCACAATGTCTGGCTTACAGCCTATTAGTGAAGCCGAAACTATTAGATTAGGCGGGCTGCCCAGCACTTTTTAAGTACACCCCATGAAGACAGACACCCTAGTTTACAAGGCCAACATTGATGGGTCTGGCTGCACCCTGAATAAAAATAACATGCAAAAAATATATATGATATATATGAGGTATTAGTAAATATTTTGGCCAAAATACACAAGCTCGCAACCCGCGTCAAGGGTCCTCATACTTGCGAGTCCCTACACTAACATTAAAAGCAAAGACAAATTTAAATTCCCACCAAAATTCAAGAATTAACACAGGAAAAAAGGGCAACAGTGTTTACCTGCCTAGGTCTCAGTACTAATCATACCATATAATAACGATGACAGCAATACAGGTGCAAAATACTGATGCGACAACCACTCACATATTACCAATTAATGGAGGGGGGTGATTACATAGTATTAAAACTGCACACAAAATTATATGGGATTGCTACATCCTAATAGTGCATTAGTTCTGAGATCTGGGCAGGTAAATGCTATATTAATAATTGATTTTTTGGGGAAAGTTAAATTCTCTTTTGTTGGCTTTACTTTTAATCTAACTGAAATACACATAAGCTTTTTTCCTAAACATTAGGATCTGTTTAGAGCCATCAGCTCAAAAAGGCTTCCTTTGACAGACTTGGCATAAGCAGGTCAAAAGGAACCCTGATCTTTACCATTACACCCCTTTACAGGAATGGAGACTTACCACATGCTCAGGGTTGCATCTACAGAGTAGCTGCTGGCCAGAGGAGCGAGCTTGAGGCTATAACTCTAACTAAAGCTTTTTTATTACTAAATGATGGGTTCTGTCTAAGGCCATTGGCTCAAAAAGACTTCCTCGGACAGACTTGGCGCAAGCTACTCCATTCTGCAGATCCCAAGGGAACCCTGGCCTTTACCATTACACCCCTGTACAGGGATAGATACTTACCATAGGCCCAGGGTTGCATCTACAGAGTAGCTGCTGGCCGGAGGAGCGAGCTTGAGGCTATAGTGGTTGATTCAACTCTAACTAAAGCTTTTTTTCCCTAAATACTGGGATCTGTTTAAGGCTGTTGGCTCAAACAGACTTCCTCGGACAGACTTGGCGCAAGCTACTCCATTCTGCAGATCCCAAGGGAACCCTGGTTTTTACCATTACACCCCTGTACAGGGATAGATACTTACCATAGGCCCAGGGTTGCATCTACAGAGTAGCTGCTGGCCGGAGGAGTGCACTTGAGGCTTGAGTAGTTGAGTCAATCCTAACTAAAGAAAAACCTATCTAATGACACTTTCTTGTTAGGACCTGTCTGAGGCCTATGGCTCAAAAAAGCTTCTTTGGAAAAACTTGGCAAAAGCCAGTCTATCCTACAGGTTCCAAAGGAACTCTGACCTTCACTCTTACAGCCCTGTACAGTGATAAAGACTTATTACAGGGCCTTGATTGCATCTACATAGTAGATGCTGACTGGAGGGGCAAACTTAAGGTTAGAATGGTTCAGCCAACCCTAACTATTGCTACTTCCTTAAATGTTAGGATATTTCTGAGGCCGTTGGCTCAAACAGGCTTCCTTGGACAGACTTGGCGCAAAACACACCATTTCTGATGTTTCCAAATGAACCCTGGGCTTCACCCTTGAACCTCTATACAGGGACCGTTTCATAGTTTTAATGTTGAAAGACACAAGTCCATCAAGTTCAACCTAAAAGCTAATGTGTTGATCCAGAGGAAGGCAAAAACCCCATGAGGCAGATGCTAATTGCCCCATATTAGGGGAAAAATTCCTTCCCGACTCCACATATGGCAATCAGACTAGTTCCCTGGATCAACGTCCCATAACAAAATCTAGTACGGATAACCTGCAATTTTATATTATTCAAGAAAGGCACACACATGCCCTCCTTGAATTTTTTTTAGAAAATTAAGTATTTCAATTTCATGTGGTAGAGAGTTTCATAACCTCATTGCTCACACAATAAAAATTTGCCAACTAACTTCCTTTAGACAAAGTGAATTAGGATCTTTATGCTAGAGTAATTGAATTAACTCTAACTGAAATAGATTAATGCTTTTTTCCTAAATGTTGAAATTTGTTTAAATCCATCAGCTCAAAAAGGCTTTCTCGGACAGACTTGGCGCAAGCTACTCCATTCTGCAGATCCCAAGGGAACCCTAGCCTTTACCATTACACCCGTGTACAGGGATAGATACTTACCATAGGCCCAGGGCTGCATCTACACAGTAGCTGCTGGCCGGAGGAGCGAGCTTGAGGCTATAGTGGTTGATTCAACTCTAACTAAAGCTTTTTTTTCCTAAATACTGGGATCTGTTTAAGGCGGTTGGCTCAAACAGACTTCCTCGGACAGACTTGGCGCAAGCTACTCCATTCTGCAGATCCCAAGGGAACCCTGGTTTTTACCATTACACACCTGTACAGGGATAGATACTTACCATAGGCCCAGGGTTGCATCTACAGAGTAGCTGCTGGCCGGAGGAGTGCGCTTGAGGCTTGAGTAGTTGAATCAATCCTAACTAAAGAAAAACCTATCCAATGCCACTTTCTTGTTAGGACCTGTCTGAGGCCTATGGCTCAAAAAAGCTTCTTTGGAAAGACTTGGCAAAAGCCAGTCTATCCTACAGGTTCCAAAGGAACTCTGGCCTTCACTCTTACAGCCCTGTACAGTGATAAAGACTTATTACAGGGCCTTGATTGCATCTACATAGTAGATGCTGACTGGAGGGGCAAACTTAAAGTTAGAATGGTTCAGCCAACCCTAACTATTGCTACTTTCTTAAATGTTAGGATATTTCTGAGGCCATTGGCTCAAACAGGCTTCCTTGGACAGACTTGGCGCAAAACACACCATTTCTGATGTTTCCAAATGAACCCTGGGCTTCACCCTTGAACCTCTATACAGGGACCGTTTCATAGTTTTAAGGTTGAAAGACACAAGTCTGTCAAGTTCAACCTAAAAGCTAATGTGTTGATCCAGAGGAAGGCAAAAACCCCATGAGGCAGATGCTAATTGCCCCATATTAGGGGAAAAATTCCTTCCCGACTCCACATATGGCAATCAGACTAGTTCCCTGGATCAACGTCCCATAACAAAATCTAGTACGGATAACCTGCAATTTTATACTATTTAAGAAAGGCACACACATGCCCTCCTTGAATTTTTTTTAGAAAATTAAGTATTTCAATTTTATGTGGTAGAGAGTTTCATAACCTCATTGCTCACACAATAAAAATTTGCCAACTAACTTCCTTTAGACAAAGTGAATTAGGATCTTTATGCTAGAGTAATTGAATTAACTCTAACTGAAATAGATTAATGCTTTTTTCCTAAATGTTGAAATTTGTTTAAATCCATCAGCTCAATAAGGCTTTCTCGGACAGACTTGGCGCAAGCTACTCCATCCTGCAGATCCCAAGGGAACCCTGGCCTTTACCATTACACCCCTGTACAGGGATAGATACTTACCATAGGTCCAGGGCTGCATCTACAGAGTAGCTGCTGGCCGGAGGAGCGAGCTTGAGGCTATAGTGGTTGATTCAACTCTAAATAAAGCTTTTTTTTCCTAAATACTGGGATCTGTTTAAGGCTGTTGGCTCAAACAGACTTCCTCGGACAGACTTGTGCAAGCTACTCCATTCTGCAGATCCCAAGGGAACCCTGGTTTTTACCATTACACCCCTGTACAGGGATAGATACTTACCATAGGCCCAGGGTTGCATCTACAGAGTAGCTGCTGGCCGGAGGAGTGCGCTTGAGGCTTGAGTAGTTGAATCAATCCTAACTAAAGAAAAACCTATCTAATGCCACTTTCTTGTTAGGACCTGTCTGAGGCCTATGGCTCGAAAAAGCTTCTTTGGAAAGACTTGGCAAAAGCCAGTCTATCCTACAGGTTCCAAAGGAACTCTGGCCTTCACTCTTACAGCCCTGTACAGCGATAAAGACTTATTACACTGGAGGGGCAAACTTAAGGCTAGAATGGTTCAGCCAACCCTAACTATTGCTACTTTCTTAAATGTTAAGATATTTCTGAGGCCGTTGGCTCAAACAGGCTTCCTTGGACAGACTGGGCGCAAAACACACCATTTCTGATGTTTCCAAATGAACCCTGGGCTTCACCCTTGAACCTCTATACAGGGACCGTTTCATAGTTTTAAGGTTGAAAGACACAAGTCCATCAAGTTCAACCTAAAAGCTAATGTGTTGATCCAGAGGAAGGCAAAAACCCCATGAGGCAGATGCTAATTGCCCCATATTAGGGGAAAAATTCCTTCCCGACTCCACATATGGCAATCAGACTAGTTCCCTGGATCAACGTCCCATAACAAAATCTAGTACGGATAACCTGCAATTTTATATTATTCAAGAAAGGCACACACATGCCCTCCTTGAATTTTTTTTAGAAAATTAAGTATTTCAATTTCATGTGGTAGAGAGTTTCATAACCTCATTGCTCACACAATAAAAATTTGCCAACTAACTTCCTTTAGACAAAGTGAATTAGGATCTTTATGCTAGAGTAATTGATTTAACTCTAACAGAAATAGATTAATGCTTTTTTCCTAAATGTTGAAATTTGTTTAAATCCATCAGCTCAAAAAGGCTTTCTCGGACAGACTTGGCGCAAGCTACTCCATTCTGCAGATCCCAAAGGAACCCTGGCCTTTACCATTACACCCCTGTACAGGGATAGATACTTACCATAGGCCCAGGGCTGCATCTACAGAGTAGCTGCTGGCCGGAGGAGCGAGCTTGAGGCTATAGTGGTTGATTCAACTCTAACTAAAGCTTTTTTTTCCTAAATACTGGGATCTGTTTAAGGCTGTTGGCTCAAACAGACTTCCTCGGACAGACTTGGCGCAAGCTACTCCATTCTGCAGATCCCAAGAGAACCCTGGTTTTTACCATTACACACCTGTACAGGGATAGATACTTACCATAGGCCCAGGGTTGCATCTACAGAGTAGCTGCTGGCCGGAGGAGTGCGCTTGAGGCTTGAGTAGTTGAATCAATCCTAACTAAAGAAAAACCTATCTAATGACACGTTCTTGTTAGGACCTGTCTGAGGCCTATGGCTCAAAAAAGCTTCTTTGGAAAGACTTGGCAAAACCCAGCCTATCCTACAGGTTCCAAAGGAACTCTGGCCTTCACTCTTACAGCCCTGTACAGTGATAAAGACTTATTACAGGGCCTTGATTGCATCTACATAGTAGATGCTGACTGGAGGGGCAAACTTAAAGTTAGAATGGTTCAGCCAACCCTAACTATTGCTACTTTCTTAAATGTTAGGATATTTCTGAGGCCATTGGCTCAAACAGGCTTCCTTGGACAGACTTGGCGCAAAACACACCATTTCTGATGTTTCCAAATGAACCCTGGGCTTCACCCTTGAACCTCTATACAGGGACCGTTTCATAGTTTTAAGGTTGAAAGACACAAGTCTGTCAAGTTCAACCTAAAAGCTAATGTGTTGATCCAGAGGAAGGCAAAAACCCCATGAGGCAGATGCTAATTGCCCCATATTAGGGGAAAAATTCCTTCCCGACTCCACATATGGCAATCAGACTAGTTCCCTGGATCAACGTCCCATAACAAAATCTAGTACGGATAACCTGCAATTTTATATTATTTAAGAAAGGCACACACATGCCCTCCTTGAATTTTTTTTAGAAAATTAAGTATTTCAATTTCATGTGGTAGAGAGTTTCATAACCTCATTGCTCACACAATAAAAATTTGCCAACTAACTTCCTTTAGACAAAGTGAATTAGGATCTTTATGCTAGAGTAATTGAATTAACTCTAACTGAAATAGATTAATGCTTTTTTCCTAAATGTTGAAATTTGTTTAAATCCATCAGCTCAAAAAGTCTTTCTCGGACAGACTTGGCGCAAGCTACTCCATTCTGCAGATCCCAAGGGAACCCTGGCCTTTACCATTACACCCCTGTACAGGGATAGATACTTACCATAGGCCCAGGGCTGCATCTACAGAGTAGCTGCTGGCCGGAGGAGCGAGCTTGAGGCTATAGTGGTTGATTCAACTCTAACTAAAGCTTTTTTTTCCTAAATACTGGGATCTGTTTAAGGCTGTTGGCTCAAACAGACTTCCTCGGACAGACTTGGCGCAAGCTACTCCATTCTGCAGATCCCAAGGGAACCCTGGTTTTTACCATTACACCCCTGTACAGGGATAGATACTTACCATAGGCCCAGGGTTGCATCTACAGAGTAGCTGCTGGCCGGAGGAGTGCGCTTGAGGCTTGAGTAGTTGAATCAATCCTAACTAAAGAAAAACCTATCTAATGCCACTTTCTTGTTAGGACCTGTCTGAGGCCTATGGCTCGAAAAAGCTTCTTTGGAAAGACTTGGCAAAAGCCAGTCTATCCTACAGGTTCCAAAGGAACTCTGGCCTTCACTCTTACAGCCCTGTACAGCGATAAAGACTTATTACAGGGCCTTGATTGCATCTACATAGTAGATGCTGACTGGAGGGGCAAACTTAAGGCTAGAATGGTTCAGCCAACCCTAACTATTGCTACTTTCTTAAATGTTAAGATATTTCTGAGGCCGTTGGCTCAAACAGGCTTCCTTGGACAGACTGGGCGCAAAACACACCATTTCTGATGTTTCCAAATGAACCCTGGGCTTCACCCTTGAACCTCTATACAGGGACCGTTTCATAGTTTTAAGGTTGAAAGACACAAGTCCATCAAGTTCAACCTAAAAGCTAATGTGTTGATCCAGAGGAAGGCAAAAACCCCATGAGGCAGATGCTAATTGCCCCATATTAGGGGAAAAATTCCTTCCCGACTCCACATATGGCAATCAGACTAGTTCCCTGGATCAACGTCCCATAACAAAATCTAGTACGGATAACCTGCAATTTTATATTATTCAAGAAAGGCACACACATGCCCTCCTTGAATTTTTTTTAGAAAATTAAGTATTTCAATTTCATGTGGTAGAGAGTTTCATAACCTCATTGCTCACACAATAAAAATTTGCCAACTAACTTCCTTTAGACAAAGTGAATTAGGATCTTTATGCTAGAGTAATTGAATTAACTCTAACTGAAATAGATTAATGCTTTTTTCCTAAATGTTGAAATTTGTTTAAATCCATCAGCTCAAAAAGGCTTTCTCGGACAGACTTGGCGCAAGCTACTCCATTCTGCAGATCCCAAGGGAACCCTGGCCTTTACCATTACACCCCTGTACAGGGATAGATACTTACCATAGGCCCAGGGCTGCATCTACAGAGTAGCTGCTGGCCGGAGGAGCGAGCTTGAGGCTATAGTGGTTGATTCAACTCTAACTAAAGCTTTTTTTTCCTAAATACTGGGATCTGTTTAAGGCTGTTGGCTCAAACAGACTTCCTCGGACAGACTTGGCGCAAGCTACTCCATTCTGCAGATCCCAAGGGAACCCTGGTTTTTACCATTACACCCCTGTACAGGGATAGATACTTACCATAGGCCCAGGGTTGCATCTACAGAGTAGCTGCTGGCCGGAGGAGTGCGCTTGAGGCTTGAGTAGTTGAATCAATCCTAACTAAAGAAAAACCTATCTAATGCCACTTTCTTGTTAGGACCTGTCTGAGGCCTATGGCTCGAAAAAGCTTCTTTGGAAAGACTTGGCAAAAGCCAGTCTATCCTACAGGTTCCAAAGGAACTCTGGCCTTCACTCTTACAGCCCTGTACAGCGATAAAGACTTATTACAGGGCCTTGATTGCATCTACATAGTAGATGCTGACTGGAGGGGCAAACTTAAGGCTAGAATGGTTCAGCCAACCCTAACTATTGCTACTTTCTTAAATGTTAAGATATTTCTGAGGCCGTTGGCTCAAACAGGCTTCCTTGGACAGACTGGGCGCAAAACACACCATTTCTGATGTTTCCAAATGAACCCTGGGCTTCACCCTTGAACCTCTATACAGGGACCGTTTCATAGTTTTAAGGTTGAAAGACACAAGTCCATCAAGTTCAACCTAAAAGCTAATGTGTTGATCCAGAGGAAGGCAAAAACCCCATGAGGCAGATGCTAATTGCCCCATATTAGGGGAAAAATTCCTTCCCGACTCCACATATGGCAATCAGACTAGTTCCCTGGATCAACGTCCCATAACAAAATCTAGTACGGATAACCTGCAATTTTATATTATTCAAGAAAGGCACACACATGCCCTCCTTGAATTTTTTTTAGAAAATTAAGTATTTCAATTTCATGTGGTAGAGAGTTTCATAACCTCATTGCTCACACAATAAAAATTTGCCAACTAACTTCCTTTAGACAAAGTGAATTAGGATCTTTATGCTAGAGTAAATGAATTAACTCTAACTGAAATAGATTAATGCTTTTTTCCTAAATGTTGAAATTTGTTTAAATCCATCAGCTCAAAAAGGCTTTCTCGGACAGACTTGGCGCAAGCTACTCCATTCTGCAGATCCCAAGGGAACCCTGGCCTTTACCATTACACCCCTGTACAGGGATAGATACTTACCATAGGCCCAGGGTTGCATCTACAGAGTAGCTGCTGGCCGGAGGAGCGAGCTTGAGGCTATAGTGGTTGATTCAACTCTAACTAAAGCTTTTTTTTCCTAAATACTGGGATCTGTTTAAGGCTGTTGGCTCAAACAGACTTCCTCGGACAGACTTGGCGCAAGCTACTCCATTCTGCAGATCCCAAGGGAACCCTGGCCTTTACCATTACACCCCTGTACAGGGATAGATACTTACCATAGGCCCAGGGTTGCATCTACAGAGTAGCTGCTGGCCGGAGGAGCGAGCTTGAGGCTATAGTGGTTGATTCAACTCTAACTAAAGCTTTTTTTTCCTAAATACTGGGATCTGTTTAAGGCTGTTGGCTCAAACAGACTTCCTCGGACAGACTTGGCGCAAGCTACTCCATTCTGCAGATCCCAAAGGAACCCTGGTTTTTACCATTACACACCTGTACAGGGATAGATACTTACCATAGGCCCAGGGTTGCATCTACAGAGTAGCTGCTGGCCGGAGGAGTGCGCTTGAGGCTTGAGTAGTTGAATCAATCCTAACTAAAGAAAAACCTATCTAATGCCACTTTCTTGTTAGGACCTGTCTGAGGCCTATGGCTCGAAAAAGCTTCTTTGGAAAGACTTGGCAAAAGCCAGTCTATCCTACAGGTTCCAAAGGAACTCTGGCCTTCACTCTTACAGCCCTGTACAGCGATAAAGACTTATTACAGGGCCTTGATTGCATCTACATAGTAGATGCTGACTGGAGGGGCAAACTTAAGGCTAGAATGGTTCAGCCAACCCTAACTATTGCTACTTTCTTAAATGTTAAGATATTTCTGAGGCCGTTGGCTCAAACAGGCTTCCTTGGACAGACTGGGCGCAAAACACACCATTTCTGATGTTTCCAAATGAACCCTGGGCTTCACCCTTGAACCTCTATACAGGGACCGTTTCATAGTTTTAAGGTTGAAAGACACAAGTCCATCAAGTTCAACCTAAAAGCTAATGTGTTGAACCAGAGGAAGGCAAAAACCCCATGAGGCAGATGCTAATTGCCCCATATTAGGGGAAAAATTCCTTCCCGACTCCACATATGGCAATCAGACTAGTTCCCTGGATCAACGTCCCATAACAAAATCTAGTACGGATAACCTGCAATTTTATATTATTCAAGAAAGGCACACACATGCCCTCCTTGAATTTTTTTTAGAAAATTAAGTATTTCAATTTCATGTGGTAGAGAGTTTCATAACCTCATTGCTCACACAATAAAAATTTGCCAACTAACTTCCTTTAGACAAAGTGAATTAGGATCTTTATGCTAGAGTAATTGAATTAACTCTAACTGAAATAGATTAATGCTTTTTTCCTAAATGTTGAAATTTGTTTAAATCCATCAGCTCAAAAAGGCTTTCTCGGACAGACTTGGCGCAAGCTACTCCATTCTGCAGATCCCAAGGGAACCCTGGCCTTTACCATTACACCCCTGTACAGGGATAGATACTTACCATAGGCCCAGGGTTGCATCTACAGAGTAGCTGCTGGCCGGAGGAGCGAGCTTGAGGCTATAGTGGTTGATTCAACTCTAACTAAAGCTTTTTTTTCCTAAATACTGGGATCTGTTTAAGGCTGTTGGCTCAAACAGACTTCCTCGGACAGACTTGGCGCAAGCTACTCCATTCTGCAGATCCCAAGGGAACCCTGGTTTTTACCATTACACACCTGTACAGGGATAGATACTTACCATAGGTCCAGGGTTGCATCTACAGAGTAGCTGCTGGCCGGAGGAGTGCGCTTGAGGCTTGAGTAGTTGAATCAATCCTAACTAAAGAAAAACCTATCTAATGACACGTTCTTGTTAGGACCTGTCTGAGGCCTATGGCTCAAAAAAGCTTCTTTGGAAAGACTTGGCAAAACCCAGTCTATCCTACAGGTTCCAAAGGAACTCTGGCCTTCACTCTTACAGCCCTGTACAGTGATAAAGACTTATTACAGGGCCTTGATTGCATCTACATAGTAGATGCTGACTGGAGGGGCAAACTTAAGGCTAGAATGGTTCAGCCAACCCTAACTATTGCTACTTTTTTAAATGTTAAGATATTTCTGAGGCCGTTGGCTCAAACAGGCTTCCTTGGACAGACTGGGCGCAAAACACACCATTTCTGATGTTTCCAAATGAACCCTGGGCTTCACCCTTGAACCTCTATACAGGGACCGTTTCATAGTTTTAAGGTTGAAAGACACAAGTCCATCAAGTTCAACCTAAAAGCTAATGTGTTGATCCAGAGGAAGGCAAAAACCCCATGAGGCAGATGCTAATTGCCCCATATTAGGGGAAAAATTCCTTCCCGACTCCACATATGGCAATCAGACTAGTTCCCTGGATCAACGTCCCATAACAAAATCTAGTACGGATAACCTGCAATTTTATATTATTCAAGAAAGGCACACACATGCCCTCCTTGAATTTTTTTTAGAAAATTAAGTATTTCAATTTCATGTGGTAGAGAGTTTCATAACCTCATTGCTCACACAATAAAAATTTGCCAACTAACTTCCTTTAGACAAAGTGAATTAGGATCTTTATGCTAGAGTAATTGAATTAACTCTAACTGAAATAGATTAATGCTTTTTTCCTAAATGTTGAAATTTGTTTAAATCTATCAGCTCAAAAAGGCTTTCTCGGACAGACTTGGCGCAAGCTACTCCATTCTGCAGATCCCAAGGGAACCCTGGCCTTTACCATTACACCCCTGTACAGGGATAGATACTTACCATAGGCCCAGGGCTGCATCTACAGAGTAGCTGCTGGCCGGAGGAGCGAGCTTGAGGCTATAGTGGTTGATTCAACTCTAACTAAAGCTTTTTTTTCCTAAATACTGGGATCTGTTTAAGGCTGTTGGCTCAAACAGACTTCCTCGGACAGACTTGGCGCAAGCTACTCCATTCTGCAGATCCCAAGGGAACCCTGTTTTTTACCATTACACCCCTGTACAGGTATAGATACTTACCATAGGCCCAGGGTTGCATCTACAGAGTAGCTGCTGGCCGGAGGAGTGCGCTTGAGGCTTGAGTAGTTGAATCAATCCTAACTAAAGAAAAACCTATCTAATGCCACTTTCTTGTTAGGACCTGTCTGAGGCCTATGGCTCAAAAAAGCTTCTTTGGAAAGACTTGGCAAAAGCCAGTCTATCCTACAGGTTCCAAAGGAACTCTGACCTTCACTCTTTCAGCTCTGTACAGCGATAAAGACTTATTGCAGGGCCTTGATTGCATCTACATAGTAGATACTGACTGGAGGGGCAAACTTAAGGCTAGAATGGTTCAGCCAACCCTAACTATTGCTACTTTCTTAAATGTTAGGATATTTCTGAGGCCGTTGGCTCAAACAGGCTTCCTTGGACAGACTGGGCGCAAAACACACCATTTCTGATGTTTCCAAATGAACCCTGGGCTTCACCCTTGAACCTCAATACATGTGACGCGCCCCCTGGGACATATTCCTTTTTGAGGGGAATACCCGGAACCGGATCAGATGGGGGTTGTAGTCTCCGAGTGGCTGTGACCCGGTCCGTGCCCAGGGTGTCAAACTCAGTGTTATGTGGCAGTCCTACAGATGTTATTAAGAGTTCTTTTGTGTCGACTACGCCACCCGTTGTGATGCGGTCACTGTGGCCGCCGCTGCAGCAGGGTCCGCTGAGGCTGATGGTGGGTGCGCAGCTTGGTGGGATAACCCCCAACGGGAGGGGTATAGCCTCAGGGGGGACAGGTGCAGAGGATGGGGGTTGTGATGGTGCAGTGCAGACGGCAATGAAGACAGAGTCGGGTTGTGCAGTTAAGGGTGTTTACTTACTGCAGATGTTGTACTGGTCACTCCAGCTCCGAGTGACCACCCGAGCCGTGCTGCGTCCACCAGGTCCTGGATCCAGCCAACCCCCAAACAAGTCCGGAGCGTGGCCCTGAGCTCTCCTTCTGTCCCGTTCTCTGGCCGTCCCCACCAGTGATCCACCTAGGTCCAGCTCCCTCGGGCCTTCTGTTGGGACACCCTTGGCCTTGGGTTCCCTGACCCTTCATGTGGTGTGCCTTCGGGGTGGATGTGATGGGTGACCGTGGCAAACGCTGCCCACGGTCTCCGGTCTCTGGCTAGGGTGTGTTTTCTGCCCCCACCAGCTTGGGATCCGGTACCCTGTGCCGACTCTTCACCCGGGGATTTAAGTTGGGATCTTGGAGTCCTTTTCTGCTGTTTCCCCCTCTGGGTCTCTCTTTCTCTTCTCCTCTCTCACTCTGGGTCTTTCTTCTCCTCTGCTCGCTGACTTGTTCTCTGCATCTGACTCTGTTCTTAGTTGGTGCCCACCTTATATACACCCTCTATGTGTGAGCTCAGGTGACCAGCACCCAATGAGCTCCTATCTTTACCCAGACTGCACCCCCTATCTGCCCCTACACTACATGGGATGTACCACCCCCCTCCCACTCCAGCCAGGAACAGACTCGGTCGTACCTGCACATTTCTAAGTGGGAGTACCGTCGGTCTGCTCCTCGGAAATGGGATGTGTGTAGTGCATGCAGCCTACCGAGCTCAGTTCCACACTCCATCCTTACCCGGGAGTGGAATATCACACCTCTGGGTTGAGGTGCAATACCCCTGTAGCAGCCGAATCCTCAGGGTGCTACACATGGACAGTTTCATAGTTTTAAGGTTGAAAGACACAAGTCCATCAAGTTCAACCTAAAAGCTAATGTGTTGATCCAGAGGAAGGCAAAAACCCCATGAGGCAGATGCTAATTGCCCCATATTAGAGGAAAAATTCCTTCCCGACTCCACATATGGCAATCAGACTAGTTCCCTGGATCAACGTCCCATAACAAAATCTAGTACGGATAACCTGCAATTTTATATTATTCAAGAAAGGCACACATATGCCCTCCTTGAATTTTTTTTAGAAAATTTAGTATTTCAAGTTCATGTGGTAGAGAGTTCCATAACCTCATTGCTCACACAATAAAAATTTGCCAACTAACTTCCTTTAGACAAAGTGAATTAGGATCTTTATGCTAGAGTAATTGAATTAACTCTAACTGAAATAGATTAATGCTTTTTTCCTAAATGTTGAAATTTGTTTAAATCCATCAGCTCAAAAAGGCTTTCTCGGACAGACTTGGCGCAAGCTACTCCATTCTGCAGATCCCAAGGGAACCCTGGCCTTTACCATTACACGCCTGTACATGGATAGATACTTACCATAGGCTCAGGGCTGCATCTACAGAGTAGCTGCTGGCCGGAGGAGCGAGCTTGAGGCTATAGTGGTTGATTCAACTCTAACTGAAGCTTTTTTTTTTCCTAAATACTGGGATCTGTTTAAGGCTGTTGGCTCAAACAGACTTCCTCGGACAGACTTGGCGCAAGCTACTCCATTCTGCAGATCCCAAGGGAACCCAGGTTTTTACCATTACACCCCTGTACAGGGATAGATACTTACCATAGGCCCAGGGTTGCATCTACAGAGTAGCTGCTGGCCGGAGGAGTGCGCTTGAGGCTTGAGTAGTTGAATCAATCCTAACTAAAGAAAAACCTATCTAATGCCACTTTCTTGTTAGGACCTGTCTGAGGCCTATGGCTCAAAAAAGCTTCTTTGGAAAGACTTGGCAAAAGCCAGTCTATCCTACAGGTTCCAAAGGAACTCTGGCCTTCACTCTTACAGCCCTGTACAGCGATAAAGACTTATTACATGGTCTTGATTGCATCTACATAGTAGATGCTGACTGGAGGGGCAAACTTAAGGCTAGAATGGTTCAGCCACCCTAACTATTGCTACTTTCTGAAATGTTAGGATATTTCTGAGGCCGTTGGCTCAAACAGGCTTCCTTGGACAGACTGGGCGCAAAACACACCATTTCTGATGGTTCCAAATGAACCCTGGGCTTCACCCTTGAACCTCAATACAGGGACAGTTTCATAGTTTTAAGGTTGAAAGACACAAGTCCATCAAGTTCAACCTAAAAGCTAATGTGTTGATCCAGAGGAAGGCAAAAACCCCATGAGGCAGATGCTAATTGCCCCATTTTAGGGGAAAAATTCCTTCCCGACTCCACATATGGCAATCAGACTAGTTCCCTGGATCAACGTCCCATAATAAAATCTATTACCACTAACCTGAAATGTTATATTATTCAAGGAACATTTTTCATCAAGCAGTTTTCACCGGAAATGTGTTGCACAACTGTTTGAATCTCAGTAAATTCCTGCGCAACTTACATTTGAATACTCTGACCTTTTTACACCCACTCTTTTAACTTCTTAAATAGTGAACAGAGCTTATCTGGACCGCTTGTGGCTTAGCTTTACCTGAAAACTTATTACAAATTAGGCTGGAAAAGTGGTGTAAAATAGGACTGAAATTGACTCCATCTTTTGACTGGAGTACATTTCTTGAGGTGTAGTACGTCAGCTTTAAGGGGATATTTCAATAAATGAATGACCCTGGCTGCAGGTATAAAGAATCAAACTGTGCTGTCCTGACCCATTCCTGGGATTGTGTATGGCACTGCCATCACCTCAATACTGCCGCAGCCAACAAATGTAATCAGACGGACTGCCCAGCTGAGCGCACTGAGCTGCTGCAGCTCTGAGATGGTGGAACCTCTTTTTTTTAATTAAATGACCTGCAGCTAGGGACATTCATTTATTGAAAGGGAACAACCCCTTTAAGGATGAGTCAAGTTCATTAAGAGGTTTAGTCTTTTTAATGAATTTGGTGCACGTTCCTCCAATAGGCGCTTCATGAATGCTGGTATAGAAATCCACCAGCCTTGATGAATCGGCCACCATAGGTTTACATGGCATGAGCATATACAGAACAGTTGTGTAGTATACGTTACCAGGCCCTCATGATGCTCTTGGTCCTGGATGGCCTTCCACAGTCTGCTTTCTTGCTTCATCATCTTGAAGGGCTCCACTTTCTTTTCTTCTGGCTGGCATGGTGCGGCTCTATCATCCTGCTCCTTTAACACGAAGGGACGAATGACTGTAAAGCTGCCAGGAGCGTTTCTTTATCCCCTTAGATCATTGTGACACCACAAAGTGATGACATAGACAAGTGGGTGAGGCGCCTTTATTCAGTCATCGGGTGTGGTCAGAAGAAATTAGCATATTCCGTGATGTTACTACAATGAGAACAGACATGAACATTCTATTCGGAACCCGACCGCCATTATCAGCGGAACCTTCACTGCTGTCAGATTGGCACTAAAAACAAAAAGAGACCGCGGTGAACCTGGACAGTAACAATCTACAGGGACAGTGACTGCTAAGCGGACTTCATGTCAGATGTTATGCAGTTTTGTCAGAAAAAAAAACAATAAAATATATAAAAGACAGGCTCCAATAAACCTTAAACACTGGGCTGTAGTCACAGATTCTCCTTCCACCTGCAGCACATTGCTCCCCTGCCTAACCCTCCCCATCCTGCAGCATGTTTCTCACCGCTTAATTCTCCCACTCCTGCAGCACATCACTCCCCTGTCTAAACCTCCCCCTCTTGCGGCACATTGCTCCCGTCTAATCCTCCCCTCCTTGCAGCACATTGTGCCCTTTCTAAATCTCCCCCTTCCTGCACCACATCACCCACTGCCAAATCCCCTCTTGCACCACATCGCCCACTGCCAAATCCTGCACTTCCTGCAGCATATCGCTCCCTGCCTAATCCTCTCCTATTGCATTACATCACTCCCCTGCATAAGCCACCTCTTCCTGCAGCACATCGCTTCCCTGCCTAAGCCTCCCCCTCCTGCATTACATCACTCCCCTGCCTAATCCTCCTCTTCCTGCAGCACAGCGCTCCCTGCCTAATCCTCCTCTTCCTGCAGCACATCGCTCCCCTGACCCCCTCTTACGTGACATCTTTTCTATCAGTTACATTTGTGAAGTAACTGCTGTCTCCTGTGAGCAGTGGAGAGCGAAGCTGAGAGCCAGGAGGCTCTGCCCCTCTGCCCCTTCTTGCCACATCATCATCCATCTACATCAGGGCTGTCAAACTCAAATATATAGAGGGCCAAAAGGAAGAGTTTAACTCAGAAAAATAAGTCAACACTTTATCAGATGTTTCTGTGAAAACTTGAGTACAACAAATAAGATTTTGTTATTTTCCCTCAGTTATAAAAAAAATAGTTATGAGAAAAGTGTGACAAAAAGGAGTCATAAAATGCACCAAAATGAAATATCACAATTTATGGCTCAAATTGAGGTGAAGCAAGGAAGAGGTTGAGCTTAGCTAATGAGATGCATCAAACATACAGGTGCTTCTCACAAAATTAGAATATCATCAAAAAGTTTATTTATTTCAGTTCTTCAATCCAAAAAGTGAAACTCATATATTATTCAGAGTCATTACAGAGTGATCTATTTCAAGTGTTTATTTCTGTTAATGTTGATAATGATGGCTTACAGCCAATGAAAACACAAAAGTCATTATCTCAGTAAATTAGAATAATTAACAAAAAACACCTGCAAAGGCTTCTTACGCATTTAAAAAGGTCCCTTTGTCTGTTTCAGTAGGCTCCACAATCATGGGGAAGACTGATGACTTGACAGATGTCCAGAAGGCAGTCATTGACACACTCCACAAGGAGTGTAAACCACAAAAGGTCATTGCTAAAGAAGCTGGCTGTTAACAGAGTGCTGTATCCAAGCATATTTATGGAAAGTTGAGTGGAAAGAAAAAGTGTGGTAGGAAGAGGTGCACAAGCAACCGGGATAACCGCAGCCTTGAAAAGATTGTTAAGGAAAGGCCATTCAAACATTTGGGGAAGATTCACAAGGAGTGGACTGCTGCTGGAGTCATTGCTTCAAGAGCTCAACGGTCCTCCCTTCACACCCTAGCTGCATGGATGTCAGCGCCGCTCCCCGGTCCTCCCTTCACACCCTAGCCGCATGGATGTCAGCGCCGCTCCCCGGGCAGCGCCAGCGACCAATCACCGATTTTTAACACAAATGTCCGGACCTTTGTAACACCATGCGGATACTGTGGGGACATCAGCGGCTAGGGTGTCAAGGGAGGACCGGGGAGCGGCGCTGCGGGTCCGGATACTTCTGCTGCGAGCAGTCGCTCATCTCCCGGCTTCTCGCAGCGGAAGTAGCCGCACAGGCAGCGGCGCTCCCCGGTCCTCACTAATACGATTCCGCTCCCCGGTCCTCACCAATACGATTCACTGATTGGTCTCGCTCTCCACACGCGACCAATCAGTGATCTTGGCGCTAAAGTTAAACACCGCTCTGCTGATTGGTCGCGGCCGCTGCCCGTGACCAATCACCGATTTGGGCGCCACATTTAAATAGCGGCCGCGACCAATCACCGATCTTGCCGCCACATTTAAACACTGCTGTACTGATTGGTCGCGGACGCCAGACGCGACCAATCAGCGATTTTGGCGCCAAATTTAAACCCGCTCCGCCAGTTGGTCGCGGATGCCGGCCGCGACTAATCAGCATTACTGGCGCCAAATTTAAACACCGCTCTGCTGATTGATCGCGGTCGCTGGCCGAGATCAATCAGCAGTATTGGCGCCAAATTTAAACACCGCTCTGCTGATTAGTCGCGGTCGCCGTCCGCGACCAATCAGCAATATTGGCGCAAAATTTAAACACCGCTCTGCTGATTGGTCGCGGTCGCCGTCCGCGACCAATCAGCAGTATTGGCGCCAAATTTAAACCCCGCTATGCTGATTGGTCGCGGTTGCCGGCCGCGACCAATCAGCATTATTGGCGCCAAATTTAAACCCCGCTCTGCTGATTGGTCGAGACAGCCGGCCGCCACCAATCAGCAATTTTGGCGCCAAATTTAAACCCCGCTCTGCTGATTGGTCGCGGTTGCCGGCCGCGACTAATCAGTATTGTTGGCGCCAAATTGCCGGCCGCGACTAATCAGCATTATTGCCGCCAAATTTAAACACCGCTCTGCTGAATGGTCGTGGCCGTGACCAGTCACCACTATTGGCGCCAAATTTAAACACCGCTTTGCTGATTGGTTGCGACCGGCGGCTGCAACCAATCAGCATTATTGGCGCAAAATTTAAACCCCGCTCTGCTGATTGGTCACGTTCGCTGGCCGCGACCAATCAGCATTATTGGCGCAAAATTTAAACCCCGCCCTGCTGATTAGTCGCGACTGCCGGCCGTGACCAATCAGCGATATAGCCGCTAAATTTCAACACCGCTTTGCAGATTGTTCGCGGTTGTTGGCCGCAACCAATCAGCGATTTTGGCGCCAAATTTAAACACCGCTCTGCTGATTGCGCCCGGTCTGCCGCATACATATTCTAGAATACCCGATGCGTTAGAATCAGGCCACCATCTATAAATCTATACTTAACTTCCGATGGCCCCCGCAGTCTTGCTTCGCTCCGTCCTGGCTGCCGGCAGATCGCGGTACACTGAAGGACCTGCTGTCACATGACTATGACGTCAGCGCAGGTCCTTCAGTCCATCGCGAGCTGCCGGCATGGGAGGACGAGCGCAGCGGGGGCCGTCAGAAGGTAAATATAACATTTATTTTATATTTTATTCTTTTTTTTGACAGGTTCTATGGTACCCGGGTCCGGAGGAGAGTCTCCCATCCTCCACACCCGGGTACCATCCGCACATTGAACGCATGTATTCCGCATGTGCTTATCTAGTGAAGCGGAATCCATTTGTTCCAATGCAAGTCAATGGCGGCGAAAAAGCAGCGCTTACGCGAAATAATTGGTAGTGCTGCGTTTTTTTCCGCAATGATAATCCGCAGTGGAAATTTCCGCAGCATGTGCACAGCACATGCGGACTATCATTGGGGAACATGGCAGACCTTCTAACATGCGTTTTTAAGCGTTTCTGCAGCGTTTTTGCCATGCCAAAACGCTTAAAAAACGCATTGTGGGCACACAGCCTTAGGCCATGTGCCCACGCAGCGTTTTTGTAGCATTTTTGCGGCATTTTTACGGCCGCGAAAACGTTTGTAGAACAGTCTGCCATGCAAAGCCATGTGAATTCGGATGTGCTGTGCACATGATGCGCTAATTTGCGCGCCGAATTCGCATTACTTTGCAAAACGCAGCATGACCATTTCTACTGCGATTACGTTGAAGCTTATTCGCAATGCGTGTGGTACCTGGGATGAAGACGAGACTACAACTCCTCTTCATCCCGGCTACCACGCGGTGAAAAAAAGAAATAAAAAAGTTAAAAACAAACAAAACCTGTATATTCACCTCTCCGGCGGCCCCCGGTCTGCTCTCCGGTCTCCTCCGGTCTGCTGTCTGTACTGTCAGGACCTGCGGTGACGTCATTTAGTCAGGTGATGGTTGCATGACCGCTGACGTCGGCATCAGGTGATGGTCGCGTGACCATCAGCTGACTAAATGACGTCACCGCAGGTCCTGACCGTACACTGCAGGACGCTGAAGAGAGAAGATGCGGCCGGGAGCAGACCGGAGGAGACCGGAGAGCAGACCGGGGGCCGCCGGAGAGGTGAATATACCGTTGTTTTTTTTTATTTATTAACGTTTTCTTTTTTTTACTATAGATGCTGCATTTAAAGCATCTAAGTTGTTCACACATTATAGATCCATGTCGGTTGCATGGATTTATATTGTGTGATCAACTTGTCAAGCACTTTTCCAAGTGATGCTCAAAATTGCTTGGAAAAGTGCTTGAAAAAACGCATGTGAAAACGCTTCTCTCTGGCAGAAAAAACGCATGTAAATCTGCATCAAATCTGCTAGGTGTGCACACAGCCTTATAGCTGGTTTTGCTCTGAGCTGAGATGTCCAGGCTGAATAATGCTCTGGGAGCAGAACCCATCAGCAGAATCTGTCTGTTTCCTGCCTTGTAGCAGTGGATCCCGGCTATTTAGCTCACAGAGCATTGTCTACACAAGATACAATTGTATCCAATTTTCAGCTGGGAACAGGACTATGGACAAGTTTTGCAGCAACTGCATTTGTGATAGGAAATGTTGATCAATCTAGATTTTCTTCAGTGTTCTTATTCATTGCAGAAAATCTTAAAAAAGCCGAGGAATGTGGGCAACATGGTGGGTCAATGATTAACGCTGTGGGGCTGGGTTCATATAATAGCAAGGACAACATCTGCAAGGAGTTTGTATGTTCTCCCCGTGTTTGTATGGGTTTCCTCCGGGTTCTCCGGTTTCCTCCCGCACTCCAAAGACATACTGATAGGGAATTCATATTGTGAGCCCGAATGGGGACAGTGATGATAATGTCTGTAAGGTGCTACAAAATCTAACGGCGCTATATAAGAGAGTAAAATAAATATATAACTAAATAAAATGAATGTATTAAAAGGCTAAGATTGCAAAGAGCTTGTAAAAACAAGAAACTTTGCAATTTCCTTCTTATTCAAAATCTTCTCTGTTCTCAAGAAGGAAAAGATTTTTAATTCTGCAGTGTACAGCTCATTGCTATGGTTACTGACCACCTGAGAAGTGGCCGGTCTCCTTGGCAAGAAGCGCTCACTTGCAGACTGGTGGACTTCAGCGCCCCTGTGCCTGTCCCATTCTGCAGAGGCAAAGCCGCCTCTGCCCGCAGAATGCAAGAGGGCACAATTCAGACAAGCGGCTCAGCCAAGCCACCGGCCAGAACTGTAAATCTTCAGCTTCTGATGAGAGGAACACAAGACCACCCCTTTAATAAAGGAGTAGAGCAGAACTCATACAGTGATTAGTGGGGGTCTGACACCTGAAATCCCCAGACATCAGCTACTTCTGCAAGATGATGTACACAGTGTTAAGAGCTGGAATAGCACAGCTCCGCACACTGTGCAATGGCTGGTTTCAGGTACTACAGCTCAGATCACAATCATTTCAATAGGAGCTGCAGTACCAAGATCGGCCACTACACAGTGTACAGCGCTGTGCTGTTTGGTCTCTACGCTGAGTATTTCCAGCTGCTGTCTTATTGGTGAGGGGGCCGTGTGTTGGAACCTCACTGATCTGATATTGATGACCAGGGTCGGACTGCGGTGTCTGGGGCCCACAGGGGAAATTAACTCTAGGGGCCCACCTACAGCAAGATGCAAATATCTGTTATCCGCTCTCGCTGTTATAGTGGAGCATTGACTGGCGGCTCCTGCACATCTACTGGGCGACACTCTAACTGGGATGGACATGTTTGCATTAAAGGGCTTCTTTGGTTAAAACTAGTGTTGAGCGAGTATGTTCTGTTAACCCTTTCGGCGAGTATGCTCGGGCCGAGCTCCGAGTATTTATAGCTGCTCGGTGATATGGTTGAATCGCTCCCGTGTGCATGATTTGCGACTGTTTGACGGTTTTAATACATGTGAGGAATGTGTAAGAAATAGACATTCCTCACATGTATTAACCCCTTAAGCCGCGGAGCATTTTCCGTTTTTGCATTTTCGCTTTTTGCTCCCCTTGTTCCCAGAGCCATAGCGTTTTTATTTTTTAGTCAATATGGCCATGTTAGGGCTTATTTTTTGCGGGATGAGTTGTACTTTTCAACGCCATTACTAGTTTTACCATGCCGTGTACGGGAAAACGGGAAAAAAATTCCAAGCGCCGTGAAATTGCAAAAAAAGTGCAATACCACTGAGGTTTTTTTAAATTTTTTTTTACCACGTTCACTGAATGCTAAAACTGACCTGCCATTATTATTCTCCAGGTCATTAAGAGTTCAAAGACACCAAACATGTATAGGTTCTTTTTTATTTAAGTGATGAAAAAAAATTCCAAAGTTTGGTAAAAAAAAAAAATGGTGCCATTTTCCGAGACCCGTAGCGTCTCCATTTTTTGGGATCTTCGGCCAGGTGAGGGCTTATTTTTTGTGAACCGAGCTGAAGTTTTTATAGATGCTATTTTGGGGTAGATCCGATGTTTTGATCGTCCGTTATTGCATTTTATTGCAATTTTACGGTGACCAAAAAACGTAATTCTGGCGTTTAGAATTTTTTTCTCATTACGCCATTTACCGATCGCATTAATTCTATTTTTATATTGATAGATCAGGCGATTCTGAACGCGGCAATACCAAATATGTGTATGTGGGGTTTATTTTATGATTTTATTTTGAATGGGGCGAAAGGGGGGTGATTTAAACTTTTAAATTTTTTTATTTTTTTTCATATTTTTTAAAACTTTTTTTTTCACTTTTTGCTTGCTTCTGTACTCTACATAGGAGACTTGAAGCAGCAACTGTCCGATCACCTCTGCTACATACAGGGAACCAGCAGATCCCCTGTATGCAGCAGAAATGGTCCTGTCCTATGAGCACCGACCACTAGATGGCGCTCATAGCAATTCCACCCGCGCCTGTTGCGGGCACATGTCAGCTGTAAGAATCAGCTGACATGTGCTTGGTTCAGTGCGGGCTCAGCGCAGGAGCCCTCACTGAACCGGAGGATAACGACATGCGCGTACTAATACGTGACATGTCGTTAAGGGGTTAAAGCTGTCAAACAGTTGCAAATCATGCACACGGGAGCGATTCAACCATATCACCGAGCAGCTATAAATACTCGGAGCTCGGCCCGAGCATACTCGGACAGAACATACTCGCTCAACACTAGTTAAAACAAGTTATCACCGATCCATGGGCTCTACAGGATAGGTGATCACTTATTGAGCATTTGTTTCCGAACATTGGAAAACGCACCTATCGGAAGAATGGGGAAGTTTTATCCCTGACAGAACACTTATCCCTATTTTAAAATGCTGCGGCAGGTGGGACGTCTGACCGCAGCTCTATTCATTCTCTTAGAGACTTGCAAAAAAGAGCAGCGCTCACAGCCACTGAGAGAATGAATGGATCAGTGGTCGCATCTCACATGCCGCTCCAGTCTAATGGGGAGAAAAGCTCCACATTCTGCCGGTGTGTGCAAGCAGTCAGACCCCCACCAATCAATATTATCACTGATCCTGTGGAGAGGTGATTACTTGTTTTCACCGGAGAACCCCTGTAAGTGCATCTCTGCCGCTCTGGTCCAAGTATTTAATCGCTAAAGCCACGGCCCTACTATCAGTATTCGGTCAGTATCCAGTCAGTATTTTTTCTCAGGAGTGGGAGCCAAAACAGGTGATGAACAATCAGAGAAAAGGTATAATAGAAACAAGTCACCAATTCTGCATTTATCAACCATTCCTGGTTTCGGCAGCCACGCCTGAGAAAAATACTGACCAAATACTGATGGTGGGGCTGTGGCCTAATGGAAAAAAATCTTTTCCTAGTTAAGATCAGCGAGAACAAAATGACCGCCATACACAGCACAGTCCACTATATCAACACCAATAATACCACATACAAAAGGGACAAATATCGCCACACCTTGACTAGATCACATATTACCACTACATAGTGACTGAATAATACCACATACAAGGAACAAATATGGCCAAACTATGACCAGACCATATATTACCACCCCAAGGTGACCAAATACTACAGTACTGATCATGAATACAAAACCACAAAACTAACAACACTGTTATTACCACCAGCGACATTATACACAGGAGCTCTGTATATAGTGTCAGTGTACAGGTAACACAGTGATCACCAGTGACATTATAGACAGGAGCTCTGTATATAGTGTATAGGTAATACAGTGATCACCAGTGACATACACAGGAGCTCTGTATATACTATATACACACGTGGTCAAAATTGTTGGTACCCCTCGTTTAATGAAAGAAAAACCCACAATGGTCACAGAAAAAACTTGAATCTGACAAAAGTAATAATAAATTAAAAATCGATGAAAATGAACAAATGAAAGACAGACATTGCTTTTCAACCCTGCTTCCACAGAATTTAAAAAAAATTAAACTCTTGAAATAGGCCTGGACAGAAATGATGGTACCCCTGAAAATAATGTGACAAAAGGGACATGTTAAATCAAGTTGTGTCCACTAATTAGCATCACAGGTGTCTACAATCTTGTAATCAGTCAGTGGGCCTGTATATAGGGCTACAGATACTCACTGTGCTGTTTGGTGACATGGTGTGTACCACACTCAACATGGACCAAAGGAAGCAAAGGAAAGAGTTGTCTCAGGAGATTAGAAAGAAAATTATAGACAAGCATGTTAAAGGTAAAGGTTATAAGACCATCTCCAAGCAGCTTGATGTTCCTGTAACTACAGTTGCACATATTATTCAGAAATTTAAGATCCATGGGACTGTAGCCAACCTCCCTGGACGTGGCCGCAGGAGGAAAATTGATAGCAAATCAAAGAGACGAATAATATGAATGGTAACAAAAGAGCCCAGGAAAACTTCTAAAGAGATTAAAGGTGAACTTCAAGCTCAAGGAACATCAGTGTCAGATCGCACCATCCGTCGTTGTTTGATCTAAAGTGGACTTCATGGGAGACGACCAAGGAGTACACCATTGTTGAAAAAAAATCATAAAAAAGCCAGACTGGAATTTGCCAAACTACATGTTCACAAGTCACAAAGCTTTTAGGAGAATGCCCTATGGACAGATGAGACAAAAATGGAAGTTTTTGGCAAGGCACATCAGATCTATGTTCACAGATGGAAAAATGAAGCATATCAAGATAAGAACACTGTCCCTACTGTGAAACATGGAGGAGTCTCTTTTATGTTTTGGGGCTGGTCTGCCGCATCTGGCACAGGGTGTCTTGAATCTGTGCAGGGTACAATGAAATCTCAAGACTATCAAGGGATTCTAGAGAGAAATGTGCTGCCCAGTGTCAGAAAGCGTGGTCTCAGTCGCAGGTCATGGGTCTTGCAACAGTATTATGACCCAAAACACACAGCTAAAAACACCCAACAATGGCTAAGAGGAAAACATTGGACTATTCTGAAGTGACCTTCTATGAGCCCTGACCTAAATCCTATTGAGCATCTTTGGAAAGAGCTGAAACATGCCGTCTGGAAAAGGCAACCTTCAACCATGAGACAACTGGAGCAGTTTGCTCATGAGGAGTGGCCAAAATACCTGTGGAGAGGTGCAGAAGTCTCATTGACAGTTACAGGAGTCGTTTGATTGCAGTGATTGCGTCAAAAGGTTGTTCAGCAAAATATTAAGTTAAGAAGAACCATCATTTCTGTCCAGGCCTGTTTCATCAGTTTATTTTATTTTTTTTATTCTGTGGAAGCAGAAAAGCAATGTCTGACTTTCATTTGTTCATTTTCATAGATTTTTAATTTATTATTACTTTTGTCAGATTCAAGTTATTTCTGTGACCATTGTGGGTTTTTCTTTCATTAAACGAGGGGTACCAACAGTTTTGACCACGTGTGTAGTGTAAGTGTACATGTGTGTCACCCTGGCCTGGATGCCACAAGTGTAATTAAAGCTGTGTCTGAGAGCAGGGGGGAGGTTCTCTAGTCAGGGGAACATTAGCATGCAATGCCTCCTGTCTCAGGCCAGTAGGGGGAGCAGGCTGCCCCTATAAAAGCTGGTGCTGGGGGCAGGGTTAGAGAGAACCCAGATGACCTGTCTCAGGACTGAGACGTGTCTCAGCAGAGCAGGGACAGACAGTTGCACTGCACCTAAGAGGAAGTGTGGCAGGAGGAGAGCCACAAGCCAGAGACAAGAGGCGAAGCAAGCCTGTCTTGGCAGATAACAGACTTAATCTACCAGACTTTGGTGTCTGAGGCTGGAAGGATTCCACATCCCCCAGCAGAGAACCAGTCCGCAAGGGACTGTATATTCCTTGGCCTAAGAAGCCTGGAGGCCCTGCCACAACAGAAGGGACCAGTAAAGCCATACAAGGCTGGGAGCAGAAAGGAACCCACGTCGCAGGCCATACAGGTGAGAAAACACGGAAAGCTCGGAAACGTGGGCTGTTACCCTATCAGGAGGAGATAGCCAGAAGGAGTGCAGAAAGCACGGTAGGCCTACACCCTCACCCTGACCAGGGCCAATTTCCCCGTTGCTCTCAGACATCCAGGTCCCCTCCTAGCCGGGACTGTTTGTGGGTCAGTTTACCTGTTTAGTAAAGACCCTGGACTGCAACCTGTTGTCTGTGTGCTCCTTGCTCCTCCAGCACAATCAGCACTGGGACTCCCACTACCATCACTCCCAACATCCATTATACTGCCCTGGGGCCGCACTCTTCCCGTGGAGAGTCACACTACCCTAGCTGCACACCTCATCAGCCCCAGCGGTCTGCATGCAGCGGCGGTTCCTAATAACCGCAATCCACGGGTGGCGTAGTCGGACATTATCAGCAGAACATAGCAGACTACCATTGGCCTGACCACCCTGAGCCACAGAACCGGGTCGCCACTACTACCCCCATCGTCTCCCTATTGCACGGATCCGAGTGCCCCACGGCCCAGGGGGCGAGTCACATGTAATACACTGACTCACCAGTGACGTCTCTAGGTGAAGTCCTTCATCTTCGCTTTTCTTCTTCATCTGGCACAGACGGCCATCACTTCTTCCAGCCAGGAATCATCTCTGCAGAAAATAACACACAGTTATCAATAACTGATCTCTTCTAGGGAATATTCCCACTCCACCCCCCGACTTCTACACTACACCAGTTGAAGAAAAAAAGCGATATAGTGCCGCCCTGCACAGTAACAGGAGCCCGCTTTTGTCCTATCCCATGGAAAACAATTTCCTAAAAAATAAATTATATTACAGAAGTAATAATGTCTCTAATTGGACTCTAAAATAATAATGTTCCTCACTGGCCACCATAAACTAATAAAGTATGTTCCTCAATCTGGCACCAAACAGTAATTAAGTCCCTTGTTCAGCCTGGCACCCCCATATATCCATCCTGGCCCCCCCTTCCCTGCATATATCCATCCTGACACCCCCCATATATCCCTTCTGGCCCCCATATGTCCAGTGTGACCCCTCCATATATTTATCCTAGCCCACGTGTATCGAGCCTGCCCCCTCCCATATACCCATCCTAGTCCCCCATGTGGCCCTCCTGTTCCCCCCATATATCCATCCTGGCCTCCATGTGTCCAGCCTGCCCCCCCACATATCCATCCTGGCCTCCATGTTTCCAGCCTGCCCCCCATATATCCATCCTGGCCTCCATGTGTCCAGCCTGCCCCCTCATATATCCATCCTGCCCTTCCCCCTGCATATATCCATCCTGACACCCCCCCATATATCCATACTGGCCCCCATATGTCCAGCGTGGCCCCTCCATATATTTATCCTAGCCCACGTGTATCGAGCCTGCCCCCCCACATACCTATCCTAGCCCCCCATGTGTCCAGCCTGCCCCCCACATATCCATCCTGGCCATCATGTGTCCAGCCTGCCCCGCCCCCCATATATCCGGCCCCCCATATATCCATCCCCCTCACATATCCATCCTGGCCTCCATGTGTCCAGCCTGCCCCACCATATAGCCATCCTGCCCACCCTTTCCCATGTGTCCAGCCAGGCTCCCCCCCTTGTGTGTCCAGCCAGGGTTCCCCCTTGTGTGTCCAGCCAGGCTCTCACCCTTGTGTGTCCAGCCAGTGTTCCCCCTTGTGTGTCCAGCCAGGGTTCCCTCTTGTATGTCCAGTCAGGGCTTCCCCTTGTGTGTCCAGCCAGGGCTCCCCCTTGTGGGTCCAGCCAGGGTTCCCCCTTGTGTGTCCATCCAGCTCCCCCCTTGTGTGTCCAGCCAGGGCTCCCCCTTGTGTGTCCAGTCAGGGCTCCCCCTTGTGTGTCCAGCCAGGGCTTCTCCTTGTGTGTCCAGCCAGGGCTCCCCCTTGTGTGTCCAGCCAGGGTTCCCCCTTGTGTGTCCAGCCAGGGCTCCCCCTTGTGTGTCCAGCAAGGCCCCCCCTTGTGTGTCCATCCGGTCCCCCCCTTGTGTGTCCAGCCAGGGTCCCCCCTTGTGTGTCTATCCGGGCCCCCCCTTGTGTGTCCAGCCAGGGGCCATCCCATTCTGCATCCACTCATATACACACAGACACACACACAGACACCTCTTACCTTCCTGCTCTCCCGTGCGGTGTCCTCCTTCTCCGGCGGCTGAGTTGCGCGCCTCCTTCACTGCAGGCGCATGACGATGACGTCATACGCCGGCCGGGGAAGGGAGACGCGCAGCTTCAGCTGCTTCACTGGGACGTGTGTCACGGCGGTTCAGGTAATGAACGCCGCGTGAGCGCGTCCCTGCATACACTGTGCCTGCGCTTTTAAAGGGCCCGTGCCCCTTAAAACCGCAGGTTTTTTTATTTTTTCATTCTCTTCTCCCCCTCTCCTCTGCAGAAGGGTACCCCGCCAGCCCAGTCCCTCCCTGTTGATGACTTATCCTAAAATCGGTCATTAATATATAAGTCCTGGACAGTCCCGTTAAGCTTGTTTTACCTAGTTATAAAAGCCCTTTAAGTCCTCATTATAAGGTAAGGTATGAATGGATCTAATTAAATTCTCCAAAGAGAACTATTTATACATTTTAGTCACTGTGAGCTTTCTACAAGATATTGCGGGCAGTATATAGCGAATATACGGACACAGAGCCATTCGCCGGCTCAGATTGCCAATAAGCACCTTGTAAATATGAGACCTTGACATCATAGGTTACTTGGCTTAATATGAAATTGTCCCTCATGTGTACCGCATTGTGGGCAGGGACTATATGTACATCACTGCAGAATATGTTGGCAATAAAAAGTCAACAGAAATGAATATCATGCAGATCCTCACCAGGACTCCAGCAGTGTCACCATCCTGCCACCATACAGCTATAGAAGGACAATAAACCTGCAGGGTTCTCCCCTCAGTTATTTTTTCCTTTAATTTTATTATCTGTTTCTTACTCACAGTGAAAGAACAGTCATCAGATATTTTATTCTTCACTTTTTATTTTACAGTCTCAGCTCTGAAGAATAGAACGTCTTATGAATAAATGACAGCTCACTTATTACAGTGGTGGCCAAAAGTATTGGCACCCCTGCAATTCTATCAGATAATACTCAGTTTCTTCCTGAAAATGATTGCAATCACAAATTCTTTGGTATTATTATCTTCATTTAATTTGCTTGCAAGGAAAAAATACAAAAGAGAATGAAGCAAAAATCAAAACCTTGATCATTTCACACAAAACTCCAAAAATGGGCCAGACAAAAAGTATTGGCACCCTCAGCCTAATACTTGGTTGCACAACCTTTAGCCAAAATAACTGTGAACAACCGCTTCCGGTAACCATCAATGAGTTTCTTACAATGCTCTGCTGGAATCGTAGACCATTCTTCTTTGGCAAACTGCTCCAGGTCCCTGATATTTGAAGGGTGCCTTCTCCAAACTGCCATTTTGTGATCTCTCCACAGGTGTTCTATGGGATTCAGGTCTGGACTCATTGCTGGCCACCTTAGAAGTCTCCAGTGCTTTCTCTAAAACCATTTTATAGTGCTTTTGGAAGTGTGTTTTGGGTCATTGTCCTGCTGGAAGACCCATGACCTCTAAGGGCGACCCAGCTTTCTCACACTGGGCCCTACATTATGCTGCAAAATTTGTTGGTAGTCTTCAGACTTCATAATGCCATGCACACGGTCAAGCAGTCCAGTGCCAGAGGCAGCAAAGCAACCCCAAAACATCAGGGAACCTCCGCCATGTTTGACTGTAGGGACCATGTTCTTTTCTTTGAATGCCTCTTTTTTTTTTCCTGTACACTCTATGTTGATGGTTTTTCCCAAAAAGCTCGACTTTTGTCTCATCTGACCAGAGAACATTCTTCCAAAACATAGTAACATAGTTTGTAAACATAGTTAGTAAAAGCCGAATAAAGACTTGCGTCCATCAAGTTCGACCTGTTAGTTCTGTAATTGCTAAAGTTGATCCAGAGGAGGGCAAAAACCCCAAATGATTTGGCCAATCTTAACCTGAGGAAAAATTCCCTCCTGACTCTGAAACCAGCAGTCAGAATAAATCCCTGTATCAACTTACTATTTTATTTTATTTTTAAGTATATGCTGAAATCTGCCTGGTATCTAGAAATGCATCCAGTCCCCGCTTGAACTGGTGTAGTGAATCCGACATTACCGTCTCCTCACTCAGTGAATTCCATATTCTCACTGCTCTTACCGTAAAGAACCCCTTCCTATGCTGGTGCTGAAACCTTTTCTCTTCCAGTCTTAGTGAGTGCCCTCTTGTTACCGTAATATCCCTCCTTTTGAACAAATCCCTGGCAAGGTCTCTATACTGTCCCCTAACATATTTGTACACATTTATTATGTCCCCCCTCAACCTTCTCTTTTCCAGGCTGAATAGTCCTAGTTTTGCCAACCTCTCTGGGTATTGCAGTCCCTCCATTCCCTTTATTAATTTTGTTGCCCTCCTTTGTACCTTTTCAAGCTTATTTATATCCTTTCTATATATTGGGGCCCATAACTGAGCACAGTATTCCAAGTGTGGTCTGACCAGTGCTTTGTACAGTGGAAGAACAATGTTCTCATCCTTTGCAGCTATACCTCTTCTGATACATCCCATTACCCTGTTTGCCCTTACAGTAGCGGCCTGACTTTGGGCACTCCAATTTAGTTTGCCATCAATCAAGATGCCCAAGTCCTTCTCCATCTCTGAATTCCCCAATGATTTCCCATTCAGTGAGTACTGGTGACTTCCATTTTTCCTTCCCATATGTATGACCTTACATTTCTCCTCGTTAAACCTCATTTGCCATTTAATGCTCCACCTACCCAGCTTATCCAAATCCCTCTGTAGGTCTGCACTGTCCTCTTTTGTATTAATTGTTTTACATAACTTTGTGTCATCTGCAAATATTGATATTTTACTATTTATCCCGTTGACTATGTCGTTAATAAAGATATTAAATAACATTGGGCCTAGTACAGACCCCTGTGGTACCCCACTAGTGACGCTTACCCAATCTGAGTATATTCCATTTATAACCACCCTCTGCCTTCTATCCCTTAGCCAGTTAGCTACCCACTTGCAGACATTTTCCCCCAGCCCCATCATTCTCATTTTGTATACCAACCTATTATGTGGCACGCTATCGAAAGCTTTTGAGAAGTCGAGATACACGACATCCACTGGTTCCCCCTGATCTACTCGAGAGCTAACCTCCTCGTAGAAGTCAATCAGGTTTGTTTGGCAGGAGCGATTCCTCATGAATCCATGTTGGTTCGGGATTAAAAGATTATTAGCATCAAGATGCTCCATAATTGCCTCTTTAATGAAGCTTTCAAAAATTTTGCCCACAACGGACGTCAGACTCACCGGCCGATAGTTTCCGGCGTCACTTTTCGCTCCCTTTTTGAATATTGGCACTACATTCGCCTGTTGCCAATCAAGTGGCACAGACCCAGTCTCAACAGAGTCCTTAAATATAAGATATAACGGTCTGTCTATCACATTACTTAGTTCCCTTAGTACCCGTGGGTGTATGCCATCAGGTCCTGGTGATTTGTTTATTTTAATGTTACTGAGGCGTTTCTGTACCCCAGCTTGGGTTAGATTTGTCATACTTAGTGGAGGATTAAGCTTGTCACTTCTTATTTCTCCTGTTAGTTCGATTTCCTTTGTGAAAGTTGTCGAAAAAAAATTATTTAATAGATTAGCTTTATCCTCATCTTTCTCTATGATTTTGCCTTCCTCACTTTTTATCGGTCCAATATTATCCGATTTAATCCTTTTACTATTTATATACGTAAAGAACAGTTTGGGATTTGATCTACTTTCCCTAGCAATACGTCTCTCTGTTTCCTCCTTCGCTATTTTTATTTGTTTTTTGCAGGTTCTCGTTTTTTCCTTGTAACACATTAGTGCCTCCTTACTGTTTTCCTGTTTTAATCTCTTGAATGCCTCTTTTTTGCTATTTAACGCCCCTTTTACGTTCTTATTCAACCATATTGGTTTCCTCTTATTTCTGGCCCTTTTATTCCCATACGGTATATACCTCTCGCACTGAGTATTCAGAATTCTTTTGAAGGTTTCCCATTTACTATTCGTATTCCTTTGATTAAGAACTTTGTCCCAGTCAATAAGTTGAAGGCTTTCTTTCAGCTGATCAAACTTCGCCCTCCTAAAGTTTAATGTTTTTGTTGTTCCCTTATTGATAACCCTACTGAAGGGCATTTTGAAGTCGATAATATTATGGTCGCTATTACCTAGGTGCCCCCCTATCTGTACCTCAGTTATTCTATCAGGCCTATTAGTCAATATTAAGTTCAACACGGCCTTCCCTCTCGTTGGTTCCTGCACTAGTTGGGAGAGATAATTATCCTTAATATTTGTCAAGAACCTTTTTCCTTTCTGAGATCTACAGGTTTCTGTTTCCCAGTCAATATCCGGGTAGTTGAAATCCCCCATTAAAATCACTTCATTATGTTTTGCTACTTTGTCTATTTGTCCTAATAGCAGATTCTCATTCTCCTCTGTTATATTGGGTGGCTTATAGCAGACCCCCAGTAATATTTTATTATTATTTTTAGTTCCCTCTATCTCTACCCACATGGACTCGACCCCCTCTTCTCCCTCTCCTATATCTTCCCTTAGTCTGGGTTTTAGACATGACTTTACATATAAGCAGACTCCTCCGCCTTTCCCCTGTTTCCGGTCCCTTCTAAATAAACTATAATCTAATAAATTTACCGCCCAGTCGTAGCTATCGTCTAGCCAAGTCTCTGTTATACCTACGATGTCATACCTCTCCTCCCATATAAGCGCCCGCAGCTCATCCGCCTTATTGGTCAGGCTTCTTGCGTTGGTCAGCATGCAAGATAAAACTTTGTGGTTATTTAGCATCCTATTCTTCTCTAACGATCTAACTGTACTATCCCCACCCCCCTCTCCACCCTCATTATATTCACTTCTCCCCTTCCCCCTTGCTTGCCTCACATCCCACCTATTTCCTTGGTTTCCCCCCCCTCGTCTCTAGTTTAAAAACTCCTCCAACCTATTAGCCATCTTCTTCCCCAGCACCGCTGCACCCTCCCCATTGAGGTGCAGCCCGTCCCTACGGTAGAGCCTGTAGCCGACCGCGAAGTCGGCCCAGTTCTCCATGAACCCAAACCCTTCTGCCTTGCACCAACTCTTTAGCCACTTATTCACCTCCCTAACCTCCTGTTGGCGCTCCTGTGTGGCTCGCGGGATTGGTAGTATTTCTGAGAAAACTACCTTGGAGGTCCTTGCCCTAAGCTTCCTACCTAGGTCCCTGAAATAATTTTTAAGGACCCTCCATCTACCACTCACTTTGTCATTGGTGCCGATGTGGACCATGACCGCTGGGTCTTCGCCAGCCCCACCCAGTAACCTGTCAACCCGATCCGCGATGTACCGGACTCGAGCGCCAGGGAGGCAGCACACCGTTCGGCGATCCCGGTCTTTGTGACAGATTGCCCTGTCTGTCCCCCTAATAATAGAGTCACCCACTACCAGAACCTGTCTTGCCTGCCCTACACTTCCCCCCTCCCCCTCATTACTGGAGCATACACTCCCCCAGCGGTCAGAGGATCTGTCGTGCTCCAATAATGCCGGTTCTGAACCAGCCTTCCTATACTTCTTCCCTCTATCCCTCCTTACTGTTATCCAGCTCCCTGCCTGTTCAGCCTGCACTTCCCCTCTATGCTCCACCCCCAGTATTGACCCATTGAGTGTCTGCTCGGTGAGCAGCAAACTCCGTTCTATGTTGTCGATGCTCCTCAGTACCGCTATCTGAGCACTTAGATCCAGAATTTGGGCTTCCAAGTGCACGATATGCTCACATCTCTCGCAGCAGTATGGATCCTCGAGCGGGTGCTCACGGAATGCATACATTGCGCAAGATGTACACTGCACGGCTCCGTCCAACATGGACGTCATTCTAAATATGGGGATACAGTCAGTATATATATACAAGTACAAAACACAATTATTTATATATAGGTGTATGGACGGGGATCAATTAGGGATGTGCAAGTGTATCAATTAGATATCGGCGGGGGATCAGTTAAGTATGGACGGGGGATCAATTAAGTATCAAGTATGGACGGGGGAATCAGCTAAGTAGGTCAGGTGGATTAATTAAGTAAAAAGTAAAGTAAAGAAAGAATGAAATACAGTCAGCAATTCAGTCCTAAGTCCTCCCTTCCAAACTCCCTGAATCCAAAGTCACTGAAAAACAAGTCACACACTTACTTTCGTTCGCACTTACGCTCCGGACACACGCAGCTCGTTCACACTCGCAAACTAAGAGATTTAAAGTGTTTTTTTTTGTTTGTTTTTTTTTCCTTTTCCAGCAATGTACCCTTCACCTCAATGCACTTCCAAAGGACTTGATGCCCAACCAGCTGCCCCTTATAAACCCTTAATTATGACCCCTTCCCCTTAATTAACCCCTTGTGAGTAAATCTACACCTCAGGATTTTAGTGCAATGTAGTTAACCCTTAAATACACAGGTAGTAAACTAAGAAACTAAAACTGTAGTGAGAAAATAGATTTTTAATAGCCCAATAAATCTAAACAGGTAGAAAAGCACTCAGCAGATCACAATGCAGCACTCACCGCAATTCACACAGGTATTTTCTGCAGGATTCCCAATACCTCTTCACTGAAAAACAAGTCACACACTTACTTTCGTTCGCACTTACGCTCCGGACACACGCAGCTCGTTCACACTCGCAAACTAAGAGATTTAAAGTGTTGTTTTTTTTTTTTTTTTTCCTTTTCCAGCAATGTACCCTTCACCTCAATGCACTTCCAAAGGACTTTATGCCCAACCAGCTGCCCCTTATAAACCCTTAATTATGACCCCTTCCCCTTAATTAACCCCTTGTGAGTAAATCTACACCTCAGGATTTTAGTGCAATGTAGTTAACCCTTAAATACACAGGTAGTAAACTAAGAAACTAAAACTGTAGTGAGAAAATAGATTTTAAAAAGCCCAATAAATCTAAACAGGTAGAAAAGCACTCAGCAGATCACAATGCAGCACTCACCGCAATTCACACAGGTATTTTCTGCAGGATTCCCAATACCTCTTCACGCAATTCACACAGGTATTTTCTGCAGGATTCCCAATACCTCTTCACGCAATTCACACAGGTATTTTCTGCAGGATTCCCAATACCTCTTCACCTTCACCTCAATGCACTTCCAGTTTTAGGCTTTATCAGGTAAGTTTTGGCAAACTCCAGCCTGGCTTTTTTATGTCTCGGGGTAAGAAGTGGGGTCTTCCTGGGTATCCTACCATACAGTCCCTTTTCATTCAGACGCCGACGGATAGTACGGGTTGACACTGTTGTAGCCTCGGACTGCAGGGCAGCTTGAACTTGTTTGGATGTTAGTCGAGGTTCTTTATCCACCATCCGCACAATCTTGCGTTGAAATCTCTCGTCAATTTTTCTTTTCCGTCCACATGTAGGGAGGTTAGCCACAGTGCCATGGGCTTTAAACTTCTTGATGACACTGCGTACGGAAGACACAGGAACATTCAGGTCTTTGGAGACGGACTTGTAGCCTTCAGATTGCTCATGCTTCCTCACAATTTGGTTTCACAAGTCCGCAAACAGTTCTTTGGTCTTCTTTCTTTTCTCCATGCTCAATGTGGTACACACAAGGACACAGGACAGAAGTTGAGTCAACTTTAATCCATGTTAACTGGCTGCAAGTGTGATTTAGTTATTGCCAACACCTGTTAGGTGCCACAGGTGCTCTTTCAGCTGCTCATAAAACCCGGCCCTGTAATCCGGACCCATTAAATTCCTCTCAGCACTATGTGTGCTGGAGCCTGCTTCTCCGGATCCTACATCACCGAAGCATGGCACTTCGAGGACACATACCTCCCGTCCACGATCTGTCCGGCAGCAACCTTACATACACCCCCCCTCTGTCCAAAGCCGTAGGGCTTGGCACCTTCTGTCACCATACAATAAACCCTTGACAAGGCAGCGGCATTCCCATGTTGTTTCCCAGGCCTATGCTCTACCCGGAAACTAAAATCTTGTAGAGCCAGGAACCACCTAGTCACTCTGGCATTGTTTCCCTTCTTTTCTCGCATCCACCTCAATGGGGCATGGTCTGACACTAACCTGAACCTTCTACCTAATAGGTAATACCTCAGAGTGTTTAACGCCCACTTAATGGCCAAACATTCTTTTTCTACAATGGAGTAGTCCTTCTCACAAGCGGAGAGCTTCAGACTGAGGTATTTTACAGGGTATTCTTCTCCGTTAATCTCCTGGGACAAGACTGCTCCCAGCCCGACATCCGATGCATCCATCTGGACCACAAACTCCTTGGAGAAGCTGGGTGCCACCAAGACTGGTTGTTTACAGAGGACCAGTTTCAATTCCTGGCAGGTCGCTTCTGCTTCCGGGGACCACTTGGCCATAGCTGACTTCATCCCTTTCAGAAGATCCATCAGTGGGGCTGCTATCAGGGCAAAGTTAGGGACAAATCTTCGATAGTAGCCCACAATGCCTAGAAACGCCATGACCTGCTTCTTCGAGAGGGGCTGTGGCCAGTTCAAGATCGCCTCGACCTTATTTATTTGTGGTTTTATTTCCCCTCTACCAACCACGTACCCTAGGTACTTGGCTTCCTCCATCCCCATGGCACATTTCTTCGGGTTGATAGTAAAGCCCGCCTTCCTTAGGGCATCAAGTATGGCTTGAACTTTGTCCAGATGACTTTCCCAGTCCTGGCTAAATATGACGATGGCATCTAGGTAGGCCGCTGCATACTGTTTGTGGGGTGCTAAGATCCGGTCCATGGCTCTCTGGAAGGTGGCCAGAGCTCCCTTCAACCCAAACGGCATCCTGACGTATTGGCGTTGAGAAGGCTGTCTTCTCCTTAGCCTCTTTGGACAGGGGAATTTGCCAATATCCTTTGGTGAGGTCCAGAGTGGTGATGTACCGAGCGGGTCCTAGCCTTTCGATAAGCTCATCTACCCTAGGCATTGGGTAGGCGTCGAACTTTGAGACCTCGTTCAGCTTCCTATAGTCGTTGCAAAACCGCCATTCCCCATCTGGTTTCGGCACTAAGACTATAGGACTGGACCATCCACTTTTGGACTCTTCAATGACTCCCAGGTTTAGCATCCACCTTACTTCTTTAGAGATCACCTCTCTGCGGGCTTCGGGGATCCGGTATGGTTTTAGATTGACGCGAACATGAGGCTCTGTGAGAACCTCATGCTCTATGACGTGAGTGAGTCCTGGCAACTCCGAAAACATGTCTTTATTTCGCTGTAACAACTCTTTGCACTGTTGCTTTTGGGCATGTGACAGTGACTCTGCCACCTTGACCTCTTTCACATCGGCCTCAGCCATTAAACAGGGAGCTTCCGCAGGCTCTCTATCTTGCCATGGCTTAATCAAGTTAACATGGTAAATTTGGTAGGGCTTCCTCTTCCCTGGTTGGTGGATCTTAAAGTTGACTTCCCCCACTTTCTCTCCCACCTCATAGGGGCCCTGCCACTTGGCCATGAACTTGTCTCCACTGTGGGACTAGCACAAGCACTCGATCTCCTGGGTTGAACGATCTCACCCTGGCCGACCTATTATACACCCTGGACTGTGCCTCTTGTGCCTTAAGGAGGTGCTCCCTCACAATGGGCATCACATGGGCAATCCTCTCTTGCATCTGGGCAACGTGCTCCACCACTCTCCTATAGGGAGTGGTCTCAGCTTCCCAGGACTCTTTCTCCACCTCCAGGAGTCCTGAGGGTGTCGTCCATAGAGTGGTTCAAACGGGGAGAAACCTGTGGAAGCTTTGGGAACTTCCCTCATGGCGAACAACATATAGTCCCAGTCTCGGCCATCCTTTTCCACTGCTTTCCTCAACATTGCTTTCAAGGTTTTGTTAAACCTCTCTACCAGTCCGTCCGTCTGGGGAGAGTACACGGAGGTTCTCAGTTGTGCAATCTGCAGTGTCTTGCACAATTCCCTCATGACCTTCGACATAAATGGAGTTCCTTGGTCTGTTAGGATCTCGTTAGGCAACCCAGTTCTTGAAAACATGTGGACTAACTCCCGGGCTATACACCTGGTGGAGGAGTTTCGTAGTGGTACGGCCTCCAGATACCATGTAGCATAATCTAATACCACCAGGATATACTGATACAATTGGGCGGACTTGACCAGAGGCCCCACTAGATCCATTGCTATGCGTTCGAATGGAACCTCGATGACTGGTAGTGGCACTAGGGGACTGCGGAAGTGGGCCACTGGGGAGGTTATCTGGCATGTGGGGCAGGAACGACAATAACTCTATATTTCTCTATAGCAACCTGGCCAGTAGAATCTTTGGAGGATCCGTTCTTGAATCTTGTCTGCACCCAGGTGACCACCCAACACATGAGAATGAGCCATGTCTAACACCCTGCGTCTATAGGGCCCTGGCACCAGCAACTGTTCTATTACCTCGCCCCTTGGCTTGGTTATTCTGTACAGCAAATCCCCATTCACAGCACATTCCTGAGGCACCCCATTTAACACAGTAACATTTTCAAAGGCCCCTTTCAGAGTTAAATCCCTGAGTTGGGCAGTTCCAAAGTTTCCCTCGGACACCTAAAGCTCAGGGATATTGGACTCAGGGGATGCTACTTCAGCCTCATTGCCCACCAGCACACACATGGGAAACTCATCTACTATGTTCTGCGGGTAAGTTTCCTTAGGGGCGATCTGGCTGTCGTCCAAGCAACCAGGTGTCCCCGCTTTCCCCCACATTTCCCAGAATAATGCAAAGTAACGTCCAATTATTATGGGATGCAATAGGTCCTTAACGACCGCCACTTCATGAGATGTGGTGCCACAGTCTGTGTTTACATCCACCTGGGCCACAGGATAGTTCTTAGCGTCCCCATTGATACACGGGACACCCACCACCTTCCCAGAAACCAGCCGATGAGGGAGTGTGGCCCTTATCAGGGTCACCAAACTTCCTGAGACCAATAGTCCAGAGACTTGTGCCCCGTTAACTGACACTGAGCATCCCTGAGGGCCCTCGCCATGTTGACGAACCGCGCTGCAGGCGGGGTAGGCAAAATAAGAGCAACGCCGGCCCATGTTACAGTCCATTGGTTCAGAGGTTATGGGACACCGGGAGGCAATATGGCCAGGGGTATGACATCTCCAACACACTATATTATGGGGTGGGACCTTGGGCAGCAACTCAGACCCCTCCTGAACTCTAGGATGCCCCCCAGGTGTGGCGCTAGCTCCCTTCTTTTGGGTGTCCGCCACCTTTTGGGAACCCCAGTATTGAGAGGCTACGACCCCTTGTTTTCCCAACGGACTCTCAACCGCCTGGTATCTTTCCACCAACCCCACCAAGTCATCAGCATTATAGGGATCTCCCTGGGCAACCCAGGATTTTACCGACTTCGGGAGAGAGTGTATAAACCTGTCTATAACGACCTCTATCTCATATCATAGGACTATCTATCATCTATCTATTATCTATATGACGCGCCCCCTGGGCCATGGGGCACCCGGGACCGGACTTCAGGGCAATGCTGGGAGTAGTTGTGGCGACCTGGTCCCGTGGTTCAGGGTGGCCAGACCAATATTGTGGCAGTCTCTGTATCAGTATAATGCAATGTCCGACTACGCCACCCGTGGATTGCGGTCAATAAGAACGGCCGCTGCTGAGCAGACCTCTGAGGCTGATGTTGTGAGGGCAGCAGAGTGTAGTATAACTCCCCACGGGAGGAGTATAGCCTTAGGCTAGTGAGTGTGGATGATAGGAGTGATGGTACACGAGCGCAGCAGGAACGACTCAGAGGCTTTGCAGTGCAGTTCAGGGTCTTTACTGATGGTGATAAGGCAGACCCTCCCGGGAGTACTGGCTAGCATAAGAGGCCTGGTCAGTCTGTGAGCAAACTGGAGTTCCCCTGGCCAGGTGGAGTTGTAGGCCTCCCCGACTATCTGCACTCTTCCTGGCTACCTTGCTGTAAGCGAGTGGAAGTAGCCCACGTCCCTGAGTGTTCCGTGTGGTGCTCACCTGTATGGCTGGTGACTTGGGGCCTTCTGATAGCCCCCGCTCCTCGATTGCAGTGCTGGTCCCTTGCTCGTGACTGAGCCTCCGGGCTTCTATGGCCAGAGGACTTGAAATCCCCTGCCGGCGGGTTTCTGCTGCTGGGTATATATAAGTCCCCGCAACCTCGGACTCCTGTGTCCGGTTCTCAGAGTCTTCTGCCAGGACGAACTCCGCTTAGCTCAAGTCCCTGGTCTTCAGCTCCTGCTCCTACAGAGCTCCTCGCTGTTACTTTCCCTGTGTCTGGAACTAACTCCAGGCTCTGACTTCACTAACCCCGCCCCAGATCCAGTTTATATAGGGCAGGTTCCTCCCCTATCTGGTCTGGGACAGGAGGTGTTGCATGTTTAAGGGCTCCGAACCAGGAAACCTCCCACTTGCTCTCAGACATAATATTTCTATTACAGTGGTAACCAGACCCCTGGGGTGCCACATATCCATCTATCTATCTCATATCTATCTATCTATCAATCTCATATCTATCTATCTTCTCCACTTTTTATCTGGTCTCAGGTATGACTTTCATATTACCCACGACTGTTACTTGCCACAGGTGAGTTTTAACGAGCATCACATGCTTGAAGCAAAGTTGTTTTTCCACAATTTTGGAAAAGTGCCAACAATTTTGTCCGGCCCATTTTTGGAGTTTTGTGTGAAATTATGTCCAATTTGCCTTTTTTTCCCATTTTTTGTGCTGTTTCAATACACACAAAGGAAATAAATATTATAACAAATGTATAACAAAACATGTGTAATTGTAATAATTTTCTGGGAGAAATACTTCACTTTCTGGAACAATCTCAAGGTTGCTAAACACTTCCGGCCATGACTGTGTGTATATATGGGCCCTCAATAAACCATCCCTCTCAACGAAAAGGCCACAGCAAGGGTCAGGAATCGGTGGCCTTCCCTCTCCGAATCTTAGGGAGAGACGGTTGTGCTTCCAGCATCCACCTAGGCTGCCACCCCAGTGGAACTAATAGCAGGGTAGCCAACTGTCCAGAAATTCTTGGACAGTCCATAAAAATAGGGCACTTTTTTCCCTGTCCGTAAAAAAAAATGTGATGCGTCCATAATCTTTCTGAAGTTGGAGAGACTTGTTCAGATGGAGGGAGATGTAGGGGCATCATATTGTGTATAGGGAGATGTAGGGGCATCATATTGTGTATAGGTATCATATTGTGTATCTGCATGTGTGGGGACATCATACGGTGTATATGGAGCTGTGAGCACACCATACTGTATTTAGGGAACAATGAGGGAATCATACTGTATACAAGGAGCTGTGGAAACATAATGCTGTGTAAAGGGTCTGTGGGGTCATCATCTAATATACAGTACAGACCAAAAGTTTGGACACACCTTCTCATTTAAAGATTTTTCTGTATTTTCATGACTATGAAAATTGTACATTCACACTGAAGGCATCAAAACTATGAATTAACACATGTGAAATTATATACTTAACAAAAAAAGTGTGAAACAACTGAAAATATGTCTTATATTCTAGGTTCTTCAAAGTAGCCACCTTTTGCTTTGATGACTGCTTTGCACACTCTTGGCATTCTCTTGATGAGCTTCAAGAGCTAGTCACCGGAAATGGTTTTCACTTCACAGGTGTGCCCTGTCAGGTTTAATAAGTGGGAGTTCTTGCCTTATAAATGGGGTTCGGATCATCAGCTGTGTTGTGCAGAAGTCTGGTGGATACACAGCTGATAGTCCTACTAAATAGACTGTTAGAATTTGTATTATGGCAAGAAAAAAGCAGCTAAGTAAAGAAAAATGAGTGGCCATCATTACTTTAAGAAATGAAGGTCAGTCAATGCAAAAAATTGGTAAAACTTTGAAAGTGTCCCCAAGTGCAGATGCAAAAACCATCAAGCGCTGCAAGAAACTGGCTCACATGAGGACTGCCCCAGGAAAGGAAGACCAAGAGTCACCTCTGCTTCTGAGGATAAGTTTATCCGAGTCACCAGCCTCAGAAATCGCAGGTTAACAGCAGCTCAGATTAGAGACCAGGTCAATGCCACACAGAGTTCTAGCAGCAGACACATCTCTTCAACAACTGTTAAGAGGAGACTTTGTGCAGCAGGCCTTCATGGTAAAATAGCTGCTAGGAAACCACTGCTAAGGACAGACAACAAGCAGAAGAGACTTATTTGGGCTAAAGAACACAAGGAATGGACATTAGACCAGTGGAAATCTGTGCTTTGGTCTGATGAGTCTAAATTTGAGATCTTTGGTTCCAACCACCGTGTCTTTGTGCGATGCAGAAAAGGTGAACGGATGGACTCTACATGTCTGGTTCCCACCGAGAAGCATGGAGGAGGAGGTGTGATGGTGTGGGGGTGCTTTGCTGGTGACACTGTTGGGGATTTATTCAAAATTGAAGGCATACTGAACCAGCATGGCTACAACAGCATCTTGCAGCGGCATGCTATTCCATCCGGTTTGCGTTTAGTTGGACCATCATTTATTTTTCAACAGGACAATGACCCCAAACACACCTCCAGGCTGTGTAAGGGCTATTTGACCAAGAAGGAGAATGATGGGGTGCTACGCCAGATGACCTGGCCTCCACAGTCACCAGACCTGAACCCAATCGAGATGATTTGGGGTGAGCTGGACCGCAGAGTGAAGGCAAAAGGGCCAACAAGTGCTAAGCATCTCTGGGAACTCCTTCAAGATTGTTGGAAGACCATTTCCATTGACTACCTCTTGAAGCTCATCAAGAGAATGCCAAGAGTGTGCAAAGCAGTCATCAAAGCAAAAGGTGGCTACTTTGAAGAACCTAGAATATAAGACATATTTTCAGTTATTTCACACTTTTTTGTTAAGTATATAATTCCACATGTGTTAATTCATAGTTTTGATGCCTTCAGTGTGAATGTACAATTTTCATAGTCATGAAAATACAGAAAAATCTTGAAATGAGAAGGTGTGTCCAAACTTTTGGTCTGTACTGTATATAATCGTCTAATCCCGTCTGTCTGTCTGTCCTTCTGTCCAGGAAATCCTGCGTCGCTGATTGGTCCAGCCGCGGCCAATCAGCGACGCGGGATTTCAGAAAAAGATGGCGGCCGTTAGCAGCTCATCTGCCGCACGGAGGTCAGCGGCGATGCAGCCGGGAGATGACCGGCGCTTGCCGCTCATCTCCCGGCTGCTCGCAGCAGAAGTACCGCGACCGGCGGCGCTGCTGACCTCCATGCGGCTACCATCGGGAGATCAATGGCTAGGGCCGCTGATCTCCCGACGGCAAGTGTGAAGCGAGGACCGGGGAGCGGCGCCGCCAGTCGGGATACTTCGGCTGTGAGCAGCCGGCCATCTCCCGGTTCCTCGCAGCGGAAGTACCCGCACAGGTAGCGTCGCTGCCCGGTCCTCAGTAATACGATTCGCTGATTGGTCGGAATCAGCGATATTGGCGCCGCGACCAATCAGCGATTTTGGCGCCACATTTAAACACCACTCTGTTGATTGCGCCTGGTCGGCCGCATACAGATTCTAGAATACCCGATGCGTTAGAATCGGGACACCATCTAGTACTGTATATAAAGAGCTGTGGGAGCCATCACACTATATATAGAGACCTGTGAAAAGCTAATGTGTTGATCCAGAGGAAGTCAAAAAACCCCATGAGGCAGATGCTGCTTGCCCAAAATTAGGGGAAAAATTCCTTCCCGACTCCACATATGGCAATCAGACTAGTTGCTTGGATCAACGTCCCATAACAAAATCTAGTATGAATAACCTGTAATGTTATTCAAGAAAGTCACACAGGACCTCCTTGAACTTTTTTTTAGAGAATTAAGTATTACAAGGTCATGTGGTAGAGAGTTCCATACCTCACACAATAAAACATTGCCATCTAACTTCCTTTAGACAAAGCGAATTAGGAGCTTGATGCTAGAGTAGTTGAATTAAAACTGAAAAAAATTATTAACACAGCAAAAAAGAGGAACAGTATTTATTCACCTGCCCAGGTCTCAAAACGAATGCACTAATCAGGATGAAGCAAACCATATAATAAAGGCAGGGGCAGCACAGGTGCAAAATACTGATGAGACAACCAACTCATAACCTACCAATTCTTGGAGGGGGTCATTGCTTAGTATTAAAACTGCACACAAAAAATGGCTTGTATAGGGCACTGGTCACACACAGATTGTTAGGGGAATGGTTGCAAACAACTTTATTAAATAATGGAAAGCAAACGAACCCGGGGTCCGCGATGCAGCCTGGAGGACTGCGGACGAACACCTTCCGGGTAAGAAGGTAAAACAACCAACTGAAATAACAATCCCCCCCGTGTTACTGCACACCGGAACGGGAATAGGGATTCGCACTATCTCCGTTAACTGCACGAGAGATGTGCGACACATAATGTAGCTGTAGCCCTGTTAACTGCACAGAGGCTACGCAGCAGGCGCTAGGATGCGTGTGTGATTCACGCAGGCGTATACATGCTCCCAGCCAGCGTGCTACCGGACTGCGGAGTATCTCTCCACGTGGCTAACAGGCGGTGCCGGGAATACGGAGTCCGCAGTCTGCTCGGGGTGTATAGCGACCCCCTTGTTGGAGCCAGACTGTCAGACGAAGCTACCTGCCTCCCTCCATCTAAGGCTGCCTATCCCCTGCTAAACCTGCCTGTCAGAAGCTATAACAGCAAAAGTACACGTGGAGCCGAAACGACCAAGCGTCCACACAGTAACACCAACTCAGCTCAATGATCAGAGCGCGCCGCCATGTTTGTGGGCGTGCTATTTAAATATTAAGCCCTGCCCACCGTCACATTATTGGTGACGTCACCCGCGACCAATCAGGCGGTGCCAGGTCACCGGATCAGCTGACTCCCAAACCACTAATCACGGTCCGCCATGTCACGGGCATGCTCAGTGCAGTGTATCCTGGACTTAGGCTGTAACAGCCCTGTTTCCCTCCGCAACCTATCCTTCATGTTGCTAGGAACAAAGACCCAAGAGACAGCTTGTACATCTCGTGCACCAGCTAGGTGTTGGGACCAATGACAATGCTGAGCAGCATCTGCCCTGGCTGGACCAGAATGGGAGACCACAGAATCCACTGATGATTCTGAACCCATTTCAGATCCTGAACCCATTTCAGATCCAGAAAACACCTAACACAGATAGTGCTCAATATAGGGCTTACAGCCTATTAGTGACCCTCATACTGTTAGATTAGGCAGGCTGCAAAGCACTATCTAAGTGCACCCCATGAGGACAGACCCCCTAGTTTACAAATCCAGCATTGATGGGCTTGTCTGAACCCTGAATAAAAATAACATGCAAAATCTATATATGAGGTTCTGGTAGATATTTTGGCGCTGGTCACGCACAGTGTCTGGTTTACAGCCTATTAGTGACGCCCATACTATTAGATTAGGCAGGCTATGCTCCCCTCATACACCTTACCACGGTGTGTAGTGTGACATGGAGCTAAACCCCCTGTCTTCTTAAGAATAAGGCTGCGAAAACCCTTCTCTTTATTGATAGTAGAGAAACCTCCATACAGTAGATGCGGAAAACATACGATGAACCCCAGTATTGTACCACATAGATAGGGCTCTTACCGGCTAAGCTTGGAGCAGGCTGTGTGCACAGAGCCCAAGATACAAAACTGTAGGGATGTGGACTGTCTTACCCTGTTCCTGCCCCTGAAGACAACAAACACCTCATGTGAATACTGTCTTGCGGTTTTATATCTAAATGCGGTTATAATGGTGATGTAACAGCATGTGAAGTGTTAATGCATAATGTGAGTATAGCATAAGATAAGCTTAGGATACCATAAGACATAAGTATAACATAAACCCTAAAATACAAATTTTATTAAATCTCTTTAAAATCGGGACATGCGGCATAAAGATGATCCGCATCAGTATTGCACTTTATCAAGATAAGTTCCTTTTATTGTTTAGTCTTGTGATCATTTATGTCATTGATACCTCTATGGGTGATTAATTCCAGGGCTGGCTAGGGTTATCCAGGGATAGCCGCCGTGGAGCGGGGGCGCCACAGTGTCAACATTAACTAGGGTGTCACCCTCCACTATAAGGCAGGTTCAGCATCTAGGGTGTTGAACAGGGCTGATTGTAGCCTTTGTTTGGATGCCCGAATGTATCCTTTGGCTTGGAGGTCCAAAGATATTAGGAACGTTCTTGGGTGTTTTTATAAATTTGCACATTGTCACTTTATTCACTGTTGTCACTTTAATCATTTAGTACACACTGAGGATTGATTGTTTGATGTGATATCTGTACCAGTTTCTGGTAGACTGTCAGATCTTTGGTCTATGTAAGTACGAATAAGGGACTTTTAGGGTCTAGGGGCAGCTGCCGTTCAGCAAGGGTGCCATTGTCATCTATATGTAGGATGCCCAGCTCCGTTGACATGCAGGTTCAGGCTAGGGTATCTATAGGGTGAGTTTTATTGAAGTACAGTGGGTACGGAAAGCATTCAGACCCCTTTAAATTTTTCACTCTTTGTTTCATTGCAGCCATTTGGTAAATTCTAAAAAGTTCATTTTTTTCTCATTAAAGTACACTGTGCACCCCATGTTGACTGAAAAAAACAGAAATGTAGAAATTTTTGCAAATTTATTAAAAAAGGAAAACTGAAATATCACATGGTCATAAGTATTCAGACCCTTTGCTCATATTTAAGTCACATGCTGTCCATTTCCTTGTGATCCTCCTTGAGATGGTTCTACTCTTTCATTGGAGTCCAGCTGTGTTTAATTAAACTGATAGGACTTGATTTGGAAAGGCACACACCTGTCTATATAAGACCTCACAGCTCACAGTGCATGTCAGACCAAATGAGAATCCCCCTATGGGGGGTGCATTTTACTACAGACTCTGCCTATAGGTGGGGCATTATACTACAGACGCTGCCTATGAGATGGGGGGGGGCATTATATCACAGACTCTGCCTATGAGGAGGGGGGGGACATTATACTACAGACTCTGCCTATGAGATGGGGGGGCATTATATTACAGATTCTGCCTATGAGGAGGGGGGGGGGATTATACTACAGACTCTGACTATGAGGAGGGGGGAGCATTATACTACAGACTCTGCCTATGGGGGAGCATTATACTGCAGACTCTGCCTATGGGGGGGCATTATACTACAGACTCTGCCTATGAGGAGGGGGGGAGCATTATACTACAGACTCTGCCTATGGGGGGGACATTGTACTACAGACTCTGCCTATGGGGGGGACATTGTACTACAGACTCTGCCTATAAGAGGGGGAGCATTATACTACAGACTCTGCCTATGGGGGGTGCATTTTACTACAGACTCTGCCTATAAGTGGGGCATTATACTACAGACGCTGCCTATGAGATGAGGGGGGCATTATACCACAGACTCTGCCTATGAGGAGGGGGGGCACATTACACTACAGACTCTGCCTATGAGATGGGGGGGGGCATTATACTACAGATTCTGCCTATGAGGAGGGGGGGCATTATACTACAGACTCTGCCTATGAGGAGGGGGGAGCATTATACTACAGACTCTGCCTATGGGGGGGGGCATTATACTGCAGACTCTGCCTATGGGGGGGCATTATACCACAGACTCTGCCTATGAGGAGGGGGGGAGCATTATACTACAGACTCTGCCTATGGGGGGGAGCTTTATACTACAGACTCTGTCAATGGGGGGAGCATTTTACTACAGACTCTGCCTATAGGGGCGCATTATACTATACGAAGGACTATGGGGAGTGCATTATACTATATTGAGGACTATCTGGTGCATTATACTATATGTAGGCTATTTATACAGTGTGGGAGATAATGTGGGTTCTTTGAACAGCGTGGGGGCCATCATACAGTGTGGGAGATAATGTGGGGTCTTTGTATAGTGTGGAGGCCATCATACAGTGTTGGAGCCATCAGCTTGGGGGCTACTAAGGGGTCAGTATACTTTGTGGGGGTACTATACAGTGAGGGGGAATTATATCGTGAATAGGAGAACATCATACTGGTTAGAGCGGAGCTCTACATGGGGGGAGACTCAGGACATTATTAAATCTTAGGTGGGCACTTATTGTTATAGGGGAACTCAGGTTATCGTGACTGTCGAAGGGGCACTATTACTTTCTAGGGGGCACAATGCGGGCACTGTTTTCTAGGACACTTGCACACGGCATTACTTTATTTTAGAGGTTTGTTTTACCATCTAGAGGGCACACAGTAGGTGCCGTAATAGGGACACATTTTGCAGCAGAGGCTCAGTATTAGGGTATCAGCAGGATGAGAAGTTTGTGCAGGTTGGGGATAGATGTGGTCAGTGACTGAAATGTAAGGAGTCAAATGTGTCTTTGTTGTGATCTCTGCATACCTGAGACTCTGAGTCCTGGCTGGAGAAGTTGTCGTGTCGGTCTGGGCCAGATGGAAAAGACGGGAAAAGTGAACAATTTAATCAGAAAGAACGTCAGCTGTAAGGTACTATATATAACTGAGCTGTGATCTCTTATATGTTCTGCAGGACTGGCATCTATCAATATATGTCACCATATGGCGGTAATATCAGTGCTGGTCTTTGTATAGAGATTATTTTTAGTAACAGCGCGGTCATCTGCTGAGGTTTTCCTACATCAACTATCTGGGTGCGCCGCTATAGTTGGAATCAGGGTTACCTGGTTAGAGGCCCACTCAGAAGTTTCGGCCCCCTGAACCAAAACCTTAGCTACGCCAAGCTTTTTGGAGATGGAAATTTCATTCTCCAGCAGGACTTGGCCCCTGTCCACACTGACAAAAGTACTAATACCTGGTTTAAAACAACAGTATCACTGTGCTTGATTGGCAGCAAACTCACCTGACCTTAACCCCATAAAAAATCTATGGGGTATTGTCAAGAGGAAAATGAGAGACACCAGACCCAACAATGCAGACGAGCTGAAGGCTTCTATCAAAGCCACCTGGGCTTCCATAACCCCTCAGCAGTGTCACAGGCTGATCCCTCCATGCCACATTGCCGCATTGATGCAGTAATTGATGTAAAAGGATCCCCGACCAAGTATTGAGGGCATTTATTGAACATACTTTTCAGTAGGATAACATTTTGGATTTTGAAAACATTTTTCAAGCTGTTGTTATAAGGTATTCTAATTAATTGAAATAATGACTTTTGAGTTTTCATTGGCTGTAAGCCATAATCATCAACATTAACAGAAATAAACACGTGAAATAGATCACTCTGTGTGTAATGGCTCTATATAATATATGAGTTTCACGTTTTGTATTGAAGAACTGAAATAAATTAACTTTTATGGTGATATTCTAATTTTGTGAGATGCACCTGTAGATGGGCTTGGCTGCACCCTGAATAAAAATAGCATGTAAAAAATATATATGATATATATGAGGTATTGGTCGATATTTTGGCCAAAATATACAAGCTCGCAACCTGCTCAAGGGTCCTCATACTTGCGAGTCCCTACACTAACATTAAAAGCAAAGTCACAAAAACAAGGAATTAAAGTTCCCACCAAAATTCAAGAATTAACACCGCAAATACAGCAACAATAATTACAAGGATGCAGCAAACCCATATAATGAAGAAGTCAGCAACACAGGTGCAAAATATTGATGAGACAACCACTCACAACCTACCAATTCATGGAGGGGGTGATTGCTTAGTATTAAAACTGCACACAAATAAGCCTTGTATAGGGCACTGGTCACACATAGGTAGTGCACAATGTCTGGCTTACAGCCTATTAGTGAAGCCCAAACTATTAGATTAGGCGGGCTGCCCAGCACGTTTTAAGTGCACCCCATGAAGACAGACACCCTAGTTTACAAGGCCAACATTGATGGGTCTGGCTGCACCCTGAATAAAAATAACGTGCAAAAAATATATATGATATATATGAGGTATTAGTAAATATTTTGGCCAAAATACACAAGCTCGCAACCCGCGTCAAGGGTCCTCATACTTGCGAGTCCCTACACTAACATTAAAAGCAAAGACAAATTTAAATTCCCACCAAAATTCAAGAATTAACACAGGAAAAAAGGGCAACAGTGTTTACCTGCCTAGGTCTCAGTACTAATCATACCATATAATAACGATGACAGCAATACAGGTGCAAAATACTGATGCGACAACCACTCACATATTACCAATTAATGGAGGGGGGTGATTACATAGTATTAAAACTGCACACAAAATTATATGGGATTGCTACATCCTAATAGTGCATTAGTTCTGAGATCTGGGCAGGTAAATGCTATATTAATAATTGATTTTTTGGGGAAAGTTAAATTCTCTTTTGTTGGCTTTACTTTTAATCTAACTGAAATACACATAAGCTTTTTTCCTAAACATTAGGATCTGTTTAGAGCCATCAGCTCAAAAAGGCTTCCTTTGACAGACTTGGCATAAGCAGGTCAAAAGGAACCCTGATCTTTACCATTACACCCCTTTACAGGAATGGAGACTTACCACATGCTCAGGGTTGCATCTACAGAGTAGCTGCTGGCCAGAGGAGCGAGTTTGAGGCTATAACTCTAACTAAAGCTTTTTTATTACTAAATGATGGGTTCTGTCTAAGGCCATTGGCTCAAAAAGACTTCCTCGGACAGACTTGGCGCAAGCTACTCCATTCTGTAGATCCCAAGGGAACCCTGGCCTTTACCATTACACCCCTGTACAGGGATAGATACTTACCATAGGCCCAGGGTTGCATCTACAGAGTAGCTGCTGGCCGGAGGAGCGAGCTTGAGGCTATAGTGGTTGATTCAACTCTAACTAAAGCTTTTTTTTTCCTAAATACTGGGATCTGTTTAAGGCTGTTGGCTCAAACAGACTTCCTCGGACAGACTTGGCGCAAGCTACTCCATTCTGCAGATCCCAAGGGAACCCTGGTTTTTACCATTACACCCCTGTACAGGGATAGATACTTACCATAGGCCCAGGGTTGCATCTACAGAGTAGCTGCTGGCCGGAGGAGTGCGCTTGAGGCTTGAGTAGTTGAGTCAATCCTAACTAAAGAAAAACCTATCTAATGACACTTTCTTGTTAGGACCTGTCTGAGGCCTATGGCTCAAAAAAGCTTCTTTGGAAAAACTTGGCAAAAGCCAGTCTATCCTACAGGTTCCAAAGGAACTCTGACCTTCACTCTTACAGCCCTGTACAGTGATAAAGACTTATTACAGGGCCTTGATTGCATCTACATAGTAGATGCTGACTGGAGGGGCAAACTTAAGGTTAGAATGGTTCAGCCAACCCTAACTATTGCTACATTCTTAAATGTTAGGATATTTCTGAGGCCGTTGGCTCAAACAGGCTTCCTTGGACAGACTTGGCGCAAAACACACCATTTCTGATGTTTCCAAATGAACCCTGGGCTTCACCCTTGAACCTCTATACAGGGACCGTTTCATAGTTTTAAGGTTGAAAGACACAAGTCCATCAAGTTCAACCTAAAAGCTAATGTGTTGATCCAGAGGAAGGCAAAAACCCCACGAGGCAGATGCTAATTGACCCATATTAGGGGAAAAATTCCTTCCCGACTCCACATATGGCAATCAGACTAGTTCCCTGGATCAACGTCCCATAACAAAATCTAGTACGGATAACCTGCAATTTTATATTATTCAAGAAAGGCACACACATGCCCTCCTTGAATTTTTTTTAGAAAATTAAGTATTTCAATTTCATGTGGTAGAGAGTTTCATAACCTCATTGCTCACACAATAAAAATTTGCCAACTAACTTCCTTTAGACAAAGTGAATTAGGATCTTTATGCTAGAGTAATTGAATTAACTCTAACTGAAATAGATTAATGCTTTTTTCCTAAGTGTTGAAATTTGTTTAAATCCATCAGCTCAAAAAGGCTTTCTCGGACAGACTTGGCGCAAGCTACTCCATTCTGCAGATCCCAAGGGAACCCTGGCCTTTACCATTACACCCCTGTACAGGGATAGATACTTACCATAGGCCCAGGGTTGCATCTACAGAGTAGCTGCTGGCCGGAGGAGCGAGCTTGAGGCTATAGTGGTTGATTCAACTCTAACTAAAGCTTTTTTTTCCTAAATACTGGGATCTGTTTAAGGCTGTTGGCTCAAACAGACTTCCTCGGACAGACTTGGCGCAAGCTACTCCATTCTGCAGATCCCAAGGGAACCCTGGTTTTTACCATTACACCCCTGTACAGGGATAGATACTTACCATAGGCCCAGGGTTGCATCCACAGAGTAGCTGCTGGTCGGAGGAGTGCGCTTGAGGCTTGAGTAGTTGAGTCAATCCTAACTAAAGAAAAACCTATCTAATGACACTTTCTTGTTAGGACCTGTCTGAGGCCTATGGCTCAAAAAAGCTTCTTTGGAAAAACTTGGCAAAAGCCAGTCTATCCTACAGGTTCCAAAGGAACTCTGACCTTCACTCTTACATCCCTGTACAGTGATAAAGACTTATTACAGGGCCTTGATTGCATCTACATAGTAGATGCTGACTGGAGGGGCAAACTTAAGGTTAGAATGGTTCAGCCAACCCTAACTATTGCTACTTTCTTAAATGTTAGGATATTTCTGAGGCCGTTGGCTCAAACAGGCTTCCTTGGACAGACTTGGCGCAAAACACACCATTTCTGATGTTTCCAAATGAACCCTGGGCTTCACCCTTGAACCTCTATACAGAGACCGTTTCATAGTTTTAAGGTTGAAAGACACAAGTCCATCAAGTTCAACCTAAAAGCTAATGTGTTGATCCAGAGGAAGGCAAAAACCCCATGAGGCAGATGCTAATTGCCCCATATTAGGGGAAAAATTCCTTCCCGACTCCACATATGGCAATCAGACTAGTTCCCTGGATCAACATCCCATAACAAAATCTAGTACGGATAACCTGCAATTTTATATTATTCAAGAAAGGCACACACATGCCCTCCTTGAATTTTTTTTAGAAAATTAAGTATTTCAATTTCATGTGGTAGAGAGTTTCATAACCTCATTGCTCACACAATAAAAATTTGCCAACTAACTTCCTTTAGACAAAGTGAATTAGGATCTTTATGCTAGAGTAATTGAATTAACTCTAACTGAAATAGATTAATGCTTTTTTCCTAAATGTTGAAATTTGTTTAAATCCATCAGCTCAAAAAGGCTTTCTCGGACAGACTTGGCGCAAGCTACTCCATTCTGCAGATCCCAAGGGAACCCTGGCCTTTACCATTACACCCCTGTACAGGGATAGATACTTACCATAGGCCCAGGGCTGCATCTACAGAGTAGCTGCTGGCCGGAGGAGCGAGCTTGAGGCTATAGTGGTTGATTCAACTCTAACTAAAGCTTTTTTTTCCTAAATACTGGGATCTGTTTAAGGCTGTTGGCTCAAACAGACTTCCTCGGACAGACTTGGCGCAAGCTACTCCATTCTGCAGATCCCAAGGGAACCCTGGTTTTTACCATTACACACCTGTACAGGGATAGATACTTACCATAGGCCCAGGGTTGCATCTACAGAGTAGCTGCTGGCCGGAGGAGTGCGCTTGAGGCTTGAGTAGTTGAATCAATCCTAACTAAAGAAAAACCTATCTAATGACACTTTCTTGTTAGGACCTGTCTGAGGCCTATGGCTCAAAAAAGCTTCTTTGGAAAGACTTGGCAAAACCCAGTCTATCCTACAGGTTCCAAAGGAACTCTGGCCTTCACTCTTACAGCCCTGTACAGTGATAAAGACTTATTACAGGGCCTTGATTGCATCTACATAGTAGATGCTGACTGGAGGGGCAAACTTAAAGTTAGGATGGTTCAGCCAACCCTAACTATTGCTACTTTCTTAAATGTTAGGATATTTCTGAGGCCATTGGCTCAAACAGGCTTCCTTGGACAGACTTGGCGCAAAACACACCATTTCTGATGTTTCCAAATGAACCCTGGGCTTCACCCTTGAACCTCTATACAGGGACCGTTTCATAGTTTTAAGGTTGAAAGACACAAGTCTGTCAAGTTCAACCTAAAAGCTAATGTGTTGATCCAGAGGAAGGCAAAAACCCCATGAGGCAGATGCTAATTGCCCCATATTAGGGGAAAAATTCCTTCCCGACTCCACATATGGCAATCAGACTAGTTCCCTGGATCAACGTCCCATAACAAAATCTAGTACGGATAACCTGCAATTTTATATTATTTAAGAAAGGCACACACATGCCCTCCTTGAATTTTTTTTAGAAAATTAAGTATTTCAATTTCATGTGGTAGAGAGTTTCATAACCTCATTGCTCACACAATAAAAATTTGCCAACTAACTTCCTTTAGACAAAGTGAATTAGGATCTTTATGCTAGAGTAATTGAATTAACTCTAACTGAAATAGATTAATGCTTTTTTCCTAAATGTTGAAATTTGTTTAAATCCATCAGCTCAAAAAGGCTTTCTCGGACAGACTTGGCGCAAGCTACTCCATTCTGCAGATCCCAAGGGAACCCTGGCCTTTACCATTACACCCCTGTACAGGGATAGATACTTACCATAGGCCCAGGGCTGCATCTACAGAGTAGCTGCTGGCCGGAGGAGCGAGCTTGAGGCTATAGTGGTTGATTCAACTCTAACTAAAGCTTTTTTTTCCTAAATACTGGGATCTGTTTAAGGCTGTTGGCTCAAACAGACTTCCTCGGACAGACTTGGCGCAAGCTACTCCATTCTGCAGATCCCAAGGGAACCCTGGTTTTTACCATTACACCCCTGTACAGGGATAGATACTTACCATAGGCCCAGGGTTGCATCTACAGAGTAGCTGCTGGCCGGAGGAGTGCGCTTGAGGCTTGAGTAGTTGAATCAATCCTAACTAAAGAAAAACCTATCTAATGCCACTTTCTTGTTAGGACCTGTCTGAGGCCTATGGCTCAAAAAAGCTTCTTTGGAAAGACTTGGCAAAAGCCAGTCTATCCTACAGGTTCCAAAGGAACTCTGGCCTTCACTCTTACAGCCCTGTACAGCGATAAAGACTTATTACAGGGCCTTGATTGCATCTACATAGTAGATGCTGACTGGAGGGGCAAACTTAAGGCTAGAATGGTTCAGCCAACCCTAACTATTGCTACTTTCTTAAATGTTAAGATATTTCTGAGGCCGTTGGCTCAAACAGGCTTCCTTGGACAGACTGGGCGCAAAACACACCATTTCTGATGTTTCCAAATGAACCCTGGGCTTCACCCTTGAACCTCTATACAGGGACCGTTTCATAGTTTTAAGGTTGAAAGACACAAGTCCATCAAGTTCAACCTAAAAGCTAATGTGTTGATCCAGAGGAAGGCAAAAACCCCATGAGGCAGATGCTAATTGCCCCATATTAGGGGAAAAATTCCTTCCCGACTCCACATATGGCAATCAGACTAGTTCCCTGGATCAACATCCCATAACAAAATCTAGTACGGATAACCTGCAATTTTATATTATTCAAGAAAGGCACACACATGCCCTCCTTGAATTTTTTTTAGAAAATTAAGTATTTCAATTTCATGTGGTAGAGAGTTTCATAACCTCATTTCTCACACAATAAAAATTTGCCAACTAACTTCCTTTAGACAAAGTGAATTAGGATCTTTATGCTAGAGTAATTGAATTAACTCTAACTGAAATAGATTAATGCTTTTTTCCTAAATGTTGAAATTTGTTTAAATCCATCAGCTCAAAAAGGCTTTCTCGGACAGGCTTGGCGCAAGCTACTCCATTCTGCAGATCCCAAGGGAACCCTGGCCTTTACTATTACACCCCTGTACAGGGATAGATACTTACCATAGGCCCAGGGCTGCATCTACAGAGTAGCTGCTGGCCGGAGGAGCGAGCTTGAGGCTATAGTGGTTGATTCAACTCTAACTAAAGCTTTTTCCTAAATACTGGGATCTGTTTAAGGCTGTTGGCTCAAACAGACTTCCTCGGACAGACTTGGCGCAAGCTACTCCATTCTGCAGATCCCAAGGGAACCCTGGTTTTTACCATTACACCCCTGTACAGGGATAGATACTTACCATAGGCCCAGGGTTGCATCTACTGAGTAGCTGCTGGCCGGAGGAGTGCGCTTGAGGCTTGAGTAGTTGAATCAATCCTAACTAAAGAAAAACCTATCTAATGCCACTTTCTTGTTAGGACCTGTCTGAGGCCTATGGCTCAAAAAAGCTTCTTTGGAAAGACTTGGCAAAAGCCAGTCTATCCTACAGGTTCCAAAGGAACTCTGGCCTTCACTCTTTCAGCTCTGTACAGCGATAAAGACTTATTGCAGGGCCTTGATTGCATCTACATAGTAGATACTGACTGGAGGGGCAAACTTAAGGCTAGAATGGTTCAGCCAAACCTAACTATTGCTACTTTCTTAAATGTTAGGATATTTCTGAGGCCGTTGGCTCAAACAGGCTTCCTTGGACAGACTGGGCGCAAAACACACCATTTCTGATGTTTCCAAATGAACCCTGGGCTTCACCCTTGAACCTCAATACATGGACAGTTTCATAGTTTTAAGGTTGAAAGACACAAGTCCATCAAGTTCAACCTAAAAGCTAATGTGTTGATCCAGAGGAAGGCAAAAACCCCATGAGGCAGATGCTAATTGCCCCATATTAGAGGAAAAATTCCTTCCCGACTCCACATATGGCAATCAGACTAGTTCCCTGGATCAACGTCCCATAACAAAATCTAGTACGGATAACCTGCAATTTTATATTATTCAAGAAAGGCACACATATGCCCTCCTTTAATTTTTTTTAGAAAATTTAGTATTTCAAGTTCATGTGGTAGAGAGTTCCATAACCTCATTGCTCACACAATAAAAATTTGCCAACTAACTTCCTTTAGACAAAGTGAATTAGGATCTTTATGCTAGAGTAATTGAATTAACTCTAACTGAAATAGATTAATGCTTTTTTCCTAAATGTTGAAATTTGTTTAAATCCATCAGCTCAAAAAGGCTTTCTCGGACAGACTTGGCGCAAGCTACTCCATTCTGCAGATCCCAAGGGAACCCTGGCCTTTACCATTACACGCCTGTACATGGATAGATACTTACCATAGGCCCAGGGCTGCATCTACAGAGTAGCTGCTGGCCGGAGGAGCGAGCTTGAGGCTATAGTGGTTGATTCAACTCTAACTGAAGCTTTTTTTTTTCCTAAATACTGGGATCTGTTTAAGGCTGTTGGCTCAAACAGACTTCCTCAGACAGACTTGGCGCAAGCTACTCCATTCTGCAGATCCCAAGGGAACCCAGGTTTTTACCATTACACCCCTGTACAGGGATAGATACTTACCATAGGCCCAGGGTTGCATCTACAGAGTAGCTGCTGGCCGGAGGAGTGCGCTTGAGGCTTGAGTAGTTGAATCAATCCTAACTAAAGAAAAACCTATCTAATGCCACTTTCTTGTTAGGACCTGTCTGAGGCCTATGGCTCAAAAAAGCTTCTTTGGAAAGACTTGGCAAAAGCCAGTCTATCCTACAGGTTCCAAAGGAACTCTGGCCTTCACTCTTACAGCCCTGTACAGCGATAAAGACTTATTACATGGCCTTGATTGCATCTACATAGTAGATGCTGACTGGAGGGGCAAACTTAAGGCTAGAATGGTTCAGCCACCCTAACTATTGCTACTTTCTGAAATGTTAGGATATTTCTGAGGCCGTTGGCTCAAACAGGCTTCCTTGGACAGACTTGGCGCAAAACACACCATTTCTGATGTTTCCAAATGAACCCTGGGCTTCACCCTTGAACCTCTATACAGGGACCGTTTCATAGTTTTAAGGTTGAAAGACACAAGTCCATCAAGTTCAACCTAAAAGCTAATGTGTTGATCCAGAGGAAGGCAAAAACCCCATGAAGCAGATGCTAATTGCCCCATATTAGGGGAAAAATTCCTTCCCGACTCCACATATGGCAATCAGACTAGTTCCCTGGATCAACGTCCCATAATAAAATCTATTACCACTAACCTGAAATGTTATATTATTCAAGGAACATTTTTCATCAAGCAGTTTTCACCGGAAATGTGTTGCACAACTGTTTGAATCTCAGTAAATTCCTGCGCAAGTTACATTTAAATACTCTGACCTTTTTACATCCACTCTTTTAACTTCTTAAATAGTGAACCGAGCTTATCTGGACCGCTTGTGGCTTAGCTTTACCTGAAAACTTATTACAAATTAGGCTGGAAAAGTGGTGTAAAATAGGACTGAAATTGACTCCATCTTTTGACTGGAGTACATTTCTTGAGGTGTAGTACGTTAGCTTTAAGGGGATATTTCAATAAATGAATGACCCTAGCTGCAGGTATAAAGAATCAAACTGTGCTGTCCTGACCCATTCCTGGGATTGTGTATGGCACTGACATCACCTCAATACTGCCGCAGCCAACAAATGTAATCAGACGGACTGCCTAGCTGAGCGCACTGAGCTGCTGCAGCTCTGAGATGGTGGAACCTCTTTTTTTTAATTAAATGACCTGCATCTAGGGACATTCATTTATTGAAAGGGAACAACCCCTTTAAGGATGAGTCAAGTTCATTAAGAGGTTTAGTCTTTTTAATGAATTTGGTGCACGTTCCTCCAATAGGCGCTTCATGAATGCTGGTATAGAAATCCACCAGCCTTGATGAATCGGCCACCATAGGTTTACATGGCATGAGCATATACAGAACAGTTGTGTAGTATACGTTACCAGGCCCTCATGATGCTCTTGGTCCTGGATGGCCTTCCACAGTCTGCTTTCTTGCTTCATCATCTTGAAGGGCTCCACTTTCTTTTCTTCTGGCTGGCATGGTGCGGCTCTATCATCCTGCTCCTTTAACACGAAGGGACGACTGTAAAGCTGCCAGGAGCGTTTCTTTATCCCCTTAGATCATTGTGACACCACAAAGTGATGACATAGACAAGTGGGTGAGGCGCCTTTATTCAGTCATCGGGTGTGGTCAGAAGAAATTAGCATATTCCGTGATGTTACTACAATGAGAACAGACATGAACATTCTATTCGGAACCCGACCGCCATTATCAGCGGAACCTTCACTGCTGTCAGATTGGCACTAAAAACAAAAAGAGACAGCGGTGAACCTGGACAGTAACAATCTACAGGGACAGTGACTGCTAAGCGGACTTCATGTCAGATGTTATGCAGTTTTGTCAGAAAAAAAAACAATAAAATATATAAAAGACAGGCTCCAATAAACCTTAAACACTGGGCTGTAGTCACAGATTCTCCTTCCACCTGCAGCACATTGCTCCCCTGCCTAACCCTCCCCGTCCTGCAGCATGTTTCTCACCGCTTAATTCTCCCACTCCTGCAGCACATCACTCCCCTGTCTAAACCTCCCCCTCTTGCGGCACATTGCTCCCGTCTAATCCTCCCCTCCTTGCAGCACATTGTGCCCTTTCTAAATCTCCCCCTTCCTGCACCACATCACCCACTGCCAAATCCCCTCTTGCACCACATCGCCCACTGCCAAATCCTGCACTTCCTGCAGCATATCGCTCCCTGCCTAATCCTCTCCTATTGCATTACATCACTCCCCTGCATAAGCCACCTCTTCCTGCAGCACATCGCTTCCCTGCCTAAGCCTCCCCCTCCTGCATTACATCACTCCCCTGCCTAATCCTCCTCTTCCTGCAGCACAGCGCTCCCTGCCTAATCCTCCTCTTCCTGCAGCACATCGCTCCCTGCATGATTCTCCCTATCCTGCATTACATCACTCCCCTGCATAATCCTCCTCTCCCAGCAGCACACCACTCCCCTGGCTAATCTTCCCCCTCCTGCAGCACATCGCTCCCCTGACCCCCTCTTACGTGACATCTTTTCTATCAGTTACATTTGTGAAGTAACTGCTGTCTCCTGTGAGCAGTGGAGAGCGAAGCTGAGAGCCAGGAGGCTCTGCCCCTCTGCCCCTTCTTGCCACATCATCATCCATCTACATCAGGGCTGTCAAACTCAAATATATAGAGGGCCAAAAGGAAGAGTTTAACTCAGAAAAATAAGTCAACACTTTATCAGATGTTTCTGTGAAAACTTGAGTACAACAAATAAGATTTTGTTATTTTCCCTCAGTTATAAAAAAAATAGTTATGAGAAAAGTGTGACAAAAAGGAGTCATAAAATGCACCAAAATGAAATATCACAATTTATGGCTCAAATTGAGGTGAAGCAAGGAAGAGGTTGAGCTTAGCTAATGAGATGCATCAAACATACAGGTGCTTCTCACAAAATTAGAATATCATCAAAAAGTTAATTTATTTCAGTTCTTCAATCCAAAAAGTGAAACTCATATATTATACAGAGTCATTACAGAGTGATCTATTTCAAGTGTTTATTTCTGTTAATGTTGATAATGATGGCTTACAGCCAATGAAAACACAAAGTCATTATCTCAGTAAATTAGAATAATTAACAAAAATCACCTGCAAAGGCTTCTTACGCATTTAAAAAGGTCCCTTTGTCTGTTTCAGTAGGCTCCACAATCATGGGGAAGACTGCTGACTTGACAGATGTCCAGAAGGCAGTCATTGACACACTCCACAAGGAGTGTAAACCACAAAAGGTCATTGCTAAAGAAGCTGGCTGTTAACAGCGTGCTGTATCCAAGCATATTTATGGAAAGTTGAGTGGAAAGAAAAAGTGTGGTAGGAAGAGGTGCACAAGCAACCGGGATAACCGCAGCCTTGAAAAGATTGTTAAGGAAAGGCCATTCAAACATTTGGGGAAGATTCACAAGGAGTGGACTGCTGCTGGAGTCATTGCTTCAAGAGCCATCACACACAGACGTATCCAGGACATGGGCTACAAGTGTCACATTCCTTGTGTCGAGCCACTCATCACCAATAGACAATGCCAAAAGCATCTTACCTGGGCCAAGGAGAAAAACACCTGGACTGTTGCTCAGTGGTCCAAGGTGTTGTTTTCCGATGAAAGTAAATTTTGCATTTAATTTGGAAATCAAGGTCCCAGAGTCTGGAGGAAGAGTGGAGAGGCCACAATCCAAGCTGCTTGAGGTCTCGTGTGAAGTTTCCACAATCGGTGATGGTTTGGGGAGCCATGTCATCTGCTGGTGTAGGTCCACTGTGTTTTATCAAGACCAAAGTCAGCGCACCCGTCTACCAGGACATTGTAGAGCACTTCATGCTTCCCTCTGCCGACAAGCTTTATGGAGATGGAAATGTCATTTTCCAGCAGGACTTGGCACCTGTCCACACGGCCAAAAGTACCAATACCTGGTTTACACACAACAGTATCACTGTGCTTGATTGGCAGTAAACTCACCTGACCTTAACCCCATAGAGAATCTATTATAGAGAATCTATGGGGTATTGTCAAGAGAAAGATGAGAGACACCAGACCCAACAATGCAGACGAGCTGAAGGCTTCTATCAAAGCCACCTGGGCTTCCATAACACCTCAGCAGTGTCACAGGCTGATCGCCTCCATGCCACATTGCCGCATTGATGCAGTAATTGATGCAAAAGGAGCCTGGCCAAGTATTGAGGGCATTTACTGAACATACATTTCAGTAGGACAACATTTCAGATTTTAAAAACATTTTTCAAGCTGGTGTTATAAAGTATTCTAATTTACTGAGATAATAGCATTAACAGAAATAAACACTTAAAATAGATCACTCTGTCTGTAATGACTCTATATAATATGAGTTTTACTTTTTGTATTGAAGAACTGAAATAAATTAACTTTTTGATGATATTCTAATTTTGTGAGAAGCACCTATAGTATGCTATATGCCCAATTTTAACAAATGTACTGCAATTTTTGCTGAATGTGTTCAGAAATGTACAGATGTGTAAGCAGACAAATGCAGAGACTTAGGCTATGTGCCCACGATGCAGAAATGCTCCGGATTTTTCCTGAGCGTTTCTGCATCTCCATGGCAGAAAAAAACGCATGCGGATTGTACATGCGGATTGTACATGCGGATTGTACATGCGGATTGTATATGCGGATTGTACATGCGGATTGTACACGCGGATTGTATATGCGGATTGTGCATGCGGATTGTACACGCGGATTGTACACGCGGATTGTACATGCGGATTGTACATGCGGATTGTACATGCGGATTGTACATGCGGATTGTATATGTGGATTGTACATGCGGATTGTACATGCGGATTGTACATGCGGATTGTACATGCGTTTTTCCTGCCAGGGACATGCAGAAGTGAAGCGTTCTTCACATGCATTTCCACATGCGGGTTGACAAGCGCTTTACAAGCGATTTTAGCATCACTTGGAAAGTGCTTGTCAATTTGGTCACACTATAGAAATCCATGAAAACGGCATGGATTTATATAGTGTGACCCCAAAGACTGGTTAAAAATAAAAAAATCTACTGTATAATTGTCTTATCCCGTCTGTCTGTCTGTCTGTTTGTCCGTCTGTCCTGGAAATCCCGCGTCGCTCATTGGTCCGGCAGCGGCCAATCAGCGCCGCGGGATTTCTGAAAAAAGATGGCGGCCGTTAGCGGCTCATCTGCGGGACGGAGCTCAGCGGCGATGCAGCCGGGAGATGAGCGCCGCGAGGCGCTCATCTCCCGGCCGGTACCAGCAGAAGGACATCGACCGCCGGACCCATCTGCGGGACGGATATGCAGCCGGGAGCCAAGATCGTGTAGCCAAGATCGGTGATTGGTCGCGGCCGATATTTAAATTTGGCGCCCAAATCGGTGATTGGTCGCGGGCAGCGTCCGCGACCAATCAGTACAGTAGTGTTTAACTTTTGCGGCAAGATCAGTGATTGGTCGCGGGCCAAGACCGCGACCAATCACCGATTTGTGCGGCACATTTAAATAGCGGCCGCGACCAATTGGATGTCAGCGCCGCTCCCCGGTCCTCCCTTCACCCCCTAGCCGCATGGATGTCAGCGCCGCTCCCCGGTCCTCCCTTCACACCCTAGCCGCTGATGTCCCCACAGTATCTGCATGGTGTTACAAAGGTCCGGACATTTGTGTTAAAAATCGCTGATTGGTCGCCGACGCTATTTAAATGTGGCGCCAAAATCGGTGATTGGTCGCGCCCAGCGTCGGCGACCAATCAGCGATTTTTAACACAATTGTCCGGACCTTTGTAACACCATGCGGATACTGTGGGGACATCAGCGGCTAGGGTGTGAAGGGAGGACCGGGGAGCGGCGCTGACATCCAATTGGTCGCAGCCGCTATTTAAATGTGCCGCACAAATCGGTGATTGGTCGCGGTCTTGGCCCCCGACCAATCACTGATCTTGCCGCAAAAGTTAAACACTACTGTGCTGATTGGTCGCGGACGCTGCCCGCGACCAATCACCGATTTGGGCGCCAAATTTAAATATCGGCCGCGACCAATCACCGATCTTGGCTCCACATTTAAACATCGCTGTACTGATTGGTCGCGGACGCTATTTAAATGTGGCGCCAAAATCGGTGATTGGTCGCGCCAAGCGTCGGCGACCAATCAGCACAGCGGTGTTTAAATGTGGAGCCAAGATCGGTGATTGGTCGCGGCCGATATTTAAATTTGGCGCCCAAATCGGTGATTGGTCGCGGGCAGCGCCAGCGACCAATCACCGATTTTTAACACAAATGTCCGGACCTTTGTAACACCATGCGGATACTGTGGGGACATCAGCGGCTAGGGTGTCAAGGGAGGACCGGGGAGCGGCGCTGCGGGTCCGGATACTTCTGCTGCGAGCAGTCGCTCATCTCCCGGCTTCTCGCAGCGGAAGTAGCCGCACAGGCAGCGGCGCTCCCCGGTCCTCACTAATACGATTCCGCTCCCCGGTCCTCACCAATACGATTCACTGATTGGTCTCGCTCTCCACACGCGACCAATCAGTGATCTTGGCGCTAAAGTTAAACACCGCTCTGCTGATTGGTCGCGGCCGCTGCCCGTGACCAATCACCGATTTGGGCGCCACATTTAAATAGCGGCCGCGACCAATCACCGATCTTGCCGCCACATTTAAACACTGCTGTGCTGATTGGTCGCGGACGCCAGACGCGACCAATCAGCGATTTTGGCGCCAAATTTAAACCCGCTCCGCTAGTTGGTCGCGGATGCCGGCCGCGACTAATCAGCATTACTGGCGCCAAATTTAAACACCGCTCTGCTGATTGATCGCGGTCGCTGGCCGAGATCAATCAGCAGTATTGGCGCCAAATTTAAACACCGCTCTGCTGATTAGTCGCGGTCGCCGTCCGCGACCAATCAGCAATATTGGCGCAAAATTTAAACACCGCTCTGCTGATTGGTCGCGGTCGCCGTCCGCGACCAGTCAGCAGTATTGGCGCCAAATTTAAACCCCGCTCTGCTGATTGGTCGCGGGCGGCGATTGCGACCAATCAGCATTATTGGCGCCAAATTTAAACCCCGCTCTGCTGATTGGTCGAGACAGCCGGCCGCCACCAATCAGCAATTTTGGCGCCAAATTTAAACCCCGCTCTGCTGATTGGTCGCGGTTGCCGGCCGCGACTAATCAGTATTGTTGGCGCCAAATTGCCGGCCGCGACTAATCAGCATTATTGCCACCAAATTTAAACACCGCTCTGCTGAATGGTCGTGGCCGTGACCAGTCACCACTATTGGCGCCAAATTTAAACACCGCTTTGCTGATTGGTCGCGACCGGCGGCTGCAACCAATCAGCATTATTGGCGCAAAATTTAAACCCCGCTCTGCTGATTGGTCACGTTCGCTGGCCGCGACCAATCAGCATTATTGGCGCAAAATTTAAACCCCGCCCTGCTGATTAGTCGCGACTGCCGGCCGTGACCAATCAGCGATATAGCCGCTAAATTTCAACACCGCTTTGCTGATTGGTCGCGGTTGTTGGCCGCAACCAATCAGCGATTTTGGCGCCAAATTTAAACACCGCTCTGCTGATTGCGCCCGGTCTGCCGCATACATATTCTAGAATACCCGATGCGTTAGAATCAGGCCACCATCTATAAATCTATACTTAACTTCCGATGGCCCCCGCAGTCTTGCTTCGCTCCGTCCTGGCTGCCGGCAGATCGCGGTACACTGAAGGACCTGCTGTCACATGACTATGACGTCAGCGCAGGTCCTTCAGTCCATCGCGAGCTGCGGCATGGGAGGACGAGCGCAGCGGGGGCCGTCAGAAGGTAAATATAACATTTATTTTATATTTTATTCTTTTTTTTGACAGGTTCTATGGTACCCGGGTCCGGAGGAGAGTCTCCCATCCTCCACACCCGGGTACCATCCGCACATTGAACGCATGTATTCCGCATGTGCTTATCTAGTGAAGCGGAATCCATTTGTTCCAATGCAAGTCAATGGCGGCGAAAAAGCAGCGCTTACGCGAAATAATTGGTAGTGGTGCGTTTTTTTCCGCAATGATAATCCGCAGTGGAAATTTCCGCAGCATGTGCACAGCACATGCGGACTATCATTGGGGAACATGGCAGACCTTCTAACATGCGTTTTTAAGCGTTTCTGCAGCGTTTTTGCCATGCCGAAACGCTTAAAAAACGCATTGTGGGCACACAGCCTTAGGCCATGTGCCCACGCAGCGTTTTTGTAGCATTTTTGCGGCATTTTTACGGCCGCGAAAACGTTTGTAGAACAGTCTGCCATGCAAAGCCATGTGAATTCGGATGTGCTGTGCACATGATGCGCTAATTTGCGCGCCGAATTCGCATTACTTTGCAAAACGCAGCATGACCATTTCTACTGCGATTACGCTGAAGCTTATTCGCGATGCGTGTGGTACCTGGGATGAAGACGAGACTACAACTCCTCTTCATCCCAGCTACCACGCGGTGAAAAAAAGAAATAAAAAAGTTAAAAACAAACAAAACCTGTATATTCACCTCTCCGGCGGCCCCCGGTCTGCTCTCCGGTCTCCTCCGGTCTGCTGTCTGTACTGTCAGGACCTGCGGTGACGTCATTTAGTCAGGTGATGGTCGCATGACCGCTGACGTCGGCATCAGGTGATGGTCGCGTGACCATCAGCTGACTAAATGACGTCACCGCAGGTCCTGACCGTACACTGCGGGACGCTGAAGAGAGAAGACGCGGCCGGGAGCAGACCGGAGGAGACCGGAGAGCAGACCGGGGGCCGCCGGAGAGGTGAATATACCGTTGTTTTTTTTTATTTATTAACGTTTTGATTCTTTTTTTTACTATAGATGCTGCATTTAAAGCATCTAAGTTGTTCACACATTATAGATCCATGTCGGTTGCATCGATTTATATTGTGTGATCAACTTGTCAAGCACTTTTCCAAGTGATGCTCAAAATTGCTTGGAAAAGTGCTTGAAAAAACGCATGTGAAAACGCTTCTCTCTGGCAGAAAAAACGCATGTAAATCTGCATCAAATCTGCTAGGTGTGCACACAGCCTTATAGCTGGTTTTGCTCTGAGCTGAGATGTCCGGGCTGAATAATGCTCTGGGAGCAGAACCCATCAGCAGAATCTGTCTGTTTCCTGCCTTGTAGCAGTGGATCCCGGCTATTTAGCTCACAGAGCATTGTCTACACAAGATACAATTGTATCCAATTTTCAGCTGGGAACAGGACTATGGACAAGTTTTGCAGCAACTGCATTTGTGATAGGAAATGTTGATCAATCTAGATTTTCTTCAGTGTTCTTATTCATTGCAGAAAATCTTAAAAAAGCCGAGGAATGTGGGCAACATGGTGGGTCAATGATTAACGCTGTAGGGCTGGGTTCATATAATAGCAAGGACAACATCTGCAAGGAGTTTGTATGTTCTCCCCGTGTTTGTGTGGGTTTCCTCCGGGTTCTCCGGTTTCCTCCCACACTCCAAAGACATACTGATAGGGAATTCATATTGTGAGCCCCAATGGGGACAGTGATGATAATGTCTGTAAGGTGCTACAAAATCTAACGGCGCTATATAAGAGAGTAAAATAAATATATAACTAAATAAAATGAATGTATTAAAAGGCTAAGATTGCAAAGAGCTTGTAAAAACAAGAAACTTTGCAATTTCCTTCTTATTCAAAATCTTCTCTGTTCTCAAGAAGGAAAAGATTTTTAATTCTGCAGTGTACAGCTCATTGCTATGGTTACTGACCACCTGAGAAGTGGCTGGTCTCCTTGGCAAGAAGCGCTCACTTGCAGACTGGTGGACTTCAGCGCCCCTGTGCCTGTCCCATTCTGCAGAGGCAAAGCCGCCTCTGCCCGCAGAATGCAAGAGGGCACAATTCAGACAAGCGGCTCAGCCAAGCCACCGGCCAGAACTGTAAATCTTCAGCTTCTGATGAGAGGAACACAAGACCACCCCTTTAATAAAGGAGTAGAGCAGAACTCATACAGTGATTAGTGGGGGTCTGACACCTGAAATCCCCAGACATCAGCTACTTCTGCAAGATGATGTACACAGTGTTAAGAGCTGGAATAGCACAGCTCCGCACACTGTGCAATGGCTGGTTTCAGGTACTACAGCTCAGATCACAATCATTTCAATAGGAGCTGCAGTACCAAGATCGGCCACTACACAGTGTACAGCGCTGTGCTGTTTGGGCTCTCTACGCTGAGTATTTCCAGCTGCTGTCTTATTGGTGAGGGGCCGTGTGTTGGAACCTCACTGATCTGATATTGATGACCAGGGTCGGACTGCGGTGTCTGGGGCCCACAGGGGAAATTAACTCTAGGGGCCCACCTACAGCAAGATGCAAATATCTGTTATCCGCTCTCGCTGTTATAGTGGAGCATTGACTGGCGGCTCCTGCACATCTACTGGGCGACACTCTAACTGGGATGGACATGTTTGCATTAAAGGGCTTCTTTGGTTAAAACTAGTGTTGAGCGAGTATGTTCTGTTAACCCTTTCGGCGAGTATGCTCGGGCCGAGCTCCGAGTATTTATAGCTGCTCGGTGATATGGTTGAATCGCTCCCGTGTGCATGATTTGCGACTGTTTGACGGTTTTAATACATGTGAGGAATGTGTAAGAAATAGACATTCCTCACATGTATTAACCCCTTAAGCCGCGGAGCATTTTCCGTTTTTGCATTTTCGCTTTTTGCTCCCCTTGTTCCCAGAGCCATAGCGTTTTTATTTTTTAGTCAATATGGCCATGTTAGGGCTTATTTTTTGCGGGATGAGTTGTACTTTTCAACGCCATTACTAGTTTTACCATGCCGTGTACGGGAAAACGGGAAAAAAATTCCAAGCGCCGTGAAATTGCAAAAAAAGTGCAATACCACTGAGGTTTTTTTTTATTTTTTTTACCACGTTCACTGAATGCTAAAACTGACCTGCCATTATTATTCTCCAGGTCATTAAGAGTTCAAAGACACCAAACATGTATAGGTTCTTTTTTATTTAAGTGATGAAAAAAAATTCCAAAGTTTGGTAAAAAAAAAAAATGGTGCCATTTTCCGAGACCCGTAGCGTCTCCATTTTTTGGGATCTTCGGCCAGGTGAGGGCTTATTTTTTGTGAACCGAGCTGAAGTTTTTATAGATGCTATTTTGTGGTAGATCCGATGTTTTGATCGCCCGTTATTGCATTTTATTGCAATTTTACGGCGACCAAAAAACGTAATTCTGGCGTTTAGAATTTTTTTCTCATTACGCCATTTACCGATCGCATTAATTCTTTTTTTATATTGATAGATAGGGCAATTCTAAATGCGGCGATACCAAATATGTGTATGTAGGGTTTTTTTTTATGATTTTATTTTGAATGAGGCGAAAGGGGGGTGATTTAAACTTTTATATTTTTTTATTTTTTTTCATATTTTTTAAAACTTTTTTTTTCACTTTTTGCTTGCTTCTGTAGTTTCCATAGGAGACTAGAAGCAGCAACTGTCCGATCGCCTCTGCTACATACAGGGGACGATCAGATCCCCTGTATGCAGCAGAAATGGTCCTGTGCTATGAGCGCCGACCACTAGGTGGCGCTCACAGCGACAGGATCATTACAACCACTGGTGTCTGCTGCAGACCCAGGGTTGTCATGACCACCCATCGGCGACCCACGATCATGTGACGGGGTCGCCGATGGGAGGGGTAAGTGACGCGCTTTCAGGAAGCGCGCGTTAAATGCCGCTATCGGAGATTGACAGCGGCATTTAATATGTTAACAGCCGCGGGTGGATCGCGATTCCACCCGCGCCTGTTGCGGGCACATGTAAGCTGTAATAATCAGCTGACATGTGCTTGGTTCAGTGCGGGCTCAGCGCAGCAGCCCTCACTGAACCGGAGGATAACGACATGCGCGTACTAATACGTGACATGTCGTTAAGGGGTTAAAGCTGTCAAACAGTTGCAAATCATGCACACGGGAGCGATTCAACCATATCACCGAGCAGCTGTAAATACTCGGAGCTCGGCCCGAGCATACTCGGACAGAACATACTCGCTCAACACTAGTTAAAACAAGTTATCACCGATCCATGGGCTCTACAGGATAGGTGATCACTTATTGAGCATTTGTTTCCGAACATTGGAAAACGCACCTATCGGAAGAATGGGGAAGTTTTATCCCTGACAGAACACTTATCCCTATTTTAAAATGCTGCGGCAGGTGGGACGTCTGACCGCAGCTCTATTCATTCTCTTAGAGACTTGCAAAAAAGAGCAGCGCTCACAGCCACTGAGAGAATGAATGGATCAGTGGTCGCATCTCACATGCCGCTCCAGTCTAATGGGGAGAAAAGCTCCACATTCTGCCGGTGTGTGCAAGCAGTCAGACCCCCACCAATCAATATTATCAATGATCCTGTGGAGAGGTGATTACTTGTTTTCACCGGAGAACCCCTGTAAGTGCATCTCTGCCGCTCTGGTCCAAGTATTTAATCGCTAAGGCCACGGCCCTACTATCAGTATTCGGTCAGTGTCCAGTCAGTATTTTTTCTCAGGAGTGGGAGCCAAAACAGGTGATGAACAATCAGAGAAAAGGTATAATAGAAACAAGTCACCAATTCTGCATTTATCAACCATTCCTGGTTTTGGCAGCCACTCCTGAGAAAAATACTGAACAAATACTGATGGTGGGGCTGTGGCCTAATGGAAAAAAATCTTTTTCTAGTTAAGATCAGCGAGAACAGAATGACCGCCATACACAACACAGTCCACTATATCAACACCAATAATACCACATACAAAAGGGACAAATATCGCCACACCATGACTAGATCACATATTACCACTACATAGTGACCGAATAATACCACATACAAGGAACAAATATGGCCACACTATGACCAGACCATATATTACCACCCCAAAGTGACCAAATACTACAATACTGATCATGAATACAAAACCACTAATACTAACTAAGCTCTGTATATAGTGTCAGTGTACAGGTAACACAGTGATCACCAGTGACATTATAGACAGGAGCTCTGTATATAGTGTATAGGTAATACAGTGATCACCAGTGACATACACAGGAGCTCTGTATATACTATATACACACGTGGTCAAAATTGTTCGTACCCCTCGTTTAATGAAAGAAAAACCCACAATGGTCACAGAAAAAAATTGAATCTGACAAAAGTAATAATAAATTAAAAATCGATGAAAATGAACAAATGAAAGACAGACATTGCTTTTCAACCCTGCTTCCACAGAAATGAAAAAAAAATTAAACTCATGAAATAGGCCTGGACAGAAATGATGGTACCCCTGAAAATAATGTGACAAAAGGGACATGTTAAATCAAGTTGTGTCCACTAATTAGCATCACAGGTGTCTACAATCTTGTAATCAGTCAGTGGGCCTATATTTAGGGCTACAGATACTCACTGTGCTGTTTGGTGACATGGTGTGTACCACACTCAACATGGACCAGAGGAAGCAAAGGAAAGAGTTGTCTCAGGAGATTAGAAAGAAAATTATAGACAAGCATGTTAAAGGTAAAGGTTATAAGACCATCTCCAAGCAGCTTGATGTTCCTGTAACTACAGTTGCACATATTATTCAGAAATTTAAGATCCATGGGACTGTAGCCAACCTCCCTGGACGTGGCCGCAGGAGGAAAATTGATAACAAATCAAAGAGACGGATAATATGAATGGTAACAAGAGCCCAGGATAACTTCTAAAGAGATTAAAGGTGAACTTCAAGCTCAAGGAACATCAGTGTCAGATCGCACCATCCGTCGTTGTTTGATCTAAAGTGGACTTCATGGGAGACGACCAAGGAGAACACCATTGTTGAAAAAAAAACATAAAAAAGCCAGACTGGAATTTGCCAAACTACATGTTCACATGTCACAAAGCTTTTAGGAGAATGTCCTATGGACAGATGAGACAAAAATGGAAGTTTTTGGCAAGGCACATCAGCTTTATGTTCACAGATGGAAAAATGAAGCATATCAAGATAAGAACACTGTCCCTACTGTGAAACATGGAGGAGTCTCTTTTATGCTTTGGGGCTGGTCTGCTGCATCTGGCACAGGGTGTCTTGAATCTGTGCAGGGTACAATGAAATCTCAAGACTATCAAGGGATTCTAGAGAGAAATGTGCTGCTCAGTGTCAGAAAGCGTGGTCTCAGTCGCAGGTCATGGGTCTTGCAACAGGATAATGACCCAAAACACACAGCTAAAAACACCCAACAATGGCTAAGAGGAAAACATTGGACTATTCTGAAGTGGCTTCTATGAGCCCTGACCTAAATCCTATTGAGCATCTTTGGAAAGAGCTGAAAGAGCTGAAACATGACATCTGGAAAAGGCAACCTTCAACCATGAGACAACTGGAGCAGTTTGCTCATGAGGAGTGGCCAAAATACCTGTGGAGAGGTGCAGAAGTCTCATTGACAGTTACAGGAATCGTTTGATTGCAGTGATTGCCTCAAAAGGTTGTTCAGCAAAATATTTGTCAGATTCAAGTTATTTCTGTGACCATTGTGGGTTTTTCTTTCATTAAACGAGGGGTACCAACAATTTTGACCACGTGTGTAGTGTAAGTGTACATGTAATACACTGACTCACCAGTGACGTCTCTAGGTGAAGTCCTTCATCTTCGCTTTTCTTCTTCATCTGGCACAGACAGCCATCACTTCTTCCAGCCAGGAATCATCTCTGCAGAAAATAACACACAGTTATCAATAACTGATCTCTTCTAGAGAATATTCCCACTCCACCCCCCGACTTCTACACTACACTAGTTGAAGAAAAAAAATCAATATAGTGCGGCCCTGCACAGTAACAGGAGCCCGCTTTTGTCCCATCCCATGGAAAACAATTTCCTAAAAAGTAAATTATATTACAGAAGTAATAATGTCCCTAATTGGACTCTAAAATAATAATGTTCCCCACTGGCCACCATAAACTAATAAAGTATGTTCCTCAATCTGGCCCCAAACAGTAATTAAGTCCCTTGTTCAGCCTGGCACCCCCATATATCCATCCTGGCCCCCCCTTCCCTGCATATATCCATCCTGACACCCCCCCATATATCCCTTCTGGCCCCCATATGTCCAGTGTGACCCCTCCATATATTTATCCTAGCCCACGTGTATCGAGCCTGCCCCCTCCCATATATCCATCCTAGTCCCCCATGTGGCCTGCCTGTTCCCCCCATATATCCATCCTGGCCTCCATGTGTCCAGCCTGCCCCCCCATATATCTGTCCTGGCCTCCATGTGTCCAGCCTGCCCCCTCCCATATATCCGTCCTAAAGCTCCATGTGTCCAGCCTGCCCCCCTATATATCCATCCTGGCCTCCATGTGTCCAGCATGCCCCCCTACATATCCATCCTGGCCTCCATGTATCCAGCCTGCCCCCCGCAATATATCCATCCTGGCCTCCATGTTTCCAGCCTGCCCCCCCATATATCCATCCTGGCCTCCATGTGTCCAGCCTGCCCCCTCATATATCCATCCTGCCCTTCCCCCCTGCATATATCCATCCTGACACCCCCTCCATATATCCATTCTGGCCCCCATATGTCCAGCGTGGCCCCTCCATATATTTATCCTAGCCCACGTGTATTGAGCCTGCCCCCCCCCACATATCTATCCTAGCCCCTCATGTGTCCAGCCTGCCCCCTCACATATCCATCCTGGCCATCATGTGTCCAGCCTGCCCCGCCCCCCATATATCCGGCCCCCCCATATATCCATCCCCCCCACATATCCATCCTGGCCTCCATGTGTCCAGCTTGCACCCCCATATAGCCATCCTGCCCCCCCTTTCCCATGTGTCCAGCCAGACTCCCCCCCTTGTGTGTCCAGCCAGGGTTCCCCCCTTGTGTGTCCAGCCAGGGTTCCCTCTTGTGTGTCCAGCCAGCTCCCCCCTTGTGTGTCCAACCAGGGCTCCCCCTTGTGTGTCCAGCCAGGGTTCCCCCTTGTGTGTCCAGCCAGGGCTCCCCCTTGTGTGTCCATCAAGGCCCCTCTTGTGTGTCCAGCCGGGCCCCCCTTGTGTGTCCAGCCTGCCCCCCATATAGCCATCCTGCCCCCCCTTTCCCATGTGTCCAGCCAGGCTCCCCCTTATGTGTCCAGCCAGGCTCCCCCCCTTGTGTGTCAAGCCAGGGTTCCCCCCTTGTGTGTCCAGTCAGGGTTCACTCTTGTGTGTCCAGCCAGCTCCCCCCTTGTGTGTCCAGCCAGGGCTCCCCCTTGTGTGTCCAGCCAGGGTTCCCCCTTGTGTGTCCAGCCAGGGCTCCCCCTTGTGTGTCCAGCAAGGCCCCTCTTGTGTGTCCAGGCGGGCCCCCCCTTGTGTGTCCAGCCAGGGTCCCCCCTTGTGTGTCCAGCGGGCCCCCCCTTGTGTGTCCAGCCAGCGGCCCATCCCATTCTGCATCCACTCATATACACACAGACACACACACAGACACACACACAGACACCTCTTACCTTCCTGCGCTCCCGTGCGGTGTCCTTCTTCTCCGGCGGCTGAGTTGCGCGCCTCCTTCACAGCAGGCGCATGACGATGACATCATATGCTGGCCGGGGAAGGGAGACGCGCAGTTTCAGCTGCTTCACTGGGACGTGTGTCGCGGCGGTTCAGGTAATGAGCGCCACGTGCGCGCGTCCCTGCATACACTGTGCCTGCGCTTTTAAAGGGCCCGTGCCCCTTAAACCCGCAGGTTTTTTTTTTCTTCATTCTCTTCTCCCCCTCTCCTCTGCAGGAGGGTACCCCGCCAGCCCAGTCCCACCCTGTTGATGACTTATCCTAAAATCGGTCATTAATATATAAGTCCTGGACAGTCCCGTTAAGCTTGTTTTACCTAGTTATAAAAGCCCTTTAAGTCCTCATTATAAGGTAAGGTATGAATGGATGTAATTAAATTCTCCAAAGAGAACTATTTATACATTTTTAGACACTGTGAGCTTTCTACAAGATATTGCGGGCAGTATATAGCGAATATACGGACACAGAGCCATTCGCCGGCTCAGATTGCCAATAAGCACCTTGTAAATATGAGACCTTGACTCAGAAAGTTTAGGATCAATGGTCCATTTGTAACGGTACACCGAACAGGTGTAGAGGCACAAAATCATTGCATTTATGCGACGTCTGCTCCGGTACACACCTGCCTTCTAAAATTGGGGAGCACAGTTTTTTCTTTATTAGGTTGAATATTATATGATTTTACGATGTCGCATTATTTTGAAATTATGGAGAAATCTTATTACTGAAATACCATAACTATACAGTAAAACCAGGAGACTCTGAGTTTTGTTAAATAAAGTTTCAAAATTATTAGTTTTAAAAGCAAACACTCACTTTAAAGGAGTTATCACCTGATTTAAAAGTGATTCTTAAAGGGGCTTTCCACTAATGGCCAATAGCTTTACTGGCCATTTTGAAAATTAAAAAAAAAAATCTTCACACCTCCCGGACCAACATGGTTCCTCCAATCACAGGGCTGTGTCTGCCAGCTTTCACAGGGCTGTGTCTGCCAGCTTTCACATGACATGTCTTATGACCACTGCAGCCAATCAGCAGCCATTGGCAGCGGGGAGGAAGGGGCGTAATGATCACATCACAAGAGTGGGCGACGGCAATCAGGCTCATGTGGGGGACGTCGCCTACGCCAGCGCTTATTCCACCTGGATGTACATCCTCGGATGCACATTCAGATGAAATGTACTGTGGCGCAGAGACCCACTGATTCCCTGCACTTCAATACATGCTGCCGGCCAATCAGAGGCTGGCAGCTGACCTTGGCTTGCCCGTCATGGGCAGCACATGGAAATGACGTCTTGCGCTACTCATGCAGGCTCATCAAAGTCAGCTGCTGGCTTTTGCACCAGCTATAAAAGAGGATGCCGCACATTGTGGCAGCGGGAAGGTAAGAATTAATGTTTTGGTTTTTTTTTAAATGTACTGGAGAACAAATTATTACTGGAAGGGGCCTAGAATGGGGGGCTATATAGCAGGATGGGGACCAGGAAGTGGGAAATTGTTCTAAGATGGGGCCCAGGATGGAGAGGGGCATTATTACAGGGAGAAGCCAGGAGGGGGACATTATTACTGGAAGGGACTCAGGATGGGGAGCTATATATCAGGAAGGGGCCAAGGATGTGGGAAATTGTTATAGGATGGGGCCCAGGATGAAGTGGGGCATTATCACAGGAAGAAGCCAAGAGGGGAACATTATTACTGGAAGGTTTCAGGAAGGGGACATTATTACTGGAAGGGGCCAAGGATGGAGGACTTTATACCAGGAAGTGGTCAAAGTTGGGAGACATTATATCAGAAAGGAACACAGTATGGGGAATATTTTGCCAGGAAAGGGCACAGTAAGGGGTACATTGTTATCGGATAGAGGGGCATTAATACAGGAATGGGCCCAGGACAGGGGACAATAATTCAGGAAGGGGTCAGGAGGGGAACATTATTACTTGAAGGGGCCAGGACGGAGGACATTATTACAGGCAAGGACCAGGATGAGGAAAATTATTACAGGAAGGAGACAGGATGGGGGACATTATTACATGGGGGGGGGGCGAATATATATGTTTTTGTAGGTTCTAGAACGCTTACAGAAGGTAAGGTCCAAATTTTGCATGGGGCCAATCGGACTCTAGTTAAGCCACTGCAGAGATCTCTCCTGATGGTTGAAAAGCGCTGATCCAGGTGGTAAGTAGTTGTTTATTTTATGATGGTCAGTTTAGCTGTTAAGAAGGAGCTGGACAACCACTTTAATGAGTTTAGGGTAGGGATATAATGTAAATAAAAAGGACAACATCTTCAAGGAGTTTGTATGTTCTCCCCGTGTTTGCATGAATTTCCTCTGGGTTCTCCATTTTCACTCATACTGCAAAAACAAACTGACATCATAGGTTACTTGGCTTAATATGAAATTGTCCCTCATGTGTACCGCATTGTGGGCAGGGACTATATGTACATCACTGCAGAATATGTTGGCAATAAAAAGTCAACAGAAATTAATATCATGCAGATTGTTATGGGTCCGGGTGGTGGAACCTCTGTGCTGAGGTGCAAGGAGGGACCCAGAGGGGCGTGACTAAGTATCCACCCGAACCAACCCTGGTCGTACGGCAGCTAACGACACTGTGACCAGGGAGGATCCGGGCTGAGGGACCAGGTGCTACTCTGGGGACGACCTTGTAAGAGAGCAGGTGGCTCCTACGGGTCAGATGGCTGGGACTGACCGGTATGGCGGATGGACACGGCAAGCAGGCGGAAGTCTCTGGTAGCAGACAGGTGGTCACAGTTCAAGAAAGCAGAGCAAGCAGCAGTCTTTAGGTTTACCAGGAAGGTGGTCACAGCAAGTGACGGCAGGGTCTCCAGGCAGGCTGGCAGGAAACAGGCAGGTGCTCCCAGGTGAGCGGGCAGACAGATGAGGTGGGTAACTGGCAGGTAACTGGTGGGTGCTCCCAGGTGAGCCGGCAGACAGACGAGGCAGGTAACTGGCAGGTAACAGGTGGGCGCTCCCAGGTGAGCGGGCAGACAGACGAGGCAGGTAATTGGCAGGTAACAGGTGGGCGCTCCCAGGTGAGCGGACAGACAGACGAGGCAGGTAACAGGCGGGTGCTCCCAGGTGAGCGGCCAGACAAACGAGGCAGGTAACTGGCAGGTAACTGGTGGGCGCTCCCAGGTGAGCGGTCTGACAGACAAGGCAGGCGGATGCTCCCAGGTGAGCGGACAGATAGCCAAGGCAGGTAACCGGCAGATAACAGGTGAGCACTCCAGGTGAGCAGGCTGGCAGGTAACGGGCAGATAATAGGCTGGCAGGCAGGAAGAGGAGTCAGGCTAGCAGCGGGACCTCAGGGCTGAAGCACAGATCAGACACAGTGCAAACAACTTTGCTCGGGCTCCTCCATTTTGGAGGAGGTGCCTTATATATGGGAGGTCCTCTGGCAATTGGCCGGGGACTCCTTAGGACGGCGTGCGCGGTCCCTTTAAGAGAGGGGAAGTGAGCGAGCGCGCGCCCTAAGCACACAGCCGGGGAAGGAGCGCATGCCGGAAGCAGTTGGGAGAGAAGCGCTAGAGGACGCTGCGCCAGGAGCGGGGAGGTTAGAGGGATGGCGTCTCTGCCTAGCAAGGGGCAGAGACGCCGATGCTACACAGATCCTCACCAGGACTCCAGCAGTGTCACCATCCTGCCACCATACAGCTATAGAAGGACAATAAACCTGCAGGGTTCTCCCCTCAGTTATTTTTTCCTTTAATTTTATTATCTGTTTCTTACTCACAGTGACAGAACAGTCATCAGATATTTTATTCTTCACTTTTTATTTTACAGTCTCAGCTCTGAAGAATAGAACGTCTTATGAATAAATGACAGCTCACTTACACTGTGTTCCAAATTATTATGCAAATAATATTTTCTCAGATTTCCCAAATTACCTATATGAATTGCAGTCATTGTAATTTTCCAGTCAAATAACTATTAGAGTACAATTGAAAGGTTTTTGTACAAAGTGCCTATGATAACAGTATATTTTAAAAAAAATAAAAAACTCAAACTGCACTCAAAATGCATGTTCCAAATTATTATGCACAGCAGAGTTTTCAACCTTTTCATTTTAATAAAGAACAAAAAAAAATGTTCATTTTTGAAATTATAGGCATTAGCAGGTTATTACAAACTGAAATCAAACAGTTTTCAACTCAAAACTTTATTCTAGGTGATGTTACATTTGCACATAGGACCGCTTGTTCGAATGGAGCTTCTGAACTCTCTCGTCCATTGAATTTGTCAGGTTTTGGATGGTTTCTGCTTCCAATTGTTTTGCATGATGACAGAATACCCTCCCAGAGCTGTTGCTTAGATGTGAACTGCCTCCAGCCATCATAGACACGCCTTTTGATGATGCTCAAGAGGTTCTCAATGGGGTTGAGGTCTGGGGAGCATGGGTACCACACCATAAGTTTGTCCCCTTTTATGCCCATAGCAGCCAGAGATGCAGATGTGTTATGTGCAGCATGAGACGGGGCATTATCATGCATGAAAATGATCTTGCTGCGGAATGCACGGTTCTTCTTCTTGAACCATGGAAGGAAGTGCTGTTTGAGAAACTCAACATACATTATGGAGTTCATCTTTACCCCTTCAGGGATCCTAAAAGGGCCGACAATCTCTCTCCCCATGATTCCAGCCCAAAACATTACTCCACCTTCTCCTTGTTAGCGCCGTAGCCGTGTTTGCATGGGGTGTCCATCAACCAGCCATCCTCCACTCCATCCATCTGGACCATCGAGATCATTTCATGCATGATAATGCCCCGTCTCATGCTGCACATAACACATCTGCATCTCTGGCTGCTATGGGCATAAAAGGGGACAAACTTATGGTGTGGCACCCATGCTCCCCTGACCTCAACCCCATTGAGAACCTCTGGAGCATCATCAAAAGGAGTGTCTATGATGGCAGGAGGCAGTTCACATCTAAGCAACAGCTCTGGGAGGGTATTCTGTCCTCATGCAAAATAATTGGAAGCAGAAACCATCCAAAACCTGACAAATTCAATGGACGAGAGAGTTCAGAAGCTCCTTTTGAACAAGCGGTGCTATGTGCAAATGTAACATCACCTAGAATAAAGTTTTGAGTTGAAAACTGTTTGATTTCAGTTTGTAATAACCTGCTAATGCTTATAATTTCAAAAATGACCATTTTTTTGTTCTTTATTAAAATGAAAAGGTTGAAAACTCTGCTGTGCATAATAATTTGGAACATGCATTTTGAGTGCAGTTTGAGTTTTTTATTTTTTTTTAAATATACTGTTATCATAGGCAGTTTGTACAAAAACCTTTCAATTGTACTCTAATAGTTATTTGACTGGAAAATTACAATGACTGCAATTCATAGAGGAAATTTGGGAAAATCTGAGAAAATATTATTTGCATAATAATTTGGAACACAGTGTATTACAGTGGTGGCCAAAAGTATTGGCACCCCTGCAATTCTGTCAGATAATACTCAGTTTCTTCCTGAAAATGATTGCAATCACAAATTCTTTGGTATTATTATCTTCATTTAATTTGCTTGCAAGGAAAAAACACAAAAGAGAATGAAGCAAAAATCAAAACCTTGATCATTTCACACAAAACTCCAAAAAATGGGCCGGACAAAAGTATTGGCACCCTCAGCCTAATACTTGGTTGCACAACCTTTAGCCAAAATAACTGCGAACAACCGCTTCCGGTAACCATCAATGAGTTTCTTACAATGCTCTGCTGGAATTATAGACCATTCTTCTTTGGCAAACTGCTCCAGGTCCCTGATATTTGAAGGGTGCCTTCTCCAAACTGCCATTTTGAGATCTCTCCACAGGTGTTCTATGGGATTCAGGTCTGGACTCATTGCTGGCCACCTTAGACGTCTCCAGTGCTTTCTCTCAAACCATTTTATAGTGCTTTTGGAAGTGTGTTTTGGGTCATTGTCCTGCTGGAAGACCCATGACCTCTGAGAGAGACCCAGCTTTCTCACACCGGGCCCTACATTATGCTGCAAAATTTGTTGGCAGCATAGGCGGATTATAATGAGGGCAATCCGGGCTACCGCCCAGGCCCCCGAGCCTGCAGAGGGCCCGCGGCTCCGGGCGGGGTGTCTAATGCCGGATTGCCCTCATTATATGTGCCGGCCACCGCGGCACATACCGGTAGCAGTGGCGGGAGGGGGGGCCCCGGACCGCTCCCCCAGCAGCGGCCGCCGCTACTTCTTCATCGGCCGGGCCAGCACTGCAGCAGTTAAGTTCCCTGTGCTGGCCCAACCGCGTCACTGCTAGGAGACACGGCCCCGTCACTGCTAGGAGACACGGCCCTGTGCGCTGTGATGTCACGCAGTGCGCGCCCGGCCTGCACTGCTGCAACGGAGAAATCAGAGCAGGCAGGAGGAATGGAGCCGGGGGATGGTGAGTCTGTGTCTGTATGTATGTACAGTCATGGCCAAAAGTTTTGAGAATGACACCAAAATTATATTTTCCCATGATCTGCTGGCCTCTGGTTTTTATTAGTGTTTGTCTGATGTTTATATCACATACAGAAATATAATTGCAATCATATTATGAGTACCAATAGGTTATATTGACAGTTAGAATGAGTTAATGCAGCAAGTCAATATTTGCAGTGTTGCCCCTTCTTCTTCAAGACCTCTGTAATTCTCCCTGGCATGCTCTCAATCAACTTTTGGACCAAATCCTGACTGATAGCAGTCCATTCTTGCATGATCAATGCTTGCATTTTGCCAGAATTTGTTGGTTTTTGTTTGTCCACCCGTCTCTTGATGATTGATCACAAGTTCTCAATGGGATTAAGATCTGTGGAGTTTCCAGGCCATGGACCCAAAATCTCTATGTTTTGTTCCATGAGCCATTTAGTTATCACCTTTGCTTTATGGCAAGGTGCTCCATCATGCTGGAAAAGGCATTGTTGGGCGCCAAACTGCTCTTGGACGGTTGGGAGAAGTTGCTCTTGGAGGACATTCTGGTACCATTCTTTATTCATGGCTGTGTTTTTAGGCAAGACTGTGAGTGAGCCGATTCCCTTGGCTGAGAAGCAACCCCACACATGAATGGTTTCAGGATGCTTTACAGTTGGCATGAGACAAGACTGGTGGTAGCGCTCACCTCTTCTTCTCCGAATAAGCTGTTTTCCAGATGTCCCAAACAATCGAAAAGGGGATTCATCAGAGAAAATGACTTTGCCCCAGTCCTCAGCAGTCCACTCCCTGTACCTTTTGCAGAATATCAGTCGGTCCCTGATGTTTTTTCTGGAGAGAAGTGGCTTCTTTGCTGCCCTCCTTGAAACCAGCCCTTGCTCAAAGAGTCTCCGCCTCACAGTGCGTGCAGAAGCACTCACACCAGCCTGCTGCCATTCCTGAGCAAGCTCGGCACTGCTAGTAGTCCGATCCCGCAGCTGAAACAGTTTTAAGATACGGTCCTGGCGCTTGCTGGTCTGTCTTGGGTGCCCTGGAGCCTTTTTGACAACAATGGAAGCTCTCTCCTTGAAGTTCTTGATGATGCGATAGATTGTTGACTGAGGTGCAATCTTTGTAGCTGCGATACTCTTCCCTGTTAGGCCATTTTTGTGCAGTGCAATGATGGCTGCACGTGTTTCTTTAGAGATAACCATGGTTAACTGAAGAGAAACAATGATACCAAGAGCCAGCCTCCTTTTAAAGTGTCCAGTGATGTCATTCTTACTTAATCATGACTGATTGATCGCCAGCCCTGTCCTCATCAACACCCACACCTGTGTTAATGGATCAATCACTAAAACGATGTTAGCTGCTCCTTTTAAGGCAGGACTGCAATGATATTGAAATGTGTTTTGGGGGTTAAAGTTCATTTTCTGGGCAAATATTGACTTTGCAAGTACAGTAATTGCTGTTAAGCTGATCACTCTTTGACATTCAGGAGTATATGCAAATTGCCATTACAAAAAATGAAGCAGTAAACTTTGGAAAAATTACTATTTGTCTCATTCTCAATACTTTTGGCCATGACTGTATGTATGTATGTATGTGTGTGTGTGTGTGTGTGTGTGTGTAGGCAGATATCATTGTGTGATGTCTGTTTATATGTATTTTTGTGTTTCAAATGTGTTTATGCTTGTATGTATATGTCTGTATATGTTTGTGTGTGTGCGTGACTGCATGCGTGACTGCGTGCGGCCTCCTGCTGAGTATAGTTGGCGCCGTGCGGCCTCCTGCTGTCTCTGGGGGGGGGCGCCGTGCGGCCTCCCACTATGTATAGATGGCACCGTGCGGCCTCCTGCTGTATATAGATGGCGCCGTGCGGCCCCTGCTTTGTATAGATGGTGCCGTGCGGCCTCCTGCTGTGTATAGATGGCTACATGCGGCCTCCTGCTGTGTATAGATGGCTATGTGCAGCCTCCTGCTGTGTATAGATGGCGCCGTGCGGCCCCCTGCTGTGTATAGATGGCGCCGTGCGGCCCTCTGCTGTGTATAGATGGCGCCGTGCGGCCTCCTGCTGTGTATAGATGGCGCCGTGCGGCCCCCTGCTGTGTATAGATGGCGCCGTAAGGCCCCCTGCTGTGAATAGATGACGCCGTGCGGCCCCCTGCTGTGTATAGATGGCGCCGTGCGGCCTCCTGCTGTGTATAGATGGCGCTGTGTGCCCTCCTGCTGTGTATAGATGGCTACGTGCGGCCTCCTGCTGTGTATAGATGGCTACGTGCGGCCTCCTGCTGTGTATAGATGGCGCCGTGCGGCCTACTGCTGTATATAGATGGCGCCGTGCAGCCTCCTGCTGTGTATAGATGGCGCCGTGTGGCCCCCTGCTGTGTATAGATGGCGCCGTGCGGCCCCCTGCTGTGTATAGATGGCGCCGTGCGGCCCCCTGCTGTGTATAGATGGCGCCGTGCGGCCTTCTGCTGTGTATAGATGGCGCCGTGCGGCCCCTGCTGTGTATAGATGGCGCCTTGCGGCCTCCTGCTGTGTATAGATGGCGCCGTGCGGCCTCCTGCTGTGTATAGATGGCGCCGTGCGGCCTCCTGCTGTGTATAGATGGCGCCATGCGGCCTCCTGCTGTGTATAGATGGCGCCGTGCGGCCTCCTGCTGTGTATAGATGGCTACGTGCCCCCACCTGCTGTGTATAGATGGCGCCGTGCGGCCTCCTGCTGTCTCTGGGGGGGACGCCGTGTGGCCTTCCGCTGTGTATAGATGGCGCCGTGCGGCCTCCTGCTGTGTATAGATGGCGCCGTGCGGCCTCTCGCTGTATATAGAAGGCTACGTGCGGCGTCCCGCTGTGTATAGATGGCTATGTGCGGCCTCCCGCTGTGTATAGATGGCTACGTGTGCTCAATATTGAGTCATACAATTAATGTAAGGCTATGTGCCCACGATACAGAAATGTTCCGGATTTTTTTTGAGTGTTTCTGCATCTCCCTGGCAGAAAAAACGCATGCGGATTTTACATGTGGATTGTACATGCGGATTTTACATGCGTTTTCCTGCCAGGGACATGCAGATGTGAAGCGTTCTTCACTTACATTTCCGCATGCGGGTTGACAAGCGCTTTCCAAGCGACTTTAGCATCACTTGGAAAGTGCTTGACAACTTGGTCACACTATATAAATCCATGCAACCAGCAAGGATTTATATAGTGTGACCGTAAAAGAATGGTAAAAAATAAAAAAATATATACTTACCTTCTGATGGCCTGCCGATGTCAGCGGTCGCGTGACCCGTCACATGACTAAATGACGTCACGGCAGGTCCTTTTCAGACCATCGCGAGCTGCCGGCAAGCCAGGACGCATCGCTATGGAGACCGGGGGCCATCAGAAGGTAAGTATAATATTTATTTTTTATTTTATTCTTTTTTTACAGGTTCTATGGTACCCGGGTCCGGAGGAGAGTCTCCTGTCCTCCACACCCGGGTACCATCCGCACATTGAAACGCATGGATTCCGCATCTACAGATGCAGGGATGCGGATTCCATGCGTTCTAATGCAAGTCAATGGCGGCGAAAAGCCGCGCTTCTGCAAAATAATTGGTAATGCTGCGGATTTTTCCGCAATGATAATCCGCAGCGGAAATTTCCGCAGCATGTACACAGCACATGCAGATTATCATTGGGGAACATGGCAGACCTTCTACCAAGCGTTTTTTAAGCGTTTCGGCAGCGGAATTGTCGCTGCGGAAACGCTTAAAAAACGCATAGTGGGCACACAGCCTAAAAAAAGATATTATAATTAATATTGTGCCAAATTAATTTCACGTGAACTATCACATGATTTATCACAGGGGATCATGTGACATGTCACGTGATAAATCAGGTGTGTGTGGGGGGGGCCCGTGCCTTCTAAACTGCCCCTGGGTCCTTGCTCCTCTTAATCCACCCCTGGTTGGTAGTCTTCAGACTTCATAATGCCATGCACACGGTCAAGCAGTCCAGTGCCAGAGGCAGCAAAGCAACCCCAAAACACCAGGGAACCTCCACCATGTTTGACTGTAGGGACCATGTTCTTTTCTTTGAATGCCTCTTTTTTTTCCCTGTACACTCTATGTTGATGGTTTTTCCCAAAAGCTCGACTTTTGTCTCATCTGACCAGAGAGCATTCTTCCAAATCGTTTTAGGCTTTATCAGGTAAGTTTTGGCAAACTCCAGCCTGGCATTTTTATGTCTCGGGATAAGAAGTGGGGTCTTCCTGGGTATCCTACCATACAGTTCCTTTTCATTCAGACGCTGACGGATAGTACGGGTTGACACTGTTGTACCCTCAGACTGCAGGGCAGCTTGAACTTGTTTGGATGTTAGTCGAGGTTCTTTATCCACCATCCGCACAATCTTGCGTTGAAATCTCTCGTCAATTTTTCTTTTCCGTCCACATCTAGGGAGGTTATCCACAGTGCCATGGGCTTTAAACTTCTTGAAGACACTGCGCACGGAAGACACAGGAACATTCAGGTCTTTGGAGATGGACTTGTAGCCTTGAGATTGCTCATGCTTCCTCACAATTTGGTTTCTCAAGTCCTCAGACAGTTCTTTGGTCTTCTTTCTTTTCTCCATGCTCAATGTGGTATACACAAGGACACAGGACAGAGGTTCAGTCAACTTTAATCCATGTTAACTGGCTGCAAGTGTGATTTAGTTATTGCCAACACCTGTTAGGTGCCACAGGTAAGTTACAGGTGCTGTTAATTACACGAATTAGAGAAGCATCACATGATTTTTCAAACAGTGCCAATACTTTTGTCCACCCCCTTTTTTAGGTTTGGTATGGAATTATATGCAATTTGGCTTTAGGACAATTATTTTTGTGTTTTTTCATTGAAAACAAATTAAATGAAGATAATAATACCAAAGAATTTGTGATTGCAATCATTTTCAGGAAGAAACAGAGTATTATCTGACAGAATTGCAGGGGTGCCAATACTTTTGGCCACCACTGTATTTCATGCGGCAGAAGTTAGCCTCCAGCAATGGAAGAGGGAACCGAGAAAGTGTAGAAAATGCTCTATCATGGCAGCAGTGGTATGAGACATTGGAAATGCACGATCAAACCTATCATATCATAGGATTATCTATCATCTATCTATCCTTATATTCTCTATTTCATATCTATCTATCCATCTATCTATCCATATATGTATCTATCTTTCTATCTATCCATGTATGATAGATGGATAGATAGATGGATAAATAGATGGATAGATAGATGGATAGATAGATAAATAGATAGATAGATAATGTAGGGATTTGTACTCACTGAGCCGCGTTGGAGGTAGGCACGGGTTCACACAGTGATGCAGTCCACGGGTTCAAACAAACTGGTGGCTTATTTTAGTGTCCATACACCAGTTAAGAAACAAAAGTTACAGCCTTTTCCTGGCACAAAAAGGAATAACAGAACAAAGCTCAAAATAACAAGTCCATGCAGCACGGCTTCAGCCGTTTAAACAAGGTGCTTTTCTCTGCCTCCTGCAGAGTCTAAGAAGCACCTGCAAGGTCTGCTCACCTTGCCCAGCAAACACAGACAGACAGAGACAGGTGCAGCTGTCTTAAATTAGCCTTCCAAGACCTGGACTGGAGGTAAGTGAGCAGCTGTTCCCCCCCAGCTCTTTCAGCTGCTCATAAAACCTGGCCCTGTAATCCGGACCCATTAAATTCCTCTCAGCACTATGTGTGCTGGAGCCTGCTTCTCAGGGTCCTACATCACCGAAGCATGGCACTTCGAGGACACATACCTCCCATCCACAACCTGTCCGGCAGCAACCTTACATACACCCCCCCTCTGTCCAAAGCCGGAAGGCTTGGCACCTTCTGTCACCATACAATAAACCCTTGACAAGGCAGCGGCATTCCCATGTTGTTTCCCAGGCCTATGCTCTACCCGGAAACTAAAATCTTGTAGAGCCAGGAACCACCTAGTCACTCTGGCATTGTTTCCCTTCTTTTCTCGCATCCACCTCAATGGGGCATGGTCTGACACTAACCTGAACCTTCTACCTAATAGGTAATACCTCAGTGTCTAACGCCCACTTAATGGCCAAACATTCTTTTTCTACAATGGAGTAGTTCTTCTCACAAGCGGAGAGCTTCCGACTGAGGTATTTTACAGGGTGTTCTTCTCCGTTAACCTCCTGGGACAAGACAGCTCCCAGCCCGACATCCGATGCATCCATCTGGACCACAAACTCCTTGGAGAAGCTGGGTGCCAACAAGACTGGTTGTTTACAGAGGACCAGTTTCAATTCCTGGCAGGTCGCTTCTGCTTCCGGGGCCCACTTAGCCATAGCTGACTTCATCCCTTTCAGAAGATCCGTCAGTGGGGCTGCTATCAGGGCAAAGTTTGGGACAAATCTTCGATAGTAGCCCACAATGCCTAGAAACGCCCTGACCTGCTTCTTCGAGAGGGGCTGTGGCCAGTTCAAGATCGCCTCGACCTTATTTATTTGTAGTTTTATTTCCCCTCTACAACCACGTACCCTAGGTACTTGGCTTCCTCCATCCCCATGGCACATTTCTTCGGGTTGATAGTAAAGCCCACCTTCCTTAGGGCATCAAGTATGGCTTGAACTTTGTCCAGATGACTTTCCCAGTCCTGGCTAAATATGACGATGTCATCTAGGTAGGCCGCTGCATACTGTTTGTGGGGTGCTAAGATCCGGTCCATGGCTCCCTGGAAGGTGGCCGGAGCTCCCTGCAAACCAAACGGCATCCTGACGTATTGGCGTCGAGAAGGCTGTCTTCTCCTTGGCCTCTTTGGACAGGGGAATTTGCCAATATCCTTTGGTGAGGTCCAGAGTGGTGATGTACCGAGAGGGTCCTAGCCTTTCGATAAGCTCATCTAACCTAGGCATTGGGTAGGCGTCGAACTTTGAGACCTCGTTCAGCTTCTTATAGTCGTTGCAAAACCGCCATTCCCCATCTGGTTTCGGCACTAAGACTATAGGACTGGACCATCCACTTTTGGACTCTTCAATGACTCCCAGGTTAAGCATCCGCCTTACTTCTTTAGAGATCACCTCTCTGCGGGTTTCGGGGATCCGGTATGGTTTTAGATTGACGCGAACATGAGGCTCTGTGAGAACCTCATGCTCTATGACCTGAGTGAGTCCTGGCAACTCCGAAAACATGTCTTTATTTCGCTGTAACAACTCTTTGCACTATTGCTTTTGGGCACATGACAGTGACTCTGCCACCTTGACCTCTTTCACATCGGCCTCAGCCTCAGCCACTAAACAGGGAGCTTCCGCAGGCTCTCTATCTGGCTTAATCAAGTTAACATGGTAAATGTGGTAGGGCTTCCTCTTCCCTGGTTGGTGGATCTTATAGTTGACTTCCCCCACTTTCTCTACCACCTCATAGGGGCCCTGCCACTTGGCCATGAACTTGCTCACCACTGTGGGACTAGCACAAGCACTCGATCTCCTGGGTTGAACGATCTCACCCTGGCCGACCTGTTATACACCCTGGACTGTGCCTCTTGTGGCTTGAGGAGGTGCTCCCTCACAATGGGCATCACATGGGCAATCCTCTTTTGCATCTGGGCAACGTGCTACACCACTCTCCTATAGGGAGTGGTCTCAGCTTCCCAGGACTCTTTCGCCACCTCCAGGAGTCCTCGAGGGTGTCGTCCATAGAGTGGTTCAAACGGGGAGAAACCTGTGGAAGCTTTGGGAACTTCCCTCATGGCGAACAACAGATAGTCCCAGTCTCGGCCATCCTTTTCCACTGCTTTCCTCAACATTGCTTTCAAGGTTTTGTTAAACGTCTCGACCAGTCCGTCCGTCTGGGGATGGTACACGGAGGTTCTCAGTTGTGCAATGTGCAGTGTCTTGCACAATTCCCTCATGACCTTCGACATAAATGGAGTTCCTTGGTCTGTTAGGATCTCCTTAGGCAACCCGGTTCTTGAAAACATGTGGACTAACTCCGGGGCTATACACCTGGCGGAGGAGTTTCGTAGTGGTACGGCCTCCGGATACCGGGTAGCTTAATCTAATACCACCAGGATATACTGATGCCCTTGGGCGGACATGACCAGAGGCCCCACTAGACCCATTGCTATGCGTTCGAATGGAACCTCGATGACTGGTAGTGGCACTAGGGGACTGCGGAAGTGGGCCACTGGGGAGGTTATCTGGCATGTGGGGCAGGAACGACAATAACTCTATATTTCTCTATAGCAACCTGGCCAGTAGAATCTTTGGAGGATCCGTTCTTGAATCTTGTCTGCACCCAGGTGACCACCCAACACATAAGAATGAGCCATGTCTAACACCCTGCGTCTATAGGGCCCTGGCACCAGCAACTGTTCTATTACCTCACCCCTTGGCTTGGTTATTCTGTACAGCAAATCCCCATTCACAGCAAAATGAGGGAACCGAGTGTCAGCCTCCGGTTCCTGAGGCACCCCATTTAACACAGTAACATTTTCAAAGGCCCCTTTCAGAGTTAAATCCCTGAGTTGGGCAGTTCCAAAGTTTCCCTCGGACACCTCCAGCTCAGGGATATTGGCCTCAGGGGATGCTACTTCATCCTCATTGTCCACCAGCACACACATGGGAAACTCATCTACTATGTTCTGCGGGTAAGTTTCCTTAGGGGCGATCTGGCTGTCGTCCAAGCAGCCAGGTGTCCCCGCTTTCCCCCACATTTCCCAGAATAATGCAAAGTCACGTCCAATTATTAAGGGATGCAATAGGTCCTTAACGACCGCCACTTCATGAGATGTGGTGCCACAGTCTGTGTTTACATCCACCTGGGCCACAGGATAGTTCTTAGCGTCCCCATGGATACACCGGACACCCACCACCTTCCCAGGAACCAGCCGATGAGGGAGTGTGGCCCTTATCAGGGTCACCAAACTTCCTGAGTCCAATAGTCCAGAGACTTGTGCCCCTTTAACTGACACTGAGCATGCCTGAGGGACCTCGCCATGTTGACGAACCGCGCTGCAGGCGGGGTAGGCAAAATAAGAGCAACGCCGGCCCATGTTGCAGTCCATTGGTTCAGCGTTTATGGGACACCGGGCGGCAATATGGCCAGGGGTATGACATCTCCAACACACCATATTATGGGGTGGGACCTTGGGCAGCAACTCAGACCCCTCCTGAACTCTAGGATGCCCCCCAGGTGTGGCGCTAACTCCCTTCTTTTGGGTGTCCGCCACCTTTTGGGAACCCCAGTATTGAGAGGCTACGACCCCTTGTTTTCCCAACGGACTCTCAACCGCCTGGTATCTTTCCACCAACCCCACCAAGTCATCAGCATTATGGGGATCTCCCTGGGCAACCCAGGATTTCACCGACTTCGGGAGAGAGTGTATAAACCTGTCTATAACGACCTCTATCTCATATCATAGGACTATCTATCATCTATCTTTTATCTATCCATCTATCTATCTCATATCTATCTATCTATCTATCTATCAATCTCATATCTATCTATCTTCTCCACTTTTTATTTGGTCTCAGGTATGACTTTCATATTACCCACGACTGTTACTTGCCACAGGTGAGTTTTAACGAGCATCACATGCTTGAAGCAAAGTTGTTTTTCCACAATTTTGGAAAGTGCCAATTTTGTCCGGCCCATTTTTGGAGTTTTGTGTGAAATTATGTCCAATATTCCTTTTTTTCTCATTTTTTTGTGCTGTTTCAATACAGACAAAGGAAATAAATATTATAACAATTGTGTAACAAAACATGTGTAATTGTAATAATTTTCTGGGAGAAATACTTCACTTTCTGGAACAATCTCAAGGTTGCTAAACACTTCCGGCCATGACTGTGTGTATATATGGGCCCTCAATAAACCATCCCTCTCAACGAAAAGGCCACAGCAAGGGTCAGGAATCGGTGGCCTTCCCTCTCCGAATCTTAGGGAGAGACGGTTGTGCTTCTAGCATCCACCTAGGCTGCCACCGCAGTGGAACTAATAGCAGGGTAGCCAACTGTCCAGAAATTCTTGGACAGTCCATAAAAATAGGGCACTTTTTTCCCTGTCCGTAAAAAAAAATGTGATGCGTCCATAATCTTTTTGAAGCTGGAGAGACTTGTTCAGATGTAGGGAGATGTAGGGGCATCATATTGTGTATAGGGAGATGTAGGGGCATCATATTGTGTATAGGTATCATATTGTGTATCTGCATGTGTGGAGACATCATACTGTGTATATGGAGCTGTGAGCACATCATACTGTATTTAGGGAACAATGAGGGAATCATACTGTATACAAGGAGCTGTGGAAACATCATGCTGTGTATAGGGTCTGTGGGGTCATCATCTAATATATATAATCGTCTTATCCCGTCTGTCTGTCTGTCCTTCTGTCCAGGAAATCCTGCGTCGCTGATTGGTCCGGCCGCGGCCAATCAGTGACGCGGGATTTTAGAAAAAGGTGGCGGCCGTTAGCGGCTCATCAGCCGCACGGAGGTCAGCGGCGATGCAGCCGGTAGATGACCGGCGCTAGCCGCTCATCTCCCGGCTGCTCTCAGCAGAAGTACCGCGACCGGCGGCGAAGCTGACCTCCATGCGGCTACCATCGGGAGATCAATGGCTAGGGCCGCTGATCTCCCGACGGCAAGTGTGAAGCGAGGACCGGGGAGCGGCGCCGCCAGTCGGGATACTTCGGCTGTGAGCAGCCGGCCATCTCCCGGTTCCTCGCAGCGGAAGTACCCGCACAGGCAGCGTCGCTGTCCGGTCCTCAGTAATACGATTCGCTGATTGGTCGGAATCAGCGATATTGTCGCCGCGACCAATCAGCAATATTGGTGCCAAATTTAAACACCGCTCTGCTGATTGCGCCTGGTCGGCCGCATACAGAATCTAGAATACCCGATGCGTTAGAATCGGGCCACCATCTAGTACTGTATATAAAGAGCTGTGGGAGCCATCACACTATATATAGAGACCTGTGAAAAGCTAATGTGTTGATCCAGAGGAAGTCAAAAAACCCCATGAGGCAGATGCTGCTTGCCCAAAATTAGGGGAAAAATTCCTTCCCGACTCCACATATGGCAATCAGACTAGTTCCCTGGATCAACGTCCCATAACAAAATCTAGTATGAATAACCTGTAATGTTATTCAAGAAAGTCACACAGGATCTTCTTGAACTTTTTTTAGAGAATTAAGTATTACAAGGTCATGTGGTAGAGAGTTCCATAACTCACACAATAAAAAATTGCCATCTAACTTCCTTTAGACAAAGCGAATTAGGAGCTTGATGCTAGAGTAGTTGAATTAAAACTGAAAAAAATTATTAACACTGCAAAAAAGAGGAACAGTATTTATTCTCCAGCCCAGGTCTCAAAACTAATGCACTAATCAGGATGAAGCAAACCATATAATAAAGGCAGGGGCAGCACAGGTGCAAAATACTGATGAGACAACCAACTCATTAACCTACCAATTCTTGGAGGGAGTCATTGCTTAGTATTAAAACTGCACACAAAAAATGGCTTGTATAGGGCACTGGTCACACACAGATTGTTAGGGGAATGGTTGCAAACAACTTTATTAAATAATGGAAAGCAAACGAACCCGGGGTCCGCGATGCAGCCTGGAGGACTGCGGCCGAACACCTTCCGGGTAAGAAGGTAAAACAACCAACTGAAATAACAATCCCCCCCCCCGTGTTACTGCACACCGGAACGGGAATAGGGATTCGCACTATCTCCGTTAACTGCACGAGAGATGTGCGACACATAATGTAGCTGTAGCCCTGTTAACTGCACAGAGGCTACGCAGCAGGCGCTCGGATGCATGTGTGATTCACGCCGGCGTATACATGCTCCCAGCCAGCGTGCTACCGGACTGCGGAGTATCTCTCCACGTGGCTAACAGGCGGTGCCGGGAATACGGAGTCCGCAGTCTGCTCGGGGTGTATAGCGACCCCCTTGTCGGAGCCAGACTGTCAGACGAAGCTACCTGCCTCCCTCCATCTAAGGCTGCCTATCCCCTGCTAAACCTGCCTGTCAGAAGCTATAACAGCAAAAGCACACGTGGAGCCGAAACGACCAAGCGTCCACACAATAACACCAACTCAGCTCAATGATCAGAGCGCGCCGCCATGTTTGTGGGCGTGCTATTTAAATATTAAGCCCTGCCCACCCTCATATTATTGGTGACGTCACCTGCGACCAATCAGGCGGTGCCAGGTCACCGGATCAGCCGACTCCCAAACCACCAATCACGGTCCGCCATGTCACGGGCATGCTCAGTGCAGTGTATCCTGGACTTAGGCTGTAACAGCCATGTTTCCCTCCGCAACCTATCCTTCATGTTGCTAGGAATAAAGACCTGAGAGACAGCTTGTACATCTCGTTCACCAGCTAGGCGTTCGGACTGATGATGATGCTGAGCAGCATCAGCCCTGGCTGGACCAGAATGGGAGACCACAGAATCCACTGATGATTCTGAACCCATTTCAGATCCAGAAAACACCTAACACAGATAGTGCTCAATATAGGGCTTACAGCCTATTAGTGACACTCATACTATTAGATTAGGTGGGCTGCAAAGCACTATCTAAATGCATCCCATGAGGACAGACCCCCTAGTTTACAAATCCAGCATTGATGGGCTTGGCTGCACCCTGAATAAAAATAATGTGCAAAATCTATATATGAGGTTCTGGTAGATATTTTGGCGCTGGTCACGCACAGTGTCTGGTTTACAGCCTATTAGTGACGCCCATACTATTAGATTAGGCGGGCTATGCTCCCCTCATACACCTTACCACGGTGTGTAGTGTGACATGGAGCTAAACCCCCTGTCTTCTTAAGAATAAGGCTGCGAAAACCCTTCTCTTTATTGATAGTAGAGAAACCTCCATACAGTAGATGCGGAAAACATACGATGAACCCCAGTATTGTACCACATAGATAGGACTCTTACCGGCTAAGCTTGGAGCAGGCTGTGTGCACAGAGCCCAAGATACAAAACTGTAGGGATGTGGACTGTCTTACCCTGTTCCTGCCCCTGAAGACAACAAACACCTCATGTGAACACTGTCTTGCGGTTTTATATGTAAAAGTGATATGTGTCTTATGTAATGTATAATGGTGATGTAACAGCATGTGAAGTGTTAATGCATAATGTGAGTATAGCATAAGATAAGCTTAGGATACCATAAGACATAAGTATAACATAAACCCTAAAATACAAATTTTATTAAATCTCTTTAAAATCGGGACATGCGGCATAAAGATGATCCGCATCAGTATTGCACTTTATCAAGATAAGTTCCTTTTATTGTTTAGTCTTGTGATCATTTATGTCATTGATACCTCTATGGGTGATTAATTCCAGGGCTGGCTAGGGTTATCCAGGGATAGCCGCCGTGGAGCGGGGCGCCACAGTGTCAACATTAACTAGGGTGTCACCCTCCACTATAAGGCAGGTAATCAGCATCTAGGGTGTTGAACAGGGCTGATTGTAGCCTTTGTTTGGATGCCCGAATGTATCCTTTGGCTTGGAGGTCCAAAGATATTAGGAACGTTCTTGGGTGTAATTTATAAATTTGCACATTGTCACTTTATTCACTGTTGTCACTTTAATCATTTAGTACACACTGAGGATTGATTGTTTGATGTGATATCTGTACCAGTTTCTGGTAGACTGTCAGATCTTTGGTCTATGTAAGTACGAATAAGGGACTTTTAGGGTCTAGGGGCAGCTGCCGTTCAGCAAGGGTGCCATTGTCATCTATATGTAGGATGCCCATCTCCGTTGACATGCAGGTTCAGGCTAGGGTATCTATAGGGTGAGTTTTATTGAAGTACAGTGGGTACGGAAAGTATTTAGACCCCTTTAAATTTTTCACTCTTTGTTTCATTGCAGCCATTTGGTAAATTCTAAAAAGTTCATTTTTTTTCTCATTAAAGTACACTGTGCACCCCATCTTGACTGAAAAAAACAGAAATGTAGAAATTTTTTCAAATTTATTAAAAAAGAAAAACTGAAATATCACATGGTCATAAGTATTCAGACCCTTTGCTCATATTTAAGTCACATGCTGTCCATTTCCTTGTGATCCTCCTTGAGATGGTTCTACTCTTTCACTGGAGTCCAGCTGTGTTTAATTAAACTGATAGGACTTGATTTGGAAAGGCACACACCTGTCTATATAAGACCTCACAGCTCACAGTGCATGTCAGACCCTTTGCTCAGTATTGAGTAGAAGCCCCCTTTTGAGCTAGTTCATCCATGAGTCTTCTTGGGAATGATGCAACAAGCTTTTCACACCTGGATTTGGGGTTCCTCTGCCATTCTTCCTTGCAGATCCTCTCCAGTTCTGTCAGGTTGGATGGTGAACGTTGGTGGACAGCCATTTTCAGGTCTCTCCAGAGATGTTCAATTGGGTTTAGGTCAGGGCTCTGGCTGGGCCAGTCAAGAATGGTCACAGAGTTGTTCTGAAGCCACTCCTTTGTTATTTTAACTGTGTGCTTAGGGTCATTGTCTTGTTGGAAGGTGAACCTTCGGCCAAGTCTGAGGTCCAGAGCACTCTGGAAGAGGTTTTCATCCAGGATATCTGTATACTTGGCCGCATTCATGTTTCTTTCAATTGCAACCAGCCGTCCTGTCCCTGCAGCTGAAAAACACCCCCATGATGCTGCCACCACCATGTTTCACTGTTGGGATTGTATTGGGCAGGTGACGAGCAGTGCCTTGTTTTCTCCACACATACCGCTTAGAATTATCACCAAAAAGTTCTATCTTCGTCTCATCAGACCAAAGAATCTTATTTCTCATAGACTAGGAGTCCTTCATGTGTTTTTAAGCAAACTCTGTGCGGGCTTTCATATGTGTTGCACTGAGGAGAGGCTTCCGTTGGGCCACTCTGCCATAAAGGCTCGACTTGTGGAGGGCTGCAGTGATAGTTGACTTTATGCAACTTTCTCCCATCTCTCTACTGCATCTCTGGAGTTCAGCCACAGTGATCTTGGGGTTCTTCTTTACCTCTCTCACCAAGGCTCTTCTCCCACGATTGCTCAGTTTAGCTGGACGGCCAGGTCTAGGAAGACTTCTGGTGGTCCCAAACTTCTTCCATTTAAGGATTATGGAGGCCACTGTGTTCTTAGGACCCTTGACTAATGCAGAAATTCTTTTGTAAACTTGGCCAGATCTGTGCCTTGCCACAATTCTGTCTCTAAGCTCCTTGGGCAGTGTCAGGATGCCAGGTTTAATTTTACTTTGCCAATAGTTTTTCCCTTAGCCAAGATGGCTTCCATTGCCTCACTGGGGTCATGTGTTTCCTGCCTGTGGACCTACTTAAACTGCATGTGTTGCAATCATGCCTTGCCTGAGTATTGTGTGCTTGTAGCTTGCTACTCACCTGTGCTAGCCCTCTGAATAGAGTCTTGCTGACCTTGTGTTTACTCCTAGTCATCCGCTGAAAGGATTGCTGCCTGAATCCTCTGCTAAGTGGACTTCTGCTGAAAGGAACCGCTGGCTGTTGTTCACTCACACTGGGATCTCTGAACTTTTGTCTTCCTGAAGCAAACTTCTCCTGGATCTCTACACCTCTGGTATAGTCACCATCTTGCTCTGTGTTTAAATACCCGGCTCCAGCTCTGCTTAAGACATCGCTGTTTCCTCCGCTGCACCTCCTGCATTCTTCAATATCCAGATCCATATTCCAGTTTGTCTTCTCTTCTGCACTACGTGAGTCCACAATCAACTGAGGAATACCTACGTCTGCTTACTATCCTTATTTCTGTTTGCATATTACTGTACCTAAGTAAACTTGGACTATCGTTAACGTTTACATACCCTAATAGTAATGAAGGCCGTGCCTTACAGATTAGGTTCTAAGAAGTATTGTTTGGAATGAACTTACCTTCATAAACTGTTTGCTGTGATCTTTTGCACTTGAGTTTAAAATAGACTTTCACACTACTCTTGTCTCAGTCTCTGCTTTTGGCCCACGCCATTGGACTTCAGGGTATCTACTAACATCGTAACAGGCAGTTCCTTTGAGCTCATGATTCTCATTTGGTCTGACATGCACTGTGAGCTGTGAGGTCTTATATAGACAGGTGTGTGCCTTTCCAAATCAAGTCCTATCAGTTTAGTTAAACACAGCTGGACTCCAATGAAAGAGTAGAACCATCTCAAGGAGGATCACAAGGTAATGGACAGCATGAGACTTAAATATGAGCAAAGGGTCTGAATACTTATGACCATGTGATATTTCAGTTTTCCTTTTTTAATAAATTTGCAAAAATTTCTACATTTCTGTTTTTTTTCAGTCAAGATGGGGTGCACAGTGTACTTTAATGAGAAAAAAAAAAGAACTTTTTAGAATTTACCAAATGGCTGCAATGAAACAAAGAGTGAAAAATGTAAAGGGGTCTGAATGCTTTCCGTACCCACTGTATATAGTACTCAATGGGTGTGGCCTGCCTCTGATTGAGAAGTGCCTCTTCCCGCAGTCTGAATAAGGGTCTATCATTAGGGGTGTGACTAATTTGTTTTCACTTAAGGTGATATATGTCCCGCTTTTAATGAGATTTAATAACATTTGTATTTTAGGGTTTCTATTATAATTCTGGGATTTCCTAATTTGTTTATAGAATTTTTGAATTGCATAACACATAGGATAAGGATAATAGGTTTAGTATATGAAATAGGAAATAGTTATTGATAGAACTAGTGCAGTGGATGGGCACTAGTGTTAATAAAAAGAGGGGCACTTCCTGATAGTGTGCGCCATGTCCCATGATTTGGGAATCTTACAGACCATATTGCACTATCATTAACCCCTTCCCGACCCGTTTCACACCATCTGTGACATGGAATTCAGTTCGTTCCCGACCCGTGTCACAGCGTCTGTGACATGGAGGGATCGCTCCCCTGCAGTGCCTGCGAGCAGGGTCGCTCAGGTGTCACAGTTGCTACTGCAACTGTGACACCTGTAGTTGACCCCACAGGTGGTGGATTAACCCTCTCGTGCCTAAAACCCCCCCAATTGGCAGTTTCACTTTCACTTTAGTGAAACTGACAATCGGAATGAATTAAATATTTCACCAATGGAAATTGGTGAAATATTTACTATCTGGGCATGGATTGATGCATATAGCATGAGCCATTGGCTGGGGGGAGTGTCACCTCTGTCCCCCCCTCCCCCCAGATCTGATTGGGGGGCTAGCGTCACATGGACACTAGCCCCAATCAGATGTGGAGGGAGTTGTTCACGATGGCTGAAACTCCCCAGCTCCATCCCGTCCCTGGATCGTCTGCTGCCGCCGTGGATCGTCCTGCTGCCGCCGCCATGGATTGTCCTGCTGCCGCCGCCGTGGATCGTCCTGCTGCCGCCGCCGCCGTGGATCGTCTGCTGCCGCCGCTGATCTGCCACCGCTGATCCGCAGCAGGTAGTATTGCCCCCACTTCCCCCCGACCCCCCCCACCTCCACTACCCCCTCCCAATTTCTTACCTGCACCCCGACCTCCGCTCCCAATATCTTCCACGTCTTCATCCACCGGCTGCTGCTCTCCTTCTGACAGCCGGTGGACTGTGATCACAGGCAGCAGCAGGCTCAGTGTAAATGCCCTGCGCCTGTGATCACACCCACCATCCCCCAGTCCCAGTGATCTCACCCACCATCTCCCCCTCCCAGTGATCACCCCCCCTCCCAATGATCACCCCCTCCCAATGATCACCCCCTCTCCCCAGTGAACACCCCCCCTCCCAATCATCACCCCCTCCCCCCAGTGATCACCCCCCCATCCGAGTGATCACCCCCCTGCTGCTGCCAGCTACTGCCTGCCGGCTCCTACCCCCGCTTGCTGCTGCTGGCTCCTGCCCCCCTTTCTGCCCCCTTTTGCCCCAGTGATCACCCCCCCCCTGCTGCTGCTGGCTCTTCCATCTCCTCAGCCCCCTCCTGCTCCCCGTGTGCCTGAGCGTGCCCCCTCCTCCGCCGCGTGTGCCTGAGCGTGCCCCCTCCTGCGCCGCGTGTGCCTGAGTGTGCCCCCTCCTGCGCCCCGTGTGCCTAAACATTGAAGCTCCCCCACAAGTGACCCCATTTTGGAAACTAGACCCCCCAAGGCACCTATCTAGATGCATAGTGAGCATTTGGTACCCCCAGGTGCTTCACAAATTGTTTCATAAAAATGAAAAAGTGGAAAAAAAATATACTTTTTCATTTTTACGGATTAATTTGTGAATCACCTGGGGGTTCAAAATGCTCACCACCCATCTAGATAAGTTCCCTGGGGGGTATAGTTTCCAAAATGGGGTCACTTGTTGGAGAGCTCCAATGTTTAGACACACAGGGGCACTCCAAACGCAACATGGTGTCCGCTAACAATTTGAGCTGATTTTCCATTCAATTTGTTAGCAGACACCATGTCGCGTTTGGAGAGCCCCTGTGTGCCTAAACATTGGAGCTCCCCCACAAGTGACCCCATTTTGGAAACTAGACCCCCCAAGGCACCTATCTAGATGCATAATGAGCACTTGGAACCCCCAGGTGCTTCACAAATGTTGATGATTATGGCTTACAGCGAATGAAAACACAAAAGTCATTAACTCAGTAAATTAAAATAATTAACAAAAAACACCTGCAAAGACTACCTAAGCATTTAAAAAGGTCCCTTAGTCTGTTTCAGTAGGCTCCACAATCTTGGTGAAGACTGCTGACTTGACAGATGTCCAGAAGGCAGTCATTGACACACTCCACAAGGTCCCAGAGTTCCAATTTTCATTTGAAATCAAGGTCCCAGAGTCTGGAAGAAGAGTGGAGAGGCCACAATCCAAGCTGCTTGAGGTCTAGTGTGAAGTTTCCACAATCAGTGATGGTTTGGGGAGCCGTGTCATCTGCTGGTGTAGGTCCACTGTGTTTTTTCAACACCAAAGTCAGCGCAGCCGTCTACCAGGAAATTTTAGAGCACTTCATGCTTCCCTCCGCCACAGTATCATAGCTACCAGGGGGGCAAAGGGGGCGGTGGCCCCGGGCCCCGCGCTCTTAGGGGGCCCATCCAGGGCTACGCCAGTGTAACTGTATCTGGCATGCCCCTGGTGCCAGCATCGGGCCCCACCGCCTGTCACCGCCGCAAGTTTACTGATGAGAGAGGGAGTGCGGATCTCTCTCCCATTAGTCCCTTCTGTGTCTGACGTCTCTGACATCATCACTTGGCGCCCGGCCCGCTGTGCTGAAGATGTGTGCGGGCTGGGTGCTCTGAGCAGTGAGGGAACCAGGAGGAGAGATGAGTACTGTTTATTTATTTTTTGCCGGGAGGGGGGCGGCATTATATTACAGACTCTGCCTATGGGAAGGGGGAGGTGCATTATACTACAGACTCTGCCTATGGGGGAGCATTATCCTAAAGACTCTGCCCACAGAGAGGGGGGGCATTATACTAAAGACTCTGCCTATGGGGAGGGGGGGCATTATACTACAGACTGTCTATGGGGAGGGGGGGAGCATTATACTAAAGACTCTCTCTATGGGGGGGCATTATACTACAGGCTCTGCCTATGGGGGGCATTATACTACAGACTCTGTTTATGAGCAGGGGAGAGCAGTATACTACAGACTCTGCCTATGGGGGGGACATTGTACTACAGACTCTGCCTATAAGAGGGGGAGCATTATACTATGGACTCTGCCTATGAGATGGGGGGGCATTATACCACAGACTCTGCCTATGAGGAGGGGGGGCCCATTCTACTACAGACTCTGCCTATGAGATGGGGGGGCATTATACTACAGATTCTGCCTATGAGGAGGGGGGGGCATTATACTACAGACTCTGTCTATGAGGAGGGGGGAGCTTTATACTACAGACTCTGCCTATGGGGGGGGGGGCATTATACTGCAGACAATGCCTATGGGGGGGCATTATACTACAGACTCTGCCTATGAGGAGGGGGGGAGCATTATACTACAGACTCTGCCTATGGGGGGGAGCATTATACTACAGACTCTGTCAATGGGGGGAGCATTTTACTACAGACTCTGCCTATGGGGGCGCATTATACTATACGAAGGACTATGGGGAGTGCATTATACTATATTGAGGACTATCTGGTGCATTATACTATATGTAGGCTATTTATACAGTGTGGGAGATAATGTGGGTTTTTTGAACAGTGTGGGGGCCATCATACAGTGTGGGAGATAATGTGGGGTCTTTGTATAGTGTGGAGGCCATCATACAGTGTTGGAGCCATCAGCTTGGGGGCTACTAAGGGGTCAGTATACTGTGTGGGGGTACTATACAGAGAGGGGGAATTATATCGTGAATAGGAGAACGTCATACTGGTTAGAACGGAGCTCTACATGGGGGGAGACTCAGGACATTATTAAATCTTAGGTGGGCACTTATTGTTATAGGGGAACTCAGGTTATCGTGACTGTCGAAGGGGCACTATTACTTTCTAGGGGGCACAATGCGGGCACTGTTTTCTAGGACACTTGCACACGGCATTACTTTATTTTAGAGGTTTGTTTTACCATCTAGAGGGCACACAGTAGGTGCAGTAATAGGGACACATTTTGCAGCAGAGGCTCAGTATTGGGGTATCAGCAGGATGAGAAGTTTGTGCAGGTTGGGGATAGATGTGGTCAGTGCCTGAAATGTAAGGAGTCAAATGTGTCTTTGTTGTGATCTCAGCATACCTGAGACTCTTAGCCCTGGCTGGAGAAGTTGTTATGTCGGTCTGGGCCAGAAGGAAAAGACGGGAAAAGTGAACAATTTAATCAGAAAGAACGTCCGCTGTAAGGTACTATATATAACTGAGCTGTGATCTCTTATATGTTCTGCAGGACTGGCATCTATCAATATATGTCACCATATGGCGGTAATATCAGTGCTGGTCTTTGTATAGAGATTATTTTTAGTAACAGCGCGGTCATCTGCTGAGGTTTTCCTACATCCACTATCTGGGTGCGCCGCTATAGTTGTAATCAGGGTTACCTGGTTAGAGGCCCACTCAGAAGTTTCGGCCACCTGAACCAAAACCTTAGCTACGCCAAGCTTTTTGGAGATGGAAATTTCATTTTCCAGCAGGACTTGGCCCCTGTCCACACTGACAAAAGTACTAATACCTGGTTTAAAAACAACAGTATCACTGTGCTTGATTGGCCAGCAAACTCGCCTAACCTTAACCCCATAAAGAATCTATGGGGTATTGTCAAAAGGAAAATGAGAGACACCAGACCCAACAATACAGACGAGCTGAAGGCTTCTATCAAAGCCACCTTAGCTTCCATAACCCCTCAGCAGTGCCACAGGCTGATCGCCTCCATGCCACATTGCCGCATTGATGCAGTAATTGATGTAAAAGGAGCCCCGACCAAGTATTGAGGGCATTTATTGAACATACATTTCAGTAGGATAACATTTTGGATTTTAAAAACATTTTTCAAGCTGTTATAAGGTATTCTAATTAATTGAAATAATGACTTTTGAGTTTTCATTGGCTGTAAGCCATAATCATCAACATTAACAGAAATAAACACTTGAAATAGATCACTCTGTGTGTAATGGCTCTATATAATATATGAGTTTCACTTTTTGTATTGAAGAACTGAAATAAATTAACTTTTCTGGTGATATTCTAATTTTGTGAGATGCACCTGTAGATGGGCTTGGCTGCACCCTGAATAAAAATAGCATGTAAAAAATATATATGATATATATGAGGTATTGGTCGATATTTTGGCCAAAATATACAAGCTCGCAACCTGCTCAAGGGTCCTCATACTTGCGAGTCCCTACACTAACATTAAAAGCAAAGTCACAAAAACAAGGAATTAAAGTTCCCACCAAAATTCAAGAATTAACACCGCAAATACAGCAACAATAATTACAAGGATGCAGCAAACCCATATAATGAAGAAGTCAGCAACACAGGTGCAAAATATTGATGAGACAACCACTCACAACCTACCAATTCATGGAGGGGGTGATTGCTTAGTATTAAAACTGCACACAAATAAGCCTTGTATAGGGCACTGGTCACACACAGGTAGTGCACAATGTCTGGCTTACAGCCTATTAGTGAAGCCCAAACTATTAGATTAGGCAGGCTGCCCAGCACTTTTTAAGTGCACCCCATGAAGACAGACACCCTAGTTTACAAGGCCAACATTGATGGGTCTGGCTGCACCCTGAATAAAAATAACGTGCAAAAAATATATATGATATATATGAGGTATTAGTAAATATTTTGGCAAAAATACACAATCTCGCAACCCGCGTCAAGGGTCCTCATACTTGCGAGTCCCTACACTAACATTAAAGCAAAGACAAATTTAAATTCCCACCAAAATTCAAGAATTAACACAGCAAGAAAAGGGCAACAGTGTTTACCTGCCTAGGTCTCAGTACTAATCATACCATATAATATACGATGACAGCAATACAGGTGCAAAATACTGATGCGACAACCACTCACATATTACCAATTAATGGAGGGGGGTGATTACATAGTATTAAACTGCACACAAAATTATATGGGATTGCTACATCCTAATAGTGCATTAGTTCTGAGATCTGGGCAGGTAAATGCTATATTAATAATTGATTTTTTGGGGAAAGTTAAATTCTCTTTTGTTGGCTTTACTTTTAATCTAACTGAAATAAACAAAAGCTTTTTACCTAAACATTAGGATCTGTGTAGAGCCATCAGCTCAAAAAGGCTTCCTCGGAGAGACTTGGCATAAGCAGCTCAAAAGGAATCCTGACCTTTACCATTACACCCCTGTACAGGAATGGAGACTAACCAAATGCTCTGGGTTGCATCTACAGAGTAGCTGCTGGCCAGAGGAGTGAGCTTGAGGCTATAACTCTAACTAAAGCTTTTTTATTACTAAATAATGGGTTCTGTCTAAGGCAATTGGCTCAAAAAGGCTTCCTCGGACAGACTTGGTGCAAGCTACTCCATTCTGCAGATCCCAATGGAACCCTGGCCTTTACCATTACACCACTGTACAGGGATAGATACTTACCATAGGCCCAGGGCTGCATCTACAGAGTAGCTGCTGGCCGGAGGAGCGAGCTTGAGGCTATAGTGGTTGATTCAACTCTAACTAAAGCTTTTTTTTCCCTAAATACTGGGATCTGTTTAAGGCTGTTGGGTCAAAAAGACTTCCTCGGACAGACTTGGCGCAAGCTACTCCATTCTGCAGATCCCAAGGGAACCCTGGTTTTTACCATTACACACCTGTACAGGGATAGATACTTACCATAGGCCCAGGGTTGCATCTACAGAGTAGCTGCTGGCTGGAGGAGTGCGCTTGAGGCTTGAGTAGTTGAATCAATCCTAACTAAAGAAAAACATATGTAATGCCACTTTCTTGTTAGGACCTGTCTGAGGCCTATGGCTCTAAAAAGCTTCTTTGGAAAGACTTGGCAAAAGCCAGTCTATCCTACAGGTTCCAAAGGAACTCTTGACCTTCACTTTTACAGCCCTGTACAGCGATAAAGACTTATTACAGGGCCTTGATTGCATCTACATAGTAGATGCTGACTGGAGGGGCAAACTTATGGCTAGAATGGTTCAGCCAACCCTAACTATTGCTACTTTCTTAAATTTTAAGATATTTCTGAGGCCGTTGACTCAAACAGGCTTCTTTGGACAGACTTGGCTCAAAACACACCATTTCTAATGGTTCCAAATGAACCCTGGGCTTTACCCTTGAACCTCAATACAGGGACAGTTTCATAGTTTTAAGGTTGAAAGACACAGGTCCATCAAGTTCAACCTAAAAGCTAATGTGTTGATCCAGAGGAAGGCAAAAACCCCATGAGGCAGATGCTAATTGCCCCATATTAGGGGAAAAATTCCTTCCCGACTCCACATATGGCAATCAGACTAGTTCCCTGGATCAACGTCCCATAACAAAATCTAGTACGGATAACCTGTAATTTTATATTATTCAAGAAAGGCACACACATGCCCTCCTTGAATTTTTTTTTAGAAAATTAAGTATTTCAAGTTCATGTGGTAGACAGTTTCATAACCTCATTGCTCACACAATAAAAATTTGCCAACTAACTTCCTTTAGACAAAGTGAATTAGGATCTTTATGCTAGAGTAATTGAATTAACTCTAACTGAAATAGATTAATGCTTTTTTCCTAAATGTTGAAATTTGTTTAAATGCATCAGCTCAAAAAGGGTTTCTTGGACAGACTTGGCGCAAGCTACTCCATTCTGCAGATCCCAAGGGAACCCTGGCCTTTACCATTACACCCCTGTACAGGGATAGATACTTACCATAGGCCCAGGGCTGCATCTACAGAGTAGCTGCTGACCGGAGGAGCGTGCTTGAGGCTATAGTGGTTGATTCAACTCTAACTAAAGCTTTTTTTTCCTAAATACTGGGATCTGTTTAAGGCTGTTGGCTCAAACAGACTTCCTCGGACAGACTTGGCGCAAGCTACTCCGTTCTGCAGATCCCAAGGGAACCCTGGTTTTCACCATTACACCCCTGTACAGGGATAGATACTTACCATAGGCCCAGGGTTGCATCTACTGAGTAGCTGCTGGCCGGTGGAGTGCGCTTGAAGCTTGAGTAGTTGAATCAATCCTAACTAAAGAAAAACCTATGTAATGCCACTTTCTTGTTAGGACCTGTCTGAGGCCTATGGCTCAAAAAAGCTTCTTTGGAAATACTTGGCAAAAGCCAGTGTATCCTACAGGTTCCAAAGGAACTCTGGCCTTCACTCTTACAGCCCTGTACAGCGATAAAGACTTATTACAGGGCCTTGATTGCATCTACATAGTAGATGCTGACTGGAGGGGCAAACTTAAGGCTAGAATGGTTCAGCCAACCCTAACTATTGCTACTTTATTAAATGTTAGGATATTTCTGAGGCTGTTGGCTCAAACAGGCTTCCTCGGACAGACTGGGCGCAAAACACACCATTTCTGATGGTTCCAAATGAACCCTGGGCTTCACCCTTGAACCTCAATACAGGGACAGTTTCATAGTTTTAAGGTTGAAAGACACAAGTCCATCAAGTTCAACCTAAAAGTTAATGTGTTGATCCAGAGGAAGGCAAAAACCCCATGAGGCAGATGCTAATTGCCCCATATTAGGGGAAAAATCCCTTCCCGACTCCACATATGGCAATCAGACTAGTTCCCTGGATCAACGTCCCTTAACAAAATCTAGTACGGATAACCTGCAATTCTATATTATTCAAGAAAGGCACACACATGCCCTCCTTGAATTTTTTTTAGAAAGTTAAGTATTTCAAGTTCGTGTGGTAGAGAGTTCCATAACCTCATTGCTCACACAATAAAAATTTGCCAACTAACTTCCTTTAGACAAAGTGAATTAGGGTCTTTATACTAGAGTAATTGAATTAACTCTAACTGAAATAAATGAATGCTTTTTTCCTAAATGTCGAAATTTGTTTAAATCCATTAGCTCAAAAAGGCTTTCTCGGACAGATTTGGCGCAAGCTACTCCATTCTGCAGATCCCAAGGGAACCCTGGCCTTTACCATTACACCCCTATACAGGGATAGATACTTACCAAAGGCCCAGGGCTGCATCTACAGAGTAGCTGCTGGCCGGAGGGGCGAGCTTGAGGCTATAGTGGTTGATTCAACTCTAACTAAAGCTTTTTTTTCCCCTAAATACTGGGATCTGTTTAAGGCTGTTGGCTCAAACAGACTTCCTCGGACAGACTTGGCGCAATCTACTCCATTCTGCAGATCCCAAGGGAACCCTGGCTTTTACCATTACACCCCTGTACAGGGATAGATATTTACCATAGGCCCAGGTTTGCATCTACAGAGCAGCTGCTGTCCGGAGGAGTGCGCTTGAGGCTTGAGTAGTTGAATCAATCCTAACTAAAGAAAAACCTATGTAATGCCACTTTCTTGTTAGGACCTGCCTGAGGCCTATGTCTCAAAAAAGCTTCTTTGGAAAGACTTGGCAAAAGCCAGTCTATCCTACAGGTTCCAAAGGAACTCTTGCCTTCACTCTTACAGCCCCGTACAGTGATAAAGACTTATTACAGGGCCTTGATTGCATCTACATAGTAGATGCTGACTAGAGGGGCAGACTTAAGGCTAGAATGGTTCAGCCAACCCTAACTATTGCTACTTTCTTAAATGTTAGGATATTTCTGAGGCCGATGGCTCAAACAGGCTTCCTTGGACAGACTGGGCGCCAAACACACCATTTTACTTTTGGCAGTGTGGACATTGGCCAAGTCCTGCTGGAAAATGACATTTCCATCTCCAAAAAGCTTGTCGGCAGAGGGAAGCATGAAGTGCTCTACAATGTCCTGGTAGACGGGTGCGCTGACTTTGGTCTTGATAAAGCACAGTCGACCTACACCAGCAGATGACATGGCTCCCCAAACCATCACTGATTGTGAAAACTTCACACGAGACCTCAAGCAGCTTGGATTGTGGCCTCTCCACTCTTCCTCCAGACTCTGGGACCTTGATTTCCAAATTAAATGCAAAATTTACTTTCATCGGAAAATAACACCTTGGACCACTGAGCAACAGTCCAGGTGTTTTTCTCCTTGGCCCAGGTAAGATGCTTCTGGCGTTGTCTATTGGTGATGAGTGGCTTGACACAAGGAATGTGACACTTGTATCCCATGTCTTGGATACGTCTGTGTGTGGTGGCTCTTGAAGCAATGACTCCAGCAGCAGTCCACTCCTTGTGAATCTTCCCCAAATGTTTGAATGGCCCTTCCTTAATAATCTTTTCAAGGCTGCGGTTATCCCGGTTGCTTGTGCACCTCTTCCTACCACACTTTTTCTTTCCACTCAACTTTCCATAAATATGCTTGGATACAGCACTCTGTTAACAGCCAGCTTCTTTAGCAATGACCTTTTGTGGTTTACACTACTTGTGGAGTGCGTCAATGACTGCCTTCTGGACATCTGTCAAGTCAGCAGTCTTCCCCATGATTGTGGAGCCTACTGAAACAGACAAAGGGACCTTTTTAAATGCGTAAGAAGCCTTTGCAGGTGTTTTTTGCTAATTATTCTAATTTACTGAGATAATGACTTTGTGTTTTCATTGGCTGTAAGCCATCATTATCAACATTAACAGAAATAAACACTTAAAATAGATCACTCTGTAATGACTCTGTATAATATATGAGTTTCACTTTTTGGATTGAAGAACTGAAATAAATTAACTTTTTGATGATATTCTAATTTTGTGAGAAGCACCTGTATGTTTGATGCATCTCATTAGCTAAGCTCAACCTCTTCCTTGCTTCACCTCAATTTGAGCCATAAATTGTGATATTTCATTTTGGTGCATTTTATGACTCCTTTTTGTCACACTTTTCTCATAACTATTTTTTTTATAACTGAGGGAAATTAACAAAATCTTATTTGTTGTACTCAAGTTTTCACAGAAACATCTGATAAAGTGTTGACTTATTTTTCCTTTTGGCCCTCTATATATTTGAGTTTGACAGCCCTGATGTAGATGGATGATGATGTGGCAAGAAGGGGCAGAGGGGCAGAGCCTCCTGGCTCTCAGCTTCGCTCTCCACTGCTCACAGGAGACAGCAGTTACTTCACAAATGTAACTGATAGAAAAGATGTCACGTAAGAGGGGGTCAGGGGAGCGATGTGCTGCAGGAGGGGGAAGATTAGCCAGGGGAGTGGTGTGCTGCAGGGAGAGGAGGATTATGCAGGGGAGTGATGTAATGCAGGAGGAGAGGATTAGGCAGGGAAGCGATGTGCTGCAGGAAGAGCAATATTAGGCAGGGTAGTGATGTAATGCAGGAGGAGAGGATTAGGCAGGGAGAGATGTGTTGCCGGAGGGAGGGGAGTAATATGCTGCAGAAGAAGGAGGATTAGGCAGGGGAGTGATATAATGCAGGAGGGGGAGAATTAGGCGGGGATGGAGAGATGTGCTGCAGGAAGGTGAGGGGATTAGGCAGGGGTGCGATGTGCTGCAGAAAGGGGAGGGGATTAAGCAGGGGTGCAATGTGCTGCAGAATGGTGAGGGGATTAGGCAGGGGTGCGATGTGCTGCAGGAAGGGGAGGGGATTAGGCAGGGGTGCAATGTGCTGCAGGAGGGGGAGGCTTAGGCAGGGGAGCGATGTGCTGCAAGAAAAGGAGGATTAGGCAGGGGACTGATGAAATGCAGGAGAGAGGGGATTAGGCAGGAAGCGATGTGCTACAGGAGAGGGAGAATTAGGCAGGGTAGCAATGTGATGCAGAAGGAGTATTAAGCAGTTAGAGATGTGCTACAGAAATAACCAGTATATAGAGGTTGTTCCCTTTCAATAAATGAATGTCCCTAGCTGCAGGTCATTTAATTAAAAAAAAGAGGTTCCACCATCTCAGAGCTGCAGCAGCTCAGTGCGCTCAGCTGGGCAGTCCGTCTGATTACATTTGTTGGCTGCGGCAGTATTGAGGTGATGTCAGTGCCATACACAATCCCAGGAATGGGTCAGGACAGCACAGTTTGATTCTTTATACCTGCAGCCAGGGTCATTCATTTATTGAAATATCCCCTTAAAGCTGACGTACTACACCTCAAGAAATGTACTCCAGTCAAAAGATGGAGTCAATTTCAGTCCTAATTTACACCACTTTTCCAGCCTAATTTGTAATAAGTTTTCAGGTAAAGCTAAGCCACAAGCGGTCCAGATAAGCTCTGTTCACTATTTAAGAAGTTAAAAGAGTGGGAGTAAAAAGGTCAGAGTATTTAAATGTAAGTTGCGCAGGAATTTACTGAGATTCAAACAGTTGTGCAACACATTTCCGGAGAAAACTGCTTGATGAAAAATGTTCCTTGAATAATATAACATTTCAGGTTAGTGGTAATAGATTTTGTTATGTTACGTTGATCCAGGGAACTAGTCTGACTGCCATATGTGGAGTCGGGAAGGAATTTTTCCCCTAATATGGGGCAATTAGCATCTGCCTCATGGGTTTTTTGCCTTCCTCTGGATCAACACATTAGCTTTTAGGTTGAACTTGATGGACTTGTGTCTTTCAACCTTAAAACTATGAAACTGTCCCTGTATTGAGGTTCAAGGGTGAAGCCCAGGGTTCATTTGGAACCATCAGAAATGGTGTGTTTTGCGCCCAGTCTGTCCGAGGAAGCCTGTTTGAGCCAACGGCCTCAGAAATATCTTAACATTTAAGAAAGTAGCAATAGTTAGGGTTGGCTGAACCATTCTAGCCTTAAGTTTGCCCCTCCAGTCAGCATCTACTATGTAGATGCAATCAAGGCCCTGTAATAAGTCTTTATCGCTGTACAGGGCTGGAAGAGTGAAGGCCAGAGTTCCTTTGGAACCTGAAGGATAGACTGGCTTTTGCCAAGTCTTTCCAAAGAAGTTTTTTGAGCCATAGGCCTCAGAGAGGTCCTAACAAGAAAAAGGCATTAGATAGGTTTTTCTTTAGTTAGGATTGATTCAACTACTCAAGCCTCAAGCGCACTCCTCGGGCCAGCAGCTACTCTGTAGATGCAACCCTGGGCCTATGGTAAGTATCTATCCCTGTACAGGGGTGTAATGGTAAAAACCAGGGTTCCCTTGGGATCTGCAGAATGGAGTAGCTTGCGCCAAGTCTGTCCGAGGAAGTCTGTTTGAGCCAACAGCCTTAAACAGATCCCAGTATTTAGGAAAAAAAAGCTTTAGTTAGAGTTGAATCAACCACTATAGCCTCAAGCTCGCTCCTCCGGCCAGTTGCTACTCTGTAGATGCAGCCCTGGGCCTATGGTAAGTATCTATCCCTGTACAGGGGTGTAATGGTAAAGGCTAGGGTTCCCTTGGGATCTGCAGAATGGAGTAGCTTGCGCCAAGTCTGTCCGAGAAAGCCTTTTTGAGCTGATGGATTTAAACAAATTTCAACATTTAGGAAAAAAGCATTAATCTATTTCAGTTAGAGTTAATTCAATTACTCTAGCATAAAGATCCTAATTCACTTTGTCTAAAGGAAGTTAGTTGGCAAATTTTTATTGTGTGAGCAATGAGGTTATGGAACTCTCTACCACATGAACTTGAAATACTTAATTTTCTAAAAAAAATTCAAGGAGGGCATGTGTGTGCCTTTCTTGAATAATATAAAATTGCAGGTTATCCGTACTAGATTTTGTTATGGGACGTTGATCCAGGGACCTAGTCTGATTGCCATATGTGGAGTCGGGAAGGAATTTTTCCCCTAATATGGAGCAATCAGCATCTGCCTCATGGGTTTTTTGCCTTCCTCTGGATCAACACATTAGCTTTAAGGTTGAACTTGATGGACTTGTGTCTTTCAACCTTAAAACTATGAAACTGTCCCTGTATTGAGGTTCAAGGGTGAAGCCCAGGGTTAATTTGGAACCATCAGAAATGGTGTGTTTTGCGCCAAGTCTGTCCAAGGAAGCCTGTTTGAGCCAACGGCCTTAGACAGAACCCATCATTTGGTAATAAAAAAGCTGTAGTTAGAGTTATAGCCTCAAGCTCGCTCCTCTGGCCAGCAGCTACTCTGTAGATGCAACCCTGAGCATGTAGTAAGTCTCCATTCCAGTACAGGGGTGTAATGGTAAAAGTCAGGGTTCCTTTTGACCTGCTTATGCCAAGTCTGTCCGAGGAAGCCTTTTTGAGCTGATGGCTCTACACAGATCCTAATGTTTAGGAAAAAAGCTTTTGTTTATTTCAGTTAGATTAAAAGTAAAGCCAACAAAAGAGAATTTAACTTTCCCACAAAAATCAATTATTAATATAGCATTTACCTGCCCAGATCTCAGAACTAATGCACTATTAGGATGTAGCAATCCCATATAATTTTGTGTGCAGTTTTAATACTATGTAATTGACGCGCCCCCTGGGACATATTCCTTTTTGAGGGGAATACCCGGCACCGGATCAGATGCGGGGTTGTAGTCTCCGAGCGGCTGTGACCCGGTCCCGTGCCCAGGGCGTCAAGCTAAGTGTTATGTGGCAGCTTTACAGATGTTACTAAAGTTCTTTTGTGTCGACTACGCCACCCGTTGTGATGCGGTCACTGTGGCCGCCGCTGCTGCAGGGTCCGCTGAGGCTGATGGTGGGTGCGCAGCTTGGTGAAATAACCCCCAACGGGAGGGGTATAGCCTCAGAGGGGACAGGCGCAGAGGATGGGGGTTGTGGTGGTGCGATGCAGCCGGCAATGAAGACAGACTCGGGTTGTGCAGTTAAGGGTGTTTACTTACTGCTGATGTTGTACTGGTCACTCCAGCTGCTAGTGACCACCCGAGCCGTGCTGCGTCCACCAGGTCCTGGATCCGGCCAACCCCCAAACAAGTCCAGAGCGTGGCCCTGAGCTCTCCCTCTGTCCTTTCTTCAGCCGTCCCCACCAGTGATTCACCTAGGTCCAGCTCCCTCGGGCCTTCTTTTGGGACACCCTTGGCCCTGGGTTCCCTGACCCTTCATGTGGTGTGCCTTCGGGGTGAATGTGGTGGGTGACCGTGACAGACACTGCCCACGGTCTCCGGTCTCTGGCTGGGGAATGTCTTTGCCCCCACCAGCTTGGGTTCCGGTACCCTCTTGCTGACTCCTCACCCGGTGCTCTAATTTGGGTTCTTGGGTCCCTTCAGTCTTTCCCCTCTGGGTCTTTCTCTGCTCCACTCTCTCTCTCTCCAGGGCTGCTGTTTCCTTCTCCCTCCTCTCCAACTGACTTGTTCTCAGCGTCTGACCCTGATCTAAGTTGGTGCCCTCCTTATATATCCCTCTATGTGTGAGCTCAGGTGACCAGCACCCAATGAGCTCCTATCACTACCCAGACTGCTCCCCCTATCTGCCCCTACACTACATGGGATGTACCACCCCCCTCCCACTCCAGCCAGGAACAGGCTCGGTTGTACCTGCACATTTCTAAGTGGGAGTACCGTCGGCCTGCTCCTCTGGAATGGGATGTATGTAGTGCATGCAGTCTATCTGAGCTCAGTTCCACACTCCTTCCTTACCCGGGAGTGGAATATCACACCTCTGGGTTGAGGTGCAATACCCCTGTAGCAGCCGAATCCTCAGGGTGCTACATAATCACCCCCCTCCATTAATTGGTAATATGTGAGTAGTTGTCGCATCAGTATTTTGCACCTGTGTTGCTGTCATCGTTATTATATGGTATGATTAGTACTGAGACCTAGGCAGGTAAACACTGTTGCCCTTTTTTTGCTGTGATAATTCTTGAATTTTGGTGGGAATTTAAATTTGTCTTTGCTTTTAATGTTAGTGTAGGGACTCGCAAGTATGAGGACCCTTGACGCGGGTTGCGAGCTTGTGTATTTTGGCCAAAATATTTACTAATACCTCATATATATCATATATAATTTTTGCACGTTATTTTTATTCAGCGTGCAGCCAGACCCATCAATGTTGGCCTTGTAAACTAGGGTGTCTGTCTTCATGGGGTGCACTTAAAAAGTGCTCGGCAGCCCACCTAATCTAATAGTTTCGGCTTCACTAATAGGCTGTAAGCCAGACATTGTGCACTACCTGTGTGTGACCAGTGCCCTATACAAGGCTTATTTGTGTGCAGTTTTAATACTGAGCAATCACCCCCTCCATGAATTGGTAGGTTGTGAGTGGTTGTCTCATCAATATTTTGCACCTGTGTTGCTGACTTCTTCATTATATGGGTTTGCTGCATCCTTGTAATTATTGTTGCTGTATTTGCGGTGTTAATTCTTGAATTTTGGTGGGAACTTTAATTCCTTGTTTTTGTGACTTTGCTTTTAATGTTAGTGTAGGGACTCGCAAGTATGAGGACCCTTGAGCAGGTTGCGAGCTTGTATATTTTGGCCAAAATATCGACCAATACCTCATATATATCATATATATTTTTTACATGCTATTTTTATTCAGGGTGCAGCCAAGCCCATTTACAGGTGCATCTCACAAAATTAGAATATCACCAGAAAAGTTAATTTATTTCATTTCTTCAGTACAAAAAGTGAAACTCTTATATTATGTAGAGCCATTACAAACAGAGTGATCTATTTCAAGTGTTTATTTCTGTTAATGTTGATGATTATGGCTTACAGCCAATGAAAACTCAAAAGTCATTATTTCAATTAATTAGAATACCTTATAACAACAGCTTGAAAAATGTTTTTAAAATCCAAAATGTTATCCTACTGAAAAGTATGTTCAATAAATGCCCTCAATACTTGGTCGGGGATCCTTTTACATCAATTACTGCATCAATGCGGCAATGTGGCATGGAGGGATCAGCCTGTGGCACTGCTGAGGGGTTATGGAAGCCCAGGTGGCTTTGATAGAAGCCTTCAGCTCGTCTGCATTGTTGGGTCTGGTGTCTCTCATTTTCCTCTTGACAATACCCCATAGATTCTTTATGGGGTTAAGGTCAGGCCAGTTTGCTGCCAATCAAGCACAGTGATACTGTTGTGTTTAAACCAGGTATTAGTACTTTTGTCAGTGTGGACAGGGGCCAAGTCCTGCTGGAAAATGAAATTTCCATCTCCAAAAAGCTTGGCGTAGCTAAGGTTTTGGTTCAGGGGGCCGAAACTTCTGAGTGGGCCTCTAACCAGGTAACCCTGATTACAACTATAGCGGCGCACCCAGATAGTGGATGTAGGAAAACCTCAGCAGATGACCGCGCTGTTACTAAAAATAATCTCTATACAAAGACCAGCACTGATATTACCGCCATATGGTGACATATATTGATTGATGCCAGTCCTGCAGAACATATAAGAGATCACAGCTCAGTTTTATATAGTACCTTACAGCTGACGTTCTTTCTGATTAAATTGTTCACTTTTCCCGTGTTTTCCATCTGGCCCAGACCGACACGACAACTTCTCCAGCCAGGGCTCAGAGTCTCAGGTCTGCAGAGATCACAACAAAGACACATTTGACTCCTTACATTTCAGGCACTGACCAGATCTATCCCCAACCTGCACAAACTTCTCGTCCTGCTGATACCCCAATACTGAGCCTCTGCTGCAAAATGTGTCCCTATTACTGCACCTACTGTGTGCCCTCTAGATGGTAAAACAAACCTCTAAAATAAAGTAATGCCGTGTGCAAGTGTCCTAGAAAACAGTGCCCACATTGTGCCCCCTAGAAAGTAATAGTGCCCCTTCGACAGTCACGATAACCTGAGTTCCCCTATAACAATAAGTGCCCACCTAAGATTTAATAATGTCCTGAGTCTCCCCCCATGTAGAGCTCCGCTCTAACCAGTATGATGTTCTCCTATTCACGATATAATTCCCCCTCACTGTATAGTACCCCCACAAAGTATACTGACCCCTTAGTAGCCCCCAAGCTGATGGCTCCAACACTGTATGATGGCCTCCACACTATACAAAGACCCCACATTATCTCCCACACTGTATGATGGCCCCCACACTGTTCAAAGAACCCACATTATCTCCCACACTGTATAAATAGCCTACATATAGTATAATGCACCAGATAATCCTCAATATAGTATAATGCACTCCCCATAGTCCTTCGTATAGTATAATGCGCCCCCATAGGCAGAGTCTGTAGTAAAATGCTCCCCCATTGACAGAGTCTGTAGTATAATGCTCCCCCCCATAGTCAAAATCTGTAGTATAATGCTCCCCCCCTTCTCATAGGCAGAGTCTGTAGTATAATGCCCCCCCTTCCTCATAGGCAGAATCTGTAGTATAATGCCCCCCCATCTCATAGGCAGAGTCTGTAGTATAATGTGCCCCCCCTCCTCATAGGCAGAGTCTGTAGTATAATGCCCCCCCATCTCATAGGCAGAGTCTGTAGTAAAATGCACCCCCCATAGGCAGAGTCTGTAGATTAATGCTCCCCCTCTTATAGGCAGAGTCTGTAGTACAATGTCCCCCCCCATAGGCAGAGTCTGTAGTATACTGCTCTCCCCTGCTCATAAACAGAGTCTGTAGTATAATGCCCCCCATAGGCAGAGTCTGTAGTATAATGCCCCCCCGTAGACAGAGTTTTTAGTATAATGCTCCCCCCTCCCCATAGACAGTCTGTAGTATAATGCCCCCCCTCCCCATAGGCAGAGTCTTTAGTATAATGCCCCCCCTCTCTGTGGGCAGAGTCTTTAGTATAATGCTCCCCCATAGGCAGAGTCTGTAGTATAATGCACCTCCCCCTTCCCATAGGCAGAGTCTGTAATATAATGCCGCCCCCCTCCCGGCAAAAAATAAATAAACAGTACTCATCTCTCCTCCTGGTTCCCTCACTGCTCAGAGCACCCAGCCCGCACACATCTTCAGCACAGCGGGCCGGGCACCAAGTGATGATGTCAGAGACGTCAGTCACAGAAGGGACTAATGGGAGAGAGATCCGCGCTCCCTCTCATCAGTAAACTTGCGGCGGTGACGGGCGGTGGGGCCCGATGCTGGCACCAGGGGCATGCCAGATACAGTTACACTGGCGTAGCCCTGGATGGGCCCCCTAAGAGCGAGGGGCCCGGGGCCACCGCCCCCTTTGCCCCCCTGGTAGCTATGATACTGTGGCGGAGGGAAGCATGAAGTGCTCTAAAATTTCCTGGTAGACGGCTGCGCTGACTTTAGTGTTGAAAAAACACAGTGGATCTACACCAGCAGATGACACGGCTCCCCAAACCATCACTGATTGTGGAAACTTCACACTAGACCTCAAGCAGCTTGGATTGTGGCCTCTCCACTCTTCTTCCAGACTCTGGGACCTTGATTTCAAATGAAAATTGGAACTCTGGGACCTTGTGGAGTGTGTCAATGACTGCCTTCTGGACATCTGTCAAGTCAGCAGTCTTCACCATGATTGTGGAGCCTACTGAAACAGACTAAGGGGCCTTTTTAAATGCTTAGGAAGTCTTTGCAGGTGTTTTTTGTTAATTATTTTAATTTACTGAGTTAATGACTTTTGTGTTTTCATTGGCTGTAAGCCATAATCATCAACATTAACAGAAATAAACACTAGAAATAGATTACTGTGTTTGTAATGACTCTATATAATATATGAGGTTCACTTTTTGCATTGAAGAACTGAAATAAATTAACTTTTTGATGATATTCTAATTTTGTGAGATGCACCTATATGTTATGGCCTTGTAAATTAGAGTGTCTATCTTCATGGGGTGCACTTAAATAGTGCTGGGCAGCCCGTGTTCTGGCTTCATCTGCGAATTTAGCTATCCAGGGAATCTAGTCACTTTATGTGTATATCAGTTCTGACATTATGTTGCTTGCATTTGAATCCTGTCTATTTTTTATTGTTTGATAACTGCACTGTCTGCTAGTGATTTAATGTATTTGCTCTAGTTTCAATTTGCAATGCATTATGGGAAAGTTCCAAGAGCATTGTGAGACAGTTCTTGTTGCATTGTGGTCCTGTTCTTGTCACAGTTTGGGCAGCGACCATTATTTCCTCTTCTCTTCTGATCGAGAAGTTCCCTTATCACTCATCTTGTAAAGTGGCACAGAGCGGTAGTCGTGACTGAACGTCTGTCTGATTTCGCTCTGGCACTTTACAGACAATGGGTGTCCCAGTCCCAGTGTGCTCTAGGGTGTGGGGTGCAGCACACTCTCTTGAAGGCCGCAGGCCTCCACTGCCTTCAGGCTTCTGTCCTCAGAAGCCACCGCACACAATTTAGGGGACACAAAGTTCTTTGTAACAGTCAAACATATACTTGACAGTTCAAGTTCATCAGGTGGGTACAGATGGGATAAGGCACAGCAATTCACATTATCCTCCTTCTTAGCATAACTCCTCTTCAGCCCTGTTGCTAGCTCATCCTGTATTTCTCGTCCACCTCTACAGTGCACCCGGGACTGGCCTTCAACTTCCATCTATGCAGGTCCCTGTCCATCTTCCTTTGTACTTCAGAGCACACAAAGTGTCCGGCAGCTCCTATGCCAGACCTTAGGCTCTGGACCTGACTGGAGCGACTGCTCTGGATCCCAGTAATGCCTCCCACTGCCTGGAACAAGTGACACATGCTGCCCCTAGCAGCCCACCGCACCTGAACTTGACCTTCACTATGCACTTCACTAACTCTCACTGAACTCACACTATTCTGACTCCATGACTAAGCTGCAAGCATAGGGCGCTGTGAGACACCGTTTCTAGGCTGTCTCTTTACCGTACTCACACATAGTGATGTCTTCAGATAGTTTAACTCGACTGCAAGAAGCACATTGTTGAAGATTCAGAAGAAGATTTATTTTCTAGCAGAATACTCGATGATGTGCAAATGTACAGCAGGTAAAAAGACTTTTTTAGAAACGGGCTGGAAGCACATAAGCTTCTAACATGGCTGAAGATGGTGAATGAGGAAGAAGAATGGAGAAGAAGGGAGGGGTTACTGATGTGTCACCCTGGCCTGGATGCCACAAAATGTAATAAAGCTGTGTCTGAGAGCAAGGGGGAGGTTCTCTAGTCAGGGGAACATTAGCATGCAGTACCTCCTGTCTCAGGCCAGTAGGGGGAGCAGGCTGCCCCTATAAAAGTTGGTGCTGGGGGCAGGGTTAGAAAGAACTGGATGGCCTGTCTCAGCACTGAGACGTGTCCCAGAGTGGAGCAGGGACAGAAAGTTGATTGCACCTAAGAGGAAGTGTGGCAGTAGGAGAGCCACCAGCCAGAGACGAGAGGCGAAGAGAGCCTGTCTTGGCAAATCAGAGACTGACCTTACCAGACTTTGGTGTCTGAGGCTGGAAGGATTCCACATCCCCCAGCAGAGAACCAGTCCGCAAGGAACTGTATATTCCTTGGCCTAAGAAGCCTGGAGGCCCTGCCACAACCGAAGGGACCAGTAAAGCCGTACAAGGCTGGGAGCAGAAAGGAACCCACGTCGCAGGCCATACAGGCGAGAATACACGGAAAGCTCGGAAACGTGGGCTGTTACCCTATCAGGAGGAGATAGCCAGAAGGAGCGCAGAAAGCACGGTAGGCCTACACCCTCACCCTGACCAGGGCCAATTTCCCCGTTGCTCTCAGACATCCAGGTCCCCCTCCTAGCTGGGACTGCTTATGGGTCAATTTACCTGTTCTAGTAAAGACCCTGGACTGCAACCTGTTGTCTGTGTGCTCCTTGCTTCTCCAGCACTATCAGCACTGGGACCCTCACTACCATCACTCCCACCATCCATTATACTGCCCTGGGGACGCACTCTTCCCGTGGGGAGTCACACTACCCTAGCTGCACACCTCATCAGCCCCAGCGGTCTGCATGCAGCGGCGGTTCCTAATAACCGCAATCCACGGGTGGCGTAGTCGGACATTATCAGCAGAACGTAGCAGACTACCATTGGCCTGACCACCCTGAGCCATGGAACCGGGTCGCCACTACTACTCCCATCGTCCCCCCTATTGCCCGGATCCGAGTGCCCCACAGCCCAGGGGGCGAGTCAGCTTTGGCGTAGTCGGCAGGATTTCGTGCCCGCAACCACCGGGTACTGCGTGCCTGAAAAAGACTTTTGTAACTTACCTGTGGCGAAGTTTCCCGCCGTCCGGTGTCGTTTCCCGCCATCCGGAGCCGATTCCCGCCATCAGACGCCATCTTGGACCGTTTCCTGCCGTCTTCTGCCGTCTTCCCGCCATCCGCAGCTGTTTCCCGCCATCGGACGCCATCTTCAGGACGCCGCGCGGGAAGAAGAGGGGCGTGGACGTCAAAACCGCCCGAGATCCGAAGCTCCGCCCCACGCACCGACGCTGCGCAAGGTCCTGGAAGGGAGAGAGAGCGACGCTGACGTCATCAGGACGCGACGCCAGGTCCTCGTCCATAGCAGCAGCAGCGGAGCCGCGGCCTACAGAAGAGGATCGTCGGAAGGTAGGCCACTCTTGACTAGGGGGGAGGAAGATGTCGGAGACAGAGGCGCCCACTACCACCAACGCAGCTGCAGCAGCGGTGATGCCCTATTCCCTGCCCTACATCCCTGGAGCGGCCTGGCTGCCCAAATATTCAGGGGAGCCCCATGCCCTAACTGACTTCAAGGAAAGGCTATACAGTTTTTTCCAGGTTTACCCCCTGACAGAGGAACAGAAGGTCAGCATACTAACAGGGCAGTTAACTGGCGCAGCCCAAAGGGAGGTAAAATCATGGCCCACTGAGGAGAAAAGGACTGTGAAAGGTATTCTGTCCCGGCTGCGGGGTACCTTTGACACACGTACCTCCGCTGAAATTAAAATGAGGTTCTATGGATGTAAGCAGCGGGCACAGGACAGCATCAGAGACTATGCCCTAAATCTGCAGGAAGCCTTGAGGGCTATTCAACAAACTGACCCTGGCAGTGTGCAGGAAACGGAAAAGCTGCTAACAGAACAATTCATAGAAGGTCTGCTGTCTAGCGCCCACAGGGCCCAACTGAGCCTCATGTTCTTTCAGAACCCCGACTTGACCTTTGCCCAATTTAAGGACAGGGCCATAAGGGTGCTCCGTGAATCTGCAACCAGTGGCGCTATAAACCCCCGGCGCCCTGCTCTCACCAACCACCAGGAGGCGGCGCCCTCCTCTATGGATCCCGTGGGGGCTGATACACAGGCCCTGAACCAAGCCCCGTCGAAAGACCTGCACCACCAAGTCCAGGAGCGTCGCGGCGTTGACCAGGACCGTCCAGGCGTTGCAAGTGGACCCGTCAAGACCCATCGAGCTGGCTTCAAGTCCGGAGGATGTCCCGTGGCGTCGACAGAGGAGGATCCCGTCATTCCGAGGGAGGCCCACAGACCGCTACGCAGAGGATGGACATCCCATTTGCCGTCGATGCAATCAGCCCGGACACATTTCCAGGTACTGTAATTTAAACGGGTCCAACCTGGGGCAGAGGGCCAACCCCCAGACATAAGATCACCAGGCCCTTACAATTGGCGTAATAAGTACGTTGGGGGGCGCCCGGTTTTACCCGTGGTGCTGGACGGTATCCCCATGAGCGCCTTGCTGGATACTGGGTCACAAGTAACCACTATCCCTTATGTACTTTTTAAGCAGTATTGGACTGATGCTGATATCACACGGTATCCAGACAGTAACTTCAGCATCATCGCCAGTAATGGCTTACCCGTGCCGCAGATGGGGTTCAAGGAGATGACCATTAAAATTGGTAAAGTTGAACTACCGGCACAGGGAGTGATTATTGTGGACATTGACCGTCGTGAAAGTCACCCTAAAATAACTGTGGGTACTAACGTAATTGAAAATTGTCTTTCAGAGGTAATTGTGATCTTACAACAGGTGGCGGTGAATGCTAGTTCCAGCCAACAGAGAGTCCTCAACAAGGAAATAAAAGCCCTGATGAGACGGCAGCAGGTAGAACTGTCTGGTGGTGAGATCGGTAGCGTAAGAATGAGTGACCCATTCCCCATTTCCATGCCTCCCAAAAGTGAAATGATGATCTGGTGTCGGACTGCAATTGGGTTGAGAGGTAGAGACTACCAAGCCATGGTAGAACCCGTGTACTCAGACAGCAGGCCCACCATTTTGACAGCCCGGGGGGTGGTTGATGTCCGTCATGGGAGGGTGCCCATCCGCATCCTCAACATTGGGGAGAGGGAAGTACACTTACCCAGGTACGCTACGCTCGCCAAACTGTTTGTCGTCGAACACAAAGCTATCAGGGCCGTGGAACCCTTGCCTCCATCTCCACAGGCGGAGGGTAATGGCTCCCAGAAACAAAAGGAGGACTGGTGCCAGAAACTGCATGTGGGTGCTGACTCCACTCCCCTGCACCAAAAACAAGGAGTCTACCGGGTGGTACAGGAGTACGAGAGTCTTTAGTAAGCACCCGCTGGACTTCGGCAGAGTAAAGGGGATAGAACACCACATCCCCACAGGGAGCCACCCACCAATAAAAGAGAGACACAGGCCTGTACCCCCTGCAAACTACCAGAACGCAAAGGGCATGCTAAGAGAGATGAAAGAAGCTGGGGTCCTTAGAGACAGCTGTAGCCCCTGGGCAGCCCCCTTGGTTCTGGTCAAAAAGAAAGACGGCACCATGAGAATGTGCGTCGACTATAGACAAATCAACCGTATCACCCACAAAGACGCATATCCGATGCCTACAATAGAAGAGTCTTTAGCCGCACTAAAATCAGCTAACTTCTTTTCTACTTTGGACCTTACTAGCGGGTACTGGCAGGTTCCTGTGGCAGAGGCTGACAAGGAGAAGACCGCCTTCACCACCCCGATGGGACTGAGTGAGTTCAACTGTATGCCTTTCGGGCTCTGCAACGCACCAGGGACCTTCCAGCGGCTGATGGAATGCTGTCTAGGGCACCGAAACTTCGAGACGGTCCTCCTTTACCTGGACGACTTGATCGTCTATTCGAAAACCTACGAGGACCATCTAAAGCACCTGGCCGAGGTGTTCGAAGCCCTGGCAGGCTACGGCCTGAAGGTGAAACCATCGAAGTGTCACCTGCTGAAACCAAAGGTCCAGTACCTAGGGCACGTGGTAAGTGCGGAAGGAGTAGCCCCCGACGCTGACAAGGTCACGGCAATCAAGAGCTGGCCAAGCCCCTCAAACATCAAGGAGGTGAGACAGTTTCTCGGGTTGGTAGGCTACTACCGAAGGTTCATCCCCGGGTCCACTAAGATGGCAGCTCCTATGCAGGACCTCCTAATCGGACAGTCTAATCCAGAAGTCAAAAGCCACCCTTCAAGTGGGATAAACCGGAAGAGGAGTCCTTCCGCCAGTTGAAGATGGCCCTCACGGGGGATGAGATCCTGGCCTACCCTGATTATGGCCAGCCTTTTATTCTCCACACGGACGCCAGTAATGTGGGACTGGGAGCTGTACTGTCCCAAAACCAACAGGGCAGAGAACGGGTGATCGCATACGCCAGCCGGAAGCTGAGGCCCACCGAGAGGAACCCAGAGAATTACAGCTCCTTCAAGCTAGAATTCTTGGAGGTAGTGTGGGCCGTGACGGAACGCTTCAAGCATTACCTGGCCTCCGCAAAGTTCACCGTGTACACGGACAACAACCCGTTGACACACCTGGACAATGCAAGACTGGGTGCCCTAGAACAGCGGTGGATGGCCCGTCTCTCCAACTATGACTTCGTGATCAAGTACCGGGCCGGCAAAACCAATGCCAATGCTGACGCCCTATCGAGGATGCCTCACTTACCTGAAGGTGACGAAGACCCAGAAGAGCTGGAGGAGGTAGAACTCCCCGCGTTTCACCGGTATGGAGCCGCTCAATACTCCCACCGTGTGAAGGAGGAGGATCTGACAACCGTGATGATAAATCCCCTACCTCACCACAGATGGGCCGAGACCCAAGATAGTGACCCTGCCATCCGCCTGGTGAAAGATCTGCTGACCCAGGAAGACGCCCGCATGGATCCGGATGCTCCAGAGGAAGCCAAGCAGCTGTGGAAGGAGAAGAGCAAGCTGTTCCTCTACGAAGGCAAGTTGTGCAGAAGGATTGTCAACCACCGGACGCATGAGCTGACCTGGCAAGTCGTGGTCCCAAGGCGAGATGCAGCTATGGTCCTGGGGGCTTACCATGACAGAGCGGGGCACTTCGGTTGGAAGAAACTGGAGTTCCTGCTAAGAGGAAGGTTCTTTTGGGTCGGCATGAGAGGAGCTGTAGAAAAGTGGTGCAGAGACTGTGGCCCTTGTCACCTGAGGAGGAAGGACCGCACCAGCCAGAAGACACCCTTGAGGCCCATCGTCACCACGCAGCCTCTTGAGCTGGTAGCTCTGGACCACGTCAAATTGGCTCCAAGCCGGTCTGGATACATCTATGCCCTGACAATCGTGGACCACTATTCCCGTTTTCTAGTGGTGGTCCCGGTAAAGGACTTGACAGCCCAAACAGCGGCCAGAGCCTTCCAGCAATATTTCTGCCGTCCACACGGGTATCCGGAACAGGTCCTGACAGACCAGGGTCCAGCGTTCGAGGCTGAAATCTTCCAGGAGTTCTGCAACCTCTATGGCTGTAAGAAGATTCGTATAATGCCTTACCACCCCCAAACTAACGGGATGTGTGAGAAGATGAACAATATAGTCATTGATCTCCTGAAGACGTTGCCCCTGGAGGAACGCAGCCTGTGGCCAGAAAAACTGCCAGACCTGATAGACTTATACAATGACATCCCGGTGAATGCTACCAACTGCACCCCGGCTTACCTGATGCGAGCTAGACCAGGTAAGCTGCCCGTAGACCTGGAGATGGGAGTCCTAATACCTGAGGACACCTCCCCGGATGCGGACTGGGATACGGAAAGGCAACTGCAGTACAAGAAGGTACAGTAGAGTGTGGAGAAGAGCCTGGCCCAGGTGAGAGAAAGGCAAGAAAAACTCTTCAACCAACACGCCCCTGCTGGTCCCCTAGAACCTGGTGAGCAAGTGCTGAAGCGGAAGAGAAGGCTACATAAGTTGGACGACCAGTGGGAAAGGAAACCCTACACCGTACTGCAGTCTGACCACGACAACCCAAAGGTGTGCGTAATCACCAAGGACGGAGGAGAAACCACTAGTGTCGTCTCCAGAGACCACCTCAAAAGATGCCCCGAGCAACTCCGTAGTGCAGAAGAGGATCAGAGTGACCTTGAACCCGCAGAGGACAAGGAAGAAATGATCAGCACCGTTCTCGGAGAGTTCCCTCAGTCCTGGACTCGCATAAATGATGCCATAGTGGTACCCGTCCTGCATTTCCTGCAACCGGCCCAGCAACAGCCAACACCAGAGCCGGAAGGTGAAGAGGAGCAAGCGGTTCCAGAGGCAGAAGAGCCTGTACCAGCAGCCCAGGAGAGTCAACCCTCTGCTGACAGTGAGCCTGCCATGCCTGCGGTAAGCCAAAGGACCCGCAGACAGCTGCCTGCCCTACCTGTACACCCAGCTGGTAGCTGTACCCCTAACGCTAGTGGGGAAAGCCAGGTTGGTCCACCACCAGACAGTGGGTTAAGGAGGTCAACCAGGAGCACAAAGGGGCTGATACCCGCTCGCTGGAGAATATAGAGTGTACTAAAATTGTAAATAACCTTGTTGCCAAATGTTGAAATGTTTGCCAAAGTTACCTGCATGTTTATTAATAGTGTGTTTCAGTTTCTTGCAGCTACCGTAAGGACTCAAAGGTTATGGACTTTTTATAACCGGGACCTTGTATGGACAGCATTCGGAGCCTAACCCAGGAATGAACTAAGACTGTAAAGGACTTGGGGTAGGACAGACCCCCACCTGGTTAAGGCTCCCCGTTGTATTGGTGATATGGACACCCGGTCACAGGCCACACTGTGACCTTAAGAACTCAATTTGTGCGTCGTCTGTCTATTAATGTTTTATGGTTATGCATATTGTCTTTGTTTATTGTTTAGTCCCGGAGTACTAAATTTCACTAGGGGGGAATGTGTCACCCTGGCCTGGATGCCACAAAATGTAATAAAGCTGTGTCTGAGAGCAAGGGGGAGGTTCTCTAGTCAGGGGAACATTAGCATGCAGTACCTCCTGTCTCAGGCCAGTAGGGGGAGCAGGCTGCCCCTATAAAAGCTGGTGCTGGGGGCAGGGTTAGAAAGAACTGGATGGCCTGTCTCAGCACTGAGACGTGTCCCAGAGTGGAGCAGGGACAGAAAGTTGATTGCACCTAAGAGGAAGTGTGGCAGTAGGAGAGCCACCAGCCAGAGACGAGAGGCGAAGAGAGCCTGTCTTGGCAAATCAGAGACTGACCTTACCAGACTTTGGTGTCTGAGGCTGGAAGGATTCCACATCCCCCAGCAGAGAACCAGTCCGCAAGGGACTGTATATTCCTTGGCCTAAGAAGCCTGGAGGCCCTGCCACAACCGAAGGGACCAGTAAAGCCGTACAAGGCTGGGAGCAGAAAGGAACCCACGTCGCAGGCCATACAGGCGAGAATACACTGAAAGCTCGGAAACGTGGGCTGTTACCCTATCAGGAGGAGATAGCCAGAAGGAGCGCAGAAAGCAAGGTAGGCCTACACCCTCACCCTGACCAGGGCCAATTTCCCCGTTGCTCTCAGACATCCAGGTCCCCCTCCTAGCCGGGACTGTTTATGGGTCAATTTACCTGTTCTAGTAAAGACCCTGGACTGCAACCTGTTGTCTGTGTGCTCCTTGCTTCTCCAGCACTATCAGCACTGGGACCCTCACTACCATCACTCCCACCATCCACTATACTGCCCTGGGGCCGCACTCTTCCCGTGGGGAGTCACACTACCCTAGCTGCACACCTCATCAGCCCCAGCGGTCTGCATGCAGCGGCGGTTCCTAATAACCGCAACTCCACGGGTGGCGTAGTCAGACATAAACATCAGCACATAACGGACTACCACTGGCCTGACCACCCTGAGCCACGGAACCGGGTTGCCACTACTACTCCCATCGTTCCCCTACTGCCCGGATCCGAGTGCCCCACGGCCCAGGGGGCGAGTCACTGACATCACAGCTACATCTGAGAGAGACAGGGAGAGACAAAGGACAAACTTATAAGAAAGGAAAACCTAACTGCATAGCAACAAAACAGCAACTTAATGATAGTGCAATATGGTCTGTAAGATTCCCAAATCATGGGACATGGCGCACACTATCAGGAAGTGCCCCTCTTTTTATTAACACTAGTGCCCATCCACTGCACTAGTTCTATCAATAACTATTTCCTATCTCATATACTAAACCTATTATCCTTATCCTATGTGTTATGCAATTCAAAAATTCTATAAACAAATTAGGAAATCCCAGAATTATAATAGAAACCCTAAAATACAAATGTTATTAAATCTCATTAAAAGCGGGACATATATCACCCTAAGTGAAAACAAATTAGTCACACCCCTAACGATAGACCCTTATTCAGACTGCTGGAAGAGGCACTTCTCAATCAGAGGCAGGCCACACCCATTGAGTACTATATACAGTGGGTACGGAAAGCATTCAGACCCCTTTACATTTTTCACTATTTGTTTCATTGCAGCCATTTGGTAAATTCTAAAAAGTTCATTTTTTTCTCATTAAAGTACACTCTGCACCCCATGTTGACTGAAAAAAACAGAAATGTAGAAATTTTTGCAAATTTATTAAAAAAGGAAAACTGAAATATCACATGGTCATAAGTATTCAGACCCTTTGCTCATATTTAAGTCACATAGTTACATAGTTACATAGTTACATAGTTTATAAGGGCAAAAAAAACAAGCGTCCATCCAGTTCAGCCTATTTCTTGTGCACTGCAGCTATTCCGCAGCCTTGATCCAGGGGAAGGCAAAAAAAACCATGCGGTATAGGCCAATTTACATCATTGAGGAAAAATTCACTTCCCGACTCCAATCTGGCAGTCAGATTAAATCCCTGGATTAATTAACTATCACTAAGCATAAGATGTAATTTTATTGTTCTCAAGAAAGGCGTCCAGGCCTCTCTTGAACTCATTAAGTGAGTTGGACATCACCACTTCCTCTCCCAGAGAATTCCAGAGTCTCACGGCTCTGACCGTAAAGAATCCCCTTCTATGCTGGTGCAGGAACCTCCTTTCCTCCAGACGCATAGTGTGCCCCCTCGTCTTTGTCACCATCCTTGGTATAAACAGGTCATGGGAGAGATCTCTGTACATCCCCCTGATGTATTTATACATGTTTATGAGGTCTCCCCTAAGCCTTCTCTTTTCCAACGTAAATAGGCCTAATTTGGACAACCTCTCTGGGTATTCTAGTCCCTCCATTCCCTTTATTACCTTAGTCGCCCTCCTTTGTACCCTCTCTAGCTCCAATATGTCTTTCCTGAGTACCGGAGCCCAGAACTGTGCACAATATTCTAAGTGCGGCCTTACCAGCGCTTTATACAGAGGAAGAACAATGTTCTCATCATATGCCCCTATTCCTCTTCTGATGCATGCCATGACTCTATTTGCCTTCGCAGCTGCTGCCTGACACTGGGCACTCCAATTTAATTTGCTGTTAACCAAGACGCCCAGGTCCTTCTCCATGTCAGATTTCCCCAACGGTTTCCCATTTAATATGTATGGGTGACTGCTGTTTTTCTTTCCCATGTGCATGACCTTACATTTATCGGCATTGAACCCCATTTGCCATTTTTTGGCCCAACTCCCCAATTTATCTAAATCCTCCTGTAGCTGTGCCCTATCCTCATCTGTATTAACTACGTTACAAAGTTTAGTATCATCTGCAAATATTGCTATTTTACTATGCAACCCTTCCACTAGATCATTAATAAATATATTAAATAATATAGGGCCCAAGACAGACCCTTGAGGCACCCCGCTAGTCGAGACGCAGTTATAAAAGGTATCCAATTTGTCCGCATTAATCAACTGCAGGGCATCTTGATTGGCAAATAGATTGATCACGTTGGGGTACCAAGTGTTCAGCAACTTTTCTTCTGTCTTGGCACAAGCCAAGGATCCGCTGTTCCTCAGGGATTCACATTCTACAGGACCCCTGGACCCGACAAAGAATAAAGCACTTTATCATATTAAACCTGACAGGGCACACCTGTGAGGTGAAGACCATTTCTGGAGACTACCTCTAGAAGCTCATCAAGAGAATGCCAAGAGTGTGCAAAGCAGTCATCAAAGCAAAAGGGGGCTACTTTGAAGAACCTAGAATATAAGACATATTTTCAGTTGTTTCACACTTTTTTGTTAAGTATATAATTCCACATGTGTTAATTCATAGTTTTGATGCCTTCAGTGTGAATGTACTATTTTCATAGTCATGAAAATACAGAAAAATCTTTAAATGAGAAGGTGTGTCCAAACTTTTGGTCTGTACTGTATATATCCACCCATATACAGTATACATATATATACACACATATACAGTATACATATATACACACCCATATACAGTATACATATACACACATATACAGTATACATATATATACACCCATATACAGTATACATATATACACACATATACCAGTATACATATATATACACCCATATACAGTATATATATACACACATATACAGTATACATATATATACACACACATACAGCATACATATATATACACACTTATACAGTATACATATATACACACATATACCAGTATACATATATATACACCCATATACAGTATATATATATACACACATATACAGTATACATATATATACACACACATACAGCATACATATATATACACACTTATACAGTATACATATATATACACACACATATACAGTATACATATACACACACATATACAGTATACATATATACACACATATACAGTATACATATATATACACACACATACAGCATACATATATATACACACACATACAGCATACATATATATACACACATATACAGTATACATATATATACACACACATACAGCATACATATATATACACACATATACAGTATACATATATATACACACACATATACAGTATACATATATATACACACTTATACAGTATACATATATACACACATATACAGTATACATATATACACATATACAGTATACATATATACACACATATACAGTATACATATATACACCCATATACAGTATACATATATATACACACATACAGTATAAATATATACACACATATACAGTATACATATATACAGCCATATACAGTATACATATATATATACATACAGTATGCATATACACTTATACAGTATACATATATATATATACATACATATAGAGTATCTATAATATAACGCTACAAGCGTCCCTCTGTCTGAAGCCTTTATAGTCTGCGCTAGTGCGACACGCCTGCACAGTCTGGCTCCAGACTGAAGAACGCATGGAGCCGTTACAGGTAAGAGGAGTGTATGGTGCTGGAGATCACGGTATGCGTATACACTGAACACATACCGCAATCTCTGGCGCCATACTTACATACTTACCTGACCGGGATGAGCGCTACCGCGGCGCCTCTGTTCGGTCCAGAGTCCGGGGGAAGAGGGAAGCGTTGAAATTGGCGCATGCGCATAGCGCTATCTGGTGCCATTTTACTGAAGATACATTTGCAATGTGTCTTCAGCAAAATGGAGCCGGACAGCGTGGTATGAGCACACGCGTACTTCGGCGCCGCACTCCTCCCCCGGCCTCCAGCAGAACGGGAAACAGCGCTGGAGCACAGGGAAGAAAGGTGAGTATAAGTGTTTATTTTCTTGTATGTGTGTGCAGCATGATAGGGATGAGGGGTGCCATACATACCAGGATTGGGGGGTGAGGGGTGCCATACATACCAGGATTGGGGGGTGAGAGGACCATACATACCAGGATTGGCGGGTGAGGGGACTATCCATACCAGGATTGGGGGGTGAGGGGTGCCATGCATACGAGAATTGGGGGTGAGGGGACCATGCATAACAGGATTGGGGATGAGGGGTGCCATGCATACCAGGATTGGGGGTGAGGGGTGCCATGCATATCAGGATAGGGATGAGGGGTGCCATGCATACCAGGAATGGGGATGAGGGGTACCATGCATACCAGGATTGGGGATGTGAGGGGGGTACCATAGATACCAGGATAGGGATGAGGGGGTACCATGCATAACAGGATTGGGGATGAGGGGTGCCATGCATACCAGGATTGGGGGTGAGGGGTGCCATGTATACCAGAATTGGGGGAGGGGAACATGCATACCAGGATTGGGGATGAGTGGTGCCATGCATACCAGGATTGGGGGATGAGGGGACCATGCATTCCAGGATTGGGGGTGAGGGGTGCCATGCATACCAGGATTGGGAAATGAGGGGTGCCAAGTATACCAGAATTGGGGGTGAGGGGTGCCATGCATACAAGGATTGGGGGGTGAGGGGTGCCATGTATACCAGGATTGGGAGGTGAGGTGACCATGCATACCAGGATTGGGGAATGAGGTGTGCCATGTATACCAGGATTGGGGAATGAGGGGTGCCATGCATACCAGGATTCGGGGGTGAGGGGACCATGCATACCAGGATTGGGGGGTGAGGGGTGCCATGCATACCAGGATTGGGGGGTGAGGGGACCATACATACCATGATTGGGGGGTGAGGGGAGCCATGCATACCAGGATTGGGGAATGAGGGATGCCATGTATACCAGGATTGGGGGGTGAGGTGACCATGCATACCAGGATTGGGGAATGAGGTGTGCCATGTATACCAGGATTGGGGAATGAGGGGTGCCATGCATACCAGGATTCGGGGGTGAGGGGACCATGCATACCAGGATTAGGGGGTGAGGGGACCATGCATACCAGGATTAGGGGGTAAGGGGACCATGCATACCAGGATTAGGGGGTAAGGGGACCATGCATACCAGGATTAGGGGGTGAGGGGTGCCATGCATACCACAATAGGATGGGGGCAGCACAAATACCAGGATGGGAGACCATATACCAATAAAAATGCTCGCCACCTGGGCGTAGAACGGGTTCAATAGCTAGTACATATATACACGCATATATACAGTAATACAGCATATACATACACATATATATACTGTATATACACACACACACACATATATACAGTAATACAGCATATACATACACATATATACTGTATATCCCCCCACACACACACATATATACAGTAATACAGCATATACATACACATATATACTGTATATATACACACACACACACATATATACAGTAATACAGGATATACATACACATATATACTGTATATACACACACATATATATATCTGGCGACAGGCCCCGCTGCGTCCTCTGTGTCTCTGCACAGATATAAGTGTAACACGTACTGGATCCAGCACAGGTGACAGTCTGCCATAGAGCTGACGTGCAGTACATACACTGTGTTATGGGGGCGCTCACCTGTGCGGACCCCGCGCTCCGGCCGCTACTTCTCTGCTCATATAAGGTCTCTCTTTCTGCCATTAAATAATTCGGTTGTCATGGCAGTGGAGGCGGGGCGTTGGTAGGGGGCGTGTCTGGTATAGGGCAGATTGGGGCGGGGCTGTCATGCAGTGCTTGTCTCATCGCTGTAATTTCCTGCTGATGCCACCTGGTGGACAGCATTGGTCAGTACGCGCTGAGAATGCTCACATGGTGGGGGAGGGGCAGCTTATATATGTATATACACAGTCACAATGCAGTTAGGGTTATGTTCACACAGTGTTTTTTTAAACGTTTTTTTCCACATTATAAAACTCAGTGTTGTCAGGAAAAGCATTGCCTGTATTTTTGATGTATGCCTCATACAAAATACATTTTTGAAGATTTTTTTTTAATCTTCCATCCTATACTCGGGCACTGGCTGTATATTGTTGTGGCCCCGGGACTTGCTTAGATCCGCTGGGTGGCATTGCCAGCTGCATTGCAGTAAATGGGTGACCTGAAATCCCACATTTATCCTGTGACCAGTTAGGGACTGTTTTTTCTTAAAGAAGGGGCTCGTGTTATTAATCCCAGACAATCCATTAATGGAGTTTCCAGTAGTATAATAATGATGATTTATCCTGGGGATGGGTTATCAATATCAGATCGGTGGGGCTCCGACACGCGGCACTGGCTCTACCCATCAGCTGATTGCAGCGCTCAGATGTAAATAGTTTGAAGATCTGAACATCACCGCTCCATTCACTGTACTGCGGGTCCTGCAAGTCAGCTAATATTCATGTAATAGGAGCTGATCTGCAGCACCAGGGAGCGGCCACTACACAGTGACCAGAGCTGTGATGTTCAGCTCCTCAACAATGTTTACATCTGACCTCTGCCGAAGCTGCAAACAGCTGATTAGTGGAGGAGCCACGTGCCGGACCCCCACAAATCTGATATTAATGAGCTAACCAGGGGATAGGCCATCAATATGTTTGTCCTGGAAATTCCCTTTAAGGCCCACCTGCACATACTATGTATATAATATATATATATATGGCAAAGAGTGGGAAGGGGTTAATAAAAGGCTCATAAAACGGACAAACAACACAAATATTGGTTCTATCTTTTACACATTTGGGGTAGCCCTTAAGAGGGCCGTTGGGTCAAAGAGAGAGAGAGAGAGAAGAGAGAGGGGAGGGAGAGATACCGGGAGATACCAAGAGAGAGAAAAAAAGAGAGACCCAACCAGTGCAAAGCTAAGTCGGGCAGGCGGCAGCGGCTATTTATACCCACTGCTGATCTCTGATTGGTGGAAAATCTGGGTGTGGCTGCTCTCTGATTGGTGGAAAATCTGGGTGTGGCTGCTCTGTGATTGGTCAGCATTATGACCTCACAGTGGCGATGACTCATACCTCCTGGGTGGTTCTTCTGGGCGGTTCTGTTTTCTGACTGGTGGAAATTCTAATCAGCATTATGACCCCACAGTGGCCGTGACTCATGTTTCATGGACTGTTCTATCTGGGTGACCTGAAACATGCTGATCTCTGATTGGTGGAAATTCAAGTCATCTTCATGACATCACAGTCAGCATGTTATTACTGCTGAGATGTTCAGTTTTTTCCTAAATTTCCTACGTTTTGTCCTAATTTATTAGCACATATATACCACTCATTCCTACAATCAAAGGGTCAGGAAATCACTCTGAAATCAATATCCTACAATTTACCCCAACAGCAAAAAAACAACTATAAACAAAATACCAAAAGATATATCAGATTATTAATATCCCCCATGCTGGTGTAATGCTCCCAATTCTGCTATAATGTCCCCAAAGCTGGTATAATGCCCCACATCCTGGTATAGTATCTCCAGTTCTGGCATAATGTCCCCCATGCTGCTATAATATCCCCTATACTGGTATAATATTATCATTGTGATATAATGTCCCCCATCCTGGTGTAACATCATCATTGTGATATAATGTCCCCATTCTGATATTGTGTCACCCATCCGGGTATGGTGTACCCCTTTCTGGTATAGTGTCCCTTATTCTGGTATAATGTCCCCCTTCCTGGTATATTGTTCCTATTCTGATATATTGTCCCCATTCTTATATAGTGTCCTTCATCTTGGTATAATGTCCCCATTCTGGTATAATGTCCCCATCCTGGTATAATGCCCCCCATTCTGGTTTAATGACCATCATACTGGTATAATGCCCCCCATTCTGGTTTAATGACCATCATACTGGTATAATGTCCCCCTTCCTGGTATATTGTTCCCATTCCTACAATCAAAGGATCAGGAAACCCCTCTGAAATCAATATCCTACAATTTACCCCAACAGCAAAAAAACAACTATACACAAAATACCAAAAGGTATATCAGATTATTAATGAGCAAATAAAAGACACAATCACATAAAAATAATTTTTAGAAAGGTGTAGAAAAAATGCTGTAAAGTAAGAACGCTTCAAAAATAGAAATGTTAATGATCTATTTAATCAATTAACAAAATACAAGTGAATGAACAAACAAAAAATCTAGATCCAAACAATATTTGGTGTGACCAACTTTTCACTTTAAGGCTGGGTGCCCACGTAGCATTTTTCAAGCGTTTATGCTGCAGAATTTCCGCAGCGTAAACGCTTGTTAAACGCTAGGTTATCGGCCCCCCATGGTCCCCAAGGGGATTCCGCATGTTCTATGCACATGCTGCGGATTTTTCCGCAGCGTTTATGCTGCGTACAAAAATCCGCAGTATGTCATTTAATTTTGCGGAAGCGCAGCGGAACTCCCGCCATTGACTTGCATTGAGACGCATAGAAACCGCGACTGTACATTTGTACAAGCGGCTTCTATGCGTCTCTATGTGCGGATGGTACCCAGTTCTGGAGGAGAGGAGACTCTCCTCCAGACCTGGGTACCATTGTACCTGTAAAAAAAGAATAAAATAAATAAAGTTTATACTCACCTTTCCGAAGGCTTCTCTCTGAATGCCGGCATCGCTTGAGGACCTGCGGCGACGTCACAGTCATGTGACCGCAGGCCCTTCACCGCTCTGTCTCGCGATATGCCGGCATCCAGGAAGCAGAGAGGAACGAGCGCTGCAGCCACGCCGGGGCCTCGGGGGTGAGTATAGCTTTATTTGTTTTCATTTTTATGGTTCACACTGTATAAATCCATGCTGTTTGCATGGATTTATACAGTGTGACCTAGTTGTCAAGCACTTTCCAAGTGATGCTATCGCCTGGAAAGCGCTTGTCAATCTGCATGCGGAAACGCATGTGAATCCGCATGTGGATCCGCATGTATTCTGCAGGAAAAACGCATGCACAATCTGCATGCGTTTTTTCTGCCAGGGAGATGCAGAAATGCTGCAGAAATTTTCTGCTTCATTTCTGCATCGTGGGCACATAGCCTAAAACAGCATCAATTCTTCTAGGTACACCTGCGCAAAGTCTGGGATTTTGTAATAATACAGTCAGGTGTCTGGTCATACACCATGGCAAGACTGAGCAAGAATACACAAGGGAGTTATACTACATCAGCAAGGACTCTAAGGCACAAATTTCAAAGCAGATTGAGGGTTCAAGATGTGTCATTCAAGCACTTGTGAAGAAGCACAAGAAAATGTGCAACGTCGAGGTCAGTAGATGCAGTGGTCGGCCAAGGAAACTTAGTGCAGCAGATGTATGACACATTATGGTTACTTTCCTTCAAAAGTGGAAGATGTCCAGCAGTGCCATCAGCTCAGAACTGGCAGCAACCAGTGGGACTCAGCTTCACTCATCTAATGTTCAGAGAAGACTGGCCAGAAGTGGTCTTCATAGCAGAATTGTGGTGAAAAAGCCATATCTTCCACATCAAAACAAGGCCAAGTGACTCTGACGCGCCCCTGGGCCTGAGTCGCGCAGCGTTGCGCACGCGGGAGCCTACCCGGAGCCGGATCCGATAGGGGTAGTAGTCTCGTGGCGGGGACCCGGTCCGTGCCCAGGGAGTCAAACTGAGCGGCAGTATTAGCAGTAGATGTTAGAATGTTCGACTACGCCACCCGTTGAATGCGGCTATGAGGCCGCCGCTGCAGGGCAGACCGCTGAGGCCGGTGGTACGATTGTGCAGCGTAGATGGTATAACCCCCAACGGGAGGGGTATGGCCTCAGGGCAGCCGACGTGAATGATGGGGGTAGCAGGAGAGCATGCAGGTAGCAGGAACCACTCAGAGACGGTGCGGTGTAGTTCAGGGTCTTTACTGGTGACAAAGGTAGACCCTCCCGGAGTACTGGCTAGTGGTCGGGGCCTGGTCAGTCCGTGAGCAGGTGGGATCTCCCCTGGCCAGGCGGAGTTGTAGGCCACCCCAACTAATTGTACTCTTCTGGCTACCTTGCTAGAGGCGGGTAAAAGTAGCCCACGTCCCTGAGTGTACCGTGTGGTGCTCACCCATATGGCCGGTGACTCGGGGCCTTTTGGTAGCTTCCGTTCCACGACGGCGGTGCTGGTCCCACGCGTGTGACCGTGCCTTCGGGTTTCTGGGCCAGAGGACCTGAAATCCCCTGCCGGTCGGTTTCTGCTGCTGGGTAAGGATTAGTCCCCACAGCCTCGGACTCCGGGTCCGGTGATAATTCTTCAATCAGGGCGAGCTCTACAGCTTCCAGCCCCTGACTCCTTTTAGCACTGCTCCCACTGAGCTCCTGATCTTTCTTTCCTATAGCTGCTCCTCTCCAGACCAGACTATGTCTCTGTCTGGGACTCCTCTTCTTCTCTCTCTCTTCTCACTCTAACCCTGCCTCAGCCCCAGTTTTATATAGGGGAAGTTCTTCCCCTCCCAGGACTGGGCAGGAGGTGTGGCATGCATAGGATTCCTGACCAGGAGACCTCCCACTTGCTCACAGACGTAATATTGCTATTACTGTGGAAACCAGACCCCTGGGGTGCCACAACTCAACTATGCATTAAAACAGAGGAACCAGGGTGTAGAAAATTGGCAGGATGTGCTCTGGACGGTTGAGTCAAAATATGAAAAATGTTGTTATTACAGAAGAGATTTTGTTCACTGAAGGGCTGGAGAGCAGAACAATAATGAGCGTCTGTGGGCAATAGTGATGCATAAGCACGGTGGAGGCTCCTGTAAGTTTGGGGCTGCATTTCAGCAAATGGAGGTGGAAATTGGGTCAGAATTATTGGTTCCCTCAATGCTGAGATATAGCGTTCTGGATCCTATAAAGAAATATGTGCTCTCTACCTATGTAGTAATGTCCCCCATCCTGGCTCCTTCTTGTAATAATCTCCCACATGCTGGGCCTTATGCTATAACATTTTCCCCCACCTGTGCCCCTGTCTGGTAATGTCCCCATTCTGGCATCATTTCCTTCATTCTGGTTTAATGTCCCCATCCTGGTATAGTGTCCCCATTCTGATATAATGTCCCCATTTTGGTATAATGTCTCTAACCTGGTATAATATTCCCCATGCTGGTGTAATGCTCCCAATTCTGCTATAATGTCCCCAAAGCTGGTATAATGCCCCACATCCTGGTATGGTATCTCCAATTCTGGCATAAGGTCCCCCATGCTGCTATAATATCCCCCATACTGGTATAATATTATCATTGTGATATAATGTCCCCCATCCTGGTGTAACATCATCATTGTGATATAATGTCCCCATTCTGATATAGTGTCACCCATCCGGGTATGGTGTACCCCTTTCTGGTATAGTGTCCCTTATTCTGGTATAATGTCCCCAATTCTGTTATAATTTCCCCATTCTGATATAATGTCCCCATTCTGATATAATGTCCCCATTCCTGGTATATTGTACCCATTCTGATATATTGTCCCCATCCTGGTTTAATGTCCCTCGCCCTGGTTTAATGTCCCCCATCCTGGTACAATGCACTCCATTCTGTTACAGTGTCTCACATTCTGGCATAATGACCTAATTCTGATATAATGTCCCCATTCTGGCATAATGTCCCCCATCCTGGTACGGTATCTACTTAGCTGCCATCCTGGGGATGGGTTATCAATATCAGATCGGTGGACTCCGACACGCGGCACTGGCTCTACCCATCAGTTGTTTGCAACGCTCAGATGTAAATAGTTTGAAGATCTGAACATCACTGCTCCATTCACTGTACTGTGGGTCCTGCAAGTCAGCTAATATTCATGTAATAGGAGCTGATCTGCAGCACCAGGTAGCAGCCACTACACAGTGACCAGAGCTGTGATGTTCAGCTCCTCAACAATGTTTACATCTGACCTCTGCCGGAGTTTCAAACAACTGAGTAGTGGAGGTGCCACGTGCCGGACCCCCACAAATCTGATATTAACCCCTTCCTGATGTCAGGTGTAATAATATGTACCTGTGACCTGGGCCTATTGGACCAGGTGCGTATTATTATGCCTTGGCGATCGCACCCACACAGAGGCTGTGCTGGCGCGATCGCTGCCGGGTGTCAGCTGATTCTCACAGCCAACACCCGTTGCTTTGTGCCAGGAGTCGTGCCGCACCGCTCCCTCGAAATGTTGCGAACTAAGTCGATCGCAGCATTCCGGGAGCAGGGGGAGGTAAGCGCGACTCTCTTACCTTGAATCAAAAACCGCACTGTGAGCACGGGGTCCCGATCGTTGCTATGGTGACCCGATGTCGTCATGACAACATCCGGGTCACCAGAAAGTTACTTTGATCATGCGCAGTGCACAATCAAAATAACTTGTGCGTGTGCAGCGCTGACAGGCTGCATAGCATAGAGATGCCGCTGCTGCATCTCTATGCTGTACAAGTGATCGGCCTGCAAAAAATGAAAGTCCCATAGTGGGACAAAGTGTAAAAGTAAAAAAAAGTGTAAGAAAGTGAAAAAAAAAAAAAAAAAAAAATATATATATATATATATATATATATATATATATACACATAATCAAAATATTTTTTTTAAATGAAAAAATAATCTACAAAAAATAAAACATATACTGTACCATAAATAAAATTTGGGTAAACGGATAAATCCAACGTCCAGACTTCCTTCTTAAAAACTTGTCTTTATTAAATGCGTTCCATAAAAAAATTCACATTCCAGTTAAAATGCCAGGCATATCTGTTTTGCAGTCCTGCAGCATATTAACCCTTTGTTTGTTCTCCACTATGTCATTAGCCCTGTTCAGCATCCACCTGGGATATTTCCTTTGCATTAGTCTCCCTGCAGCCTGCTCAGCATGATGTTCATAGCAGGAAGGGAGGGTCGAATTCCTCTTAAGGGTATGTGCACACTATCAGGATTTGAAGCAGAAATTTCCTGAGCATTTTTGCCTCTCCCTGGCAGAAAAAAGGAGATTTTTGTGTACTCACTGTAAAATCTCTTTCTCTTAGCCTCTAATTGGGGGACACAGGACCATGGGTGTTATGCTGCTGTCCACTAGGAGGCGACACTATGCATAATCTGAAAAAGATTAAGCGTGGCTCCTCCTCTGCAGTATACACCCCTGGACGGCATAAGCCTTCTCCAGTTTTGTGCAAAAGCATTAGGAGGAACGTAACATGGATAACATAACCATGCCTATAAGAAGGCAACTACAGTTATATGAAAAAGTTTGGGCACCCCTATTAATCTTAAGCTTAATGTTTTATAAAAATTGGTGTTTTTGCAACAGCTATTTCAGTTTGATATATGTAATAACTGTTGGACACAGTAATGTTTCTGCCTTGAAATGAGGTTTATTGTACTAACAGAAAATGTGCAATCTGCATTCAAACAAAATTTGACAGGTGCATAAGTATGGGCACCCTTATCATTTTCTTGTTTTAAATACTCCTACCTACTTTTTACTGACTTACTAAAGCCCTTTTTTTGGTTTTGTAACCTCATTGAGCTTTGAACTTCATAGGCAGGTGTATGCAATCATGAGAAAAGCTACTTAATCCCTTAAGCCCCGAGGGTGGTTTGCACATTAATGACCAGGCCAATTTTTACAATTCTGACCACTGTCACTTTATGAGGTAATTACTCTGGAACGCTTCAACGGATCCCCCTGATTCTGAGACTGTTTTTTCGTGACATATTGTACTTCATGATTGTGGTGAAATTTCTTCGATATCACTTGCGTTTATTTGTGAAAAAAATGGAAATTTGGCAAAAATTTTGAAAATTTTGCAATTTTCAAAATTTGAATTTTTGAGCCCTGAAATCAGAGAGATATGTCACACAAAAGAGTTAATAAATAACATTTCCCACATGTCTACTTTACATCAGCACAATTTTGGAACCAAAATTTTTTTTTGTTAGGGAGCTATAAGGGTTAAAAGTTCACCAGCGATTTCTCATTTTTCCAATAAAATTTACAAAACCATTTTTTTAGGGACCACATCACATTTGAAGTCACTTTGAGAGGTCTTTATGACAGAAAATACCCAAAAGTGACACCATTCTAAAAACTGCACCCCTCAATGTGCTCAAAACCACATTCAAGAACTTTATTAACCCTTCAGGTGCTTCACAGGAATTTTTTGAATGTGGAAGAAAAAAATGAACATTTAACTTTTTTCACAAAAATGTTACTTTAGACCCAATTTTTTTATTTTCACAGGGGTAACAAGAAGAGATGGACCTCAAAAATTGTTGTGCAATTTCCCCTGGGCACGCAGATACCCAATATTTGGGGAAAAAACACTGTTTGCGCGCACGGCAGGGCTCGGAAGGGAAGGAGCGCCATTTGACTTTTTGATTGTAAAATTTGCTTGAATAATTAGCGGACACCATGTTGCGTTTGGAGAGCCCCTGTGTCCCCAAACATTGGAGCTCCCCCACAAGTGACCCCATTTTGGAAACTAGACCCCCCAAGGCACCTATCTAGATGCATAGTGAGCACTTGGAACCCCCAGGTGCTTCACAAATTGATTCGTAACAATGAAAAAGTGAAAAAAAAAACACTTTTTCATTTTTATGAATCAATTTGTGAAGCACCTGAGGGTTCCAAGTGCTCACAATGCATCTAGATAGGTGCCTTGGGGGGTCTAGTTTCCAAAATGGGGTCACTTGTGGGGGAGCTCCAATGTTTGGGCACACAGCGGCTCTCCAAACGCAACATGGTGTCGCTAACAATTTGAGCCGATTTTCCGTTAAATTTGTTAGAGGACACCATGTTGCATTTAGAGAGTCCCTGTGTGCCCAAACATTGGAGCTCCCCCACAAGTGACCCAATTTTGGAAACAAGACCCCCCAAGGCACCTATCTAGATGCATAGTGAGCACTTGGAACCCCAAGGTGCTTCACAAATTGATTCGTAACAATGAAAAAGTGAAAAAAAAACACTTTTTCATTTTTATGAATCAATTTGTGAAGCACCTGAGGGTTCCAAGTGCTCACAATGCATCTAGATAGGTGCCTTGGAGGGTCTAGTTTCCAAAATGGGGTCACTTGTGGGGGAGCTCCAATGTTTGGGCACACAGCGGCTCTCCAAACGCAACATGGTGTCGCTAACAATTTGAGCCGATTTTCCGTTAAATTTGTTAGCGGACACCATGTTGCATTTGGAGAGTCCCTGTGTGCCCAAACATTGGAGCTCCCCCACAAGTGACCCCATTTTGGAAACTAGACCACCCAAGGCACCTATCTAGATGCATAGTGAGCACTTGGAACCCTCAGGTGCTTCACAAATTGATTCATAAAAATGAAAAAGTGTTTTTTTTTTCACTTTTTCATTGTTATGAATCAATTTGTGAAGCACCTGGGGGTTCCAAGTGCTCACTATGCATCTAGATAGGTGCCTTGGGGGGTCTAGTTTCCAAAATGGGGTAACTTGTGGGGGAGCTCCAATGTTTGGGCACACAGCGGCTCTCCAAACGCAACATGGTGTCGATAACAATTTGAGCCGATTTTCCGTTAAATTTGTTAGCGGACACCATGTTGCATTTGGAGAGCCGCTGTGTGCCCAAACATTGGAGCTCCCCCACAAGTGACCCCATTTTGGAAACTAGACCCCCCAAGGCACCTATCGAGATGCATTGTGAGCACTTGGAACCCTCAGGTGCTTCACAAATTGATTCATAAAAATGAAAAAGTGTTTTTTTTTTCACTTTTTCATTGTTACGAATCAATTTGTGAAGCACCTGGGGGTTTCAAGTGCTCACTATGCATCTAGATAGGTGCCTTGGGGGGTCTAGTTTCCAAAATGGGGTCACTTGTGGGGGAGCTCCAATGTTTGGGCACACAGCGGCTCTCCAAACGCAACATGGTGTCGCTAACAATTTGAGCCGATTTTCCGTTAAATTTGTTAGCGGACACCATGTTGCATTTGGAGAGCCGCTGTGTGCCCAAACATTGGAGCTCCCCCACAAGTGACCCCATTTTGGAAACTAGACCCCCCAAGGCACCTATCTAGATGCATAATGAGCACTTGGAACCCTCAGGTGCTTTACAAATTGATTCGTAAAATTGAATAAGTGAAAAAAAAACACTTTTTCATTCTTATGGATCAATTTGTGAAGCACCTGGGGGTTCCAAGTGCTCACTATGCATCTAGATAGGTGCCTTGGGGGGTCTAGTTTCCAAAATGGGGTCACTTGTGGGGGAGCTCCAATGTTTAGACACACAGGATCTCTCCAAACGCGACATGGTTCCAATTTGTTAGCGGACACCATGTTGCGTTTGGAGAGCCCCTGTGTGTCTAAACATTGGAGCTCCCCCACAAGTGACTCCATTTTGGAAACTAGACCCCCCAGGGAACTTATATAGATGTGTGGTGAGCCCATTGAACCCCCAGGTGCCTCTCAGAAAATCATAATGTTGACTTGTGAAAATAAAAAAAAAAACATTTTTTCCACAAAAATGCAAAAAAAAATATTTTCACAAGGGTACTAGGAGAAATTGCACCCCATAAGTTGTTGTGCAATTTCTCCTGAGTACTCATATACCCCATGTGTTGGAAAAAAACTACTGTTTGGGCGCATGTAAGGGCTCGGAATGGAAGGAGTGACGCTTTTGAACGCAGACTTTGATGGAATGGTCTGCGGGCGTCATGTCATGTTCTCAGAGCCCTTGATGTGCCTAAACAGTGAAATGCCTAACAAGTGCCCCCTTTTTGGTAGTGTTAGTTGATTTTTGAATTTTGTAATGTAGTGTTATACATCAGTTGTGTAGGACAATCTGACGAACACTACACAACTGATGTATGACAACCTGACGAACACTACGTCAGCTGTGCAGTGTTCGTCAGGTTGTCATACTTCATAAGTTAATTCAATAGTCATCGAAGTATGGTACCTTTTGAAGCAGTCTTTCATACACAGGCCAGGTTTGTCAGGGCAGGTGTCACATTGATAAATGGTGTCCTTGCGTATTCCACTTTTATAACACACTCGGCACCTCTTTTGTGACTTTCCTTTTTTTCCGCTGTGAGGGATCTGCCCTGGGAAATGCTGGCCTGGTACAATTCTTGGTCCTTCAATTCCAGAAGTACTGGGGCCCTCTCTGTCACTGCTGCCAAATATCAGGGCCTTGATAACTGTTTCCTGAAACTGAAGGTACGACGCAGAAGTCTGGCCTGCACATTGTGACAGAAGAAAAGCATTGTGCATTGCCATCTGTACAATGTGCACGGCCAGCTTCTTGTACCACACTCTGGACTTTCTCAAAGCACTGTATGGCTGGAGGACTTGATCAGAGAGATCAACTCCCCCCATGTACTTGTTGTACCCCACTACACAGTCTGGTTTGACGACCTGTGTAGTGGAACCTCGTACAGTGCTGAGTGTGCTGCCATCACCATGTATGGTGGTCAAGAAAAGGACATCCCTTTTGTCCTTCTACTTGACCATCAACAGGTGGTCGCTACATTGGGCTCTGCTCTCACCCCTTTTGAGCAGCTGCCCAATTAGCGTCTTTGGGAGGCCTTTCTGAATTTTGCGGACAGTACCGCAGGCTGCGGTACGTCGCGCAGAGAGGGACTGGAAGAGCGGGATACTTGTATAAAAGTTATCCACGTAGAAGTGATAACCTTTATCAAGCAGTGGGTGCACCAAGTCCCACACAATTTTCCCACTCACTCCCAGAACAGGGGGGCATTCAGGGGGTTCAATCCGGGAGTCCTTCCCTTCATAAACTCTAAACTTGTGAGTGTATCCTGAGGTACTCTCACAAAGTTTATACAGCTTGATCCCATACCTTGCCCTCTTACTGGGCAGGTACTGCCGGAATCCAAGCCGCCCCTTAAAAGAAATTAAGGACTCATCCACACAAATGTCCCTTTGGGGCACGTACACTTCACCAAACTTGTTGTTGAAGTGTTCGATGACCGGCCGAACTTTGAAAAGACGATCAAAGTTCGGGTCATCGCATGCAGGACACCTTGCATTATCTTGGTAATGCAAGAACTTGTAGATGGCCTGAAAACGTGTCCGGGGCATGACCATTCGGAACACTGGAGTGTTATATAAAACGTCAACACTCCAGTATTGCCGAAGCTCGGGCTTCTTCAAGTTCCCCATAAGAAGGACCAGGCCCCAAAACGTCATCATTTCTACTGCGTCTACAGGAGACCAGTTAGAAAATGGTGAAGAGGGGTTTTGTTCTAAAAATTGATGAGCGTATAAATTAGTTTGGCCCACCATGAGGTTTATAAAATCCTCAGAGAAAAAGACTTTGAAAAACTCTATTTCTGTGAGGCCGGTGGTGTCAAACTTGATTCCTGATTCCGCTACGAAATCAGGAATCAGCGGCTCATAATTTTCGGGGGGCGAAGTCCATATAGGCTCAGTAGTGGGGGGCGCTGGAACATCTCTCCTGCGACGACGGCGGGGCGGGCCAGCAGAACCTGAGGAAGAGGAGGAAGAAGAGAAGGAGGAAGACGACGAGGAGTCGGAAAAAGAAAGAAATGTGGGATCCTCACCCTCACTGTCAGTGTCGGAGGCAAGAATAGCGTAAGCCTCCTCCGCTGAATAATGAGTTTGGGATGAGCAGGACATTGTTTGTTATGTATGTGGTGCGTGTGTGTCAATTCTTTGAGAGTGTGTGTGTGTCAGTACTTTATTTAGAGTGTGTGGAAAAAGGAAATACTGTATGTGGTGCAAACAGCGAGCACGAGTGTGGATTGGTGAACTATGCCACCGATCAATACTCGGCGGCTGCTGGATGTGCGCACAAATGTGTGGGGAGTGGGAAGAGGGGAATTGGGTTGGAGGAGGGGAGATCAGATTACTTACCAAAGTCCTCTCTGTTCTTTCAGGACCGGGAGCCCGTAGCAGGAGCCCGGCGCTGGTGACCGGGAGCCCGGCGCTGGTGACCGGGAGCCCGGAGCAGGAGACCGGGAGCCCGGAGCAGGAGACCGGGGGCCCGGAGCAGGAGACCGGGAGCCCGGAGCAGGAGACCGGGGGCCCGGAGCAGGAGACCGGGGGCCCGGAACAGGAGACCGGGGGCCCGGAGCAGGAAGACGGGAGCCCGGAGCAGGAGACCGGGAGCAGGAGACCGGGGGCCCGGAGCAGGAGACCGGGGGCCCGGAGCAGGAGACCGGGAGCCCGGAGCAGGAAGACGGGAGCCCGGAGCAGGAGACCGGGAGCCCGGAGCAGGAGACCGGGAGCCCGGAGCAGGAAGACGGGAGCCCGGAGCAGGAGACCGGGAGCCCGGAGCAGGAAGACGGGAGCCCGGAGCAGGAGACCAGGAGCACGGAGCAGGAGACTGGTCCTGGAGCTGGAGATCAGAAGCAAAAGAATTAAAGAATTAACAGGGACACTGGGGTGAGGCGGATTGGGATGGGAAGGGGGGTAAAAAGACAGGGGAGTGGGAAGAGGGGTAAAAAGACAGGAGAGTGGGAAGAGGGGGATTGGGGTGGATGAGGGGAGATCAGAGATGGACTTACCAAAGGGTCAGCAGGACTGGAACAGAAGACCCAGAGCAGGAGCCCGGGAGCCCGGAGCAGGAGACCAGGAACCCGGAGCAGGAGACCAGGAGCCCGGTGCAGGAGACCAGGAGCCCGGTGCAGGAGACCAGGAGCCCGGCGCTGTTGACCGGGAGCCCGAAGCTGGTGACCGGGAGCCCGGCGCAGGAGCCCAGGAGCAGTAGACCAGGAGCCCGGAGCAGGAGACCAGGAGCCCGGAGCAGGAGACCAGTACTGGAGCTGGAGATCAGAAGCAAAAGAATTAACAGGGACACTGGGGTGAGGCGGATTGGGGTGGGAAGGGGGGTAAAAAGACAGGGGAGTGGGAAGAGGGGTAAGAAAACAGGGGAGTGGGAAGAGGGGGATTGGGGTGGATGAGGGTACTCTGATTGGAGCAATCGATGTCATCATCGATCGCTCCAATCACAGCAGTCTGGGGGATTGAATCACATTACAGGGGGTCATGGGGCGGTGACAGGCAGGTCACAAGCCGGTCACCGCCCCATGACCGCCCTGTCACCGCGCGGTCGCGCTACGATAGGTGCGATCGATGTGATCGGCGATCGCACCGATGATAGCAGTCCGGGGCCAGGGCTGGGGTGTCCTAGCAACAGTCTAGGATCGGTGCTCATAGGAGCACCGATCCTAGGCTGCAGATCACTGTTTCCGGCAATCACATTGCCGGAAACAGTGAGAAATGCTGTGATTGGCTGTTCAGATTTGAACAGCCAATCACAGCGATCGCTGGTGGGGGGGGGCGGCGACAGCCCCCGGGATGATGACGCCATCTACCAGGAGGTAAGATGGCACCGTAACTTTAATGCTGTCACCGCGACTTAAGTCGCGGTGCCGCATTAAAGATATGACGTACTAATACGGGTCTGACTCTTAAGTCCCAGGGCACAGACGCGTATTAGTACGTCAGATGTTATTAAGGGGTTAAAGTGGCCACTTGCAAGTTGTTCTCCTGTTTGAATCTCCTCTGAAGAGTGGCATAATGGGCTCCTCAAAACAACTGTCAAATGATCTGAAAACAAAGATTATTCAACATAGTTGTTCAGGGTAAGGATACAAAAAGCTGTCTCAGAGATTTAACCTGTCAGTTTCCACTGTGAGGAACATAGGAAGGAAATGGAAGAACACAGGGACAGTTCTTGTTAAGGCCAGAAGTGGCAGGCCAAGAAAAACATCAGAAAGGCAGAGAAGAAGAATGGTGAGATCAGTCAAGGACAATCCTCAGACCACCTCCAGAGAGCTGCAGCATCAACTTGCTGGAGAGGGTGTCACTGTGCATCGGTCAACTATACAACACACTTTGCACAAGGAGAAGCTGTATGGGAGAGTGATGCGAAAGAAGCCGTTTCTGCAAGCACGCCACAAACAGAGTCGGCTGAGGTATGCAAAAGCACATTTGGAGAAGCCAATTTCTTTTTGGAAGAAGGTCCTGTGGACTGATGAACCCAAGATTGAGTTGTTTGGTCATACAAAAAGGCGTTATGCATGGCGGCAAAAAACACAGCATTCCAAGAAAAACACTTGCTACCCACATTAAAGTTTGGTGGAGGCTCCATCATGCTTTGGGGCTGAGTGGCCAATGCCGGCACCGGGAATCTTGTTAAAGTTGAGGGACGCATGGATTCCACTCAGTATCAGCAGATTCTTGACAATAATGTTCAAGAATCAGTGATAAAGTTGAAGTTACGCAGGGGATGGATCTTTCAGCAAGACAATGATCCAAAACACCGCTTCAAATCTACTCAGGCATTCATGCAGAGGAACAATTACAATGTTTGGGAATGGCCATCCCAGTCCCCAGACCTGAATATCATTGAACATCTGTGGGATCATTTGAAGAGGGCTGTCCATGCTCGGCGACCATCAAACTTAACTGAACTGGAATTGTTTTGTAAAGAGGAATGGTCAAAAATACCTTCATCCAGGATCCAGGAACTCATTAAAAGCTACAGGAAGCGACTAGAGGCTGTTATTTTTGCAAAAGGAGGATCTACTAAATATTAATATCACTTTTCTGGTGAGGTGCCCATGCTTATGCACCTGTCAAATTTTGTTTGAATGCAGATTGCACATTTTCTGTTAGTACAATAAACCTCATTTCAAGGCAGAAACATTACTGTGTCCAACAGTTATAACATATATCAAACTGAAATAGCTGTTGCAAAAACACCAATTTTTCGAAAACATTAAGCTTAAGATTAATAGGGGTGCCCAAACTTTTTCATATAACTATGTACGAGCTCAAAAAAAAAAAACAATATGAGAACTCAACATAACAACGGCCCGAAACGGGCAACAGGGTGGGAGCTGTGTCCCCCAATTAGAGGCTAAGAGAAAGAGATTTTAGGGTGAGCACACAAAAATCTCCTTTACTCTGTTGCCTCATTGGGGGACACAGGACCATGGGACGTCCCAAAGCATTCCCTGGGTGGAAAGCAATGGACAAATATTGTGTAGACAGGCCCCTATAATTGGGGCACCGCCGCCTGCAGGATACACCTACCCAGGCTCGCATCTGCCGAGGATTGGGTATGAACCCTGTAGTGTTTGGTAAACGTGTGTAGGCTAGTCCAGGTGGCTGCCTTACACAATTGTTGTGCCGAAGCCTGGTGCCGAATGGCCCAGGAGGTCCAACCGCACGTGTAGAGTGTGCCGTAATACCTGCTGGAAGAGGAGAATTTGAGGCGGAAGGCCTCTTGTATGGTGGATTTGATCCACCTGGCAAGGGTAGCGTTGGAAGCTGGCAGACCCTTGCGACCGTCTTCCAGAAGAAGGAAAAAAGAATAAGATTTCAGTAAGGGCGCAGTCCTAAACACATAGATACGCAATGCCCTGACAAGGTCAAGCGTATGCAGAGCATTCTCCACTCTATCAACCGGGACCGGACAGTGGGATGGCAGTGAAATTTCCTCATTGAGGTGGAGGTTGGACACAACCTTCGGAAGGAAGGATGGGACCGTATGGAGAACTACCTTGTCCTGGTAAAAAGCCAGGAAGGGCCATCTGCAGGTGAGTGCTGTTAGTTCAGACACCCTGCGTAGCGAGGTGATTGCCACCGGGAAAACCACTTTCTGGGATAGAAGCAGAGTGGGACTTCCCTAAGGGGTTCAAAGGGTTTTTCATGCAATGCTGTCAGCACCAGGTTGAGGTCCCACGCTTCTAGTGGTCGTCTGTAGGGGGGAACCAATCGTGAAACCCCCTGAAGAAATGTCCTTACTTGTGGCTTGTTAGCAATGCACCTTTGAAAAAGCACTGAGAGAGCTGATACCTAGCTCTTAAGGGAGGCCAGGGACAGTCTGGCCTCCAGACCCGATTGTAGAAACCCAAGTACCCTGGGGAGGGAATAAGGGAATGGGGTCTGGCCACGAGATTCACACCAGGTAAAGAAGGCTTTCCAGGTACGGTAATAAATCTTAGCAGAGGTTGGCTTCCGTGCCCTGATCATGGTTCCAATGACGTCCGGCGAGAACCCTGACTGGGTTAGAACCCAGGTCTCAATGGCCACGCCGTCAATTTGAGGGCCCCTAAGTTCTGGTGGTAGAACGGGCCTTATGACAGAAGATCCGGGCGGTCGGGGAGATGCCAGGGGACGTCTGCTGTGAGCTGTACGATGTCGGCATACCATGTACGTCTGGGCCAGTCCGGTGCGATTAGGATGGTTGGAACTCCCTCTTGCTTGATCTTCCTCACGACTCTGGATATCAGGGGGAGAGGTGGAAAAATGTACAGGAGCTGGAACTGGGTCCAGTCCTGAACCAGGGCATCCGCTCCTAGCGCCCACGGGTCGTGTGTTCTGGCCATGAAGTTGGAGACCTTGGCATTGAAGTGGGATGCCATTAGGTCCACGTCCGGAGTCCCCCAGCGATGGCAGATCTGTCTAAAAACTTCGGGATGGAGAGACCACTCTCCCGAGTCCATTCCTTGCCGGCTGAGGAAGTCTGCTTCCCAGTTGTTCACCCCCGGAATGTGGACCGCAGAGAGAATCGAACCTGTGTCTTCCGCCCAGTGGAGAATGTGTGTCACTTCTCGCATCGACTGGGCACTGCGGGTCCCCCTTTGGTGATTCACATATGCCACAGCCGTGGCATTGTCCGACTGTACTCTAATGTGAGAGGCTGCCAGTAAGAAATGGAAGGCTCTCAACGCCAGAAGGATGGCACGAATTTCCAAGATGTTGATGGGCATGGTCGCTTCCGCTGGGGACCACTTGCCCTGTGCTCTGTGGTGTAGGTGCACCGCACCCCAACCCGTCAGGCTCGCGTCGGTGGTCAGAACCTTCCATTGACCCGTGAGAAAGGATTTCCCCTTTGTTAGTGAGGTTGGCTTGAGCCACCAGTGCAGGGACCTCCTGGTTGACGACGTCAGCTGGAACTCCCTGTCGAGAGAAAAAGGGTTCCTGTCCCATGACTTGAGGATGGCTAGTTGGAGAGGCTGGGGAAATGGGACCGCTTCTATTGCCGCCACCATCCTGCCAAGGACTCTCATGGCAAACCGGAGAGATCGAGGGGGTTTGCTGAGGAGAGTGCGAACTTCTAGACGGAGAGGCAGTGCCTTGTCCTTGGGAAGGAGCACTAGACCCCTGAAGGTGTTGAGTAGCATTCCCAGGAAGGTCAGAGACTGACTCGGGGTTGGTGATGACTTTTGTAGGTTGACTAACCAGCCCAGGCGACTCAGAGTGTCGATTGTGATTGAGACGCTGAGCTCGCAGTCCTTGAAGGTGGGAGCCTTGATAAGGAGATCGTCCAGGTATGGAACGACTACTATGCCTCTGGAGTGCAGGACGTCCATGGTGGCTGCCATGACTTTGGTAAACACTCTGGGAGCCGTGGCGAGTCCGAACGGGAGAGCCACGAACTGGTAGTGGTCCTGGTCGATTGCGAACCTGAGAAATCTCTGATGGGGAGGTGCAATTGGTATATGCAGGTATGCGTCTTGTATGTCTATGGAGGCGAGAAATTCTCCCTTTTCCATCATGCTTTGGGGCTGAGTGGCCAATGCCGGCACCGGGAATCTTGTTAAAGTTGAGGGACGCATGGATTCCACTCAGTATCAGCAGATTCTTGACAATAATGTTCAAGAATCAGTGATAAAGTTGAAGTTACGCAGGGGATGGATCTTTCAGCAAGACAATGATCCAAAACACCGCTTCAAATCTACTCAGGCATTCATGCAGAGGAACAATTACAATGTTTGGGAATGGCCATCCCAGTCCCCAGACCTGAATATCATTGAACATCTGTGGGATCATTTGAAGAGGGCTGTCCATGCTCGGCGACCATCAAACTTAACTGAACTGGAATTGTTTTGTAAAGAGGAATGGTCAAAAATACCTTCATCCAGGATCCAGGAACTCATTAAAAGCTACAGGAAGCGACTAGAGGCTGTTATTTTTGCAAAAGGAGGATCTACTAAATATTAATATCACTTTTCTGGTGAGGTGCCCATGCTTATGCACCTGTCAAATTTTGTTTGAATGCAGATTGCACATTTTCTGTTAGTACAATAAACCTCATTTCAAGGCAGAAACATTACTGTGTCCAACAGTTATAACATATATCAAACTGAAATAGCTGTTGCAAAAACACCAATTTTTCGAAAACATTAAGCTTAAGATTAATAGGGGTGCCCAAACTTTTTCATATAACTATGTACGAGCTCAAAAAAAAAAAACAATATGAGAACTCAACATAACAACGGCCCGAAACGGGCAACAGGGTGGGAGCTGTGTCCCCCAATTAGAGGCTAAGAGAAAGAGATTTTAGGGTGAGCACACAAAAATCTCCTTTACTCTGTTGCCTCATTGGGGGACACAGGACCATGGGACGTCCCAAAGCATTCCCTGGGTGGAAAGCAATGGACAAATATTGTGTAGACAGGCCCCTATAATTGGGGCACCGCCGCCTGCAGGATACACCTACCCAGGCTCGCATCTGCCGAGGATTGGGTATGAACCCTGTAGTGTTTGGTAAACGTGTGTAGGCTAGTCCAGGTGGCTGCCTTACACAATTGTTGTGCCGAAGCCTGGTGCCGAATGGCCCAGGAGGTCCAACCGCACGTGTAGAGTGTGCCGTAATACCTGCTGGAAGAGGAGAATTTGAGGCGGAAGGCCTCTTGTATGGTGGATTTGATCCACCTGGCAAGGGTAGCGTTGGAAGCTGGCAGACCCTTGCGACCGTCTTCCAGAAGAAGGAAAAAAGAATAAGATTTCAGTAAGGGCGCAGTCCTAAACACATAGATACGCAATGCCCTGACAAGGTCAAGCGTATGCAGAGCATTCTCCACTCTATCAACCGGGACCGGACAGTGGGATGGCAGTGAAATTTCCTCATTGAGGTGGAGGTTGGACACAACCTTCGGAAGGAAGGATGGGACCGTATGGAGAACTACCTTGTCCTGGTAAAAAGCCAGGAAGGGCCATCTGCAGGTGAGTGCTGTTAGTTCAGACACCCTGCGTAGCGAGGTGATTGCCACCGGGAAAACCACTTTCTGGGATAGAAGCAGAGTGGGACTTCCCTAAGGGGTTCAAAGGGTTTTTCATGCAATGCTGTCAGCACCAGGTTGAGGTCCCACGCTTCTAGTGGTCGTCTGTAGGGGGGAACCAATCGTGAAACCCCCTGAAGAAATGTCCTTACTTGTGGCTTGTTAGCAATGCACCTTTGAAAAAGCACTGAGAGAGCTGATACCTAGCTCTTAAGGGAGGCCAGGGACAGTCTGGCCTCCAGACCCGATTGTAGAAACCCAAGTACCCTGGGGAGGGAATAAGGGAATGGGGTCTGGCCACGAGATTCACACCAGGTAAAGAAGGCTTTCCAGGTACGGTAATAAATCTTAGCAGAGGTTGGCTTCCGTGCCCTGATCATGGTTCCAATGACGTCCGGCGAGAACCCTGACTGGGTTAGAACCCAGGTCTCAATGGCCACGCCGTCAATTTGAGGGCCCCTAAGTTCTGGTGGTAGAACGGGCCTTATGACAGAAGATCCGGGCGGTCGGGGAGATGCCAGGGGACGTCTGCTGTGAGCTGTACGATGTCGGCATACCATGTACGTCTGGGCCAGTCCGGTGCGATTAGGATGGTTGGAACTCCCTCTTGCTTGATCTTCCTCACGACTCTGGATATCAGGGGGAGAGGTGGAAAAATGTACAGGAGCTGGAACTGGGTCCAGTCCTGAACCAGGGCATCCGCTCCTAGCGCCCACGGGTCGTGTGTTCTGGCCATGAAGTTGGAGACCTTGGCATTGAAGTGGGATGCCATTAGGTCCACGTCCGGAGTCCCCCAGCGATGGCAGATCTGTCTAAAAACTTCGGGATGGAGAGACCACTCTCCCGAGTCCATTCCTTGCCGGCTGAGGAAGTCTGCTTCCCAGTTGTTCACCCCCGGAATGTGGACCGCAGAGAGAATCGAACCTGTGTCTTCCGCCCAGTGGAGAATGTGTGTCACTTCTCGCATCGACTGGGCACTGCGGGTCCCCCTTTGGTGATTCACATATGCCACAGCCGTGGCATTGTCCGACTGTACTCTAATGTGAGAGGCTGCCAGTAAGAAATGGAAGGCTCTCAACGCCAGAAGGATGGCACGAATTTCCAAGATGTTGATGGGCATGGTCGCTTCCGCTGGGGACCACTTGCCCTGTGCTCTGTGGTGTAGGTGCACCGCACCCCAACCCGTCAGGCTCGCGTCGGTGGTCAGAACCTTCCATTGACCCGTGAGAAAGGATTTCCCCTTTGTTAGTGAGGTTGGCTTGAGCCACCAGTGCAGGGACCTCCTGGTTGACGACGTCAGCTGGAACTCCCTGTCGAGAGAAAAAGGGTTCCTGTCCCATGACTTGAGGATGGCTAGTTGGAGAGGCTGGGGAAATGGGACCGCTTCTATTGCCGCCACCATCCTGCCAAGGACTCTCATGGCAAACCGGAGAGATCGAGGGGGTTTGCTGAGGAGAGTGCGAACTTCTAGACGGAGAGGCAGTGCCTTGTCCTTGGGAAGGAGCACTAGACCCCTGAAGGTGTTGAGTAGCATTCCCAGGAAGGTCAGAGACTGACTCGGGGTTGGTGATGACTTTTGTAGGTTGACTAACCAGCCCAGGCGACTCAGAGTGTCGATTGTGATTGAGACGCTGAGCTCGCAGTCCTTGAAGGTGGGAGCCTTGATAAGGAGATCGTCCAGGTATGGAACGACTACTATGCCTCTGGAGTGCAGGACGTCCATGGTGGCTGCCATGACTTTGGTAAACACTCTGGGAGCCGTGGCGAGTCCGAACGGGAGAGCCACGAACTGGTAGTGGTCCTGGTCGATTGCGAACCTGAGAAATCTCTGATGGGGAGGTGCAATTGGTATATGCAGGTATGCGTCTTGTATGTCTATGGAGGCGAGAAATTCTCCCTTTTCCATGGACGCAATGATTGACCGAAGGGACTCCATGCGTTAGTGACGTACCCGTACATATTTGTTGAGCTGTTTTAGGTCCAGTATGGGCCGTATGCCTCCTCCTTTCTTGGGGACTACGAATAAATTGGAGTAGAACCCTCGGCCGCGGGGACCGGTAATATGACTCATGCTTGAAGAAGCGAGAAGACCGCTTGGCGGAAGGCACGAGCCTTGGCTGGCGGTTTTGGGGGAACAGAAAGAAAGAGTCTGTTTGGTGGGTTGGAAGTGAACTCTATTTTGCATCCCGAAGACACTAGTTCCCTGACCCACCTGTCTTCTGTAATAGGCAGCCAGACTTGATGAAAAAGCAAAAGTCGGTCACCTATAGGTGGGGTGTCTTCCGGAGTCCATGAGTCATGATGAGGAGGAAGTCTGAGATTTTCCTCCTTTGGACTTTGACTAGCCTGCTTTTGACTGCCAGGTCTTGTCCGACTTTTGAGTCGACCGTGAGTTGTCCCTGTGTGGGGAGTGGTTGCTATTTTGTGCTGGCCTCGAGACGGACCAGCACGAAGAGTTCCGAAAGGATCGGAATCGAGTTTGGTTACTCTTCTTGTAAGTGCGTTTGGGTTGCAGTTGGGGGAGAGAGGTACTCTTACCCCCGGTGGCGTTGGATATCATCGTGTCCAACTATTCACCAAAAAGTCGACCACTGAGGTACGGGAGGTGCGTGAGGGACCTCTTAGAGGCTGCATCTGCTTTCCATTCCCGCAGCCAGAGGATACACCGAATATTGATGGCGTTTGATGCTATCCCCGCTGCACCCCTTGCAGAATCCAGAGCTGCATGAAGCGTGCAATCTGCTACAACTGCTATTTGAACCGCTTGGTCCAACAGCTCAGGAGCAGATACTTGGAGGCCAGCTTGTAAAGGAGTGACTGTGCTGCTAGCCTAGAGACTGGGGGATCCACTTCGGGTGGATCTGTCCATTCCTTGGTGGCCTCCTGTGAGAAGGGGTACCGCGCCTCCAGATATTTGCGATTAGTAAACTTCTACTCAGGCTGTGAGAACTGCTTTTTAAGGATCGACTTAAACTCTGGGTGGTCAAAGAAGACCTTAGGCGGCTTCAGAACTCCTTCAAAAGGAAATCTTGTGTTGTGGTGCCTCCGGGGGCGGATCAGAAATGTCCAGCACCCGATGGATGGACGAGGTTACGTCCTCAACTAGCGCTGTATTGCTAGGGGGAATTGGGATCAGGGACCCTTCAGTTTCCTTGTCTGAGTCGGAATTACAGATGCCTTCCGAATCCTGTGTATCGCTAAGGCATCTCCTGCTGGGTGAACCGGGGTGGAGGTCTGGTCGGGGATCGCTGTGGAAAACTGCATTGTCTGTCCCTGGTAGGGGACGGTCTAGATGACCTGGAACTACGGTGTCTCTCTCTAGAAGGGGATGACCGTGTGCTATAGGATGACGCAGATGAACGTGACCTGTGGGTCCGCTTGCGTCGTGACCTAGACGTGGATGTGCCCGGGTCGTCATGTCCCTGAGTCGAGCCTTCCCTTTGCTGGGTAGCGTTCATAGCCGAGGCATGACTCTGCAGAGCCTGAAGCAATGTGGAGGTTAGGTTATCTATAGACTGCGTCATAGATTGCGACATCTGAGTGACCCATTCCGGCATGGAATTAGACACCGAAGCATTGACAGGGGCTTCTTGGGGCTCTGGCACAGTAGTCTGGATGCAGTCCTGGCAGCACGGGTACGTGCTGCCACTGGGGAGAGTATTGCTGCAGGCTGTACAGAGTGCATAATAGCAGTCCTGCCTGGTTCTCTTGGACCTTGAGCCAGGCATAGTGCACTGGGGTGGCTATGCAGAGGGCCCTACAGGGTTGGCTATGCAGAGGAGCCTATAAGGAATAATGGATTCACAGCCGAGGAAGAACTCAAGCTGTGATCTTATCCCACCAGTGTGTCCGTAGTTCCAGCGCCGAAGATCCACAGTCCTGTGCCCCCCGGAGACTGGCTGGTCTTCCCTTATCCTGCAGCAGATAATGGCCGCCGGAGTAAAGTTAAGAAAGAAGTGGGGTTGAGAGCTGAAAAGGGCGGCAGAACTGTGTGAAATCGCGCCCTTTCAGTCTCGATCTGCCCCCTCTATGACACTGTAGAGTGTCAAATTTGTCATCCGGGGGGGCGGGCCGGGGAGAGGAGGTGGTGGCTTCGGCTAGGCCGAAGCCGCGGCCTAAATTAGATGCCTGATGCCCAAAGGGACTCCAGACTGGCGCGGAAGTCCAGGAGGGGGACGGATCTGAACCGGACCCCTCCGGATTTAAAGGCAGGATAGCGGTGGGGTATGAGCGGAAGGGGGGGCCCTGTGAAGAGTCCCCCTGAGGCACCATAGAGCTGGTGCTGCCGCAGAAACAGGGCGCAGGGAGGCCTGTGCCTCTGTTGTGTCATGCCTGCCTGCACACCCCCTGGCCCCAACAGGAGCCCGCAGCAGGACTGGGGTCCCTGGATTGAGCCGTAGTGTGCTGGCTGCTGGGAGCTGCTGCCTGTACAGGCCCTACCTGAGGCGTTTCAACCTAATACCCCCAGGGTGGGGATTAGGGAGGTGCTGCTGTCACCGTCAGGTGGCTATATCCTCGCCTCGACCTCAACCCAGAAACCAAAAGGAATTGGGGAAGGAGGGGGGTCTCGACTTCGAACCAGCACCCGAGGGGCTGGGGAAGGAGCGACATGGGGAATAGCCATCTCGACTTCAACCGTGCACCTCGTAATAAGAGGCCGAGGAAGGAGCCATGCCAGGAGTCTCGCAGTAGACCCACTTTTCTTCATCTGTAATCCCGTCGGAGAAAACGGAGTAAAAGTTTTAGGTGTGCCTCCTATGCGACACTAAGCAAAAACTGGAGAAGGCTGATGCCGTCCAGGGGTGTATACTGCAGAGGAGGAGCCACGGTTAATCTTTTTCAGATTATGCATAGTGTTCCCTTAGTGGACAGCAGCATAACACCCAAGGTCCTGTGTCCCCCAAAGAGGCGACAGAGTAAAAGGCATGCGGATTTACATGCGCTTTTTTAAGTGTTTTTGTACATCAATGAATGCTTTTTGGAGCTAAATAAAGGTGGTGGGACATTGCTTAAGCTCTTGGATTACCATAAGAACTTGGGTGTTTATACTGGTTCATTTAAATGATTAAAGAATGGGTCTGTTGTATTTCAGATAAAGTGTTTACACTGTGTCTATGCTTTTTTAAATTAAAGTTTGGTCATGAAAAGGTCTAATTGACACCTTGACATCACTAAACAAAAGAGCTGGGTGTCAGCTAGTCCCATTCAATCAATCTTCATTAGCATTTCTATTCATGTAATTTATGCGACTTGTGTGAGATGCTAATTTTAGCCTGGGAAGGTGCCATTAGGCAAACATGGTCCCTGGCCATTAAATAACATCTCACAGCTGGTTTGTTAGCCGCTACATCCCCCGATCAGCACTCAGCAGCGCTTTGGACACAACGTATTTATGTTGCATCCAAAACGTGATGTTCTAACGCCGCACTTTTGTTGTCAGTACATGTGAATCCACCACATATAATGACACTTCAGGTCAGTCAAAATCTGCAGCAGAGACTAGCGTGTGAGTTTGGGTTCGTGGCCACGATCAGGAGCCGCTGCAGGTTTGATGCGGCGTGTTTATACAGCGTCAAACCCGCAGCGTCCAGATGTTACAGCATAGTGGATGGGATCTCTAGAAATCCCACGTCCACTATGCGTGCATCAGAGGCTGCGAATCACCCGTGGACACTGACATGCGGTGCGTCTTTCAGGACCGCAGCATGTCAAGTTCTCTTGCGGAGTCGCTAGTCTCCGCAACAGAAAATTGACCACCAGAATGTATTGAATGCGGTAAATCAGCATGGTTCAGTGAACACATGTGGATTTACCTGTGTTCAATAGAATGCAGCATTTTGGACGCAGGAAAACTTTGCTTCCAAAGCGCTGCTATGTCTGAATTATGGGCACAGAGCCTAAGAAAAAAAAAATGGTGTGGGCTCCCGCATCATTTTTATAACCAGCAGAGGGAAAGCCGACCGCTGGGGGCTGATATTAATAATACAGAAAAAAGCCACACAATAGCTACAAAAAGGTGGGCGGATAGCCAGCCAAATGGCGAGCATCCGTCCAAAAGCACGCTGAAAACATCATATCAAAAAAAGGAGGAAAGCTCAGCATATCATTGCAAAAAAGTATCTTTATTTAAACATATATAGAAAAATAGGTATTTAGACCAGACAAATTGTAGGTAAAAGATGACTGAGTAGGAACATACTAATACTCAAATATATGCACTAATAAGACAATGGTTTTAGCCCTTTGATATAGATAGGATTGCACACTAGCCCAAGGCAAAACATGAATCATAAATAGTGGAAGCAATGAATGTGCTATATATAATAAAAGCATTCCACTTGTCACTTGTGTCGGGTAAAGGAGTATTCTTAATGTAACAGAGAAAAGCATTGCCATATGTCAAGGGGGCGCACCAACATCTACCTAATACCAGGGCAAAATATATAATGAGAAGTATGTTACTTGTAGAAAGCTCTCACAGTCAGAGAGGGGAGGAGGGGGAGAGAAGAGAGTGTGGTGGTAGCATGGAGCCTGACGCGCGTTTCGCGGTAAAACCGCTTTCTCAAGGGCGGGTGATAGATGTATGGCGCCCCCAAGGCATATATATATATGTCCATATCCCTTTGATACTAGCGAAAATACATGCAGCTGTGATGCGGGGCGCGCACCCGGAAGTAGCCAGCTAAACCGGGGGCGTGTCCCGCAAATCACATGACATGAAGTAAAGCTGTAACGGCGCATGCGCGCGGGCGAGAGGGGCGCACCGCGCACGACCCGGCCGTCAAGCCGCTACTGCGCAAGCGCGAACCAAAAAGGTTCGCGCAGGCGCAGAGAGGCATGGAGACAGCCAGGCAAGCGCGCGACGCAATCTCCCCCATCATACACGCACGCGCACATCACGTCAGTGAATGGCACTGCCAATTGTAGATATAAGAAAGGAGAAGAATGGGGACAACGACTAGGAGCAGCCACGAGAGAGTATAACAGTATAACAATACAGGGATGAAACAGTAATAATACAAATGCCACTACAGAGTAATAGAGATTAGCCATATTCAGCAGCATCATCCCGGCATAGGTGTGTATTCTAATTTGTAATGCTCTCATCAGGACATATATCCCATAATGGATGTGATCACAGAATTCGCCAAATCAAATTGGGTTAGGGAAGCAGCCAAATCTATACACTCCTGAAACCAAAAAGAAAACACAAATAGAAAGGCCACAGATAAAAACCAGAATGAAAAATAAAATGAAAAAAATAAAATATAAATAATGAACAACCACCCAATATATGCATGTGTAAGGAGATTATATAGCTCCAAATAAGAAATGCATAGATTGTGGCTATAAGAATGGAGAGAAGCTCAGAGATTCGTTCAAGCCATAAGGTGTCACAGTGTTTAATCGTACAATCCATTGTGACTCTTTCTGAGCCAATAGCTTTTTGGCATTACCACCCCGTATCCCCATGTGTATTGCATCAATACCACGCACCATGAAAGAGCAGGGATTACAGTTATGTTTCAATTTAAAGTGCCGTGGTATTGTTTTTAGCTGAGCTAGATCGCTCGCCGAGGTAGCTGCTGCAATGTCACAAATATGCTCACGTGTGCGAACCCGTAGTTCCCTTGTGGTTAAACCAACATAGATCATGGGGCAGCTACACGTGGCATAGTAATGATGTTGGATGTACCGCAGGAAATATGGTGTCTGATATCGAATGTTCTGTGGCCATCAGCTGAACAAAAGCTGGTGTACCGCAAAACATTTGGACAGGCCACACAGTGTCCACATTTATAATTGCCTTTAATAGGGCCCCCAGAGCCAAAGGGTCGCGTTACCGGTGCAACGTAGTGACTCTTGGTCAATATGTTGCCAAGATTCCGACATCTCATTGGTGTCATTGATGGAAGAGACCCCGGGTGTCCCCTCAGGGAGGGCTCCACCATCAAGATACTCCAATGTTTTTGAAGGATGGCTCTCATGCTATCCCATTCGTGGTTATAGGTGGAGATGAAACGTATGGTTTCTTCCCTATCCGAAGATCGTATTTTCGGATGCAGGAGGACAGTACGAGGAGTCTTACATACTCTATCATACCCCCTCCTAATACATCTCCGACTATAACCACGTTGCAGGAAGCGCTGTTTAAGGTCCTGTGCCTGACGCTGAAAGCTCTGTTCAGTAGAGCAGATGCGCCTCATCCTCAGGAACTGTCCGACCGGGACAGCTCCAATTGTGGCTGGACTGTGGGCAGATCCCGCATGAATCAAAGCATTGACCGAGGTGGGCTTTCTGAACACGTCCGTCTGCAGGCCCCCATGGATGTCGACACACAGGGATATGTCCAGAAAGTCCACCCTCTTAGTGTCATGTATATAGGTCAGCTTGATGTTATATTGATTCATGTTAAGACAGTCCATGAACTCTCCGAGCTGCTGTATAGAGCCCCGCCACAAAAATAAAATGTCATCAATATATCTCAGCCAGCACAGCACATGGTGGGCAGCAGGGATTGTATCCCCATCAAAGATTTCCCTTTACCACAGCCCTAGGAAGAGGTTGGCATATGAGGGGGCACAGGCCGCCCCCATGGCTGTGCCACGCTTCTGGAGATAAAATTGATCTTTGAAAACAAAAAAGTTATGAGTCAGGGCAAATTCCATCAGCTCAAGGATGAGTTCACACAAGGGACTATCCAGGTCGGAGGCTCCGAGAAAGAGACGCACCACGTTCAAACCATCAGTGTGGTTAATGCTGGTATACAGGCTTTCAACGTCGGCAGTGACCAAGAGAGTCCCCTCATCCACCGTGATACCGTCGACCCTAGTAAGGGCGTCCGTTGTGTCTTTGATGTATGATGGTAAATTGGTCACTAAGGGTTTTAAATAGTGATCAATAAATCTACATATGGGTTCACATAGTCCCCCAATACCAGACACAATCGGACACCCTGGAGGGTCGACGGGATCTTTGTGGATTTTGGGTAGAAGGTAAAAGGTCGGGATCCTGGGGAAGGCCACTGTCAAGCCCTCATAAACCTTTTTGGAGATTATTGAGCACTCCAGAGCCTGGGTTAGGATGTCCTGCAGCCTAGCAGTGAAGTGGGTCAAAAGACAAGAGGGCAATCTAACATAGGTATTGGGGTCTCTCAATTGGCGGAAAGCCTCCCGCTCATACTTGTTGATAGGCCAAATAACAATGTTGCCCCCCTTATCTACACCCTTGATAACCACGTCACTGAGTTCCTGAAGCTGTTGTAAAGCTCGGCGATGGTTATATGTGAGATTATCAAATTTCCGTTTTGTTGGTAATCTAAGGAAATCTTCAGTGACAAGTTTGGTGAAAATCTCTACTGCAGGGCATAGAGATAAGGGGGGAACCTTGTAGATTTCGGCATAATAGATTGAGGGAACCCACCTCGTGAAGGATTGCAGTGTTCCTCTGCCAGTTCTTCCAAACATCTCAATGCTTCTCTCTCAGTCACTGCTGCATCCATAACCTCCGGGCTCTTGTGATGCAACTTCTTCAATACCAATTTGCGAGAAAATAGGTGTAGATCTTTTATCCCTGTGAAGAAGTTGAAAGCATTAGTTGGAGAAAATGTAAGACCTCTCCCCAGGACCTCCACCTGTGGGGGCTGATATTAGTAGCCGCAGAAGGCTCCATTAGCCAACAATGTTCCCTGGCTATTAATATCAAACCACAGCTGTTTGTTTAGCCTTAACTGACTAGATTACAGGAGCAGCCCAGAAAAAAATTGACATGGGGTCCCCCTATAAAACCTAACCAGCAAAGGCTAAACTAGACAGCTGTGGGCTGATATTAATAGCCAGGGAAGGGGTCATGAATACTAGCCCCCTTCGCGGCTATTAATATCACCCCTCAGCAGTCCCAGAAATGGCGCATAAGATCCCCAATACTAACCGTGTAGTAAAGTGAACGGCGCTTTTTCAATAAAAACACGGCCAGAATAAAGTATTTTAATGTATACTGACAGGGGTGTAAAATCACCCCTAGTCAGAATACAGTGCTTCAGGGGGTCACTGTGGTTCATCAGCTGAAGATCAGCTGATGAGCCCCTGTGAGTTTACCACCATGGGAACATTCTTGCAAATGTTCTCAGGTTGAACATCAGCTGATCGGACATGAGACTGATCAGCTGATTACCGGCGTCAGCAATCAGCTAATGGTCACGTGGTCATCAGCTGATTGTTGCCAGCACTGATCAGCTGATGATCACGCGACCATCAGCTGACCGCTGACTTCACTGATCACCTGATGGTCGCGTAACCATCAGGTGATCGCTGACGGCACTGATCACCTGATGGTCACGTGACCATCAGGTGAACGCTGACTTCACCGCAGGTCCTGGCAGCACACTGCGGTGCGCAGGTCCGCGCCCTGCAGTGTACCGCTAGCCACTGAGGACAGAGCATATATTATATATATATATATATATACACACACACACACATACAGTATACATATACAGAACAGACCAAAAGTTTGGACACACCTTCTCATTTAAAGATTTTTCTGTATTTTCATGACTATGAAAATTGTACATTCACACTGAAGGCATCAAAACTATGAATTAACACATGTGGAATTATATACTTAACAAAAAAGTGTGAAACAACTGAAAATATGTCTTATATTCTAGGTTCTTCAAAGTAGCCACCTTTTGCTTTAATGACTGCTTTGCACACTCTTGGCATTCTCTTGATAAGCTTCAAGAGGTAGTCACTGGAAATAGTCTTCCAACAATCTTGAAGGAGTTCCCAGAGATGCTTAGCACTTGTTGGCCCTTTTGCCTTCACTCTGTGGTCCAGCTCACCCCAAACCATCTCGATTGGGTTCAGTTCTGGTGACTGTGGAGGCCAGGTCATCTGGCGTAGCACCCCATCACTCTCCTTCTTGGTCAAATAGCCCTTACACAGCCTGGAGGTGTGTTTGGGGTCATTGTGTTGTTGAAAAATAAATGATGGTCCAACTGTGACGCGAGTCACTACAGAAATAACAGTCTCAGAAGAGGAGAGAAAAGACTAATATTACTGAAAGAAATATAATATTAGAGCTACTTACTAGATAAAAATAGGGAGGTCAAACAATCCAAAGTCAAGTCCAGGAAGATGGCGCAGTACAAAGGGAGCAGACAAAAGAGTAGTCAGATAACAAGCAAATGGTCAAAATCCAGGTAAGGGAAAATAGTCAGGCGGGGTCAGGCACAGAGCACAGAGAGATCAGTCCTACACAGGTAATACCAAATGTACAATTGACACTGGGTGAAGGAGCTAGCATGCTTAAGTAGAAGACTAATCAAGGGAAGTGAACACAGATGATTGCAGAAACAACCCAGCAAACCCAAAACAGACTGACAGCCTCCACACAATAGTAACCTAGCAGACAAGGAAAGTGTGGAGACCGTGATACCAACTAAACGCAAACCGGATGGAATACCATGCCGCTGCAAGATGCTGTGGTAGCCATGCTGGTTCAGTATGCCTTCAATTTTGAATAAATCCCCAACAGTGTCACCAGCAAAGCACCCCCACACCATCACACCTCCTCCTCCATGCTTCACGGTGGGAACCAGGCATGTAGAGTCCATCCGTTCACCTTTTCTGCGTTGCACAAAGACACGATGGTTTGAACCAAAGATCTCAAATTTGGACTCCTCAGACCAAAGCACAGATTTCCACTAGTCTAATGTCCATTCCTTGTGTTCTTTAGCCCAAACAAGTCTCTTCTGCTTGTTGCCTGTCCTTAGCAGTGGTTTCCTAGCAGCTATTTTACCATGAAGGCCTGCTGCACAAAGTCTCCTCTTAACAGTTGTTGAAGAGATGTGTCTGCTGCTAGAACTCTGTGTGGCATTGACCTGGTCTCTAATCTGAGCTGCAGTTAACCTGTGATTTCTGAGGCTGGTGACTCGGATAAACTTATCCTCAGAAGCAGTAGTGACTCTTGGTCTTCCTTTCCTGGGGGGTCCTCATGTGAGCCAGTTTCTTTGTAGCGCTTGATGGTTTTTGCAACTGCACTTGGGGACACTTTCAAAGTTTGCCCAATTTTTCAGACTGACTGACCTTCGTTTCTTAAAGTAATGATGGTCACTCGTTTTTCTTTGCTTAGAATTTGTATTATGGCAAGAAAAAAGCAGCTAACAGTCTATTCAGTAGGATTATCAGCTGTGTAGCCACCTGACTTCTGCACAACACAACTGATGGTCCCAACCCCATTTATAAGGCAAGAAATCCCACTTATTAAACCTGACAGGGCACACCTGTGAAGTGAAAACCATTTCCGGTGACTACCTCTTGAAGCTCATCAAGAGAATGCCAAGAGTGTGCAAAGCAGTCATCAAAGCAAAAGGTGGTTACTTTGAAGAACCTAGAATATAAGACATATTTTCAGTTGTTTCACACTTTTTTGTTAAGTATATAATTCCACATGTGTTGTGTGGCGCCCCTGAGGGTTCGACCGCCACAGGGATGCTGCACTTCTTTAATGGAGTGTAGTGTTCCTCCTCTGAGGTAAGAACAGTGTGATAGTCGTGACCCAATCTTTGCATCCAACACCACACTTCTCCACCAGAGGGGGCTAGTATGTTACAGGGAGACTGGGGAACCAAGAGTGAGGGGAACCAGTTAGTGGGTGTGGGTGGAGGACCTACAAGTTAGTTACACTTTAAATTTCATATTTAATAAAAAGCCATCTTTGGTTTTGGTCTTTGTGCTGTTAAATACTGTGTGTTACTGTGCTCTCCCACTCTGATAGTGGACCCTGTGTGGGCCTGCAGAGGTCGGAGACACGGCCCTCGTACCCTGGTCTTGGGACGAGAGGCAAGTTGCAGACGGGGAATGTCTCAACCCGGCCAATGACCATGACCAAGAAGGCCTGGAGCTTAAGAGTGTGACTCCACAGCAAATGGATCCCAGGCAGGATGCAGACGGAGCGGTGTACGCCACCTGTCCTCGCCAACCTGATATATTCAGAGGGAGTCCGGCTGCAAGAGGGGTACCTACCCCCGACACCCGACCTTGCTACTCCATGTCCTGGTCGGGGAAGCCCGGTAGGCCCTGAGGATCCCACCGGGTACCGGACGGAGCGGAGCTGCCACCCGAGCCCTTGTTCTGAGAGGAGCTCAGAGGGAGACCCGGCCTATTTGCACACACACTGACAGGAAAGGATTAGGCCCGTAGTTCAGGAACACTCTGGTGTAGTGTCCCGACTGAATGCTGGACTTACTCGGAGGTTGTCGGACCCCCGTCTCTGGTGACCGAAGGACTCCGCGGGGAGCAGGGAGTCACCTTCCTCATGCCATCTATGTGAGTAAAGCCTTGGAAGTTCACCCCTACGGCCTCCGGACTGTTCATTCTGCGCCACACCACGAGACGCGGAGCCCGCATTCCTTCACTACTACCCCCTCCATCCTGTCCCTCTGCCCTGAGGCCACGCTCCGCCTGTGGGGAGTAGTAATAACTTTGACCGCCATAACACCATGCCTCAGCGGACTGAAGCGGCGCTGGTGGCCCTTCACCAGGTACCACCGGTGGCGTAGTCGTTAATCAGCCACTCAACCCGGACAAGCATACACCATCTCTTTTTTTACTGTGACGGCCCTGAGCACGGGTCGGGTCCGGGCCACGGCTACACCCCATCTCTCCATCACAGGACCTGACTCCGAGTCCCCCATCTCCCAGGGTAAAGAAAAGGGCTTTTTCGAGTAAGAGGCGTCACAGCTGATTCATAGTTTTGATGCCTTCAGTGTGAATGTACAATTTTCAAAGTAATGAAAATACAGAAAAATCTTTAAATGAGAAGGTGTTTCCAAACTTTTGGTCTGTACTGTATATATACACACATATACAGTATACATATATATACACACACATATACAATATATATATATACCCAAATATTTTGATTATGTGTATATATATATATATATATATATATATATTTCACTTTCTTACACTTTTTTTTACTTTTACACTTTGTCCCACTATGGGACTTTCATTTTTTGCAGGCCGATCGCTTGTACAGCATAGAGATGCAGCAGCAGCATCTCTATGCATGCAGCCTGTCAGCGCTGCACACACACAAGTTATTTTGATTGTGCACTGCGCATGATCAAAGTAACTTTCTGGTGACCCGGATGTTGTCATGACGACATCGGGTCATCATAGCAACGATCGGGACCCCGTGCTCACAGTGCAGTTTTTGATTCAAGGTAAGAGAGTCGCGCTTACCTCCCCCCTGCTCCCGGAATGCTGCGATCGACTTAGTTCGCAACATTTCGAGGGAGCGGTGCGGCCCCACTCCTGGCACAAAGCATCGGGTGTTGGCTGTGAGAATCAGCTGACACCCGGCAGCGATCGCGCCAGCACAGCCTCTGTATGGGTGCGATCGCCAAGGCATAATAATACGCACCTGGTCCAATAGGCCCAGGTCGCAGGTACATATTATTACGCCTGACATCAGTAAGGAGTTAATATCAGATTTGTGGGGGTCCGGCACGTGGCACCTCCACTACTCAGTTGTTTGAAACTCCGGCAGAGGTCAGATGTAAACATTGTTGAGGAGCTGAACATCACAGCTCTGGTCACTGTGTAGTGGCTGCTACCTGGTGCTGCAGATCAGCTCCTATTACATGAATATTAGCAGACTTGCAGGACCCACAGTACAGTGAATGGAGCAGTGATGTTCAGATCTTCAAACTATTTACATCTGAGCGTTGCAAACAACTGATGGGTAGAGCCAGTGCCACGTGTGGGAGCCCACCTATCTGATATTGATAACCCATCCCCAGGATGGCATCTCAGTAGATACCATACCAGGATGGGGGACATTATGCCAGAATGGGTACATTATACCAGAATTAGGTCATTATGCCAGAATGTGAGACACTGTAACAGAATGGAGTGCATTGTACCAGGATGGGGGGCATTAAACCAGTATGATGGTCATTAAACCAGGATGGGGGGTCATTATACCAGGATGGGGGGTCATTATACCAGGATGGGGACATTATATCAGAATGAGGACATTATATCAGAATTGGGGACATTATACCAGAATTGGGGACATTATACCAGAATAAGGGACACTATACCAGAATGGGGTACACCATACCTGGATGGGTGACACTATATCAGAATGGGGACATTACATCACAATGATGATATTATACCAGTATGGGGGATATTATAGCAGCATGGGGGACATTATGCCAGAACTGGAGATACCATACCAGGATGTGGGGCATTATACCAGCTTTGGGGACATTATAGCAGAATTGGGAGCATTACACCAGCATGGGGGATATTATACCAGGTTAGAGACATTATACCAAAATGGGGACATTATATCAGAATGGGGACACTATACCAGGATGGGGACATTAAACCAGAATGAAGTAAATGATGCCAGAATGGGGACATTACCAGACAGGGGCACAGGTGGGGGAAAATGTCATAGCATAAGGCCCAGCATGTGGGAGATTATTACAAGAAGGAGCCAGGATGGGGGACATTACTACATAGGGAGAGAACACATATTTCTTTATAGGATCCAGAACGCTACAAGGGCCCATACATCTGACCAACATGCCGGTGGGGGCCTATCAGACTCTAGTTACTCCACTAGGTGGGACCAGATCATTTCCAGGACTCCTTGTTCTTTACATTGAAGATAATTCTTAATGACATTGGCTGTATGTTTGGGGTTGTTGTTCTGCTGAAGAAAACATTTGGATCCAATCGGACACCTCCCTGATGATATTGCAGGATGGATAAGTATCTGCCTCTATATCTCAGCATTGAGGGAACCAATAATTCTGACCCAATTTCCACCTCCATTTGCTGAAATGCAGCCCCAAACTTACTGGACCCTCCACCGTGCTTATGCATCACTATTGCCCACAGACGCTCATTATTGTACTGCTCTCCAGCCCTTCAGTGAACAAAATCTCTTCTGTAATAACATTTTTCATATTTTGACTCAACCGTCCAGAGCACATCCTGCCAATTTTCCACACCCTGGTTCCTCTGTTTTAATGCATAGTTGAGTCACTTGGCCTTGTTTTGATGTGGAAGATATGGCTTTTTCACCACAATTTTGCTATGAAGACCACTTCTGGCCAGTCTTCTCTGAACAGTAGATGAGTGAAGCTGAGTCCCACTGGTTGCTGCCAGTTCTGAGCTGATGGCACTGCTGGACATCTTCTGCTTTTGAAGGAAAGTAACCATAATGTGTCATACATCTGCTGCACTAAGTTTCCTTGGCCGACCACTGCATCTACTGACCTCGATGTTGCACATTTTCTTGTGCATCTTCACAAGTGCTTGAATGACACATCTTGAACCCTCAATCTGCTTTGAAATTTGTGCCTTAGAGACCTTGCTGATGTAGTATAACTTCCTTGTGTATTCTTGCTCAGTCTTGCCATGGTGTATGACCAGACACCTGACTGTATTATTACAAAATCCCTGACTTTGCGCAGGTGTACCTAGAAGAATTGACGCTGTTTTAAAGTGAAAAGTTGGTCACACTAAATATTGATTGGATCTAGATTTTTCGTTTGTTCATTCACTTTGTATTTTGTTAATTGATTAAATAAATCATTAACATTTCTATTTTTGAAGCGTTCTTACTTTACAGCATTTTTTCTACACCTTTCTAAAGATTCTTTTTATGTGATAGTGTCTTTTATTTGCTCATTAATAATCTGATATATCGTTTGGTATTTTGTGTATAGTTGTTTTTTTGCTGTTGGGGTAAATTGTAGGATATTGATTTCAGAGTGGTTTCCTGATCCTTTGATTGTAGGAATGAGTGGTATATATGTGCTAATAAATTAGGACAAAACGTAGGAAATTTAGGAAAAAACTGAACATCTCAGCAGTAATAACATGCTGATTGTGATGTCATGAAGATGACTTGAATTTCCACCAATCAGAGATCAGCATGTATCAGGTCACCCAGATAGAACAGTCCATGAAACATGAGTCACGGCCACTGTGAGGTCATAATGCTGATTAGAATTTCCACCAGTCAGAAAACAGAACCGCCCAGAAGAACCACCCAGGAGGTATGAGTCATCGCCACTGTGAGGTCATAATGCTAACCAATCACAGAGCAGCCACACCCAGATTTTCCACCAATCAGAGAGCAGCCACACCCAGATCTTCCACCAATCAGAGATCAGCAGTGGGTATAAATAGCCGCTGCCGCCTGCCCGGCTTAGCCTTGCACTGGTTGGGTCTCTCTTTTTTTTCCTCTCTCTTGGTCTCTCTCTCTCTCTTCTCTCTCTCTCTCTCTCTCTTCTCTCTCTCTCTCTCTTCTCTCTCTCTTCTCTCTCTCTCTTCTCTCTCTCTTCTCTCTCTTTCTCTCTCTCTTCTCTCTTCTCTCTCTCTTCTCTCTCTCTTCTCTCTCTCTCTTCTCTCTCTCTTCTCTCTCTCTCTCTCTCTCTCTCTTCTCTCTCTCTCTTTTCTCTCTCTCTCTCTCTTCTCTCTCTCTTCTCTCTCTCTCTCTCTCTCTTTCTCTCTCTCTTTCTCTCTCTCTCTCTCTCCGGCCCTCTTAAGGGCTACCCCAAATGTGTAAAAGATAGAAACCAATATTTGTGTTGTTTGTCCGTTTTATGAGCCTTTGATTAACCCCTTCTCACTCTTTGCCATATATATATATATATATATATATATATACATAGTATGTGCAGGTGGGCCTTAAAGGGAATTTCCAGGACAAACATATTGATGGCCTATCCCCTGGTTATCTCATTAATATCAGATTTGTGGGGGTCCGGCACGTGGCTCCTCCACTAATCAGCTGTTTGCAGCTTCGGTCGAGGTCAGATGTAAACATTGTTGAGGAGCTGAACATCACAGCTCTGGTCACTGTGTAGTGGCCGCTCCCTGGTGCTGCAGATCAGCTCCTATTACATGAATATTAGCTGATCTGCAGGACCCACAGTACAGTGAATGGAGCAGTGATGTTCAGATCTTCAAACTATTTACATCTGAGCGCTGCAAACAACTGATGGGTAGAGCCGGTGCCGCGTGTCGGAGCCCCACCGATCTGATATTGATAACCCATCCCCAGGATAAATCATCATTATTATACTACTGGAAACTCCATTAATGGATTGTCTGGGATTAATAACTCGAGCCCCTTCTTTAAGAAAAAACAGTCCCTAACTGGTCACAGGATAAATGTGGGATTTCAGGTCACCCATTTACTGCAATGCAGCTGGCAATGCCACCAAGCGGATCTAAGCAAGTCCCGGGGCCTCAACAATATACAGCCAGTGCCCGAGTATAGGATGGAAGATTAAAAAAAATCTTCAAAAATGTATTTTGTATGAGGCATACATCAAAAATACATGCAATGCTTTTCCTGACAACACTGAGTTTTATAATGTGGAAAAAAACGTTTAAAAAAACACTGTGTGAACATAACCCTAACTGCATTGTGACTGTGTATATACATATATAAGCTGCCCCTCCCCCACCATGTGAGCATTCTCAGCGCGTACTGACCAATGCTGTCCACCAGGTGGCATCAGCAGGAAATTACAGCGATGAGACAAGCACTGCATGACATCCCCGCCCCAATCTGCCCTATACCAGACACGCCCCCTACCAACGCCCCGCCTCCACTGCCATGACAACCGAATTATTTAATGGCAGAAAGAGAGACCTTATATGAGCAGAGAAGTAGCGGCCGGAGCGCGGGGTCCGCACAGGTGAGCGCCCCCATAACACAGTGTATGTACTGCACGTCAGCTCTATGGCAGACTGTCACCTGTGCTGGATCCAGTACGTGTTATTTATATCTGTACAGAGACACAGAGGACGCAGCGGGGCCCTGTCGCCAGATATATATATATATGTGTGTGTGTATATACAGTATATATGTGTATGTATATGCTGTATTACTGTATATATGTGTGTGTGGGGGGGGATATACAGTATATATATGTGTATGTATATGCTGTATTACTGTATATATGCGTGTATATATGTACTAGCTATTGAACCCGTTCTACGCCCGGGTGGCGAGCATTTTTATTGGTATATGGTCTCCCATCCTGGTATTTGTGCTGCCCCCATCCTATTGTGGTATGCATGGTCCCTCCACCCCCCAATCCTGGTATACATGGCACACCTCATTCCCCAATCATGGTATGTATGGTCCCCTCACCCCCCAACCCTGGTATGCATGGCACACCTCACCCCCCAATCATGGTATGTATGGTCCCCTCACCCCCCAATCCTAGTATGCATGGCACACCTCATTCCCCAATCCTGGTATGCATGGTCCCCTCACCTCCCAATCCTGGTATACATGGCACCCCTCACCCCCCAATCCTGGTATACATGGCACCCCTCACCCCCCAATCCTGGTATGCATGGCACCCCTCACCCCCAATCCTGGTATACATGGCACCCCTCATTCCCCAATCCTGGTATGCATGGCACCCCTCATTCCCCAATCCTGGTATGCATGGCACCCCTCATTCCCCAATCCTGGTATACATGGCACCCATCACCCCCCAATCCTGGTATGCATGGTCCCCTCACCCCCCAATCCTGGTATGCATTTTCCCCTCACCCCCCAATCCTGGTATGCATGGTCCCCTCACCCCCCAATCCTGGTATGCATGGTCCCCTCACCCCCCAATCCTGGTATACATGGCACCCCTCATTCTCCAATCCTGGTATGCATGGCACCCCTCACCCCCAATCCTGGTATACATGGCACCCCTCATCCCCCAATCCTGGTATACATGGTCCCCTCACCCCTCAATTCTGGTATACATGGCATCCCTCATTCCCCAATCCTGGTATACATGGCACCCCTCACCCCCTAATTCTGGTATGCATGGTCCCCTCACCCCCCAATCCTGGTATGTTTGGTCCCCTCACCCCCCAATTCTGGTATACATGGCATCCCTCATTCCCCAATCCTGGTATGCATGGTCACCTCACCTCCCAATCCTGGTATACATGGCACCCCTCACCCCCCAATCCTGGTATGCATGGCACCCCTCACCCCCAATCCTGGTATACTTGGCACCCCTCATTCCCCAATCCTGGTATGCATGGCACCCCTCACCCCCAATCCTGGTATGCATGGCACCCCTCATTCCCCAATCCTGGTATGCATGGCACCCCTCATTCCCCAATCCTGGTATGCATGGCACCCCTCATCCCCAATCCTGGTATGCATGGTCCCCCCCCAATTCTGGTATACATGGCACCCCTCAGCCCCAATCCTGGTATGCATGGTCCCCTCACCCCCCAATTCTGGTATACATGGTACCCCTCACCCCCAATCCTGGTATGCATGGTACCCCCTCATCCCTATTCTGGTATCTATGGTACCCCCTCACATCCCCAATCCTGGTATGCATGGTACCCCTCATCCCTATCCTGATATGCATGGCACCCCTCACCCCCAATCCTGTTATGCATGGCACCCCTCACCCCCAATCCTGTTATGCATGGTCCCCTCACCCCCAATCCTGTTATGCATGGTCCCCTTACCCCCCAATCCTGGTATGCATGGCACCCCTCACCCCCCAATCCTGGTATGGATAGTCCCCTCACCCGCCAATCCTGGTATGTATGGTCCTCTCACCCCCCAATCCTGGTATGTATGGCACCCCTCACCCCCCAATCCTAGTATGCATGGCACACCTCATTCCCCAATCCTGGTATGCATGGTCCCCTCACTTCCCAATCCTGGTATACATGGCACCCCTCACCCCCCAATCCTGGTATGCATGGCACCCCTCACCCCCAATCCTGGTATACATGGCACCCCTCATTCCCCAATCCTGGTATGCATGGCACCCCTCATTCCCCAATCCTGGTATGCATGGCACCCCTCATTCCCCAATCCTGGTATACATGGCAGCCATCACCCCCCAATCCTGGTATGCATGGTCCCCTCACCCCCCAATCCTGGTATGCATGGTCCCCTCACCCCCCAATCCTGGTATGCATGGTCCCCTCACCCCCCAATCCTGGTATGCATGGTCCCCTCACCCCCCAATCCTGGTATACATGGCACCCCTCATTCTCCAATCCTGGTATGCATGGCACCCCTCACCCCCAATCCTGGTATACATGGCACCCCTCATCCCCCAATCCTGGTATACATGGTCCCCTCACCCCTCAATTCTGGTATACATGGCATCCCTCATTCCCCAATCCTGGTATACATGGCACCCCTCACCCCCTAATTCTGGTATGCATGGTCCCCTCACCCCTCAATCCTGGTATGTTTGGTCCCCTCACCCCCCAATTCTGGTATACATGGTATCCCTCATTCCCCAATCCTGGTATGCATGGTCACCTCACCTCCCAATCCTGGTATACATGGCACCCCTCACCCCCCAATCCTGGTATGCATGGCACCCCTCACCCCCAATCCTGGTATACTTGGCACCCCTCATTCCCCAATCCTGGTATGCATGGCACCCCTCACCCCCAATCCTGGTATGCATGGCACCCCTCATTCCCCAATCCTGGTATGCATGGCACCCCTCATTCCCCAATCCTGGTATGCATGGCACCCCTCATCCCCAATCCTGGTATGCATGGTCCCCCCCAATTCTGGTATACATGGCACCCCTCAGCCCCAATCCTGGTATGCATGGTCCCCTCACCCCCCAATTCTGGTATACATGGTACCCCTCACCCCCAATCCTGGTATGCATGGTACCCCCTCATCCCTATTCTGGTATCTATGGTACCCCCTCACATCCCCAATCCTGGTATGCATGGTACCCCTCATCCCTATCCTGATATGCATGGCACCCCTCACCCCCAATCCTGTTATGCATGGCACCCCTCACCCCCAATCCTGTTATGCATGGTCCCCTCACCCCCAATCCTGTTATGCATGGTCCCCTTACTCCCCAATCCTGGTATGCATGGCACCCCTCACCCCCCAATCCTGGTATGGATAGTCCCCTCACCCGCCAATCCTGGTATGTATGGTCCTCTCACCCCCCAATCCTGGTATGTATGGCACCCCTCACCCCCCAATCCTGGTATGTATGGCACCCCTCATCCCTATCATGCTACACACAAATACAAGAAAATAAACACTTATACTCACCTTTCTTCCCTGTGCTCCAGCGCTGTTTCCCGTTCTGCTGGAGGCCGGGGGAGGAGTGCGGCGCCGAAGTACGCGTGTGCTCATACCACGCTGTCCGGCTCCATTTTGCTGAAGACACATTGCAAATGTGTCTTCAGTAAAATGGCGCCGGATAGCGCTATGCGCATGTGCCGATTTCAATGCCTCCCTCTTCCCCCGGACTCCGGACCGAACAGAAGCGCCGCGGTAGCGCTCATCCCGGTCAGGTAAGTATGTAAGTATGGCGCCAGAGATCGCGGTATGTGTTCAGTGTATAAGCATACCGTGATCTCCTGCACCATACACTCCTCTTACCTGTAACGGCTCCATGCGTTCTTCAGTCTGGAGCCAGACTGTGCAGGCGTGTCGCACTAGCGCAGACTATAAAGGCTTCAGACAGAGGGACGCTTGTAGCGTTATATTATAGATACTCTATATGTATGTATATATATATATGTATACTGTATATGTGTATATGCATACTGTATGTATATATATATGTATACTGTATATGGGTGTGTATATATGTATACTGTATATGGGTGTGTATATGTATACTGTATATGGGTGTGTATATATGTATACTGTATGTGTGTGTATATATATGTATACTGTATATGTGTGTGTATATCTATACTGTGTATATATGTATACTGTATATGGGTGTGTATATATGTATACTGTATATAGGTGTATATATATGTATACTGTAGATGTGTGTATATGTATACTGTATATGGGTGTATATATGTATACTGTATATAGGTGTATATATATGTATACTGTAGATGTGTGTATATGTATACTGTATATGGGTGTATATATGTATGCTGTATGTGTGTGTATATATATATGTACAGTGCTGGCCAAAAGTATTGGCACCCCTGCAATTCTGTCAGATAATACTCAGTTTCTTCCTGAAAATGATTGCAATCACAAATTCTTTGGTATTATTATCTTCATTTAATTTGCTTGCAAGGAAAAAATACAAAAGAGAATGAAGCAAAAATAAAATCATTGATCATTTCACACAAAACTCCAAAAATGGGCCGGACAAAAGTATTGGCACCCTCAGCCTAATACTTGGTTGCACAACCTTTAGCCAAAATAACTGCGAACAACCGCTTCCGGTAACCATCAATGAGTTTCTTACAATGCTCTGCTGGAATTGTAGACCATTCTTCTTTGGCAAACTTGTAGTGAGCTGGCCGTCTCTGGCTGTTCTGTGATAATTGATATAGAGCCTGTTACAGAAGTGATTACACAGGATGATGTTGCCACCTTGTGGCCAGAGGTTGCACCTGCGCAGGGTGTGATGACAGAGAAAAAGACTGAGCCTCCTGTGTCCCGCCCTAGAGAGTCACGTGACCAAAGTGGGAAGCAGGAAAAAGCGCGCGCAGAGTCTGCTGTGGTCTGTGAAAAGAGCCAGGACGGTGTGCAGGCCCTCGTGTGTGGCGCAGGAGAGACTCTCAACGTGATTTCTTCTATCTGACACCATATCCTCGGAGCCTTCCCCAGCTCCTGCACTGCTGAAGGATTCAGCTGTTACACTCCCTGCTACTGGAGTGTGGACTACATAAGGGGACCCACCAGAGCTTCTATCCGGATCAGAGAGACTGTAAGCGGGACCTCTGGCGAGAGGCCGAAGTATCCCTTCCTTTGTTTCCGCGAATTCTGCTGTTCCTGTTTTTTTTCCGGCTGGGACGCCTTCCTGCAAAGACAGACAGGCCTGCGACGGGGGACACATCCTTCTGGAGTAAAGGACTGGTAACGTGTGAGTAGGGACAGTGAGGGTCAGCTTATCAGTACACGTTATTACTGTGCATATTTACGGTTGTCATTTATTGTTTTTTTTTCTTTGCTGTGTTAAAAATGTATGCGAGTAAAGATACGGTTGTCAAGATAGAGTCTGTGTGTGGGGATCTTGCTGGGCCAGATCATAGATACCAATGCGCGGCCTTGCCCGCGGTCACTTCAAACTGCTCCAGGTCCCTGATATTTGAAGGGAGCCTTCTCCAAACTGCCATTTTGCGATCTCTCCACAGGTGTTCTATGGGATTCAGGTCTGGACTCATTGCTGGCCACCTTAGAAGTCTCCAGTGCTTTCTCTAAAACCATTTTATAGTGCTTTTGGAAGTGTGTTTTGGGTCATTGTCCTGCTGGAAGACCCATGACCTCTGAGGGAAACCCAGCTTTCTCACACTGGGCCCTACATTATGCTGCAAAATTTGTTGGTAGTCTTCAGACTTCATAATGCCATGCACACGGTCAAGCAGTCCAGTGCCAGAGGCAGCAAAGCAACCCCAAAACATCAGGGAACCTCCGCCATGTTTGACTGTAGGGACCGTGTTCTTTTCTTTGAATGTCTCTTTTTTTTTCCTGTACACTCTATGTTGATGCTTTTTCCCAAAAAGCTCTACTTTTGTCTCATCTGGTCAGAGAACATTCTTCCAAAACGTTTTAGGCTTTCTCAGGTAAGTTTTGGCAAACTCCAGCCTGGCTTTTTTATGTCTTGGGGTAAGAAGTGGGGTCTTCCTGGGTATCCTACCATACAGTCCCTTTTCATTCAGACGCCAACGGATAGTATGGGTTGACACTGCTGTACCCTCGGACTGCAGGGCAGCTTGAACTTGTTTGGATGTTAGTCGAGGTTCTTTATCCACCATCCGCACAATCTTGCGCTGAAATCTCTCGTCAATTTTTTTTTCCGTCCACATCTAGGGAGGTTAGCCACAGTGCCATGGGCTTTACACTTCTTGATGACACTGCGCACGGAAGACACAGGAACATTCAGGTCTTTGGAGATGGACTTGTAGCCTTGAGATTGCTCATGCTTCCTCACAATTTGGTTTCTCAAGTCCTCAGACAGTTCTTTGGTCTTCTTTCTTTTCTCCATGCTCAATGTGGTACACACAAGGACACAGGACAGAGGTTGAGTCAACTTTAATCCATGTTAACTGGCTGCAAGTGTGATTTAGCTATTGCCAACACCTGTTAGGTGCCACAGGTAAGTTACATGTGCTGTTAATTACACGAATTAGAGAAGCATCACATGATTTTTCAAACAGTGCCAATACTTTTGTCCACCCCCTTTTTTAGGTTTGGTGTGGAATTATATCCAATTTGGCTTTAGGACAATTCTATTTGTGTTTTTTTCATTGAAGACAAATTAAATGAAGAGAATAATACCAAAGAATTTATGATTGCAATCATTTTCAGGAAGAAATTGAGCATTATCTGACAGAATTGCAGGGGTGCCAATACTTTTGGCCACCACTGTATACTGTATATGGGCGTGTGTATATATATATGTATACTGGTATGTGTGTGTATATGTGTGTATATATGTATACTGTATATGTGTGTATATATGTATACTGTATATGTGTGTATATATGTATACTGTATATGGGTGTGTATATATATATATATATATACAGTATATGGGTGTGTATATATATATATACTGTATACTGGGTGTGTATATATGTATACTGTATAAGTGTGTATATATATGTATACTGTATATGGGTGTATATATATGTATACTGGTATATGTGTGTATATATGTATACTGTATATGGGTGTATATATGCATACTGTATATGTGTGTATATATGTATACTGTATATGTGTGTATATATATGTATACTGTATATGGGTGTGTATATATGTATACTGGTATATGTGTGTATATATGTATACTGTATATGGGTGTGTATATATGTATACTGTATATGTGTGTATATATGTATACTGTATATGTGTGTATATATGTATACTGTATATGGGTGTGTATATATATATATATATATACAGTATATGGGTGTGTATATATATATATACTGTATACTGGGTGTGTATATATGTATACTGTATAAGTGTGTATATATATGTATACTGTATATGGGTGTATATATATGTATACTGGTATATGTGTGTATATATGTATACTGTATATGGGTGTATATATGCATACTGTATATGTGTGTATATATGCATACTGTATATGTGTGTATATATATGTATACTGTATATGTGTATATATGTATACTGTATATGGGTGTGTATATATGTATACTGGTATATGTGTGTATATATGTATACTGTATATGGGTGTGTATATATGTATACTGTATATGTGTGTATATATGTATACTGTATATGTGTGTATATGTATACTGTATATGGGTGTGTATATGTATACTGTATATGTGTGTATATATATGTATACTGTATATGGGTGTGTATATATGTATACTGTATATGTGTGTATATGTATACTGTATATGGGTGGATATATACAGTACAGACCAAAAGTTTGGACACACCTTCTCATTTAAAGATTTTTCTGTATTTTCATGACTATGAAAATTGTACATTCACACTGAAGGCATCAAAACTATGAATTAACACATGTGGAATTATATACTTAACAAAAAAGTGTGAAACAACTGAAAATATGTCTTATATTCTAGGTTCTTCAGAGTAGCCACCTTTTGCTTTGATGACTGCTTTGCACACTCTTGGCATTCTCTTGATGAGCTTCTAGAGGTAGTCACCGGAAATGGTCTTCACTTCACAGGTGTGCCCTGTCAGGTTTAATATGATAAAGTGCTTTATTCTTTGTCGGGTCCAGGGGTCCTGTAGAATGTGAATCCCTGAGGAACAGCGGATCCTTGGCTTGTGCCAAGACAGAAGAAAAGTTGCTGAACACTTGGTACCCCAAAGTGATCAATCTATTTGCCAATCAAGATGCCCTGCAGTTGATTAATGCGGACAAATTGGATTCCTTTTATAACTGCGTCTCGACTAGCGGGGTGCCTCAAGGGTCTGTCTTGGGCCCTATATTATTTAATATATTTATTAATGATCTAGTGGAAGGGTTGCATAGTAAAATAGCAATATTTGCAGATGATACTAAACTTTGTAACGTAGTTAATACAGATGAGGATAGGGCACAGCTACAGGAAGATTTAGATAAATTGGGGAGTTGGGCCAAAAAATGGCAAATGGGGTTCAATGCCGATAAATGTAAGGTCATGCACATGGGAAAGAAAAACAGCAGTCACCCATACATATTAAATGGGAAACCGTTGGGGAAATCTGACATGGAGAAGGACCTGGGCGTCTTGGTTAACAGCAAATTAAATTGGAGTGCCCAGTGTCAGGCAGCAGCTGCGAAGGCAAATAGAGTCATGGCATGCATCAGAAGAGGAATAGGGGCATATGATGAGAACATTGTTCTTCCTCTGTGTAAAGCGCTGGTAAGGCCGCACTTAGAATATTGTGCACAGTTCTGGGCTCCGGTACTCAGGAAAGACATATTGGAGCTAGAGAGGGTACAAAGGAGGGCGACTAAGGTAATAAAGGGAATGGAGGGACTAAAATACCCAGAGAGGTTGTCCAAATTAGGCCTATTTACGTTGGAAAAGAGAAGGCTTAGTGGAGACCTCATAAACATGTATAAATACATCAGGGGGCTGTACAGAGATCTCTCCCATGACCTGTTTATACCAAGGATGGTGACAAAGACGAGGGGGCACACTATGCGTCTGGAGGAAAGGAGGTTCCTGCACCAGCATAGAAGGGGATTCTTTACGGTCAGAGCTGTGAGACTCTGGAATTCTCTGGGAGAGGAAGTGGTGATGTCCAACTCACTTAATGAGTTCAAGAGAGGACTGGACGCCTTTCTTGAGAACAATAAAATTACATCTTATGCTTAGTGATAGTTAATTAATCCAGGGATTTAATCTGACTGCCAGATTGGAGTCGGGAAGTGAATTTTTCCTCAATGATGTAAATTGGCCTATACCGCATGGTTTTTTTTTGCCTTCCCCTGGATCAACGCTGCGGAATAGCTGCAGTGCACAAGAAATAGGCTGAACTGGATGGACGCTTGTCTTTTTTCGGCCTTTTAAACTATGTAACTATGTAACACTTATGTCCAAGCAGGTAAAGGCGGCTGCAAGATCCGTGATATATAAGGATTCATGTTCATTATTGTATCTCTGGATCAGACATAGACTCAGAGTGATACAACTAAATAGACCCTATAGGGGTAAAGTTGGCATATCCGGGGGGAAATATATCCCAGATTTGCCAAACTGAGCCAACTCATGAAACACATGGGTACATAGGAGAAGAAAGAGTTAATTGGCGTAAAAAATATAAATTTTTATTCCATCAAGTTAAAAAACGTACATAGTAAAAAGAGAAATGACATAATACGGATAGTATAAAGACACTAATTAGATTACCAATGTAGCAAGATATGTTACAAAGTATACATATATGGTCACGCATATGGTCACAGTGGGACATGAGCAATATAGATAATATAGCATAAGGTTAGTATATCAAGACAATCCAAGGAGTGTAATAATATATCAAAAAGTAATCCATAAGTATTCCATAGTCATTGGATTTACACTTGCCATATGCATCAGGTATCCATCTAAATAATGCTCCTGCCCACAAATAATCAGATACATGTCATATAAAACATTTTTTAAGGTAGTCTCTTACCACAAAGAGTGCCAAAAAGGAGGGTAAAGTGCATAAAGGAACGCACAGTGGCAGAGTGGTATTCCCATCTCATATATTTATGGCACTTCCACAGTCTGAGGACGCACATTCGGCTGAAGTATATTGCTGCGCAGGGACATGCCGGGTCCCTGAGCTGCAATGCATGCCGCCAGCCAATCAAAGGCCAGTAGCTGATGTCGGCGTGCCAGTCACGAGCGACGCATGGAAGTGACGTCATGCGCTGCCTCTACCGGCACACTGAAATCAGCTACAGAAGAAGACGCCGCATGTCGTGGGAGCTCAGGAAGGTAAGAAGAATCATTTATTTTTGTTTATTTAATGTATTAGAAAAGAACGACAGAACATTATACCAGGAAAGGGCCAAGGATGGGGAGCATTAGACAAGGAAGGGGCTCAGGGTGGGGAGAATTAGACAAGGAAGGGGCCCAGGATGGGGAGCATTATATAAAGAAGGGGCCCAGGATGGGGAACATTATACAAGGAAAGGGCCCAGGATAGGGAGCATTATACCAGAATGGGGGTCATTATACCATGACATGGGCCAGGATGAAGGACATTACACCAGGAAGGGCACAAGGATGGAGGTCATTATACCAGAATGGGGCCTAGGATGGGGGACAGGATACCAGGATGGAGGACATTGTTATAGGATGGGGGACATTGTACCAGGATTGGGGACATTGTTACAGGAAGGGGCCAGGATGGGGGACATTATTACAGTAAGAGGCCCAGGACCAAGGACATTATACCAGGAAGGAGCCCAGGATTGGGACGTTATTGCTGAAAGGGGCTCAGGATGGGGGGTATTATACACAGAAGGTGGATATTATAACAGGAAGAGGCCCAGGATCGGGGATATTATAACAGGAAGGGGCGCAGGATGGGGAACATTATACCAGGAAGGGGCCTAGAATGAGAGACATTATTATAGGATGGGGCTACAATGGGAAACATCCAAGGCAGGGACGAACACGCGCATCATTATCGGATCTAGAATGCTACAAGGGCCCATACATCTGACCAACATGCTGGTGGGGGCCCAGGTCCAAATTTTGCACATCTGCAGGAACATGGCATATGGCTTAACAGTATGTCATATGTTGGGAAGGGGTTAAGCTACAGCACATTACATAGCCTCTTGCAGCTATATCAATGGAAAAATTAAAAAATGTATGGCTTTTTGAAGAAGGGAAGGAAAAAATGCAAAACAAAAAATTATCCGGTCCTGAAGGGATTAAGGAGTTCCCACCCACAGTAAATGTTGTCACTCAGCTTAAAATCTTCACTTGCTTATTAGCAGAAGCTAAGGTTTCATTAGGATCTCCGAGGCTAAAGTTACATGCGGCTCCAGCTTACATGTAAAGGGGATGGTATCAAGGAGTCTCGCCAAACTTTCCCTACAAATGTCCAACAATTCAGAATTCATATCCATTGATAATTTATCTTCTAAAATGATAGCATTTTTTTTCTATCCTTTTCATTTTATGTGTAATTAACTTTTTGCTCTCCTCCTTTAAGCAATGGGAGGAACGACTGATAAGGATCCAGGAAACCATTGATGAATGGCTGAAGGTGCCGACCCAGTGGCTTTAATCTTCTCTTCTGAGGACATCATGCAGCAAATGCCTGAAGAAGGACGCTTATTCCAGACTGTGGACAGAAACTGGAGAGAGATCATGAAACATTGCGTTAAAGACCCGAAGGTAAATGGATGCTTCATGGTGGACTGATACAAGAAAGCACGGTCATCTTGCATCCAGGATTGATGTTTTCCAAGAGTCCGTGTCCTGATGCTTCCATCACAAGGATCCCGGGTTATGGGGCTCCGCACTGCCTGGACTCCAGCCTCCCGCATCTTCTATTTTCTATCCAAATAGGTTCTAATTTTTCTTTTAATATAAACTATTGGCACAATAGTCAATGAATGTGACCTTTTTTCAGTCTCTATAACTATATAATGGAATCTTACTTATGGGCTATCTACTTTGTTTTAGGTTTTAAGCGCCACTTCTCTGACCGGACTTCTGGAGAAACTTCAGGACAGCAATGTGCTTCTGGATAAAATCATGAAAGGGCTGAATGCCTATCTGGAGAAGAAGAGGCTTTTTTCCCACGGTATAGTCCTTTCACTTGTTGCAATGATTGTATATATTCCTTAAATATTTTTTTTTCTTATTTAAACGCATTGAAATCATTTTTGTAATTGGATTTCATTAATAATTTTGCACTGTTTGCCTTCTATTGGCTCTGTGTTGCGCTGGCTATTGGACTTATTTTTAATCTGTCTTTTTTCAGCTCCTCTTAGCCGATTTATGACCACAGATCACATCAAAGCTGAATGTGCAGGAAACAAAAAGCCTAACGGTGCAACATTTTTAATGAAACTGAATTGTCGCAAATACTCGCAATTAAATGGGTATTCCCATCTCCAAGATCCTATCCCAATATGTAGTAGGCGTAGTAATAATAATAATATTAGCAAATACCTCCAATTAGAAGTGTAGTATAGTTCTTCTGATTCACTATGTCGCTTTCCCCATGTGCAAGGCATTGCAGTAGCTTCGGTATCCATGGTTACGACCACTCATATAGTGACAGTTATTTGCTAGTGGTCGTAACCTAAGCTACTGCAATGCCCTGCACATGGGGTAAGCAACAAAACAAATCAGAAGAACTATACTAAACTTCTAATTGGAGGTATTTGCTAATATTATTATTATTACGCATACTACATATTGGGGTAGAATCCTGGAGATGGGAATACACATTTCAGTTAAATAAAAAAAAGTTCCCAAAGCTGGATAGCCCCTTTAAGCTAACCATACGCATGACATATGAGATACCCGTGGTCTGAATGGTTATTTGGCTATTTCTCCTGACTCCCACCTATTCTGCTGAACAGTCATGTGGTTTTAATGGGGAGAGAGGAGAAAGTCGGTACTGGACACCTCCGGCAGCGGGTTATCTCCCCTGAGAACCAAAAGACCGGGTATTGAAATCCCATCTGCCCGATCCTTCTGGCCCTGACATCCTCTATCGGGGGAGAGTCAGGAGACCCCCATACACATCAGTGGGTAGGCCGGTCCTGCTGCAATCGTCAGGTTTAAACTATTTTAATCCAATGTGTATGGGGACTGAATCTTTACTTTAAAGCTTTGCTTTTCTATTTTCTCACATAGACACTAATACAAATGGCGCCTGACCCAATACTTTAATGACATCTTTATCATATTGTGCATTTTCGCTTTAGCTTTTTCTTCCTGTACAACAATGAAATGCTAGAAATTCTCTCTGAGACTAAAGATCCTCTGCGGGTCCAACCACATCTAAAGAAGGGCTTTGAAGGCATAGCAAAGCTGGAGCTCCTTCCTAACCTGGACATCAAAGCCATGTACAGCACCGAGGGGGAACGCGTAGAGCTCATCCAGACCATCTCCACCTCCGAGGCTCGGGGGGCCGTGGAGAAGTGGCTCATCCAAGGGGAAGATGTCATGTTAAGGAGCGTGCATGATGTTATTGCTCGGTCACGAATGGTACGGATCTACATACAGACCAAAAGCATTAATTGAAACTAATCTAGTCTATATATATAATCGTCTTATCCCGTCTGTCTGTCTGTGTGTCTGTCTGTCCAGGAAATCCCGCGTCGCTCATTGGTCCGGCAGCGGCCAATCAGCGCCGGGGGATTTCTAAAAAAAGATGGCGGCCGTTAGCGGCTCATCTGCGGGACGGAGCTGAGCGGCGATGCAGCCGGGAGATGACCGGCGCAAGGCGCTCATCTCCCGGCCGGCAACAGCAGAAGGAACCCGACCGACGGACCCATCTGCGGGATGGAGATGCAGCCGGAAGATGAGCGCCGCGAGGCGCTCATCTCCCGGCCGGTAGCAGCGGAAGGACCGCCGGCGTCGCTGACCTCCATGCGGAAGGGAGGACCGGGGAGCGGCGCTGCGGGTCGGGATACTTCTGCTGTGAGCGCCCGCTATGTCCCGGGTTCTCGCAGCGGAAGTAGCCGCACAGGCAGCGCCGCTCCCCGGTCCTCACCAAGACGATTCGATGATTGATCGCGGTCTTCGGACCCGACCAATCACTGATCTTAGCGCAAAACTTAAACACCGCTGTGCTGATTGGTCGCCGACGCTGCCCGCGACCAATCACCGATCTTGGCTCCACATTTAAACACCGCTGTGGTGATTGGTCGCGGCCGATATTTAAATTTGGCGCCAAAATCGGTGATTGGTCGCGGCCGATATTTCAATTTGGCGCCCAAATCGGTGATTGGTCGCGGTCAGCGTCCGCGACCAATCAGCACAATAGTGTTTAACTTTGGCGCCAAGATCAGTCATTGGTCGCGGGCCAAGACAGCGACCAATCACCGATTTGTGCGGCACTTTTAAATAGCGTCCGTGACCAATTGGATGTCAGCGCCGCTCCCCGGTCCTCCCTTCACACCCTAGCCGCATGGATGTCAGCGCCGCTCCCCGGTCCTCCCTTCACACCCTAGCCGCATGGATGTCAGCGCCGCTCCCCGGTCCTCCCTTCACACCCTAGCCGCATGGATGTCAGCGGCGCTGCCTGTGCGGATACTTCCGCTCCGAGAACCCGGGACATGAGCGGGCGCTCGCAGCAGAAGTATCTGGACTCGCAGCGCCGCTCCCCGGTCCTCCCTTAACACCCTAGCCGCTGATGTCCCCACTGTATCCGCATGGTCTTACAAAGGTCCGGACATTTGTGTTAAAAATCGCTGATTGGTCGCTGGCGCTGCCCGCGACCAATCACCGATTTGGGCGCCAAATTTAAATATCAGCCGCGACCAATCAGCACAGCGGTGTTTAAATGTGGAGCCAAGATCGGTGATTGGTCGCGGCCGATATTTAAATTTGGCGCCCAAATCGGTGATTGGTCGCGGGCAGCGCCAGCGACCAATCAGCGATTTTTAACACAAATGTCCGGACCTTTGTAACACCATGCGGATACTGTGGGGACATCAGCGGCTAGGGTGTGAAGGGAGGACCAGGGAGCGGCGCTGCGGGTCGTGATACTTCTGCTCCGAACGCCCGCTCATGTCCCGGGTTCTCGGAGCGGAAGTATCCGCACAGGCAGCGCCGCTGACATCCATGCGGCTAGGGTGTGAAGGGAGGAACGGGGAGCGGCGCTGACATCCAATTGGTCGCGGACGCTATTTAAAAGTGCCGCACAAATCGGTGATTGGTCGCGGTCTTGGCCCACAACCAATCACGGATCTTGCCGCAAAAGTTAAACACTACGGTGCTGATTGGTCGCGGACGCTGACAGCGACCAATCACCGATTTTGGCGCCACATTCAAATATCGGCCGCGACCAATCACCGATCTTGGCTCCACATTTAAACACCGCTGTGCGGATTGGTCGCGGACGCTATTTAAATGTGGCACCAAAATCGGTGATTGGTCGCGCCCAGCGTCGGCGACCAATCAGCACAGCGGTGTTTAAATGTGGAGCCAAGATCGGTGCGGGCGCTCTCAGCAGAAGTATCCCGACCCGCAGCGCCGCTCCCCGGTCCTCCCTTCACACCCTAGCCGCTGATGTCCCCACAGTATCCGCATGGTGTTACAAAGGTCCGGACATTTGTGTTAAAAATCGCTGATTGGTCGCTGACGCTGCCGCCGACCAATCACCGATTTAGGCGCCAAATTTAAATATCGGCCGCGACCAATCACCGATCTTGGCTCAACATTTAAACACCGCTGTACTGATTGGTCGCGGACGCTATTTAAATGTGCCGCCAAAATTGGTGATTGGTCGCGCACAGCGTCGGCGACCAATCAGCACAGCGGTGTTTGAATTTGCCGCCAAGATCGGTGATTGGTCGCGGCCAGCGCCAGCGACCAATCAGCGATTTTTAACACAGATGTCCTGACCTTTGTAACACCATGCGGATACTGTGGGGACATCAGTGGCTAGGGTGTGAAGGGAGGACCGGGGAGCGGCGCTGCGAGTCCGGATACTTCTGCTGCGAGCGCCCACTCATGTCCCGGGTTCTTGCAGCGGAACTATCCGCACAGGCAGCGGCGCTGACATCCATGCGGCTAGGGTGTGAAGGGAGGACCGGAGAGCGGCGCTGACATCCAATTGGTCGCGGCCGCTATTTAAATTTAAATGTGGCGCCAAAATCGGTGATTGGTCGCGCCCAGCGTCGGCGACCAATCAGCACAGCGGTGTTTAAATGTGGAGCCAAGATCGGTGATTGGTCGCGGCCGATATTTAAAATTGGCGCCCAAATCGGTGATTGGTCGCGGGCAGCGCCAGCGACCAATCAGCGATTTTGAACACAAATGTCCGGACCTTTGTAACACCCTGCGGATACTGTGGGGACATCAGCGGCTAGGGTGTGAAGGGGGGACCGGGGAGCGGCGCTGCGGGTCCGGATACTTCTGCTCCGAGCGCCCGCTCATGTCCCGGGTTCTCGCAGCGGAAGTAGCCGCACAGGCAGGGGCGCTCCCCTGTCCTCTCTAATACGATTCCGCTCCCCGCTCCTCACCAATACGATTCGCTGATTGGTCGCGCTCTCCACACCCGACCAATCAGTGATCTTGGCGCTAAAGTTAAACACCGCTCTGCTGATTGTTCGCGTCCGCTGCCCGCAACCAATCACCGATTTGGGCGCCACATTTAAATAGCGGCCGCGACCATTCACCGATCTTGCCGCCACATTTAAACACTGCTGTGCTGATTGGACGCGGACGCCGGACGCGTCCAATCAACGAGATTGGCGCCAAATTTAAGCAACGCTCTGCTGATTGATCGCGGTCGCTGGCCGAGATCAATCAGCAGTATTGGCGCAAAATTTAAACAACGCTCTGCTGATTGGTCGCGGTTGTCGGCCGTGACCAGTCAGCAGTATTGGCGCCAAATTTAAACCTCACTCTGCTGATTGGTCGCAACCACCGGCCGCGACCAATCTGCGTTTTTGGTGCCAAATTTAAACAACGCTCTGCTGATTGGTCACGGTCGCCGGCCGAGACCAATCAGCAGCATTGGGGCCAAATGTAAACCCCGCTGTGCTGATTGGTCGCGGTCGCCGGCAAAGACCCATCAGCATTATTGGTGCCAAATTTAAACCCTGCTCTACTGATTGGTCGCAGCCGCCAGCCGCGACTAATCAGCGATTTTGGTGCCAAATTTAAACACCGCACTGCTGATTGGTCGCGGCCGCCAGCCGCGACCAATCAGCGAGATTGGCGCCAAATTTAAACGCCGCTCTGCTGATTGGTCGCGGCCGCCATCCGCGACCAATCAGCAAGATTGGCGCCAAATTTAAACAACGCTCTGCTGATTGTTCGCTGTCGCCGGCCTCGACCAATCAGCGATTTTGGCGCCAAATTTAAAGAATGCTCTGCTGTTTGGTCACGGCCGGCGACCAATCTGTGATTTTGGCGCCGAATTTAAACCCCACTCTGCATCGCTCTGCTGATTGGTCGCGGTCGGCGGCCATGACCAGTCAGCAGTATTGGCGCCAAATTTAAACACCGCTCGGCTGATTGGTCGCGACTAATCAGCGATTTTGGTGCCAAATTTAAACACGCTCTCCAGTCCTCACTAACACGGTTCGCTGATTGGTCGCGGCCGCCGCCCGCGACCAATCATCGATATTGCCGCCAAATTTAAACACCGCTTTGCTGATTGGTCGCGGTTGCCGAACGCGACCAATCAGCGATTTTGGCGCCAAATTTAAACACAGCTCTGCTGATTGCACCCGGTCGGCCGCATACCTATTCTAGAATACCCGATGCATTAGAATCGGGCCACCATCTAGTTCTTTTATATTTGTATAAGATTATTTGGCGGCAGTGAATGATTTGTGGATGATGTATCTCTTGCTATAGAGCCAGGTAGCAGATCTTCTACCTGCAATCGGTAGAAATGAATTTGCTAGATAATACTAGTAAGGTTGTCCCTCTCTTAAATGCTTCTGTCAACGTAATTTAACTTTCTTTTTTAAAAGGCATACCCTGCGACTGCAAGAAAAGACTGGGTGAGGGAATGGCCGGGACAGGTCGTGCTCTGTGTGTCTCATGTTCTGGACAAGTGAAGTGCATGAAGCTATCGGCAGTGGCCCGGAGGTACGGCATAAGCTCCTTTACTGATCAAGGTTGCTTCACTATAAACAGTCATGGCCGGAAGTGTTGGCACCCTTGAAGTTGTTCCAGAAAATGAAGTATTTTTCCATAAAAAATTGCATGTGTATTTTCTGTTATACACATGTTTATTTCCTTTGTATGTATTGGAACAACACAAAAAAAGGCAAATTGGATATAATTTCACACAAAACCCCATAAATGGGTCGGACAAAATTGTTGGCATCTTTCCAAAATTGTGGGTAAACAATTTTGTTTCAAGCATGTGATGCTCGTTCAAACTCACCTGTGGCAAGTAAAAGGTGCGGGCAATATGAAAATCACACCTGAAACCTGATACAAAGGGGAAAAGTTGACTCAGTCTTTGCGTTGTTACGTGCCACACTAAGCAGGGAGAACAGAAAGAGGAGAAGAGAACTGTCTGAGGACTTGAGAACCAAAATTGTTGACTAATATCTTCTTTTTGTGTTGTTCCAATATACACAAATGAAATAAACATGTGAACAACAAAACGTGTAATTGTAATAATTTTCTGGGAGAAATACATATATATACATTCATAGACAGACTTCATGAGTTCTCCTGCTAATAGACTGTCATACCCAGAGACGCAGCTTATAGGAGTTTCCAGGGGGGGATATACCATTGGTGCAACAGAGGTAAGGGGACCCACATTCACATCCAAAGATGCAAGCAGCTTATTTCACAGTACGTTATTAGACTGCAAAGAGCCCATGTAGTGTTCTTGCCCAGGGGTCTTCTCCTGGGGGTTGCAGTTGTACAGCGGCTCAATATCTTGAAGGTACCCAAAAGGCTCCATAGTATTGTTGGGATTTTGCATTGATTCATGCATCTTGTCTAGAGATGCGCAACTAAATTTGCAGGACCTTGGTCTAAGAGAGCAGGTTAGTAGTCTGTGGCTGTTGGATGGGAGCCTTGCTAACCGCCTCTTACATGCCGGCATCCCTGGCTCCTCTTTTGATTAGCCGGCCAGGCGTGATGTCATTTGTGCCTCACACCACAACTATGACATCGACATCAAAAGAGGAGCCGGAGATGCCGGTTCACGGGGCTCCGGTCCTGCGGCCGTGGAATACTGACCGGACTGTTGGACCAGAGTCCTGCAAATCCATTCGCTCATCTCTACTCTCGTCATATCTACCAATAAGGGAAGACATTGTATGGGATTTCCCATAATACCAGCATAAAATTAATCCATCTGCATTGAGTTTTCCATGCTGTTTGTAGCAGGGTTTTATAGAGGTACATCTGGGTATTTGGAGCAATTTGCGAGGAGGCAAATTGTCCCAGCAGACTCGCAGCACATTGGGGGCTCTCGTCACCATAGAGGGGCACGCTCGTGACGTGGTCAGGGAAATGATCGAAACAGGTTTGTGCAAACATCATGGCTGGCAGCAAACTTTCCAATACCATGTTCTATTTATTATACACTACATGGAGAAAGGTATTGTGCCCCCTCCACATTACACCTACAGGGGCTTTTATGGCCTCCTATTCTAATCCATATCCAGGATGTTAATATGGAGTCCGTCCCTCTACAGATATCACAGCTCAGTATGCAGAGCACCTTCATACATTTCACCATATTCCTATGTTCTTTCCATATCTATGTTATGTTCCCCCCTCTTTTCTTTGAGTTTTCATAGGACACAATTGATCTTGTCACAGTAAAGCAATCTTGGGGTGTACTTACAATGACGTCTATGGGGCAGTAGTCATTTCTGCATATTGAGATGGTGGTCCCTATATAGGAATGTTTTGGCATCTGTAGGTGTCGGCATCCCCTGTATATGACTCATTGCCACAATTGATCTTCTTTATAGTCAGTGGTTTGGATGGCCTAGGTGCGGTTTGTAATATTTTCTATCAATGGTGTGTGTGCTCTCCTCTGTGCAGTGTCGTTCTATAACCATGGATGGACTAATAAAGGGGTTTTATGTCAATTCCTTTAATGACCTTTTGTTCGGTTTCTTTGTAGGTATTATGTCATTCTCCGAGTGGTCAGCCATTCTAAGCCTGAGCAGACATATGGCAATGTAATTGATGTGTGCCTGACATTGCTCTTCCCTATGTGGCGGTGACATATTTATGCTGCCATTCTCCAGTATTTGTTCTAATTAATCATCCTAAAGGTGTTTAGTGGGGTTGAGGTTGAGAACGTGTGGGAAACAGTTCTGCTCTTCTATTCCCTTAGGGTTGGAAGCTACAATTGTTTAAAATGTCTTGTGCTGAAGCATTAAGATATCTTTTCACTGGAACTAAGGGGCCTAGACCACCCCCTAAAAACAAGGCCATACCTCCACCACCAAACTGCCCAGCGGGCACAATGCAGTTAATAGGGTAACGTTCTCCTGGCATTCACCAAATCCAGACTCGTCCATCAGATGCCAGATAGAGAAGTGTGATCCGTCACTGCACAGAACAGGTCTCCTCCAGAGTCCTGTGGTGGCGGCTTCACACCACTCCATCCGACGCTCGGCATCGTGCTTGGTGATGTAAGGCTGCATGCAGCTGCTCGGCCATAAAGCTCCAGGTGGGGGCGCAGTGTTTGTGGTGATGTTGTTACCAAAGTAGATCTGGACTCTGCAGTTATGGAGTCAGGAGAGCGTTCTGCCCTCTGCTCCTCAGCACTCAGTGACCCCGCTCTGTAATGTTCTGGGGTCTCCTGAGTTGCTGCAGTTCCTTCCACTCCTTAATAATATCACTCACATGTGATGGGGGAAGATTTAGGAGGGAAGAAATGTAATATCCAGACTTGTTACCCCGGTGGCTCCTATTACAGGACCGCGCTGGTATCAGAGAGCTCTGCACCACCAGCCGTTCTGTCATATGTTAGTAACAGCACACAGCATGGGAGGGCGGATGTTATACACCGGGGGCGTGGGGATTGATGTTATACACTGGTGGGGGGCGAGAGTCTTAATGTTATACAAGGCCGAGGGGCCAGATGTTATACCCTAGGGGTACGAGGGGCTAGATGTTATACTGTCCGAGGGCTGGATGTTATACACTGAGGAGCAAGGGGACGGATATTATATACCGGGGTGAGGGGACGGATATTATACACCGGGGGGCGTGGGGACGGATATTATACACCAGGGGCGAGGGAACGGATATTATACACCAGGTGCGAGGGGACGGATATTATACACCAGGGGTGAGGGGACGGATATTATACACCAGGGGCGAGGGGACGGATATTATACACCGGGGGGCGTGGGGACGGATATTATACACCAGGTGCGAGGGGACGGATATTATACACCAGGTGCGAGGGGACGGATATTATACACCAGGGGCGAGGGGACGGATATTATACACCAGGGGCGAGGGGACGGATATTATACACCAGGGGCGAGGGGACGGATATTATTCACCAGGGGTGAGGGGACGGATATTATACACCAGGTGCGAGGGGACGGATATTATACACCAGGTGCGAGGGGACGGATATTATACACCAGGGGCGAGGGGACGGATATTATACACCAGGGGCGAGGGGACGGATATTATACACCAGGTGCGAGGGGACGGATATTATTCACCAGGGGCGAGGGGACGGATATTATACACCAGGGGCGAGGGGACGGATATTATACACCAGGGGCGGGGGGACGGATATTATACACCGGGGCGAGGGGACGGATATTATACACCGGGGGGGCGAGAGGCCAGATGTTATACACAAGGGGGAGGGAGCGAGGGGACAGATGTTATACACCGGGGCTGGGGGCCGGATATTATGCAAAGAAGGGCTTGGGGTTGGATGTTATACAGTGGGGTTGAGGGGATGGATTTTATACACTGGCGGGGGGGGGCGAGGGGACGGATATTATACACCGGGGGGGCGAGAGGCCGGATGTTATACACCAGGGGGAGGGAGCGAGGGGACAGATGTTATACACCGGGGCTGGGGGCCGGATGTTATACCCTGGGGGCCAGATGTTATGCAATGGAGCGCTTGGGGTTGGATGTTATACAGTGGGGTTGAGGGGATGGATTTTATACACTGGCGGGGGGGGCGAGGGGAGAGATGTTATACTAAACTAGGGGCGAGGGGTGGATGTTATACACCGGGGGAGGCGAGAGGCCGGATTTTATAAACTGGGGGCTGAGAGTCCGGATATTATACACCGTGGGCAATGGGACTAAATGAAAAAAGCAGAATTTGGTGACTAGGAGTTTTGTCCTATAATGTATGTGCATTTGCCTTCCCTTTAGAAACTCTCCCTTGTGATTCTGCAGTGTCTTAGAGGTTGACTATCTTTTCCTACATTCCTCAGGAGTTTCTCATGAATAGACTTCCGGTGGCTTGCCCAACTCCGCTATTACTGGGAGAATGAGAATGCGAGAGTGCGAATCATCAACTGCAATGTGAAGTCCGCCTATGAGTACCTGGGCAGCTCCCCACGCCTGGTCATCACTCCGCTCACTGACCGATGCTAGCGGACTCTGCTATGATGTGATGGGTTATGCTCAGAAATGTTTTTGACTTTTGTATGATGCATGAAACTTATTAGCAATTATTATTGATATTTCATACCAGTTCTTTCATGTTTCATTGGTAGATCGGTGCTTTTTATCTAAATCTTGGTGGAGCTCCAGAAGGTCCGGCCGGCACAGGAAAAACTGAGACCACCAAAGATTTGGCCAAGGCGCTGGCCGTGCAGTGTGTGGTCTTTAACTGCTCTGATGGTTTGGACTACATAGCAATGTCAAAGGTACATACAATGTTAAGCTGCTCCATTGCAGATAATAAACTGACTCCATCCGATGTTCTGCTGACATCTTTTGATTATATAGTACAGACCAAAAGTTTGGACACACATTCTCATTTAAAGATTTTTCTGTATTTTCATGACTATGAAAATTGTACATTCACACTTAAAGCATCAAAACTATGAATTAACACATGTGGAATTATATACTTAACAAAAAAGTGTGAAACGACTGAAAATATGTCTTATAGTCTAGGTTCTTCAAAGTAGCCACCTTTTGCTTTGATGACTGCTTTGCACACTCTTGGCATTCTCTTGATGAGCTTCAAGAGGTAGTCACCGGAAATGGTTTTCACTTCACAGGTGTGCCCTGTCAGGTTTAATAAGTGGGATTTCTTGCCTTATAAATGGGGTTGGGACCATCAGTTGTGTTGTGCAGAAGTCAGGTGAATACACAGCTGATAGTCCTACTGAATAGACTGTTAGGATTTGTATTATGGCAAGAAAAAAGCAGCTAAGTAAAGAAAAACGAGTGGCCATCATTACTTTAAGAAATGAAGGTCAGTCAGTCCGAAAAATTGGGAAAACTTTGAAAGTGTCCCCAAGTACAGTTGCAAAAACCATGAAGCGCTACAAAGTAACTGGGTCACATGAGGACCGCCCCAGTAAAGGAAGACCAAGAGTCACCTCTGCTTCTGAGGATAAGTTTATCCGAGTCACCAGCCTCAGAAATCGCAGGTTAACAGCAGCTCAGATTAGAGACCAGGTCAATGCCACACAGAGTTCTAGCAGCAGACACATCTCTACAACAACAGTTAAGAGGAGACTTTGTGCAGCAGGCCTTCATGGTAAAATAGCTGCTAGGAAACCACTGCTAAGGACAGGCAACAAGAAGAAGAGACTTGTTTGGGCTAAAGAACACAAGGAATGGACACTAGACCAGTGGAAATCTGTGCTTTGGTCTGATGAGTCCAAATTTTAGATCTTTGGTTCCAACCACCGTGTCTTTGTGCGACGCAGATAAGGTGAACGGATGGACTCTACATGCCTGGTTCCCACCGTGAAGCATGGAGGAGGAGGTGTGATGGTGTGGGGGTGCTTTGCTGCTGACACTGTTGTGGATTTATTCAAAATGGAAGGCATACTGAACCAGCATGGCTACCACAGCATCTTGCAGTGGCATGCTATTCCATCTGGTTTGCGTTTAGTTGGACCATCATTTATTTTTTAACAGGACAATGACCCCAAACACACCTCCAGGCTTTGTAAGGGCTATTTGACCAAGAAAGAGAGTGATGGGGTGCTACACCAGTTGACCTGGCCTCCACAGTCACCAGACCTGAACTCAATCGAGATGGTTTGGCGTGAGCTGGACCACAGAGTGAAGGCAAAAGGGCCAACAAGTGCTAAGCATCTCTGGGAACTCCTTCAAGATTGTTGGAAGACCATTTCCGGTGACTACCTCTTGAAGCTCATCAAGAGAATGCCAAGAGTGTGCAAAGCAGTCATCAAACCAAAAGGTGGCTACTCTGAAGAACCTAGAATATAAGACATATTTTCAGTTGTTTCACACTTTTTTGTTAAGTATATAATTCCACATGTGTTAATTCATAGTTTTGATGCCTTCAGTGTGAATGTACAATTTTCAAAGTCATGAAAATCCAGAAAAATCTTTAAATGAGAAGGTGTGTCCAAACTTTTTTCTGTACTGTATATACACACACATATATATACTGTATATATATATACACACATATATATATATATATATATATATATATATATATATACACACACACACATATATATATATATATATATATATATATATATATACACAACACATATATATATTGTGTATATATACACACACACACATATATATATATACTGTATATAGACACACACACATATATACTGTATATAGACACACACATATATATATACTGTATATACACACACACATACAGTATATACTGTATATAGACACACACATATATATATTGTATATAGACACACACATATATATATATATATATATATATACTGTATATACACACACATATATATATACTGTATATATACACACACACAAATATATAGAAATATATATATCTGGCGACAGGGCCCCGCTGCGTCCTCTGTGTCTCTGTACAGATATAAGTGTAACACGTACTGGATCCAGCACAGGTGACAGTCTGCCATAGAGCTGACGTGCAGTACATACACTGTGTTATGGGGGCGCTCACCTGTGCGGACCCCGCTCTCCGGCCGCTACTTCTTTGCTCATATAAGGTCTCATTCTGCCATTAAACAATTCGGTTGTCATGGCAGCGGGGGTGGGGCGTTGGTAGGGGGCGTGTCTGGTATAGGGCAGATTGGGGCGGGGCTGTCATGCAGTGCTTGTCTCATCCCTGTAATTTCCTGCTGATGCCACCTGGTGGACAGCATTGGTCAGTACACGCTGAGAATGCTACATTTGCATTGTACTGTGGGAGCTGCTGGTACTACTGGTGCTTCCTGACTGCTGTCCCTATGAGGTATGCAGTATGTCACATGGTGGGGGAGGAACATTTTATATATGTATATGCACTGCTCAAAAAATAAAGGGAACTGTGCGGCCCTCCAAACAAATGCCACCCCACACCATTACTGACCCACTACCAAACCGGTCATGCTGAGGGATGTTGCAGGCAGCAGATCGCTCTCCATGGCGTCTCCAGACTCTGTCACGTCTGTTACATGTGCTCAGTGTGAACCTGCTTTCATCTGTGAAGAGCACAGGGCGCCAGTGGCGACTTTGCCAATCCTGGTGTTCTGTGGCATTTCTTTGGATGGCCGCACAGCCCTCCTTGTGCTCGGCAGAGGTAGCCTGACTGCCATTAGGTACCGAGATGAGATCCTCAGACCCCTTGTGAGACCATATGCTGGTGCGGTTGGCCCTGGGTTCCTCCTAATGCCGGACAATGCCAGACCTCATGTGGCTGGAGTGTGTCAGCAGTTCCTGCAAGATGAAGGCATTGAAGCTATGGACTGGCCCGCCCGTTCCCCAGACCTGAATCCGGGACACATCTGGGACATCATGTCTCGCTCCATCCATAAAACGGACAAACAACACAAATATTGGTTCTATCTTTTACACATTTGGGGTAGCCCTTAAGAGGGCCATTGGGTCAAAGAGAGAGAGAGAAGAGAGAGGGGAGGGAGAGAAGAGAGAGGGAAGGGAGAGATACCGGGAGATACCAAGAGAGGGAAAAAAGAGAGACCCAACCAGTGCAAGGCTAAGCCGGGCAGGCGGCAGCGGCTATTTATACCCACTGCTGATCTCTGATTGGTGGAAAATCTGGGTATGGCTGCTCTGATTGGTGGAAAAACTGGGTGTGGCTGCTCTGTGATTGGTCAGCATTATGACCTCACAGTGGCGATGACTCATACCTCCTGGGTGGTTGTTTTTAATGTATTTTTTGTTGTAACATTTTGTATGGCTGTTTGGTGCAGGGGGTGGGGTCGGGAGTATTTTAACCCCTGCACACCCCCATGATCATATGCCTCGACCCGTAGAAGCGTGATAGACACGCGAAACGGCCGTCGTCTGCATAAGGCGCCGCTTCCCTGTATTTTTAATGGAAATGGAATAAAAGAAGATTTTATTAAATCGGTGTGCCACCTCGCTTTCTTCATGTATGAGTAGTATAATAATGATGATTTATCCTGGGGATGGGTTATCAATATCAGATCGGTGGGGCTCCGACACGCGGCACCGGCTCTACCCATCAGCTGATTGCAGCGCTCAAGTGTAAATAGTGTGAAGATTGAACATCACAGCTCCATTCACTGTACTGTGGGTCCTGCAGATCAGCTAATATTCATGTAATAGGAGCTGATCTGCAGCACCAGGGAGCGGCCACTACAGAGTGAACAGATCAGTGATTTTTCAGCTCCTCAACACTGTTTACATCTGACCTCGGCCGAAGCTGCAAACAGCTGATTAGTGGAGGTGCCGTGTGCCGGACCACCACAAATCTGATATTAATGAGCTAACCAGGGGATAAGCCATCAAAATGTTTGTCCTGGAAAATCCCTTTAAGGCCCACCTGCACATAATAAATAAATATATATATATATATATATATATATATATATATATAGCAAAGAGTAGGAAGGGGTTAATCAAAGGCTCATAAAACGGACAAACAACACAAATATTGGTTCTATCTTTTACACATTTGGGGTAGCCCTTAAGAGGGCCGTTGGGTCAAAGAGAGAGAGAGAGAAGAGAGAGGGGAGGGATAGATACCGGGAGATACCAAGAGAGAGAAAAAGAGAGAGACCCAACCAGTGCAAGGCTAAGCCGGGCAGGCGGCAGCAGCTATTTATACCCACTGCTGATCTCTGATTGGTGGAAAATCTGGGGGTGCCTGCTCTGTGATTGGTGGAAAATCTGGGCATGGCTGCTCTGTGATTGGTCAGCATTATGACCTCACAGTGGCGATGACTCATACCTCCTGGGTGGTTCTTCTGGGCAATTCTGTTTTCTGATTGGTGGAAATTCTAATCAGCATTATGACCTCACAGTGGCCGTGACTCATGTTTCATGGACTGTTCTATCTGGGTGACCTGAAACATGCTGATCTCTGATTGGTTGAAATTCAAGTCATCTTCATGACATCACAATCGAGAAGAATGAATATCCAATTTACTTAATATAAATGACCAGCAATGCTGTTCTCTTAATGGTGGAAATTCAAGTCATCTTCATGACATCACAATCAGCATGTTATTACTGCCGATATGTCCAATTTTTTTCCTAAATTTCCTACGTTTGTCCTAATTTATTAGCACATATATACCACTCATTCCTACAATCAAAGGATCAGGAAACCCCTCTGAAATCAATATCCTACAATTTACCCCAACAGCAAAAAAACAACTATACACAAAATACCAAAAGGTATATCAGATTATTAATGAGCAAATAAAAGACGCATAAAAATAATTTTTAGAAATGTGTAGAAAAAATGCTGTAAAGTAAGAATGCTTCAAAAATAGAAATGTTAATGATCTATTTAATCAATTAACAAAATACAAGTGAATGAACAAACGAAAAATCTAGATCCAATCAATATTTGGTGTGACCAACTTTTCACTTTAAAACAGCGTCAATTCTTCTAGGTACACCTGCGCAAAGTCAGGGATTTTGTAATAATGCAGTCAGGTGTCTGGTCATACACCATGGCAAGACTGAGCAAGAATACACAAGGAAGTTATACTACATCAGCAAGGTCTCTAAGGCACAAATTTCAAAGCAGATTGAGGGTTCAAGATGTGTCATTCAAGCACTAGTGAAGAAGCACAAGAAAATGTGCAAGGTTGAGGTCAATAGATGCAGTGGTCGGCCAAGGAAACTTAGTGCAGCAGATGTATGACACATTATGGTTACTTTCCTACAAAAGCAGAAGATGTCCAGCAGTGCCATCAGCTCAGAACTGGCAGCAACCAGTGGGACTCAGCTTCACTCATCTACTGTTCAGAGAAGACTGGCCAGAAGTGGTCTTCATAGCAGAATTATGGTGAAAAAGCCATATCTTCCACATCAAAACAAGGCCAAGTGACGCTGAGTCACTGCATTAAAACAGAGAAAACGGGGAAGGAGGGGGGGGATTGGCAAGATGTACGCGGTTGAGCCAAAATATGAAAAATGTGGTTGTTACTGTAGGGAGTTTGTTCACTGAAGGGCTGGAGAGCAGAACAATAATGAGTGTCTGTGGTCAATAGTGATGCATAACCACGGTGAAGGGTCCTGTAAGTTTGGGGCTGCATTTCAGCAAATGGAGTTGGGAATTGGGTCAGACCTCATGCTATAACATTTTCCCCCATCATGGGCCCCTCTCTGGCATAATTTCCCTCATTCTGGTTTAAGACATCGCTGTTTCCTCCGCTGCACCTTCTGCATTCTTCAATATCCAGATCCATATTCCAGTTTGTCTTCTCTTCTGCACTACGTGAGTCCACAATCAACTGAGGAATACCTACGTCTGCTTACTATCCTTATTTCTGTTTGCATATTACTGTACCTAAGTAAACTTGGACTATCGTTAACGTTTACATACCCTAATAGTAATGAAGGCCGTGCCTTACAGATTAGGTTCTAAGAAGTATTGTTTGGAATGAACTTACCTTCATAAACTGTTTGCTGTGATCTTTTGCACTTGAGTTTAAAATAGACTTTCACACTACTCTTGTCTCAGTCTCTGCTTTTGGCCCACGCCATTGGACTTCAGGGTATCTACTAACATCGTAACAGGCAGTTCCTTTGAGCTCATGATTCTCATTTGGTCTGACATGCACTGTGAGCTGTGAGGTCTTATATAGACAGGTGTGTGCCTTTCCAAATCAAGTCCTATCAGTTTAATTACACACAGCTGGACTCCAATGAAAGAGTAGAACCATCTCAAGGAGGATCACAAGGAAATGGACAGCATGTGACTTAAATATGAGCAAAGGGTCTGAATACTTATGACCATGTGATATTTCAGTTTTCCTTTTTTAATAAATTTGCAAAAATTTCTACATTTCTTTTTTTTTTCAGTCAAGATGGGGTGCACAGTGTACTTTAATGAGAAAAAAAATGAACTTTTTAGAATTTACCAAATGGCTGCAATGAAACAAGGAGTGAAAAATGTAAAGGGGTCTGAATGCTTTCCGTACCCACTGTATATAGTACTCAATGGGTGTGGTCTGCCTCTGATTGAGAAGTGCCTCTTCCGGCAGTCTGAATAAGGGTCTATCGTTAGGGGTGTGACTAATTTGTTTTCACTTAGGGTGATATATGTCCCGCTTTTAATGAGATTTAATAACATTTGTATTTTAGGGTTTCTATTATAATTCTGGGATTTCCTAATTTGTTTATAGAATTTTTGAATTGCATAACACATAGGATAAGGATAATAGGTTTAGTATATGAGATAGGAAATAGTTATTGATAGAACTAGTGCAGTGGATGGGCACTAGTGTTAATAAAAAGAGGGGCACTTCCTGATAGTGTGCGCCATGTCCCATGATTTGGGAATCTTACAGACCATATTGCACTATCATTAAGTTGCTGTTTTGTTGCTATGCAGTTAGGTTTTCCTTTCTTATAAGTTTGTCCTTTGTCTCTCCCTGTCTCTCTCAGATGTAGCTGTGATGTCAGTAACCCCTCCCTTCTTCTCCATTCTTCTTCCTCATTCACCATCTTCAGCCATGTTAGAAGCTTATGTGCTTCCAGCCCGTTTCTAAAAAAGTCTTTTTACCTGCTGTACATTTGCACATCATCGAGTATTCTGCTAGAAAATAAATCTTCTTCTGAATCTTCAACAATGTGCTTCTTGCAGTCGAGTTAAACTATCTGAAGACATCACTATGTGTGAGTACGGTAAAGAGACAGCCTAGAAACGGTGTCTCACAGCGCCCTATGCTTGCAGCTTAGTCATGGAGTCAGAATAGTGTGAGTTCAGTGAGAGTTAGTGAAGTGCATAGTGAAGGTGAAGTTCAGGTGCGGTGGGCTGCTAGGGGCAGCATGTGTCACTTGTTCCAGGCAGTGGGAGGCATTACTGGGATCCAGAGCAGTCGCTCCAGTCACGTCCAGAGCCTAAGGTCTGGCATAGGAGCTGCCGGACACTTTGTGTACTCTGAAGTACAAAGGAAGATGGACAGGGACCTGCATGGATGGAAGTTGAAGGCCAGTCCCGGGTGCACTGCAGAGGTGGACGAGAAATACAGGATGAGCTAGCAACAGGGCTGAAGAGGAGTTATGCTAAGAAGGAGGATAATGTGAATTGCTGTGCCTTATCCTGTCTGTACCCACCTGATGAACTAGAACTGTCAAGTATATGTTTGACTGTTACAAAGAACTTTGTGTCCCCTAAATTGTGTGCGGCGGCTTCTGAGGAAAGAAGCCTGAAGGCAGTGGAGGCCTGCGGCCTACAAGAGAATGTGCTGCACCCCACACCCTAGAGCACACTGGGACTGGGACACCCATTGTCTGTAAAGTGCCAGAGCGAAATCAGACAGACGTTCAGTCACGACTACCGCTCTGTGCCACTTTACAAGATGAGTGATAAGGGAACTTCTCGATCAGAAGAGAAGAGGAAATAATGGTCGCTGCCCAAACTGTGACAAGAACAGGACCACAATGTGTGTCACCCTGGCCTGGATGCCACAAATGTATAATAAAGCTGTGTCTGAGAGCAAAGGGGAGGTCCTCTAGTCAAGGGCCATTAGCATGCAATACCTCCTGTCACAGGCCAGTAGGGGGAGCAGGCTGCCCCTATAAAAGCTGGAACTGGGGGCAGGGTTAGAGAGAACTGGACAACCTGTCTCTGGATTGAGAGGTGTCCCAGAGCCGGGACAGACAGTTGTGTTGCAGCCTAAGAGGACGTGTGGCAGTAGGAGAGCCACGAGCCAGGGACAAAAGGCGAAGTGAGTCTGTCCTGGCAGATAAAGAAACTAATCTTCCAGACTTTGGTGTCTGAGGCTGTGAGGATTCCACATCCTACAGCAGATAACCAGTCCGCAGGGGACTGTATGTTCCTTGGCCTAAGAAGCCCGGAGGCTCCGCCACAGCAGAAGGGACCAACAGAGCCGTACCAGGCCGGGAGTAGCAAGGGACCCAAGTTGCAAGCCATACGGGCGAGAGGACACGGTGAGCTCAGGAACGTGGGCTGTTACATTACCAAAAGGGAAATAGCCAGAAGGAGCACAGAGAGCACGGTAGGCCGACACCCTCATCTTGACCAGGGCCAGCTTCCCACTTGCTCTCAGACATCCAGGCCCCCTCCTAGCCGGGCCTGTTTCTGGGTCGTTTTACCTGTTCTAATAAAGACCCTGAACTGTTTAAGAGGCCTCCGTTTCCTGGCTAACGCGGTTGGAATCATCCCCTCCATCATCCATCATACACTGCCCTGGGGCCCTACTCTTCCCGTGGGGAGTTGTACTATTCGGAGCTGCACATTTACATCTGCCCCAGAGGTCTGCACTGCAGCGGCGGTTAGCACTGACCGCAATCCACGGGTGGTGTAGTCGGACATTACTTAAAACTTATAAAGGACTGCCACTGGCCTGACCACCCTAAGCCACGGACCGGGTTGCCACCACTACCCCCATCGTCTCCCTATTGCCCGGCTCCGAGTGCCCCACGGCCCAGGGGGCGAGTCAGCTTTGGCGTAGTCGGCAGGATTGTAACCAACCCGCCACAAACGGGTATTGCGTGCCTGAAAAAGACTGTACACGTACCTGAAGAAGAGTTTTTCCACCACCCGGAGCCGTTTCCCGCCATTTTCAACCGTCTCCCGCCATCTTCCGTCGGTTCCCGCCATCTTCAGCCGTTTTCCCGCCAACGGATGCCATTTTCAGGACGCTGCGCGGGAAGAGGAGGGGCGTGGACGTCCAAACCGCGCGAGACCCGAATCTCCGCCCCACGCACCGACGCTGCGCAAGGTCCTGGAAGGGAGAGAGAGCGACGCTGACGTCATCAGGACGCGACGCAGGTCCTCGTCCGGAGCAGCACCAGTGGAGTCGCGGCCTACAGAAGAGGATCGTCAGAAGGTAGGCCACGCTTAACTAGGGGGGAGGAAGATGTCGGACACTGAGGCGCCCACTACCACCAGCACAGCTGCAGCAGCGGTGATGCCATTTTCCCTGCCCTACGTCAATGGAGCGGCCTGGTTGCCTAAGTATTCAGGGGAGCCCCATGCCCTAACTGACTTTAAGGAAAGGCTGTACAGTTTGTTCCAAGTTTACCCCCTGACAGAGGAACAGAAGATTAGCATACTGACAGGGCAGTTAACTGGCACAGCCCAGCGGGAGGTAAAGTAATGGCCCGCTGAGGAGAAAAGGACCGTAAAGGACATTCTGGCCCGGCTGTGGGGTACCTTTGATACACGTACCTCCGCTGAAATTAAAATGCGGTTCTACGGATGTAAGCAGCGGGCACAGGACAGCATCAGAGACTATGCCCTAAATTTGCAGGAAGCCTTGAGAGCCATCAAACAAGCTGACCCTGGCAGCGTGCAGGATACGGATAAGCTACTAACAGAACAGTTCATAGAAGGTCTGCTGTCTAGCGCCCACAGGACCCAGCTGCGCCTCATGTTCTTTCAGAACCCTGATCTGACCTTTGCCCAATTCAAGGACAGGGCCATAAGGGTGCTCCGTGAACCCGCAACAAGTGGCGCTATAAACCCCCGGCGCCCTGCTCTCACCTACCACCAGAAGGCGGCGCCCTCCTCTGTGGACTCTGTGGGGGACGATGCACAGGCCCTGAACCAAGCCCCGTCGAAAGATCTGCATCACCAAGTCCAGGAGCTGACCAGGAGCGTTGCGGCATTGACCAGGACCGTCCAGGCGTTACAAGTGGACCCGTCAAGACCCATCGAGTTGGCTTCAAGTCCGGAGGATGTCCCGTGGCGTCGACAGAGGAGGACCCCGTCGTTCCGAGGAAGGCCCACAGATCGCTACGCAGAGGATGGACAGCCCATTTGCCGTCGATGCAACCAGCCCGGACACATTTCCAGGTACTGTAATTTAAACGGGTCCAACCTGGGGCAGAGAGCCAACCCCCAGGCATAAGATCACCAGGCCCTTATAATTGGCGTGATAAGTACGTTGGGGGGGGGCGCCCGGTTTTACCCGTGGTGCTGAACGGTATCCCCATGAGCGCCTTGCTGGATACCGGGTCGCAAGTAACTACTATCACTTATGTACTTTTTAAGCAGTATTGGACTGATGCTGATATAACACGGTACCCAGACAGTGACTTGAGCATCATCGCCAGTAATGGCTTGCCCGTGCCGCAGATGGGGTTCAAGGAAATGACCATTAAAATTGGTAAAGTTGAACTACCGGCACAGGGAGTGATTATTGTGGACATTGACCGTCGTGAAAGTCACCCTAAAATAACTGTGGGTACTAACGTGATTGAAAATTGTCTTTCAGAGGTAATTGTAATTCTACAACAGGTGGCAGTGAATGCTAGTTCCAGCCAACAGAGAGTCCTCAACAAGGAGATAAAAGCCCTGATGAGACGGCAGCAGGTAGAACTGTCTGGTGGTGAGATCGGTAGCGTAAGACTGAGTGACCCATTCCCCATTTCCATGCCTCCCAAAAGTGAAATGATGATCTGGTGTCGGACTGCAATCGGGTTGAGAGGTAGAGACTACCAAGCCATGGTAGAACCCGTGTACTCAGACAGCAGGCCCACCATTTTGACAGCCTGGGGGGTGGTTGATGTCCGTCATGGGAGGGTGCCCGTTCACATTCTCAACATTGGGGAGAGGGAGGTACACTTACCCAGGTACGCTACACTTGCCAAACTGTTTGCTGTTGAGCACAAAGCTATCAGGGCCGTGGAACCTTTGCCTCCCTCTCCACAGGCGGAGAGTAATGGCTCCCAGAAACAAAAGGAGGACTGGTGCCAGAAACTCCATGTGGGTGCTGACTCCACTCCCCTGCACCAAAAACAAGGAGTCTACCGGGTGGTACAGGAGTACGAGAGAGTCTTTAGTAAGCACCCGCTAGACTTCGGCAGAGTAAAAGGGATAGAACACCACATCCCCACAGGGAGCCACCCACCAATAAAAGAGAGACACAGGCCTGTACCCCCTGCACATTATCAGAACGCCAAAGGTATGCTGCGGGAAATGAAAGAAGCTGGGGACATTAGAGATAGCTGTAGCCCCTGGGCAGCCCCCCTGGTTCTGGTAAAAAAGAAAGACGGCACCATGAGAATGTGCGTGGACTATAGACAAATCAACCGTATCACCCACAAAGACGCATATCCGCTGCCTAGAATAGAAGAGTCTTTAGCCGCACTAAAATCAGCTAACTTCTTTTCTACTTTGGACCTTACTAGCGGGTACTGGCAGGTTCCTGTGGCAGAGGCTGACAAGGAGAAGACCGCCTTCACCACCCCGATGGGACTGAGCGAGTTCAACTGTATGCCCTTCGGGCTCTGGAACGCACCAGGGACCTTCCAGAGGCTGATGGAATGCTGTCTAGGGCACCGAAACTTCGAGACTGTCCTCCTTTACCTGGACGACGTGATCGTCTATTCGAAGACTTACGAGCACCATCTAAAGCACCTGGCCGAGGTGTTCGAAGCCCTGGCAGGCTATGGCCTGAAGGTGAAACCATCAAAGTGTCACCTGTTGAAACCGAAGGTCCAGTACCTAGGGCACGTGGTAAGTGCGGAAGGAGTAGCCCCCGACCCTGACAAGGTCACAGCAATCAAGAGCTGGCCAAGCCCTTCGAACATCAAGGAAGTGAGGCAATTCCTCTGGTTGGTAGGCTACTACCGAAGGTTCATCCCCGGGTTCACTAAGATGGCAGCTCCTATGCAGGACCTCCTGATAGGACAGTCTAAGTCCAGAAGCCAAAAGCCACCCTTCAAGTGGGATAAACCGGAAGAGGAGTCCTTCCGTCAGTTGAAGATGGCCCTCACAGGGGATGAGATCCTGGCCTACCCTGATTATGGCCAGCCTTTTATTCTCCACACAGACGCCAGTAATGTGGGACTGGGAGCCGTACTGTCACAAAACCAACAGGGCAGAGAAAGAGTGATCGCGTACGCCAGTCGGAAGCTGAGGCCCACCGAGAGGAACCCGGAGAATTACAGCTCCTTCAAGCTAGAATTCTTGGCGGTGGTGTGGGCCCTAACGGAACGCTTCAAGCATTACCTGACCTCCGCAAAGTTCACTGTGTACACGGACAACAACCCGTTAACACACCTAGACAGTGCAAGACTTGGTGCCCTGGAACAGCGGTGGATGGCCCGTCTCTCCAATTATGACTTCGTGATCAAGTACCAGGCAGGCAAAACCAATGCCAACGCTGATGCCCTATCGAGAATGCCTCACTTACCTGAAGGTGACGAAGACCCAGAAGAGCTGGAGGAGGTAGAACTCCCCGCGTTTCACCGGTATGGGGCCGCTCAATACTCCCACCGCGTGAAGGAGGAAGATTTAACAACCGTTATGATCAATCCCCTACCTCACCACAGCTGGGCCGAGACCCAAGATAGTGACCCTGCAATCCGCCTGGTGAAAGATCTGCTGACCCAGGAAGATGCCCGCTTAGATCCGGATGCTCCAGAGGAAGCCAAGCAGCTATGGAAAGAGAAGAGCAAGCTGTTCCTCTATGAAGGCAAGCTGTACAGAAGACTTGTCAACCACCGGACACAAGAGCTGACCTGGCAAGTCGTGGTCCCAAGGCGGGATGCAGCTATGGTCCTGGGGGCTTACCATGACAGAGCGGGGCACTTCGGTTGGAAGAAACTGGAGTTCCTGCTAAGAGGACGGCTCTTTTGGGTCGGCATGAGAGGGGCTGTAGAGAAGTGGTGCAGGGACTGTGGCCCTTGTAACTTAAGGAGAAAAGACCGCACCAGCCAGAAGACACCCTTGAAGCCCATCGTCACCCAGCAGCCTCTTGAGCTGGTAGCTCTGAACCACGTCAAATTGGCTCCAAGCCGGTCAGGATACATCTACGCCCTGACAATCGTGGACCACTATTCCCGTTTTCTAGTGGTGGTCCCGGTAAAAGACTTGACAGCCCAAACGGCGGCCAGAGCCTTCCAGCAATACTTCTGCCGTCCACACGGGTATCCGGAACAGGTCCTGACGGACCAGGGTCCAGCGTTCGGAGCTGAAATCTTGCAAGAGTTCTGCAACCTCTATGGCTGTAAGAAGATTCGGACAACGCCTTACCGCCCACAAACCAACGGGATGTGTGATTAAATGAACAATATAGTCATTGATCTCCTGAAGACGTTGCCCCTGGAGGAATGCAGCCTGTGGCCAGAAAAACTGCCGGACCTGATAGACTTATACAACCATATCCCGGTGAACGCTACAAACTGCACCCCGGCTTACCTGATGCGAGCCAGACCAGGTAAGCTGCCCCTAGATCTGGAGATGGGAGTCCTAACATCTGAGGACACCTCCCTGGATGCGGACTGGGATACGGAGAGGCGACTGCAGTACAAGAATGTACAGGAGAGTGAGGAGAAGAGCCTGGCCCAGGTGAGAGAAAGGCAAGAAAGACTCTTCAACCAACACGCCCCTGCTGGTCCCCTAGAACCTGGTGAGCAGGTCCTGAAGCGAAAGAGAAGGCCACATAAGATGGACGACCAGTGGGAAAGGGAACCCTACACCATACTGCAGTCTGATCATGACAACTCGAAGGTGTGCGTGATCACCAAGGATGGAGGAGAAACCACTAGTACCGTCTCCAGAGACCACCTAAAAAGGTGCCCCGAACAACTCCGTAGTGCAGAAGAGGATCAAAGTGACCTTGAACCCGCAGAGGACAAGGAAGAAATGATCAGCACCGTTCTCTGAGAGTTCCCTCAGTCCTGGACTCGAATAAACGATGCCATAGTGGTACCCGTCCTGCATTTCCTGCAACCGGCTCAGCAACAACCTACACCAGAGCCGGAAGGTGAAGAAGAGCAAGCAGTTCCAGAGGCAGAAGAGCCTGTACCAGCAGCCCAGGAGAATCAACCCTCTGCTGACAGTGAGCCTGCCATGCCTGCGATGAGCCAAAGGACCCGTAGACAGCTGCCTGCCCTACCTGTACACCAAGCTGGTAGCTCTACCCCTAACGCTAGTGAAGAAAACCAGGTTGGTCCACCACCAGACAGTGGGTTACGCAGGTCAACCAGAAGCACAAAGGGGCAGATACCCGCTTGCTGGAGAATATAGGGTGCACTAAAACTGTAAATAACCCTGTTGCCAAGTGTTGAAATGTTTGCAAATTTACATGCATGATTAGTAATTGTGTATTTCAGTTTCTTACAGTTACCGTACGGACTCAAAGGTTATGGACTTTTAATAACCGGGACTTTGTATGGACTGCGTTCGGAGCCTGACCAAGGAATGAACTAAGACTGTAAAGGACTTGGGGCTAGGACAGACCCCCACCTGGTTAAGGCTCCCCGTTGTGTTGGTGAAAATGGACACCCGGTCACAGACCACACTGTGACCTTAAGAACTCAATCTGTGCGTCACTTGCCTGATAATGTTTTATGGTCATGCATATGATCTTTGTTTATTGTTTAGTCCCGGAGTACTAAATTTTACTAGGGGGGAATGTGTCACCCTGGCCTGGATAACACAAATGTATAATAAAGCTGTGTCTGAGAGCAAGGGGGAGGTCCTCTAGTCAAGGGCCATTAGCATGCAATACCTCCTGTCACAGGCCAGTAGGGGGAGCAGGCTGCCCCTATAAAAGCTGGAACTGGGGGCAGGGTTAGAGAGAACTGGACAACCTGTCTCTGGATTGAGAGGTGTCCCAGAGCAGGGACAGACAGTTGTGTTGCAGCCTAAGAGGACGTGTGGCAGTAGGAGAGCCATGAGCCAGCGACAAAAGGCGAAGTGAGTCTGTCCTGGCAGATAAAGAAACTAATCTTCCAGACTTTGGTGTCTGAGGCTGTGAGGATTCCACATCCTACAGCAGATAACCAGTCCGCAGGGGACTGTATGTTCCTTGGCCTAAGAAGCCCGGAGGCTCCGCCACAGCAGAAGGGACCAGCAGAGCCGTACCAGGCCGGGAGTAGCAAGGGACCCAAGTTGCAAGCCATAAGGGCGAGAGGACACGGTGAGCTCAGGAATGTGGGCTGTTACATTACCAGAAGGGAAATAGCCAGAAGGAGCACAGAGAGCACGGTAGGCCGACATCCTCACTCTGACCAGGGCCAGCTTCCCACTTACTCTCAGACATCCAGGCCCCCTCCTAGCCGGGCCTGTTTCTGGGTCGTTTTACCTGTTCTAATAAAGACCCTGAACTGTTTAAGAGGCCTCCGTTTCCTGGCTAATGCGGTTGGAATCATCTCCTCCATCATCCATCATACACTACCCTGGGGCCCTACTCTTCCCGTGGGGAGTTGTACTATTCAGAGCTGCACATTTACATCTGCCCCAGAGGTCTGCACTGCAGCGGCGGTTAGCACTGACCGCAATCCACGGGTGGCGTAGTCGGACATTACTTAAAACTTATAAAGGACTGCCACTGGCCTGACCACCCTGAGCCACGGACCGGGTTGCCACCACTACCCCCATCTTCTCCCTATTGCCCGGCTCCGAGTGCCCGAGAGCAAATACATTAAATCACTAGCAGACAGTGCAGTTATCAAACAATAAAAAATAGACAGGATTCAAATGCAAGCAACATAATGTCAGAACTGATATACACATTAAGTGACTAGATTCCCTGGATAGCTAAATTCGCTGCTGAGGCCAGAACATGGGCTGCCCAGCACTATTTAAGTGCAACCCATGAAGATAGACACTCTAATTTACAAGGCCATAATATATAGGTGCATCTCACAAAATTAGAATATCATCAAAAAGTTAATTTATTTCAGTTCTTCAATGCAAAAAGTGAACCTCATATATTATATAGAGTCATTGCAAACACAGTGATCTATTTCAAGTGTTTATTTCTGTTAATGTCGATGATTATGGCTTACAGCCAATGAAAACACAAAAGTCATTAACTCAGTAAATTAAAATAATTAACAAAAAACACCTGCAAAGACTTCCTAAGCATTTAAAAAGGTCCCTTAGTCTGTTTCAGTAGGCTCCACAATCATGGTGAAGACTGCTGACTTGACAGATGTCCAGAAGGCAGTCATTGACACACTCCACAAGGTCCCAGAGTTCCAATTTTCATTTGAAATCAAGGTCCCAGAGTCTGGAAGAAGAGTGGAGAGGCCACGATCCAAGCTGCTTGAGGTCTAGTGTGAAGTTTCCACAATCAGTGATGGTTTGGGGAGCCATGTCATGTGCTGGTGTAGGTCCACTGTGTTTTTTCAACACCAAAGTCAGCGCAGCCGTCTACCAGGAAATTTTAGAGCATTTCATGCTTCCCTCCGCCACAGTATCATAGCTACCAGGGGGGCAAAGGGGCGGTGGCCCCGGGCCCCTCGCTCTTAGGGGGCCCATCCAGGGCTACGCCAGTGTAACTGTATCTGGCATGCCCCTGGTGCCAGCATCGGGCCCCACCGCCCGTCACCGCCGCAAGTTTACTGATGAGAGAGGGAGCGCGGATCTCTCTCCCATTAGTCCCTTCTGTGACTGACGTCCCTGGCATCATCACTTGGCGCCCGGCCCGCTGTGCTGAAGATGTGTGCGGGCTGGGTGCTCTGAGCAGCGAGGGAACCAGGAGGAGAGGTGAGTACCGTTTATTTATTTTTTGCCGGGTGGGGGGCGGCATTATATTACAGACTCTGCCTATGGGAAGGGGGAGGTGCATTATACTACAGACTCTGCCTATGGGGGGCATTATACTACAGACTCTGTTTATGAGCAGGGGAGGGCATTATACTACAGACTCTGCCTATGGGGGGGACATTGTACTACAGACTCTGCCTATAAGAGGGGGAGCATTATACTACAGACTCTGCCTATGGGGGGTGCATTTTACTACAGACTCTGCCTATAGGTGGGGCATTATACTACAGATGCTGCCTATGAGATGGGGGGGCATTATACCACAGACTCTGCCTATGAGATGGGGGGGGCATTATACTACAGATTCTGCCTATGAGGAAGGGGGGGCATTATACTACAGACTCTGCCTATGAGGAGGGGGGAGCATTATACTACAGACTCTGCCTATGGGGGGGGCATTATATTGCAGACTCTGCCTATGGGGGGGCATTATACCACAGACTCTGCCTATGATGGGGGGGAGCATTATACTACAGACTCTGCCTATGGGGGGGAGCTTTATACTACAGACTCTGTCAATGGGGGGAGCATTTTACTACAGACTCTGCCTATAGGGGCGCATTATACTATACGAAGGACTATGGGGAGTGCATTATACTATATTGAGGACTATCTGGTGCATTATACTATGGGGGGGGCATTATACTACAGACTCTGCCTATGGGGGTGCATTATACTATATGAAGGACTATGGGGAGTGCATTATACTATATTGAGGACTATCTGGTGCATTATACTATATGTAGGCTATTTATACAGTGTGGGAGATAATGTGGGTTCTTTGAACAGTGTGGGGGCCATCATACAGTGTGGGAGATAATGTGGGATCTTTGTATGGTGTGGAGGCCATCATACAGTGTTGGAGCCATCAGCTTGGGGGCTACTAAGGGGTCAGTATACTGTGTGGGGGGACTATTCAGTGAGGGGGAATATATAGTGAATAGGAGAACATCATACTGGTTAGAGCGGAGCTCTACATGGGGGGAGACTCAGGACATTATTAAATCTTAGGTGGGCACTTATTGTTATAGGGGAACTCAGGTTATCGTGACTGTCGAAGGGGCACTATTACTTTCTAGGGGGCACAATGTGGGCACTGTTTTCTAGGACACTTGCACACGGCATTACTTTATTTTAGAGGTTTGTTTTACCATCTAGAGGGCACACAGTAGGTGCAGTAATAGGGACACATTTTGCAGCAGAGGCTCAGTATTGGGGTATCAGCAGGATGAGAAGTTTGTGCAGGTTGGGGATAGATGTGGTCAGTGCCTGAAATGTAAGGAGTCAAATGTGTCTTTGTTGTGATCTCTGCATACCTGAGACTCTGAGCCCTGGCTGGAGAAGTTGTCGTGTCGGTCTGGGCCAGATGGAAAAGACGGGAAAAGTGAACAATTTAATCAGAAAGAACGTCAGCTGTAAGGTACTATATATAACTGAGCTGTGATCTCTTATATGTTCTGCAGGACTGGCATCTATCAATATATGTCACCATATGGCGGTAATATCAGTGCTGGTCTTTGTATAGAGATTATTTTTAGTAACAGCGCGGTCATCTGCTGAGGTTTTCCTACATCAACTATCTGGGTGCGCCACTATAGTTGTAATCAGGGTTACCTGGTTAGAGGCCCACTCAGAAGTTTCGGCCCCCTGAACCAAAACCTTAGCTACGCCAAGCTTTTTGGAGATGGAAATTTCATTCTCCAGCAGGACTTGGCCCCTGTCCACACTGACAAAAGTACTAATACCTGGTTTACACACAACAGTATCACTGTGCTTGATTTGCAGCAAACTCGCCTGACCTTAACCCCATAAAGAATCTATGGGGTATTGTCAAGAGGAAGATGAGAGACCCCAGACCCAACAATGCAGACGAGCTGAAGGCTTCTATCAAAGCCACCTGGGCTTCCATAACCCCTCAGCAGTGCCACAGGCTGATCCCTCCATGCCACATTGCCGCATTGATGCAGTAATTGATGTAAAAGGATCCCCGACCAAGTATTGAGGGCATTTATTGAACATACTTTTCAGTAGGATAACATTTTTGATTTTGAAAACATTTTTCAAGCTGTTGTTATAAGGTATTCTAATTAATTGAAATAATGACTTTTGAGTTTTCATTGGCTGTAAGCCATAATCATCAACATTAACAGAAATAAACACTTGAAATAGATCACTCTGTGTGTAATGGCTCTATATAATATATGAGTTTCACTTTTTGTATTGAAGAACTGAATTAAATTAACTTTTCTGGTGATATTCTAATTTTGTGAGATGCACCTGTAGATGGGCTTGGCTGCACCCTGAATAAAAATAGCATGTAAAAAATATATATGATATATATGAGGTATTGGTCGATATTTTGGCCAAAATATACAAGCTCGCAACCTGCTCAAGGGTCCTCATACTTGCGAGTCCCTACACTAACATTAAAAGCAAAGTCACAAAAACAAGGAATTAAAGTTCCCACCAAAATTCAAGAATTAACACCGCAAATACAGCAACAATAATTACAAGGATGCAGCAAACCCATATAATGAAGAAGTCAGCAACACAGGTGCAAAATATTGATGAGACAACCACTCACAACCTACCAATTCATGGAGGGGGTGATTGCTTAGTATTAAAACTGCACACAAATAAGCCTTGTATAGGGCACTGGTCACACACAGGTAGTGCACAATGTCTGGCTTACAGCCTATTAGTGAAGCCCAAACTATTAGATTAGGCGGGCTGCCCAGCACTTTTTAAGTACACCCCATGAAGACAGACACCCTAGTTTACAAGGCCAACATTGATGGGTCTGGCTGCACCCTGAATAAAAATAACGTGCAAAAAATATATATGATATATATGAGGTATTAGTAAATATTTTGGCCAAAATACACAAGCTCGCAACCCGCGTCAAGGGTCCTCATACTTGCGAGTCCCTACACTAACATTAAAAGCAAAGACAAATTTAAATTCCCACCAAAATTCAAGAATTAACACAGGAAAAAAGGGCAACAGTGTTTACCTGCCTAGGTCTCAGTACTAATCATACCATATAATAACGATGACAGCAATACAGGTGCAAAATACTGATGCGACAACCACTCACATATTACCAATTAATGGAGGGGGGTGATTACATAGTATTAAAACTGCACACAAAATTATATGGGATTGCTACATCCTAATAGTGCATTAGTTCTGAGATCTGGGCAGGTAAATGCTATATTAATAATTGATTTTTTGAGGAAAGTTAAATTCTCTTTTGTTGGCTTTACTTTTAATCTAACTGAAATACACATAAGCTTTTTTCCTAAACATTAGGATCTGTGTAGAGCCATCAGCTCAAAAAGGCTTCCTTTGACAGACTTGGCATAAGCAGGTCAAAAGGAACCCTGATCTTTACCATTACACCCCTTTACAGGAATGGAGACTTACCACATGCTCAGGGTTGCATCTACAGAGTAGCTGCTGGCCAGAGGAGCGAGCTTGAGGCTATAACTTTAACTAAAGCTTTTTTATTACTAAATGATGGGTTCTGTCTAAGGCCATTGGCTCAAAAAGGCTTCCTCGGACAGACTTGGCGCAAGCTACTCCATTCTGCAGATCCCAAGGGAACCCTGGCCTTTACCATTACACCCCTGTACAGAGATAGATACATACCATAGGCCCAGGGTTGCATCTACAGAGTAGCTGCTGGCCGGAGGAGCGAGCTTGAGGCTATAGTGGTTGATTCAACTCTAACTAAAGCTTTTTTTTCCTAAATACTGGGATCTGTTTAAGGCTGTTGGCTCAAACAGACTTCCTCAGACAGACTTGGCACAAGCTACTCCATTCTGCAGATCCCAAGGGAACCCTGTTTTTTACCATTACACCCCTGTACAGGGATAGATACTTACCATAGGCCTAGGGTTGCATCTACAGAGTAGCTGCTGGCCGGAGGAGTGCGCTTGAGGCTTGAGTAGTTGAATCAATCCTAACTAAAGAAAAACCTATCTAATGCCACTTTCTTGTTAGGACCTGTCTGAGGCCTATGGCTCAAAAAAGCTTCTTTGGAAAGACTTGGCAAAAGCCAGTCTATCCTACAGGTTCCAAAGGAACTCTGGCCTTCACTCTTACAGCCCTGTACAGCGATAAAGACTTATTACAGGGCCTTGATTGCATCTACATAGTAGATGCTGACTGGAGGGGCAAACTTAAGGCTAGAATGGTTCAGCCAACCCTAACTATTGCTACTTTCTTAAATGTTAAGATATTTCTGAGGCCGTTGGCTCAAACAGGCTTCCTTGGACAGACTGGGCGCAAAACACACCATTTCTGATGTTTCCAAATGAACCCTGGGCTTCACCCTTGAACCTCTATACAGGGACCGTTTCATAGTTTTAAGGTTGAAAGACACAAGTCTGTCAAGTTCAACCTAAAAGCTAATGTGTTGATCCAGAGGAAGGCAAAAACCCCATGAGGCAGATGCTAATTGCCCCATATTAGGGGAAAAATTCCTTCCCGACTCCACATATGGCAATCAGACTAGTTCCCTGGATCAACGTCCCATAACAAAATCTAGTACGGATAACCTGCAATTTTATATTATTTAAGAAAGGCACACACATTCCCTCCTTGAATTTTTTTTAGAAAATTAAGTATTTCAATTTCATGTGGTAGAGAGTTTCATAACCTCATTGCTCACACAATAAAAATTTGCCAACTAACTTCCTTTAGACAAAGTGAATTAGGATCTTTATGCTAGAGTAATTGAATTAACTCTAACTGAAATAGATTAATGCTTTTTTCCTAAATGTTGAAATTTGTTTAAATCCATCAGCTCAAAAAGGCTTTCTCGGACAGACTTGGCGCAAGCTACTCCATTCTGCAGATCCCAAGGGAACCCTGGCCTTTACCATTACACCCCTGTACAGGGATAGATACTTACCATAGGCCCAGGGCTGCATCTACAGAGTAGCTGCTGGCCGGAGGAGCGAGCTTGAGGCTATAGTGGTTGACTCAACACTAACTAAAGCTTTTTTTTCCTAAATACTGGGATCTGTTTAAGGCTGTTGGCTCAAACAGACTTCCTCGGACAGACTTGGCGCAAGCTACTCCATTCTGCAGATCCCAAGGGAACCCTGGTTTTTACCATTACACCCCTGTACAGGGATAGATACTTACCATAGGCCCAGAGTTGCATCTACAGAGTAGCTGCTGGCCGGAGGAGTGCGCTTGAGGCTTGAGTAGTTGAATCAATCCTAACTAAAGAAAAACCTATCTAATGCCACTTTCTTGTTAGGACCTGTCTGAGGCCTATGGCTCAAAAAAGCTTCTTTGGAAAGACTTGGCAAAAGCCAGTCTATCCTACAGGTTCCAAAGGAACTCTGGCCTTCACTCTTACAGCCCTGTACAGCGATAAAGACTTATTACAGGGCCTTGATTGCATCTACATAGTAGATGCTGACTGGAGGGGCAAACTTAAGGCTAGAATGGTTCAGCCAACCCTAACTATTGCTACTTCTTAAATGTTAAGATATTTCTGAGGCCGTTGGCTCAAACAGGCTTCCTTGGACAGACTGGGCGCAAAACACACCATTTCTGATGTTTCCAAATGAACCCTGGGCTTCACCCTTGAACCTCTATACAGGGACCGTTTCATAGTTTTAAGGTTGAAAGACACAAGTCCATCAAGTTCAACCTAAAAGCTAATGTGTTGATCCAGAGGAAGGCAAAAACCCCATGAGGCAGATGCTAATTGCCCCATATTAGGGGAAAAATTCCTTCCCGACTCCACATATGGCAATCAGACTAGTTCCCTGGATCAACGTCCCATAACAAAATCTAGTACGGATAACCTGCAATTTTATATTATTTAAGAAAGGCACACACATTCCCTCCTTGAATTTTTTTTAGAAAATTAAGTATTTCAATTTCATGTGGTAGAGAGTTTCATAACCTCATTGCTCACACAATAAAAATTTGCCAACTAACTTCCTTTAGACAAAGTGAATTAGGATCTTTATGCTAGAGTAATTGAATTAACTCTAACTGAAATAGATTAATGCTTTTTTCCTAAATGTTGAAATTTGTTTAAATCCATCAGCTCAAAAAGGCTTTCTCGGACAGACTTGGCGCAAGCTACTCCATTCTGCAGATCCCAAGGGAACCCTGGCCTTTACCATTACACCCCTGTACAGGGATAGATACTTACCATAGGCCCAGGGCTGCATCTACAGAGTAGCTGCTGGCCGGAGGAGCGAGCTTGAGGCTATAGTGGTTGACTCAACACTAACTAAAGCTTTTTTTTCCTAAATACTGGGATCTGTTTAAGGCTGTTGGCTCAAACAGACTTCCTCGGACAGACTTGGCGCAAGCTACTCCATTCTGCAGATCCCAAGGGAACCCTGGTTTTTACCATTACACCCCTGTACAGGGATAGATACTTACCATAGGCCCAGAGTTGCATCTACAGAGTAGCTGCTGGCCGGAGGAGTGCGCTTGAGGCTTGAGTAGTTGAATCAATCCTAACTAAAGAAAAACCTATCTAATGCCACTTTCTTGTTAGGACCTGTCTGAGGCCTATGGCTCAAAAAAGCTTCTTTGGAAAGACTTGGCAAAAGCCAGTCTATCCTACAGGTTCCAAAGGAACTCTGGCCTTCACTCTTACAGCCCTGTACAGCGATAAAGACTTATTACAGGGCCTTGATTGCATCTACATAGTAGATGCTGACTGGAGGGGCAAACTTAAGGCTAGAATGGTTCAGCCAACCCTAACTATTGCTACTTTCTTAAATATTAAGATATTTCTGAGGCCGTTGGCTCAAACAGGCTTCCTTGGACAGACTGGGCGCAAAACACACCATTTCTGATGTTTCCAAATGAACCCTGGGCTTCACCCTTGAACCTCTATACAGGGACCGTTTCATAGTTTTAAGGTTGAAAGACACAAGTCCATCAAGTTCAACCTAAAAGCTAATGTGTTGATCCAGAGGAAGGCAAAAACCCCATGAGGCAGATGCTAATTGCCCCATATTAGGGGAAAAATTCCTTCCCGACTCCACATATGGCAATCAGACTAGTTCCCTGGATCAACGTCCCATAACAAAATCTAGTACGGATAACCTGCAATTTTATATTATTCAAGAAAGGCACACACATGCCCTCCTTGAATTTTTTTTAGAAAATTAAGTATTTCAATTTCATGTGGTAGAGAGTTTCATAACCTCATTACTCACACAATAAAAATTTGCCAACTAACTTCCTTTAGACAAAGTGAATTAGGATCTTTATGCTAGAGTAATTGAATTAACTCTAACTGAAATAGATTAATGCTTTTTTCCTAAATGTTGAAATTTGTTTAAATCCATCAGCTCAAAAAGGCTTTCTCGGACAGACTTGGCGCAAGCTACTCCATTCTGCAGATCCCAAGGGAACCCTGGCCTTTACCATTACACCCCTGTACAGGGATAGATACTTACCATAGGCCCAGGGCTGCATCTACAGAGTAGCTGCTGGCCGGAGGAGCGAGTTTGAGGCTATAGTGGTTGATTCAACTCTAAAGCTTTTTTTTCCTAAATACTGGGATCTGTTTAAGGCTGTTGGCTCAAACAGACTTCCTCGGACAGACTTGGCGCAAGCTACTCCATTCTGCAGATCCCAAGGGAACCCTGGTTTTTACCATTACACCCCTGTACAGGGATAGATACTTACCATAGGCCCAGGGTTGCATCTACAGAGTAGCTGCTGGCCGGAGGAGTGCACTTGAGGCTTGAGTAGTTGAATCAATCCTAACTAAAGAAAAACCTATCTAATGCCACTTTCTTGTTAGGACCTGTCTGAGGCCTATGGCTCAAAAAAGCTTCTTTGGAAAGACTTGGCAAAAGCCAGTCTGTCCTACAGGTTCCAAAGGAACTCTGGCCTTCACTCTTTCAGCTCTGTACAGCGATAAAGACTTATTGCAGGGCCTTGATTGCATCTACATAGTAGATACTGACTGGAGGGGCAAACTTAAGGCTAGAATGCTTCAGCCAACCCTAACTATTGCTACTTTCTTAAATGTTAGGATATTTCTGAGGCCGTTGGCTCAAACAGGCTTCCTTGGACAGACTGGGTGCAAAACACACCATTTCTGATGGTTCCAAATGAACCCTGGGCTTCACCCTTGAACCTCAATACATGGACAGTTTCATAGTTTTAAGGTTGAAAGACACAAGTCCATCAAGTTCAACCTAAAAGCTAATGTGTTGATCCAGAGGAAGGCAAAAACCCCATGAGGCAGATGCTAATTGGCCCATATTAGGGGAAAAATTCCTTCCCGACTCCACATATGGCAATCAGACTAGTTCCCTGGATCAACGTCCCATAACAAAATCTAGTACGGATAACCTGCAATTTTATATTATTCAAGAAAGGCACATATATGCCCTCCTTGAATTTTTTTAGAAAATTAAGTATTTCAAGTTCATGTGGTAGAGAGTTCCATAACCTCATTGCTCACACAATAAAAATTTGCCAACTAACTTCCTTTAGACAAAGTGAATTAGGATCTTTATGCTAGAGTAATTGAATTAACTCTAACTGAAATAGATTAATGCTTTTTTCCTAAATGTTGAAATTTGTTTAAATCCATCAGCTCAAAAAGGCTTTCTCGGACAGACTTGGCGCAAGCTACTCCATTCTGCAGATCCCAAGGGAACCCTGGCCTTTACCATTACACGCCTGTACATGGATAGATACTTACCATAGGCCCAGGGCTGCATCTACAGAGTAGCTGCTGGCCGGAGGAGCGAGCTTGAGGCTATAGTGGTTGATTCAACTCTAACTGAAGCTTTTTTTTTTCCTAAATACTGGGATCTGTTTAAGGCTGTTGGCTCAAACAGACTTCCTCGGACAGACTTGGCGCAAGCTACTCCATTCTGCAGATCCCAAGGGAACCCAGGTTTTTACCATTACACCCCTGTACAGGGATAGATACTTACCATAGGCCCAGGGTTGCATCTACAGAGTAGCTGCTGGCCGGAGGAGTGCGCTTGAGGCTTGAGTAGTTGAATCAATCCTAACTAAAGAAAAACCTATCTAATGCCACTTTCTTGTTAGGACCTGTCTGAGGCCTCTGGCTCAAAAAAGCTTCTTTGGAAAGACTTGGCAAAAGCCAGTCTATCCTACAGGTTCCAAAGGAACTCTGGCCTTCACTCTTACAGCCCTGTACAGCGATAAAGACTTATTACATGGCCTTGATTGCATCTACATAGTAGATGCTGACTGGAGGGGCAAACTTAAGGCTAGAATGGTTCAGCCACCCTAACTATTGCTACTTTCTGAAATGTTAGGATATTTCTGAGGCCGTTGGCTCAAACAGGCTTCCTTGGACAGACTGGGCGCAAAACACACCATTTCTGATGGTTCCAAATGAACCCTGGGCTTCACCCTTGAACCTCAATACAGGGACAGTTTCATAGTTTTAAGGTTGAAAGACACAAGTTCATCAAGTTCAACCTAAAAGCTAATGTGTTGATCCAGAGGAAGGCAAAAACCCCATGAGGCAGATGCTAATTGCCCCATTTTAGGGGAAAAATTCCTTCCCGACTCCACATATGGCAATCAGACTAGTTCCCTGGATCAACGTCCCATAATAAAATCTATTACCACTAACCTGAAATGTTATATTATTCAAGGAACATTTTTCATCAAGCAGTTTTCACCGGAAATGTGTTGCACAACTGTTTGAATCTCAGTAAATTCCTGCGCAACTTACATTTGAATACTCTGACCTTTTTACACCCACTCTTTTAACTTCTTAAATAGTGAACAGAGCTTATCTGGACCGCTTGTGGCTTAGCTTTACCTGAAAACTTATTACAAATTAGGCTGGAAAAGTGGTGTAAAATAGGACTGAAATTGACTCCATCTTTTGACTGGAGTACATTTCTTGAGGTGTAGTACGTCAGCTTTAAGGGGATATTTCAATAAATGAATGACCCTGGCTGCAGGTATAAAGAATCAAACTGTGCTGTCCTGACCCATTCCTGGGATTGTGTATGGCACTGCCATCACCTCAATACTGCCGCAGCCAACAAATGTAATCAGACGGACTGCCCAGCTGAGCGCACTGAGCTGCTGCAGCTCTGAGATGGTGGAACCTCTTTTTTTTAATTAAATGACCTGCAGCTAGGGACATTCATTTATTGAAAGGGAACAACCCCTTTAAGGATGAGTCAAGTTCATTAAGAGGTTTAGTCTTTTTAATGAATTTGGTGCACGTTCCTCCAATAGGCGCTTCATGAATGCTGGTATAGAAATCCACCAGCCTTGATGAATCGGCCACCATAGGTTTACATGGCATGAGCATATACAGAACAGTTGTGTAGTATACGTTACCAGGCCCTCATGATGCTCTTGGTCCTGGATGGCCTTCCACAGTCTGCTTTCTTGCTTCATCATCTTGAAGGGCTCCACTTTCTTTTCTTCTGGCTGGCATGGTGCGGCTCTATCATCCTGCTCCTTTAACACGAAGGGACGAATGACTGTAAAGCTGCCAGGAGCGTTTTTTTATCCCCTTAGATCATTGTGACACCACAAAGTGATGACATAGACAAGTGGGTGAGGCGCCTTTATTCAGTCATCGGGTGTGGTCAGAAGAAATTAGCATATTCCGTGATGTTACTACAATGAGAACAGACATGAACATTCTATTCGGAACCCGACTGCCATTATCAGCGGAACCTTCACTGCTGTCAGATTGGCACTAAAAACAAAAAGAGACCGCGGTGAACCTGGACAGTAACAATCTACAGGGACAGTGACTGCTAAGCGGACTTCATGTCAGATGTTATGCAGTTTTGTCAGAAAAAAAACAATAAAATATATAAAAGACAGGCTCCAATAAACCTTAAACACTGGGCTGTAGTCACAGATTCTCCTTCCACCTGCAGCACATTGCTCCCCTGCCTAACCCTCCCCGTCCTGCAGCATGTTTCTCACCGCTTAATTCTCCCACTCCTGCAGCACATCACTCCCCTGTCTAAACCTCCCCCTCTTGCGGCACATTGCTCCCGTCTAATCCTCCCCTCCTTGCAGCACATTGTGCCCTTTCTAAATCTCCCCCTTCCTGCACCACATCACCCACTGCCAAATCCCCTCTTGCACCACATCGCCCACTGCCAAATCCTGCACTTCCTGCAGCATATCGCTCCCTGCCTAATCCTCTCCTATTGCATTACATCACTCCCCTGCATAAGCCACCTCTTCCTGCAGCACATCGCTTCCCTGCCTAAGCCTCCCCCTCCTGCATTACATCACTCCCCTGCCTAATCCTCCTCTTCCTGCAGCACAGCGCTCCCTGCCTAATCCTCCTCTTCCTGCAGCACATCGCTCCCTGCATGATTCTCCCTATCCTGCATTACATCACTCCCCTGCATAATCCTCCTCTCCCTGCAGCACACCACTCCCCTGGCTAATCTTCCCCCTCCTGCAGCACATCGCTCCCCTGACCCCCTCTTACGTGACATCTTTTCTATCAGTTACATTTGTGAAGTAACTGCTGTCTCCTGTGAGCAGTGGAGAGCGAAGCTGAGAGCCAGGAGGCTCTGCCCCTCTGCCCCTTCTTGCCACATCATCATCCATCTACATCAGGGCTGTCAAACTCAAATATATAGAGGGCCAAAAGGAAGAGTTTAACTCAGAAAAATAAGTCAACACTTTATCAGATGTTTCTGTGAAAACTTGAGTACAACAAATAAGATTTTGTTATTTTCCCTCAGTTATACAAAAAATAGTTATGAGAAAAGTGTGACAAAAAGGAGTCATAAAATGCACCAAAATGAAATATCACAATTTATGGCTCAAATTGAGGTGAAGCAAGGAAGAGGTTGAGCTTAGCTAATGAGATGCATCAAACATACAGGTGCTTCTCACAAAATTAGAATATCATCAAAAAGTTAATTTATTTCAGTTCTTCAATCCAAAAAGTGAAACTCATATATTATACAGAGTCATTACAGAGTGATCTATTTCAAGTGTTTATTTCTGTTAATGTTGATAATGATGGCTTACAGCCAATGAAAACACAAAGTCATTATCTCAGTAAATTAGAATAATTAACAAAAATCACCTGCAAAGGCTTCTTACGCATTTAAAAAGGTCCCTTTGTCTGTTTCAGTAGGCTCCACAATCATGGGGAAGACTGCTGACTTGACAGATGTCCAGAAGGCAGTCATTGACACACTCCACAAGGAGTGTAAACCACAAAAGGTCATTGCTAAAGAAGCTGGCTGTTAACAGAGTGCTGTATCCAAGCATATTTATGGAAAGTTGAGTGGAAAGAAAAAGTGTGGTAGGAAGAGGTGCACAAGCAACCGGGATAACCGCAGCCTTGAAAAGATTGTTAAGGAAAGGACATTCAAACATTTGGGGAAGATTCACAAGGAGTGGACTGCTGCTGGAGTCATTGCTTCAAGAGCCACCACACACAGACGTATCCAGGACATGGGCTACAAGTGTCACATTCCTTGTGTCGAGCCACTCATCACCAATAGACAACGCCAGAAGCATCTTACCTGGGCCAAGGAGAAAAACACCTGGACTGTTACTCAGTGGTCCAAGGTGTTGTTTTCCGATGAAAGTAAATTTTGCATTTAATTTGGAAATCAAGGTCCCAGAGTCTGGAGGAAGAGTGGAGAGGCCACAATCCAAGCTGCTTGAGGTCTCGTGTGAAGTTTCCACAATCGGTGATGGTTTGGGGAGCCATGTCATCTGCTGGTGTAGGTCCACTGTGTTTTATCAAGACCAAAGTCAGCGCACCCGTCTACCAGGACATTGTAGAGCACTTCATGCTTCCCTCTGCCGACAAGCTTTATGGAGATGGAAATGTCATTTTCCAGCAGGACTTGGCACCTGTCCACACGGCCAAAAGTACCAATACCTGGTTTACACACAACAGTATCACTGTGCTTGATTGGCAGTAAACTCACCTGACCTTAACCCCATAGAGAATCTATTATAGAGAATCTATGGGGTATTGTCAAGAGAAAGATGAGAGACACCAGACCCAACAATGCAGACGAGCTGAAGGCTTCTATCAAAGCCACCTGGGCTCCCATAACACCTCAGCAGTGTCACAGGCTGATCGCCTCCATGCCACATTGCCGCATTGATGCAGTAATTGATGCAAAAGGAGCCTGGCCAAGTATTGAGGGCATTTACTGAACATACATTTCAGTAGGACAACATTTCAGATTTTAAAAACATTTTTCAAGCTGGTGTTATAAAGTATTCTAATTTACTGAGATAATAGCATTAACAGAAATAAACACTTAAAATAGATCACTCTGTCTGTAATGACTCTATATAATATGAGTTTTACTTTTTGTATTGAAGAACTGAAATAAATTAACTTTTTGATGATATTCTAATTTTGTGAGAAGCACCTGTAGTATGCTATATGCCCAATTTTAACAAATGTACTGCAATTTTTCCTGAATGTGTTCAGAAATGTACTGATGTGTAAGCAGACAAATGCAGAGACATAGGCTATGTGCCCACGATGCACAAAAGCTCCGGATTTTTCCTGAGCGTTTCTGCATCTCCCTGGCAGAAAAAACGCATGCGGATTGTATATGCGGATTGTACACGCGGATTGTACATGCGGATTGTACATGCGGATTGTATATGCGGATTGTACATGCGGATTGTACATGCAGATTGTACATGCGGATTGTATATGCGGATTGTATATGCGGATTGTACATGCGGATTGTACATGCGGATTGTACATGCGTTTTTCCTGCCAGGGACATGCAGAAGTGAAGCGTTCTTCACATGCATTTCCACATGCGGGTTGACAAGCGCTTTACAAGCGATTTTAGCATCACTTGGAAAGTGCTTGTCAATTTGGTCACACTATAGAAATCCATGAAAACGGCATGGATTTATATAGTGTGACCCCAAAGACTGGTTAAAAATAAAAAAATCTACTGTATAATTGTCTTTTCCCATCTGTCTGTCTGTCTGTTTGTCCGTCTGTCCTGGAAATCCCGCGTCGCTCATTGGTCCGGCAGCGGCCAATCAGCGCCGTGGGATTTCTGAAAAAAGATGGCGGCCGTTAGCGGCTCATCTGCGGGACGGAGCTCAGCGGCGATGCAGCCGGGAGATGAGCGCCGCGAGGCGCTCATCTCCCGGCCGGTACCAGCAGAAGGACATCGACCGCCGGACCCATCTGCGGGACGGAGATACAGCCGGGAGCCAGAATCGTGTAGCCAAGATCGGTGATTGGTCGCGGCCGATATTTAAATTTGGCGCCCAAATCGGTGATTGGTCGCGGGCAGCGTCCGCGACCAATCAGTACAGTAGTGTTTAACTTTTGCGGCAAGATCAGTGATTGGTCGCGGGCCAAGACCGCGACCAATCACCGATTTGTGCGGCACATTTAAATAGCGGCCGCGACCAATTGGATGTCAGCGCCGCTCCCCGGTCCTCCCTTCACCCCCTAGCCGCATGGATGTCAGCGCCGCTCCCCGGTCCTCCCTTCACACCCTAGCCGCTGATGTCCCCACAGTATCTGCATGGTGTTACAAAGGTCCGGACATTTGTGTTAAAAATCGCTGATTGGTCGCCGACGCTATTTAAATGTGGCGCCAAAATCGGTGATTGGTCGCGCCCAGCGTCGGCGACCAATCAGCGATTTTTAACACAATTGTCCGGACCTTTGTAACACCATGCGGATACTGTGGGGACATCAGCGGCTAGGGTGTGAAGGGAGGACCGGGGAGCGGCGCTGACATCCAATTGGTCGCAGCCGCTATTTAAATGTGCCGCACAAATCGGTGATTGGTCGCGGTCTTGGCCCGCGACCAATCACTGATCTTGCCGCAAAAGTTAAACACTACTGTGCTGATTGGTCGCGGACGCTGCCCGCGACCAATCACCGATTTGGGCGCCAAATTTAAATATCGGCCGCGACCAATCACCGATCTTGGCTCCACATTTAAACACCGCTGTACTGATTGGTCGCGGACGCTATTTAAATAGGGCGCCAAAATCAGTGATTGGTCGCGCCAAGCGTCGGCGACCAATCAGCACAGCGGTGTTTAAATGTGGAGCCAAGATCGGTGATTGGTCGCGGCCGATATTTAAATTTGGCGCCCAAATCGGTGATTGGTCGCGGGCAGCGCCCGCGACCAATCACCGATTTTTAACACAAATGTCCGGACCTTTGTAACACCATGCGGATACTGTGGGGACATCAGCGGCTAGGGTGTCAAGGGAGGACCGGGGAGCGGCGCTGCGGGTCCGGATACTTCAGCTGCGAGCAGTCGCTCATCTCCCGGCTTCTCGCAGCGGAAGTAGCCGCACAGGCAGCGGCGCTCCCCGGTCCTCACTAATACGATTCCGCTCCCCGGTCCTCACCAATACGATTCGCTGATTGGTCTCGCTCTCCACACGCGACCAATCAGTGATCTTGGCGCTAAAGTTAAACACCGCTCTGCTGATTGGTCGCGGCCGCTGCCCGTGACCAATCACCGATTTGGGCGCCACATTTAAATAGCGGCCGCGACCAATCACCGATCTTGCCGCCACATTTAAACACTGCTGTGCTGATTGGTCGCGGACGCCAGACGAGACCAATCAGCGATTTTGGCGCCAAATTTAAACCCGCTCCGCTAGTTGGTCGCGGATGCCGGCCGCGACTAATCAGCATTACTGGCGCCAAATTTAAACACCGCTCTGCTGATTGATCGCGGTCGCTGGCCGGGATCAATCAGCAGTATTGGCGCCAAATTTAAACACCGCTCTGCTGATTAGTCGCGGTCGCCGTCCGCGACCAATCAGCAATATTGGCGCAAAATTTAAACACCGCTCTGCTGATTGGTCGCGGTCGCCGTCCGCGACCAATCAGCAGTATTGGCGCCAAATTTAAACCCCGCTATGCTGATTGGTCGCGGTTGCCGGCCGCGACCAATCAGCAGTATTGGCGCCAAATTTAAACACCGCTCTGCTGATTGGTCGCGGTGGCCAGCCGCGACCAATCAGCGATTTTGGCGCCAAATTTAAACACCGCTCTGCTGATTGGTCGCGGGCGGCGATTGCGACCAATCAGCATTATTGGCGCCAAATTTAAACCCCGCTCTGCTGATTGGTCGAGACAGCCGGCCGCCACCAATCAGCAATTTTGGCGCCAAACTTAAACCCCGCTCTGCTGATTGGTCGCGGTTGCCGGCCGCGACTAATCAGTATTGTTGGCGCCAAATTGCCGGCCGCGACTAATCAGCATTATTGCCGCCAAATTTAAACACCGCTCTGCTGAATGGTCGTGGCCGTGACCAGTCACCACTATTGGCGCCAAATTTAAACACCGCTTTGCTGATTGGTCGCGACCGGCGGCTGCAACCAATCAGCATTATTGGCGCAAAATTTAAACCCCGCTCTGCTGATTGGTCACGTTCGCTGGCCGCGACCAATCAGCATTATTGGCGCAAAATTTAAACCCCGCCCTGCTGATTAGTCGCGACTGCCGGCCGTGACCAATCAGCGATATAGCCGCCAAATTTCAACACCGCTTTGCTGATTGGTCGCGGTTGTTGGCCGCGACCAATCAGCGATTTTGGCGCCAAATTTAAACACCGCTCTGCTGATTGCGCCCGGTCTGCCGCATACATATTCTAGAATACCCGATGCGTTAGAATCAGGCCACCATCTATAAATCTCTACTTAACTTCCGATGGCCCCCGCAGTCTTGCTTCGCTCCGTCCTGGCTGCCGGCAGATCGCGGTACACTGAAGGACCTGCTGTCACATGACTATGACGTCAGCGCAGGTCCTTCAGTCCATCGCGAGCTGCCGGCATGGGAGGACGAGCGCAGCGGGGGCTGTCAGAAGGTAAATATAACATTTATTTTATATTTTATTCTTTTTTTTGAAAGGTTCTATGGTACCCGGGTCCGGAGGAGAGTCTCCCATCCTCCACACGCGGGTACCATCCGCACATTGAACGCATGTATTCCGCATGTGCTTATCTAGTGAAGCGGAATCCATTTGTTCCAATGCAAGTCAATGGCGGCGAAAAAGCAGCGCTTACGCGAAATAATTGGTAGTGCTGCGTTTTTTTCCGCAATGATAATCCGCAGTGGAAATTTCCGCAGCATGTGCACAGCACATGCGGACTATCATTGGGGAACATGGCAGACCTTCTAACATGCGTTTTTAAGCGTTTCTGCAGCGTTTTTGCCATGCCGAAACGCTTAAAAAACGCATTGTGGGCACACAGCCTTAGGCCATGTGCCCACATAGCGTTTTTGTAGCATTTTTGCGGCATTTTTACGGCCGCGAAAACGTTTGTAGAACAGTCTGCCATGCAAAGCCATGTGAATTCGGATGTGCTGTGCACATGATGCGCTAATTTGCGCGCCGAATTCGCATTACTTTGCAAAACGCAGCATGACCATTTCTACTGCGATTACGCTGAAGCTTATTCACGATGCGTGTGGTATCTGGGAGGAAGACGAGACTACAACTCCTCTTCATCCCGGCTACCACGCGGTGAAAAAAAGAAATAAAAAAGTTAAAAACAAACAAAACCTGTATATTCACCTCTCCGGCGGCCCCCGGTCTGCTCTCCGGTCTCCTCCGGTCTGCTGTCTGTACTGTCAGGACCTGCGGTGACGTCATTTAGTCAGGTGATGGTCGCATGACCGCTGACGTCGGCATCAGGTGATGGTCGCGTGACCATCAGCTGACTAAATGACGTCACCGCAGGTCCTGACCGTACACTGCAGGACGCTGAAGAGAGAAGACGCGGCCGGGAGCAGACCGGAGGAGACCGGAGAGCAGACCGGGGGCCGCCGGAGAGGTGAATATACCGTTGTTTTTTTTTATTTATTAACGTTTTCTTTTTTTTACTATAGATGCTGCATTTAAAGCATCTAAGTTGTTCACACATTATAGATCCATGTCGGTTGCATGGATTTATATTGTGTGATCAACTTGTCAAGCACTTTTCCAAGTGATGCTCAAAATTGCTTGGAAAAGTGCTTGAAAAAACGCATGTGAAAACGCTTCTCTCTGGCAGAAAAAACGCATGTAAATCTGCATCAAATCTGCTAGGTGTGCACACAGCCTTATAGCTGGTTTTGCTCTGAGCTGAGATGTCCGGGCTGAATAATGCTCTGGGAGCAGAACCCATCAGCAGAATCTGTCTGTTTCCTGCCTTGTAGCAGTGGATCCCGGCTATTTAGCTCACAGAGCATTGTCTACACAAGATACAATTGTATCCAATTTTCAGCTGGGAACAGGACTATGGACAAGTTTTGCAGCAACTGCATTTGTGATAGGAAATGTTGATCAATCTAGATTTTCTTCAGTGTTCTTATTCATTGCAGAAAATCTTAAAAAAGCCGAGGAATGTGGGCAACATGGTGGGTCAATGATTAACGCTGTAGGGCTGGGTTCATATAATAGCAAGGACAACATCTGCAAGGAGTTTGTATGTTCTCCCCGTGTTTGTGTGGGTTTCCTCCGGGTTCTCCGGTTTCCTCCCACACTCCAAAGACATACTGATAGGGAATTCATATTGTGAGCCCCAATGGGGACAGTGATGATAATGTCTGTAAGGTGCTACAAAATCTAACGGCGCTATATAAGAGAGTAAAATAAATATATAACTAAATAAAATGAATGTATTAAAAGGCTAAGATTGCAAAGAGCTTGTAAAAACAAGAAACTTTGCAATTTCCTTCTTATTCAAAATCTTCTCTTCTCAAGAAGGAAAAGATTTTTAATTCTGCAGTGTACAGCTCATTGCTATGGTTACTGACCACCTGAGAAGTGGCTGGTCTCCTTGGCAAGAAGCGCTCACTTGCAGACTGGTGGACTTCAGTGCCCCTGTGCCTGTCCCATTCTGCAGAGGCAAAGCTGCCTCTGCCCGCAGAATGCAAGAGGGCACAATTCAGACAAGCGGCTCAGCCAAGCCACCGGCCAGAACTGTAAATCTTCAGCTTCTGATGAGAGGAACACAAGACCACCCCTTTAATAAAGGAGTAGAGCAGAACTCATACAGTGATTAGTGGGGGTCTGACACCTGAAATCCCCAGACATCAGCTACTTCTGCAAGATGATGTACACAGTGTTAAGAGCTGGAATAGCACAGCTCCGCACACTGTGCAATGGCTGGTTTCAGGTACTACAGCTCAGATCACAATCATTTCAATAGGAGCTGCAGTACCAAGATCGGCCACTACACAGTGTACAGCGCTGTGCTGTTTGGTCTCTACGCTGAGTATTTCCAGCTGCTGTCTTATTGGTGAGGGGGCCGTGTGTTGGAACCTCACTGATCTGATATTGATGACCAGGGTCGGACTGCGGTGTCTGGGGCCCACAGGGGAAATTAACTCTAGGGGCCCACCTACAGCAAGATGCAAATATCTGTTATCCGCTCTCCCTGTTATAGTGGAGCATTGACTGGCGGCTCCTGCACATCTACTGGGCGACACTCTAACTGGGATGGACATGTTTGCATTAAAGGGCTTCTTTGGTTAAAACTAGTGTTGAGCGAGTATGTTCTGTTAACCCTTTCGGCGAGTATGCTCGGGCGAGCTCCGAGTATTTATAGCTGCTCGGTGATATGGTTGAATCGCTCCCATGTGCATGATTTGCGACTGTTTGACGGTTTTAATACATGTGAGGAATGTGTAAGAAATAGACATTCCTCACATGTATTAACCCCTTAAGCCGCGGAGCATTTTCCGTTTTTGCATTTTCGCTTTTTGCTCCACTTGTTCCCAGAGCCATAGCGTTTTTATTTTTTGGTCAATATGGCCATGTTAGGGCTTATTTTTTGCGGGACGAGTTGTACTTTTCAACGCCATTACTAGTTTTACCATGCCGTGTACGGGAAAACGGGAAAAAAATTCCAAGCGCCGTGAAATTGCAAAAAAAGTGCAATACCACTGAGGTTTTTTTTAATTTTTTTTACCACGTTCACTGAATGCTAAAACTGACCTGCCATTATTATTCTCCATGTCATTAAGAGCTCGTAGACACCAAACATGTATAGGTTCTTTTTTATTTAAGTGATGAAAAAAAAATCCAAAGTTTGGTAAAAAAAAAAAAAAAAAAAAAATGGTGCCATTTTCCGAGACCCGTAGCGTCTCCATTTTTCGGGATCTGGGGCAGGGTGAGGGCTTATTTTTTGTGAACCGAGCTGAAGTTTTTATAGATGCTATTTTGGGGTTGATCCGATGTTTTGATCGTCCGTTATTGCATTTTATTGCAATTTTACGGTGACCAAAAAACGTAATTCTGGCGTTTAGAATTTTTTTCTCATTACGCCATTTACCGATCGCATTAATTCTATTTTTATATTGATAGATCAGGCGATTCTGAACGCGGCAATACCAAATATGTGTATGTGGGGTTTATTTTATGATTTTATTTTGAATGGGGCGAAAGGGGGGTGATTTAAACTTTTAAATTTTTTTATTTTTTTTCATATTTTTTAAAACTTTTTTTTTCACTTTTTGCTTGCTTCTGTACTCTACATAGGAGACTTGAAGCAGCAACTGTCTGATCACCTCTGCTACATACAGGGAACCAGCAGATCCCCTGTATGCAGCAGAAATGGTCCTGTCCTATGAGCACCGACCACTAGATGGCGCTCATAGCAATTCCACCCGCGCCTGTTGCGGGCACATGTCAGCTGTAATAATCAGCTGACATGTGCTTGGTTCAGTGCGGGCTCAGCGCCGGAGCCCTCACTGAACCGGAGGATAACGACATGCGCGTACTAATACGTGACATGTCGTTAAGGGGTTAAAGCTGTCAAACAGTTGCAAATCATGCACACGGGAGCGATTCAACCATATCACCGAGCAGCTGTAAATACTCGGAGCTCGGGCCGAGCATACTCGGACAGAACATACTCGCTCAACACTAGTTAAAACAAGTTATCACCGATCCATGGGCTCTACAGGATAGGTGATCACTTATTGAGCATTTGTGTCCGAACATTGGAAAACGCACCTATCGGAAGAATGGGGAAGTTTTATCCCTGACAGAACACTTATCCCTATTTTAAAATGCTGCGGCAGGTGGGACGTCTGACCGCAGCTCTATTCATTCTCTTAGAGACTTGCAAAAAAGAGCAGCGCTCACAGCCACTGAGAGAATGAATGGATCAGTGGTCGCATCTCACATGCCGCTCCAGTCTAATGGGGAGAAAAGCTCCACATTCTGCCGGTGTGTGCAAGCAGTCAGACCCCCACCAATCATTATTATCAATGATCCTGTGGAGAGGTGATTACTTGTTTTCACCGGAGAACCCCTGTAAGTGCATCTCTGCCGCTCTTGTCCAAGTATTTAATCGCTAAGGCCACGGCCCTACTATCAGTATTCGGTCAGTGTCCAGTCAGTATTTTTTCTCAGGAGTGGGAGCCAAAACAGGTGATGAACAATCAGAGAAAAGGTATAATAGAAACAAGTCACCAATTCTGCATTAATCAACCATTCCTGGTTTCGGCAGCCACTCCTGAGAAAAATACTGACCAAATACTGATGGTGGGGCTGTGGCCTAATGGAAAAAAATCTTTTCCTAGTTAAGATCAGCGAGAACAAAATGACCGCCATACACAGCACAGTCCACTATATCAACACCAATAATACCACATACAAAAGGGACAAATATCGCCACACCTTGACTAGATCACATATTACCACTACATAGTGACTGAATAATACCACATACAAGGAACAAATATGGCCAAACTATGACCAGACCATATATTACCACCCCAAGGTGACCAAATACTACAGTACTGATCATGAATACAAAACCACAAAACTAACAACACTGTTATTACCACCAGCGACATTATACACAGGAGCTCTGTATATAGTGCCAGTGTACAGGTAACACAGTGATCACCAGTGACATTATAGACAGGAGCTCTGTATATAGTGTATAGGTAATACAGTGATCACCAGTGACATACACAGGAGCTCTGTATATACTATATACACACGTGGTCAAAATTGTTGGTACCCCTCGTTTAATGAAAGAAAAACCCACAATGGTCACAGAAAAAACTTGAATCTGACAAAAGTAATAATAAATTAAAAATCGATGAAAATGAACAAATGAAAGACAGACATTGCTTTTCAACCCTGCTTCCACAGAATTTTAAAAAAATTAAACTCTTGAAATAGGCCTGGACAGAAATGATGGTACCCCTGAAAATAATGTGACAAAAGGGACATGTTAAATCAAGTTGTGTCCACTAATTAGCATCACAGGTGTCTACAATCTTGTAATCAGTCAGTGGGCCTGTATATAGGGCTACAGATACTCACTGTGCTGTTTGGTGACATGGTGTGTACCACACTCAACATGGACCAAAGGAAGCAAAGGAAAGAGTTGTCTCAGGAGATTAGAAAGAAAATTATAGACAAGCATGTTAAAGGTAAAGGTTATAAGACCATCTCCAAGCAGCTTGATGTTCCTGTAACTACAGTTGCACATATTATTCAGAAATTTAAGATCCATGGGACTGTAGCCAACCTCCCTGGACGTGGCCGCAGGAGGAAAATTGATAACAAATCAAAGAGACAAATAATATGAATGGTAACAAAAGAGCCCAGGAAAACTTCTAAAGAGATTAAAGGTGAACTTCAAGCTCAAGGAACATCAGTGTCAGATCGCACCATCCGTCGTTGTTTGATCTAAAGTGGACTTCATGGGAGACGACCAAGGAGTACACCATTGTTGAAAAAAAATCATAAAAAAGCCAGACTGGAATTTGCCAAACTACATGTTCACAAGTCACAAAGCTTTTAGGAGAATGCCCTATGGACAGATGAGACAAAAATGGAAGTTTTTGGCAAGGCACATCAGATCTATGTTCACAGATGGAAAAATGAAGCATATCAAGATAAGAACACTGTCCCTACTGTGAAACATGGAGGAGTCTCTTTTATGTTTTGGGGCTGGTCTGCCGCATCTGGCACAGGGTGTCTTGAATCTGTGCAGGGTACAATGAAATCTCAAGACTATCAAGGGATTCTAGAGAGAAATGTGCTGCTCAGTGTCAGAAAGCGTGGTCTCAGTCGCAGGTCATGGGTCTTGCAACAGTATTATGACCCAAAACACACAGCTAAAAACACCCAACAATGGCTAAGAGGAAAACATTGGACTATTCTGAAGTGGCTTCTATGAGCCCTGACCTAAATCCTATTGAGCATCTTTGGAAAGAGCTGAAACATGACGTCTGGAAAAGGCAACCTTCAACCATGAGACAACTGGAGCAGTTTGCTCATGAGGAGTGGCCAAAATACCTGTGGAGAGGTGCAGAAGTCTCATTGACAGTTACAGGAGTCGTTTGATTGCAGTGATTGCCTCAAAAGGTTGTTCAGCAAAATATAAAGTTAAGAAGAACCATCATTTCTGTCCAGGCCTGTTTCATCAGTTTATTTTATTTTTTTTTTATTCTGTGGAAGCAGAAAAGCAATGTCTGACTTTCATTTGTTCATTTTCATAGATTTTTAATTTATTATTACTTTTGTCAGATTCAAGTTATTTCTGTGACCATTGTGGGTTTTTCTTTCATTAAACGAGGGGTACCAACAGTTTTGACCACGTGTGTAGTGTAAGTGTACATGTGTGTCACCCTGGCCTGGATGCCACAAGTGTAATTAAAGCTGTGTCTGAGAGCAGGGGGGAGGTTCTCTAGTCAGGGGAACATTAGCATGCAATGCCTCCTGTCTCAGGCCAGTAGGGGGAGCAGGCTGCCCCTATAAAAGCTGGTGCTGAGGGCAGGGTTAGAGAGAACCCAGATGACCTGTCTCAGGACTGAGACGTGTCTCAGCAGAGCAGGGACAGACAGTTGCACTGCACCTAAGAGGAAGTGTGGCAGGAGGAGAGCCACAAGCCAGAGACAAGAGGCGAAGAGAGCCTGTCTTGGCAGATAACAGACTTAATCTACCAGACTTTGGTGTCTGAGGCTGGAAGGATTCCACATCCCCCAGCAGAGAACCAGTCCGCAAGGGACTGTATATTCCTTGGCCTAAGAAGCCTAGAGGCTCTGCAACAACAGAAGGGACCAGTAAAGCCATACAAGGCTGGGAGCAGAAAGGAACCCACATCGCAGGCCATACAGGCGAGAAAACACGGAAAGCTCGGAAACGTGGGCTGTTACCCTATCAGGAGGAGATAGCCAGAAGGAGCGCAGAAAGCACGGTAGGCCTACACCCTCACCCTGACCAGGGCCAATTTCCCCGTTGCTCTCAGACATCCAGGTCCCCTCCTAGCCGGGACTGTTTGTGGGTCAGTTTACCTGTTTAGTAAAGACCCTGGACTGCAACCTGTTGTCTGTGTGCTCCTTGCTCCTCCAGCACTATCAGCACTGGGACTCCCACTACCATCACTCCCAACATCCATTATACTGCCCTGGGGCCGCACTCTTCCCGTGGAGAGTCACACTACCCTAGATGCACACCTCATCAGCCCCAGCGGTCTGCATGCAGCGGCGGTTCCTAATAACCGCAATCCACGGGTGGCGTAGTCGGACATTATCAGCAGAACATAGCAGACTACCATTGGCCTGACCACCCTGAGCCACGGAACCGGGTCGCCACTACTACCCCCATCGTCTCCCTATTGCCCGGATCCGAGTGCCCCACGGCCCAGGGGGCGAGTCAGCTTTGGCGTAGTCGGCAGGATTTCGTGCCCGCAACCACCGGGTACTGCGTGCCTAAAAAAGACTTTTGTAACTTACCTGTGGCAAAGTTTCCCGCCGTCCGGAGTCGTTTCCCGCCATCCGGAGCCGATTCCCGCCATCGGACGCCATCTTGGACCGTTTCCCGCCGTCTTCTGCCGCCTTCCCACCATCCGCAGCTGCTTCCCGCCATCGGACGCCATCTTCAGGACGCCGCGCGGGAAGAAGATGGGCGTGGACGTCAAAACCGCGCGAGATCCGAAGCTCCGCCCCACGCACCGACGCTGCGCAAGGTCCTGGAAGGGAGAGAGAGCGACGCTGACGTCATCAGGACGCGACGCCAGGTCCTCGTCCATAGCAGCAGCAGCGGAGCCGCGGCCTACAGAAGAGGATCGTCGGAAGGTAGGCCACGCGTAACTAGGGGGGGAGGAAGATGACGGACACAGAGGCGCCCACTACCACCAACGCAGCTGCAGCAGCGGTGATGCCCTTTTCCTTGCCCTACATCCCTGGAGCGGCCTGGCTGCCCAAATACTCAGGGGAGCCCCATGCCCTAACTGACTTCAAGGAAAGGCTATACAGTTTGTTCCACGTTTACCCCCTGACAGAGGAACAGAAGGTCAGCATATTAACAGGGCAGTTAACTGGCGCAGCCCAGCGGGAGGTAAAATCATGGCCCACTGAGGAGAAAAGGACTGTGAAGGGTATTCTGGCCAGGCTGCGGGGTACCTTTGACACACGTACCTCCGCTGAGATTAAAATGAGGTTCTATGGATGTAAGCAGCGGGCACAGGACAGCATCAGAGACTATGCCCTAAATCTGCAGGAAGCCTTGAGGGCTATTCAACAAACTGACCCTGGCAGTGTGCAGGAAACGGATAAGCTGCTAACAGAACAATTCATAGAAGGTCTGCTGTCTAGCGCCCACAGGGCCCAACTGCGCCTCATGTTCTTTCAGAACCCCGACCTGACCTTTGCCCAATTTAAGGACAGGGCCATAAGGGTGCTCCGTGAATCTGCAACCAGTAGCGCTATAAACCCCCGGCGCCCTGCTATCACTTACCACCAGGAGGCGGCGCCCTCCTCTATGGACTCCGTGGAGGCTGATGCACAGGCCCTGAACCAAGCCCCGTCGAAAGATCTGCACCACCAAGTCCAGGAGCTGACCAGGAGCGTCGCGGCGTTGACCAGGACCGTCCAGGCGTTGCAAGTGGACCCGTCAAGACCCATCGAGCTAGCTTCAAGTCCGGAGAATGTCCCATGGCGTCGACAGAGGAGGATCCCGTCGTTCCGAGGGAGGCCCACAGACCGCTACGCAGAGGATGGACAGCCCATTTGCCGTCGATGCAACCAGCCCGGACACATTTCCAGGTACTGTAATTTAAACGGGTCCAACCTGGGGCAGAGGGCCAACCCCCAGGCATAAGATCACCAGGCCCTTACAATTGGCGTAATAAGTACGTTGGGGGGCGCCCGGTTTTACCCGTGGTGCTGGACGGTATCCCCATGAGCGCCTTGCTGGATACTGGGTCACAAGTAACCACTATCCCTTATGTACTTTTTAAGCAGTATTGGACTGATGCTGATATCACACGGTATCCAGACGGTAACTTGAGCATCATCGCCAGTAATGGCTTACCCGTGCCGCAGAGGGGGTTCAAGGAGATGACCATTAAGATTGGTAAAGTTGAACTACCGGCACAGGGAGTGATTATTGTGGACATTGACCGTCATGAAAGTCACCCTAAAATAACTGTGGGTACTAACGTGATTGAAAATTGTCTTTCAGAGGTAATTGTAATCTTACAACAGGTGGCGGTGAATGCTAGTTCCAGCCAACAGAGAATCCTCAACAAGGAGATAAAGGCCCTGATGAGACGGCAGCAGGTAGAACTGTCTGGTGGTGAGATCGGTAGCGTAAGACTGAGTGACCCATTCCCCATTTCCATGCCTCCCAAAAGTGAAATGATGATCTGGTGTCGGACTGCAATCGGGTTGAGAGGTAGAGACTACCAAGACATGGTATAACCCGTGTACTCAGACAGCAGGCCCACCATTTTGACAGCCCGGGGGGTGGTTGATGTCCGTCATGGGAGGGTGCCCGTCCGCATCCTCAACATTGGGGAGAGGGAGGTACACTTACCCAGGTACGCTACACTTGCCAAGCTGTTTGTGGTCGAACACAAAGCTATCAGGGCCGTGGAACCTTTGCCTCCATCTCCACAGGCGGAGAGTAATGGCTCCCAGAAACAAAAGGAGGACTGGTGCCAGAAACTCCACGTGGGTGCTGACTCCACTCCCCTGCACCAAAAACAAGGAGTCTACTGGGTGGTACAGGAGTACGAGAGAGTCTTTAGTAAGCACCCGCTAGACTTCGGCAGAGTAAAGGGGATAGAACACCACATCCCCACAGGGAGCCACCCACCGATAAAAGAGAGGCACAGACCTGTACCCCCTGCACATTATCAGAACGCAAGGGGCATGCTAAGAGAGATGAAAGAAGCTGGGGTTATTAGAGACAGCTGTAGCCCCTGGGCAGCCCCCTTGGTTCTGGTCAAAAAGAAAGACGGCACCATGAGAATGTGCGTCGACTATAGACAAATCAACCGTATCACTCACAAAGACGCATATCCGCTGCCTAGAATAGAAGAGTCTTTAGCCGCGCTAAAATCAGCTAACTTCTTTTCTACTTTGGACCTTACTAGCGGGTACTGGCAGGTTCCTGTGGCAGAGGCTGACAAGGAGAAGACCGCCTTCACCACCCCGATGGGACTGAGCGAATTCAACTGCATGCCTTTCGGGCTCTGCAACGCACCAGGGACCTTCCAGCGGCTGATGGAATGCTGTCTAGGGCACCGAAACTTCGAGACGGTCCTCCTTTACCTGGACGACGTGATCGTCTATTCGAAGACCTACGAGGACCATCTGAAGCACCTGGCCGAGGTGTTCGAAGCCCTGGCAGGCTATGGCCTGAAGGTGAAACCATCGAAGTGTCACCTGCTGAAACCAAAGGTCCAGTACCTAGGGCACGTGGTAAGCGCGGAAGGAGTGGCCCCCGACCCTGACAAGGTCACGGCAATCAAGAGCTGGCCAAGCCCCTCGAACATCAAAGAGGTGAGACAGTTTCTCGGGTTGGTAGGCTACTACCGAAGATTCATCCCCGGGTTCACCAAGATGGCAGCTCCTATGCAGGACCTCCTGATCGGACAGTCTAAGTCCAGGAGCCAAAAGCCGCCCTTCAAGTGGGATAAACCGGAAGAGGAGTCCTTCCGCCAGCTAAAGATGGCCCTCACAGGGGATGAGATCCTGGCCTACCCTGATTATGGCCAGCCTTTCATTCTCCACACAGATGCCAGTAATGTGGGACTGGGAGCCGTATTGTCCCAAAACCAACAGGGCAGATAACAGGTGATCGCATACGCCAGCCGGAAGCTGAGGCCCACCGAAAGGAACCCGGAGAATTACAGCTCCTTCAAGCTAGAATTCTTGGCAGTGGTGTGGGCCGTGACGGAACGCTTCAAGCATTACCTGGCCTCCGCAAAGTTCACCGTGTACACGGACAACAACCCGTTGACACACCTGGACAATGCAAGACTGGGTGCCCTGGAACAGCGGTGGATGGCCCGTCTCTCCAACTATGACTTCGTGATCAAGTACCGGGCAGGCAAAACCAACGCCAACGCGGACGCCCTATCAAGGATGCCTCACTTACCTGAAGGTGACGAAGACCCAGAAGAGCTGGAGGAGGTAGAACTCCCCGCGTTTCACCGGTATGGAGCCGCTCAACACTCTCACCGCGTGAAGGAGGAGGATCTAACAACTGTGATGATGAATCCCCTACCTCACCACAGCTGGGCCGAGACCCAAGATAGTGACCCTGCAGTCCGCCTGGTGAAAGATCTGCTGACCCGGGAAGACGCCCGCTTATATCCAGATGCCCCAGAGGAAGCCAAGCAGCTATGGAAGGAGAAGAGCAAGCTGTTCCTCTACGAAGGCAAGTTGTGCAGAAGGATTGTCAACCACCGGACGCACGAGCTGACCTGGCAAGTCGTGGTCCCAAGGAGGGATGCAGCTATGGTCCTGGGGGCTTACCATGACAGAGCGGGACACTTCGGTTGGAAGAAACTGGAGTTCCTACTAAGAGGAAGATTCTTTTGGGTCGGCATGAGAGGAGCTGTAGAAAAATGGTGCAGAGACTGTGGCCCTTGTCACCTAAGGAGGAAGGACCGTGCCAGCCAGAAGACACCCTTGAGGCCCATCGTCACCACGCAGCCTCTTGAGCTGGTAGCTCTGGAACACGTCAAATTGGCTCCCAGCCAGTCAGGATACATCTATGCCCTGACAATCGTGGACCACTATTCCCGTTTTCTAGTGGTGGTCCCGGTAAAGGACTTGACAGCCCAAACAGCGGCCAGAGCCTTCCAGCAATATTTCTGCCGTCCACACGGGTATCCGGAACAGGTCCTGACAGACCAGGGTCCAGCGTTCGAGGCTGAAATCTTCCAGGAGTTCTGCAACCTCTATGGCTGTAAGAAGATTCGTACAACGCCTTACCACCCCCAAACCAACGGGATGTGTGAGAAGATGAACAATATAGTCATTGATCTCCTGAAGACGTTGCCCCTGGAGGAACGCAGCCTGTGGCCAGAAAAACTGCCGGACCTGATAGACCTATACAACAATATCCCGGTGAATGCTACAAACTGCACCCCGGCTTACCTGATGCGAGCTAGACCAGGAAAGCTGCCCGTAGACCTGGAGATGGGAGTCCTAATACCTGAGGACACCTCCCCGGATGCGGACTGGGATACGGAAAGGCAACTGCAGTACAAGAAGGTACAGGAGAGTGTGGAGAAGAGCCTGGCCCAGGTGAGAGAGAAGCAAGAAAGACTCTTCAATCAACACGCCCCTGCTAGTCCCCTAGAACCTGGTGAGCAAGTCCTAAAGCGAAAAAGAAGGCTACATAAGTTGGACGACCAGTGGGAAAGGGAACCCTACACCGTACTGCAGTCTGACCACGACAACCCAAAGGTGTGCGTAATCACCAAGGACGGAGGAGAAACCACTAGTGTCGTCTCCAGAGACCATCTCAAAAGGTGCCCTGAGCAACTCCGTAGTGCAGAAGAGGATCAGAGTGACCTTGAACCCGCAGAGGACAAAGAAGAAATGATCAGCACCGTTCTCGGAGAGTTCCCTCAGTCCTGGACTCGCATAAATGATGCCATAGTGGTACCTGTCCTGCATTTCCTGCAACCGACACAGCAACAACCAACACCAGAGCCGGAAGGTGAAGAGGAGCAAGCAGTTCCAGAGGCAGAAGAGCCTGTACCAGCAGCCCAGGAGAGTCAACCCTCTGCTGACAGTGAGCCTGCCATGCCTGCGGTAAGCCAAAGGACCCGCAGACAGCTGCCTGCCCTACCTGTACACCCAGCTGGTAGCTGCACCCCTAACGCTAGTGGGGAAAGCCAAGTTAGTCCACCACCAGACAGTGGGCTACGTAGGTCAACCAGGAGCACAAAGGGACAGATACCCGCTCGCTGGAGAATATAGAGTGTACTAAAATTGTAAATAACCCTGTTGCCAAATGTTGAATTGTTTGCAAAGTTACATGCATGTTTGGTAATACTCTGTTTCAGTTTCTTGCAGCTACCGTAAGGACTCACAGGTTATGGACTTTTTATAACCGGGACCTTGTATGGACTGCGTTCAGAGCCTAACCCAGGAATGAACTAAGACTGTGAAGGACTTGGGGTAGGACAGACCCCCACCTGGTTAAGGCTCCCCGTTGTGCTGGTGATATGGACACCCGGTCACAGGCCACACTGTGACCTTAAGAACTCAATTTGTGCGTCGTCTGTCTATTAATGTTTTATTGTTATGCATATTGTCTTTGTTTACTGTTTAGTCCCGGAGTACTAAATTTCACTAGGGGGGAATGTGTCACCCTGGCCTGGATGCCACAAGTGTAATTAAAGCTGTGTCTGAGAGCAGGGGGGAGGTTCTCTAGTCAGGGGAACATTAGCATGCAATGCCTCCTGTCTCAGGCCAGTAGGGGGAGCAGGCTGCCCCTATAAAAGCTGGTGCTGAGGTCAGGGTTAGAGAGAACCCAGATGACCTGTCTCAGGACTGAGACGTGTCTCAGCAGAGCAGGGACAGACAGTTGCACTGCACCTAAGAGGAAGTGTGGCAGGAGGAGAGCCACAAGCCAGAGACAAGAGGCGAAGCAAGCTTGTCTTGGCAGATAACAGACTTAATCTACCAGACTTTGGTGTCTGAGGCTGGAAGGATTCCACATCCCCCAGCAGAGAACCAGTCCGCAAGGGACTGTATATTCCTTGGCGTAAGAAGCCTAGAGGCCCTGCCACAACAGAAGGGACCAGTAAAGCCATACAAGGCTGGGAGCAGAAAGGAACCCACGTCGCAGGCCATACAGGCGAGAAAACACGGAAAGCTCGGAAACGTGGGCTGTTACCCTATCAGGAGGAGATAGCCAGAAGGAGTGCAGAAAGCACGGTAGGCCTACACCCTCACCCTGACCAGGGCCAATTTCCCTGTTGCTCTCAGACATCCAGGTCCCCTCCTAGCCGGGACTGTTTGTGGGTCAGTTTACCTGTTTAGTAAAGACCCTGGACTGCAACCTGTTGTCTGTGTGCTCCTTGCTCCTCCAGCACAATCAGCACTGGGACTCCCACTACCATCACTCCCAACATCCATTATACTGCCCTGGGGCCGCACTCTTCCCGTGGAGAGTCACACTACCCTAGCTGCACACCTCATCAGCCCCAGCGGTCTGCATGCAGCGGCGGTTCCTAATAACCGCAATCCACGGGTGGCGTAGTCGGACATTATCAGCAGAACATAGCAGACTACCATTGGCCTGACCACCCTGAGCCACAGAACCGGGTCGCCACTACTACCCCCATCGTCTCCCTATTGCACGGATCCGAGTGCCCCACGGCCCAGGGGGCGAGTCACATGTAATACACTGACTCACCAGTGACGTCTCTAGGTGAAGTCCTTCATCTTCGCTTTTCTTCTTCATCTGGCACAGACGGCCATCACTTCTTCCAGCCAGGAATCATCTCTGCAGAAAATAACACACAGTTATCAATAACTGATCTCTTCTAGGGAATATTCCCACTCCACCCCCCGACTTCTACACTACACCAGTTGAAGAAAAAAAGCGATATAGTGCCGCCCTGCACAGTAACAGGAGCCCGCTTTTGTCCTATCCCATGGAAAACAATTTCCTAAAAAGTAAATTATATTACAGAAGTAATAATGTCTCTAATTGGACTCTAAAATAATAATGTTCCTCACTGGCCACCATAAACTAATAAAGTATGTTCCTCAATCTGGCACCAAACAGTAATTAAGTCCCTTGTTCAGCCTGGCACCCCCATATATCCATCCTGGCCCCCCCTTCCCTGCATATATCCATCCTGACACCCCCCATATATCCCTTCTGGCCCCCATATGTCCAGTGTGACCCCTCCATATATTTATCCTAGCCCACGTGTATCGAGCCTGCCCCCTCCCATATACCCATCCTAGTCCCCCATGTGGCCCTCCTGTTCCCCCCATATATCCATCCTGGCCTCCATGTGTCCAGCCTGCCCCCCCACATATCCATCCTGGCCTCCATGTTTCCAGCCTGCCCCCCCATATATCTGTCCTGGCCTCCATGTGTCCAGCCTGCCCCCTCCCATATATCTGTCCTAAAGCCCCATGTGTCAAGCCTGCCCCCCCATATATCCATCCTGGCCTCCATGTGTCCAGCATGCCCCCCCTACATATCCATCCTGGCCTCCATGTGTCCAGCCTGCCCCCCCCAATATATCCATCCTGGCCTCCATGTTTCCAGCCTGCCCCCCATATATCCATGCTGGCCTCCATGTGTCCAGCCTGCCCCCTCATATATCCATCCTGCCCTTCCCCCCTGCATATATCCATCCTGACACCCCCCCATATATCCATACTGGCCCCCATATGTCCAGCGTGGCCCCTCCATATATTTATCCTAGCCCACGTGTATCGAGCCTGCCCTCCCACATACCTATCCTAGCCCCCCATGTGTCCAGCCTGCCCCCCACATATCCATCCTGGCCATCATGTGTCCAGCCTGCCCCGCCCCCCATATATCCGGCCCCCCATATATCCATCCCCCTCACATATCCATCCTGGCCTCCATGTGTCCAGCCTGCCCCACCATATAGCCATCCTGCCCACCCTTTCCCATGTGTCCAGCCAGGCTCCCCCTTATGTGTCCAGCCAGGCTCCCCCCCTTGTGTGTCCAGCCAGGGTTCCCCCTTGTGTGTCCAGCCAGGCTCACACCCTTGTGTGTCCAGCCAGTGTTCCCCCTTGTGTGTCCAGCCAGGGTTCCCCCTTGTGTGTCCAGCCAGGGTTCCCACTTGTGTGTCCAGTCAGGGCTTCCCTTGTGTGTCCAGCCAGGGCTCCCCCTTGTGGGTCCAGCCAGGGTTCCCCCTTGTGTGTCCATCCAGCTCCCCCCTTGTGTGTCCAGCCAGGGCTCCCCCTTGTAGGTCCAGCCAGGGTTCCCCCTTGTGTGTCCATCCAGCTCCCCCCTTGTGGGGGCCCATCCCATTCTGCATCCACTCATATACACAGAGACACACACACAGACACCTCTTGCCTTCCTGCTCTCCCGTGCGGTGTCCTCCTTCTCCGGCGGCTGAGTTGCGCGCCTCCTTCACTGCAGGCGCATGACGATGACGTCATACGCCGGCCGGGGAAGGGAGACGCGCAGCTTCAGCTGCTTCACTGGGACGTGTGTCGCGGCGGTTCAGGTAATGAACGCCGCGTGAGCGCGTCCCTGCATACACTGTGCCTGCGCTTTTAAAGGGCCCGTGCCCCTTAAAACCGCAGGTTTTTTTATTTTTTCATTCTCTTCTCCCCCTCTCCTCTGCAGAAGGGTACCCCGCCAGCCCAGTCCCTCCCTGTTGATGACTTATCCTAAAATCGGTCATTAATATATAAGTCCTGGACAGTCCCGTTAAGCTTGTTTTACCTAGTTATAAAAGCCCTTTAAGTCCTCATTATAAGGTAAGGTATGAATGGATCTAATTAAATTCTCCAAAGAGAACTATTTATACATTTTAGTCACTGTGAGCTTTCTACAAGATATTGCGGGCAGTATATAGCGAATATACGGACACAGAGCCATTCGCCGGCTCAGATTGCCAATAAGCACCTTGTAAATATGAGACCTTGACATCATAGGTTACTTGGCTTAATATGAAATTGTCCCTCATGTGTACCGCATTGTGGGCAGGGACTATATGTACATCACTGCAGAATATGTTGGCAATAAAAAGTCAACAGAAATGAATATCATGCAGATCCTCACCAGGACTCCAGCAGTGTCACCATCCTGCCACCATACAGCTATAGAAGGACAATAAACCTGCAGGGTTCTCCCCTCAGTTATTTTTTCCTTTAATTTTATTATCTGTTTCTTACTCACAGTGAAAGAACAGTCATCAGATATTTTATTGTTCACTTTTTATTTTACAGTCTCAGCTCTGAAGAATAGAACGTCTTATGAATAAATGACAGCTCACTTATTACAGTGGTGGCCAAAAGTATTGGCACCCCTGCAATTCTGACAGATAATACTCAGTTTCTTCCTGAAAATGATTGCAATCACAAATTCTTTGGTATTATTATCTTCATTTAATTTGCTTGCAAGGAAAAAATACAAAAGAGAATGAAGCAAAAATCAAAACCTTGATCATTTCACACAAAACTCCAAAAATGGGCCAGACAAAAGTATTGGCACCCTCAGCCTAATACTTGGTTGCACAACCTTTAGCCAAAATAACTGCGAACAACCGCTTCCGGTAACCATCAATGAGTTTCTTACAATGCTCTGCTGGAATCGTAGACCATTCTTCTTTGGCAAACTGCTCCAGGTCCCTGATATTTGAAGGGTGCCTTCTCCAAACTGCCATTTTGTGATCTCTCCACAGGTGTTCTATGGGATTCAGGTCTGGACTCATTGCTGGCCACCTTAGAAGTCTCCAGTGCTTTCTCTAAAACCATTTTATAGTGCTTTTGGAAGTGTGTTTTGGGTCATTGTCCTGCTGGAAGACCCATGACCTCTAAGGGCGACCCAGCTTTCTCACACTGGGCCCTACATTATGCTGCAAAATTTGTTGGTAGTCTTCAGACTTCATAATGCCATGCACACGGTCAAGCAGTCCAGTGCCAGAGGCAGCAAAGCAACCCCAAAACATCAGGGAACCTCCGCCATGTTTGACTGTAGGGACCATGTTCTTTTCTTTGAATGCCTCTTTTTTTTTCCTGTACACTCTATGCTGATGGTTTTTCCCAAAAAGCTCGACTTTTATCTCATCTGACCAGAGAACATTCTTCCAAAACATAGTAACATAGTTTGTAAACATAGTTAGTAAAAGCCGAATAAAGACTTGCGTCCATCAAGTTCGACCTGTTAGTTCTGTAATTGCTAAAGTTGATCCAGAGGAGGGCAAAAACCCCAAATGATTTGGCCAATCTTCACCTGAGGAAAAATTCCCTCCTGACTCTGAAACCAGCAGTCAGAATAAATCCCTGTATCAACTTACTATTTTATTTTATTTTTAAGTATATGCTGAAATCTGCCTGGTATCTAGAAATGCATCCAGTCCACGTTTGAACTGGTTTAGTGAATCTGACATTACCGTCTCCTCACTCAGTGAATTCCATATTCTCACTGCTCTTACCGTAAAGAACCCCTTCCTATGCTGGTGCTGAAACCTTTTCTCTTCCAGTCTTAGTGAATGCCCTCTTGTTACCGTAATATCCCTCCTTTTGAACAAATCCCTGGCAAGGTCTCTATACTGTCCCCTAACATATTTGTACACATTTATTATGTCCCCCCTCAACCTTCTCTTTTCCAGGCTGAATAGTCCTAGTTTTGCCAACCTCTCTGGGTATTGCAGTCCCTCCATTCCCTTTATTAATTTTGTTGCCCTCCTTTGTACCTTTTCAAGCTCATTTATATCCTTTCTATATATTGGGGCCCATAACTGAGCACAGTATTCCAAGTGTGGTCTGACCAGTGCTTTGTACAGTGGAAGAACAATGTTCTCATCCTTTGCAGCTATACCTCTTCCGATACATCCCATTACCCTGTTTGCCCTTACAGCAGCGGCCTGACTTTGGGCACTCCAATTTAGTTTGCCATCAGTCAAGATGCCCAAGTCCTTCTCCATCTCTGAATTCCCCAATGATTTCCCATTCAGTGAGTACTGGTGACTTCCATTTTTCCTTCCCATATGCATGACCTTACATTTCTCCTCGTTAAACCTCATTTGCCATTTAATGCTCCACCTACCCAGCTTATCCAAATCCCTCTGTAGGTCTTCACTATCCTCTTTTGTATTAATTGTTTTACATAACTTTGTGTCATCTGCAAATATTGATATTTTACTATTTATCCCGTTGACTATGTCGTTAATAAAGATATTAAATAACATTGGGCCTAGTACAGACCCCTGTGGTACCCCACTAGTGACGCTTACCCAATCTGAGTATATTCCATTTATAACCACCCTCTGCCTTCTATCCCTTAGCCAGTTAGCTACCCACTTGCAGACATTTTCCCCCAGCCCCATCATTCTCATTTTGTATACCAACCTATTATGTGGCACGCTATCGAAAGCTTTTGAGAAGTCGAGATACACGACATCCACTGGTTCCCCCTGATCTACTCGAGAGCTAACCTCCTCGTAGAAGTCAATCAGGTTTGTTTGGCAGGAGCGATTCCTCATGAATCCATGTTGGTTCGGGATTAAAAGATTATTAGCATCAAGATGCTCCATAATTGCCTCTTTAATGAAGCTTTCAAAAATTTTGCCCACAACGGACGTCAGACTCACCGGCCGATAGTTTCCGGCGTCACTTTTCGCTCCCTTTTTGAATATTGGCACTACATTCGCCTGTCGCCAATCAAGTGGTACAGACCCAGTCTCAACAGAGTCCTTAAATATAAGATATAACGGTCTGTCTATCACATTACTTAGTTCCCTTAGTACCCGTGGGTGTATGCCATCAGGTCCTGGTGATTTGTTTATTTTAATGTTACTGAGGCGTTTCTGTACCCCAGCTTGGGTTAGATTTGTCATACTTAGTGGAGGATTAAGTTTGTCACTTCTCATTTCTCCTGTTAGTTCGATTTCCTTTGTGAAAGTTGTCGAAAAAAAATTATTTAATAGATTAGCTTTATCCTCATCTTTCTCTATGATTTTGCCTTCCTCATTTTTTATCGGTCCAATATTATCCGATTTAATCCTTTTACTATTTATATACGTAAAGAACAGTTTGGGATTTGATCTACTTTCCCTAGCAATACGTCTCTCTGTTTCCTCCTTCGCTATTTTTATTTGTTTTTTGCAGGTTCTCGTTTTTTCCTTGTAACACATTAGTGCCTCCTTACTGTTTTCCTGTTTTAATCTCTTGAATGCCTCTTTTTTGCTATTTAACGCCCCTTTTACGTTCTTGTTCAACCATATTGGTTTCCTCTTATTTCTGGCCCTTTTATTCCCATACGGTATATACCTCTCGCACTGAGTATTCAGAATTCTTTTGAAGGTTTCCCATTTACTATTCGTATTCCTTTGATTAAGAACTTTGTCCCAGTCAATAAGTTGAAGGCTTTCTTTCAGCTGATCAAACTTCGCCCTCCTAAAGTTTAATGTTTTTGTTGTTCCCTTATTGATAACCCTACTGAAGGGCATTTTGAAGTCGATAATATTATGGTCGCTATTACCTAGGTGCCCCCCTATCTGTACCTCAGTTATTCTATCAGGCCTATTAGTCAATATTAAGTCTAACACGGCCTTCCCTCTCGTTGGTTCCTGCACTAGTTGGGAGAGATAATTATCCTTAATATTTGTCAAGAACCTTTTTCCTTTCTGAGATCTACAGGTTTCTGTTTCCCAGTCAATATCCGGGTAGTTGAAATCCCCCATTACAATCACTTCATTATGTTTTGCTACTTTGTCTATTTGTCCTAATAGCAGTTTCTCATTCTCCTCTGTTATATTGGGTGGCTTATAGCAGACCCCCAGTAATATTTTATTATTATTTTTAGTTCCCTCTATCTCTACCCACATGGACTCGACCCCCTCTTCTCCCTCTCCTATATCTTCCCTTAGTCTGGGTTTTAGACATGACTTTACATATAAGCAGACTCCTCCGCCTTTCCCCTGTTTCCGGTCCCTTCTAAATAAACTATAATCTAATAAATTTACCGCCCAGTCGTAGCTATCGTCTAGCCAAGTCTCTGTTATACCTACGATGTCATACCTCTCCTCCCATATAAGCGCCCGCAGCTCATCCGCCTTATTGGTCAGGCTTCTTGCGTTGGTCAGCATGCAAGATAAAACTTTGTGGTTATTTAGCATCCTATTCTTCTCTAACGATCTAACTGTACTATCCCCACCCCCCTCTCCACCTTCATTATATTCACTTCTCCCCTTCCCCCTTGCTTGCCTCACATCCCACCTATTTCCTTGGTTCCCCCCCCCCCGTCTCTAGTTTAAAAACTCCTCCAACCTATTAGCCATCTTCTTCCCCAGCACCGCTGCACCCTCCCCATTGAGGTGCAGCCCATCCCTACGGTAGAGCCTGTAGCCGACCGCGAAGTCGGCCCAGTTCTCCATGAACCCAAACCCTTCTGCCTTGCACCAACTCTTTAGCCACTTATTCACCTCCCTAACCTCCTGTTGGCGCTCCTGTGTGGCTCGCGGGATTGGTAGTATTTCTGAGAAAACTACCTTGGAGGTCCTTGCCCTAAGCTTCCTACCTAGGTCCCTGAAATAATTTTTAAGGACCCTCCATCTACCACTCACTTTGTCATTGGTGCCGATGTGGACCATGACCAATGGGTCTTCGCCAGCCCCACCCAGTAACCTGTCAACCCGATCCGCGATGTGCCGGACTCGAGCGCCAGGGAGGCAGCACACCGTTCGGCGATCCCGGTCTTTGTGACAGATTGCCCTGTCTGTCCCCCTAATAATAGAGTCACCCACTACCAGAACCTGTCTTGCCTGCCCTACACTTCCCCCCTCCCCCTCATTACTGGAGCATACACTCCCCCGGCGGTCAGAGGATCTGTCGTGCTCCAATAATGCCGGTTCTGAACGAGCCTTCCTATACTTCTTCCCTCTATCCCTCCTTACTGTTATCCAGCTCCCTGCCTGTTCAGCCTGCACTTCCCCTCTATGCTCCACCCCCAGTATTGACCCATTGAGTGTCTGCTCGGTGAGCAGCAAACTCCGTTCTATGTTGTCGATGCTCCTCAGTACCGCTATCTGAGCACTTAGATCCAGAATTTGGGCTTCCAAGTGCACGATATGCTCACATCTCTCGCAGCAGTATGGATCCTCGAGCGGGTGCTCACGGAATGCATACATTGCGCAAGATGTACACTGCACGGCTCCGTCCAACATGGACGTCATTCTAAATATGGGGATACAGTCAGTATATATATACAAGTACAAAACACAATTATTTATATATAGGTGTATGGACGGGGATCAATTAGGGATGTGCAAGTGTATCAATTAGATATCGGCGGGGGATCAGTTAAGTATGGACGGGGGATCAATTAAGTATCAAGTATGGACGGGGGAATCAGCTAAGTAGGTCAGGTGGATTAATTAAGTAAAAAGTAAAGTAAAGAAAGAATGAAATACAGTCAGCAATTCAGTCCTAAGTCCTCCCTTCCAAACTCCCTGAATCCAAAGTCACTGAAAAACAAGTCACACACTTACTTTCGTTCGCACTTACGCTCCGGACACACGCAGCTCGTTCACACTCGCAAACTAAGAGATTTAAAGTGTTTTTTTTTGTTTGTTTTTTTTTTCCTTTTCCAGCAATGTACCCTTCACCTCAATGCACTTCCAAAGGACTTGATGCCCAACCAGCTGCCCCTTATAAACCCTTAATTATGACCCCTTCCCCTTAATTAACCCCTTGTGAGTAAATCTACACCTCAGGATTTTAGTGCAATGTAGTTAACCCTTAAATACACAGGTAGTAAACTAAGAAACTAAAACTGTAGTGAGAAAATAGATTTTTAATAGCCCAATAAATCTAAACAGGTAGAAAAGCACTCAGCAGATCACAATGCAGCACTCACCGCAATTCACACAGGTATTTTCTGCAGGATTCCCAATACCTCTTCACTGAAAAACAAGTCACACACTTACTTTCGTTCGCACTTACGCTCCGGACACACGCAGCTCGTTCACACTCGCAAACTAAGAGATTTAAAGTGTTTTTTTTTTTTTTCCTTTTCCAGCAATGTACCCTTCACCTCAATGCACTTCCAAAGGACTTTATGCCCAACCAGCTGCCCCTTATAAACCCTTAATTATGACCCCTTCCCCTTAATTAACCCCTTGTGAGTAAATCTACACCTCAGGATTTTAGTGCAATGTAGTTAACCCTTAAATACACAGGTAGTAAACTAAGAAACTAAAACTGTAGTGAGAAAATAGATTTTAAAAAGCCCAATAAATCTAAACAGGTAGAAAAGCACTCAGCAGATCACAATGCAGCACTCACCGCAATTCACACAGGTATTTTCTGCAGGATTCCCAATACCTCTTCACGCAATTCACACAGGTATTTTCTGCAGGATTCCCAATACCTCTTCACGCAATTCACACAGGTATTTTCTGCAGGATTCCCAATACCTCTTCACCTTCACCTCAATGCACTTCCAGTTTTAGGCTTTATCAGGTAAGTTTTGGCAAACTCCAGCCTGGCTTTTTTATGTCTCGGGGTAAGAAGTGGGGTCTTCCTGGGTATCCTACCATACAGTCCCTTTTCATTCAGACGCCGACGGATAGTACGGGTTGACACTGTTGTAGCCTTGGACTGCAGGGCAGCTTGAACTTGTTTGGATGTTAGTCGAGGTTCTTTATCCACCATCCGCACAATCTTGCGTTGAAATCTCTCGTCAATTTTTCTTTTCCGTCCACATGTAGGGAGGTTAGCCACAGTGCCATGGGCTTTAAACTTCTTGATGACACTGCGCACGGAAGACACAGGAACATTCAGGTCTTTGGAGACGGACTTGTAGCCTTCAGATTGCTCATGCTTCCTCACAATTTGGTTTCACAAGTCCGCAAACAGTTCTTTGGTCTTCTTTCTTTTCTCCATGCTCAATGTGGTACACACAAGGACACAGGACAGAAGTTGAGTCAACTTTAATCCATGTTAACTGGCTGCAAGTGTGATTTAGTTATTGCCAACACCTGTTAGGTGCCACAGGTGCTCTTTCAGCTGCTCATAAAACCCGGCCCTGTAATCCGGACCCATTAAATTCCTCTCAGCACTATGTGTGCTGGAGCCTGCTTCTCCGGATCCTACATCACCGAAGCATGGCACTTCGAGGACACATACCTCCCGTCCACGATCTGTCCGGCAGCAACCTTACATACACCCCCCCTCTGTCCAAAGCCGTAGGGCTTGGCACCTTCTGTCACCATACAATAAACCCTTGACAAGGCAGCGGCATTCCCATGTTGTTTCCCAGGCCTATGCTCTACCCGGAAACTAAAATCTTGTAGAGCCAGGAACCACCTAGTCACTCTGGCATTGTTTCCCTTCTTTTCTCGCATCCACCTCAATGGGGCATGGTCTGACACTAACCTGAACCTTCTACCTAATAGGTAATACCTCAGAGAGTTTAACGCCCACTTAATGGCCAAACATTCTTTTTCTACAATGGAGTAGTCCTTCTCACAAGCGGAGAGCTTCAGACTGAGGTATTTTACAGGGTGTTCTTCTCCGTTAATCTCCTGGGACAAGACTGCTCCCAGCCCGACATCCGATGCATCCATCTGGACCACAAACTCCTTGGAGAAGCTGGGTGCCACCAAGACTGGTTGTTTACAGAGGACCAGTTTCAATTCCTGGCAGGTCGCTTCTGCTTCCGGGGACCACTTGGCCATAGCTGACTTCATCCCTTTCGGAAGATCCATCAATGGGGCTGCTATCAGGGCAAAGTTAGGGACAAATCTTCGATAGTAGCCCACAATGCCTAGAAACGCCATGACCTGCTTCTTCGAGAGGGGCTGTGGCCAGTTCAAGATCGCCTCGACCTTATTTATTTGTGGTTTTATTTCCCCTCTACCAACCACGTACCCTAGGTACTTGGCTTCCTCCATCCCCATGGCACATTTCTTCGGGTTGATAGTAAAGCCCGCCTTCCTTAGGGCATCAAGTATGGCTTGAACTTTGTCCAGATGACTTTCCCAGTCCTGGCTAAATATGACGATGGCATCTAGGTAGGCCGCTGCATACTGTTTGTGGGGTGCTAAGATCCGGTCCATGGCTCTCTGGAAGGTGGCCGGAGCTCCCTTCAACCCAAACGGCATCCTGACGTATTGGCGTCGAGAAGGCTGTCTTCTCCTTAGCCTCTTTGGACAGGGGAATTTGCCAATATCCTTTGGTGAGGTCCAGAGTGGTGATATACCGAGCGGGTCCTAGCCTTTCGATAAGCTCATCTACCCTAGGCATTGGGTAGGCGTCGAACTTTGAGACCTCCTTCAGCTTCCTATAGTCGTTGCAAAACCGCCATTCCCCATCTGGTTTCGGCACTAAGACTATAGGACTGGACCATCCACTTTTGGACTCTTCAATGACTCCCAGGTTTAGCATCCGCCTTACTTCTTTAGAGATCACCTCTCTGCGGGCTTCGGGGATCCGGTATGGTTTTAGATTGACGCGAACATGAGGCTCTGTGAGAACCTCATGCTCTATGACCTGAGTGAGTCCTGGCAACTCCGAAAACATGTCTTTATTTCGCTGTAACAACTCTTTGCACTGTTGCTTTTGGGCATGTGACAGTGACTCTGCCACCTTGACCTCTTTCACATCGGCCTCAGCCTCAGCCATTAAACAGGGAGCTTCCGCAGGCTCTCTATCTTGCCATGGCTTAATCAAGTTAACATGGTAAATTTGGTAGGGCTTCCTCTTCCCTGGTTGGTGGATCTTAAAGTTGACTTCCCCCACTTTCTCTACCACCTCATAGGGGCCCTGCCACTTGGCCATGAACTTGTCTCCACTGTGGGACTAGCACAAGCACTCGATCTCCTGGGTTGAACGATCTCACCCTGGCCGACCTATTATACACCCTGGACTGTGCCTCTTGTGCCTTAAGGAGGTGCTCCCTCACAATGGGCATCACATGGGCAATCCTCTCTTGCATCTGGGCAACGTGCTCCACCACTCTCCTATAGGGAGTGGTCTCAGCTTCCCAGGACTCTTTCTCCACCTCCAGGAGTCCTGAGGGTGTCGTCCATAGAGTGGTTCAAACGAGGAGAAACCTGTGGAAGCTTTGGGAACTTCCCTCATGGCGAACAACATATAGTCCCAGTCTCGGCCATCCTTTTCCACTGCTTTCCTCAACATTGCTTTCAAGGTTTTGTTAAACCTCTCTACCAGTCCGTCCGTCTGGGGAGAGTACACGGAGGTTCTCAGTTGTGCAATCTGCAGTGTCTTGCACAATTCCCTCATGACCTTCGACATAAATGGAGTTCCTTGGTCTGTTAGGATCTCGTTAGGCAACCCAGTTCTTGAAAACATGTGGTCTAACTCCCGGGCTATACACCTGGTGGAGGAGTTTCGTAGTGGTACGGCCTCCAGATACCATGTAGCATAATCTAATACCACCAGGATATACTGATGCACTTGGGCGGACTTGACCAGAGGCCCCACTAGATCCATTGCTATGCGTTCGAATGGAACCTCGATGACTGGTAGTGGCACTAGGGGACTGCGGAAGTGGGCCACTGGGGAGGTTATCTGGCATGTGGGGCAGGAACGACAATAACTCTATATTTCTCTATAGCAACCTGGCCAGTAGAATCTTTGGAGGATCCGTTCTTGAATCTTGTCTGCACCCAGGTGACCACCCAACACATGAGAATGAGCCATGTCTAACACCCTGCGTCTATAGGGCCCTGGCACCAGCAACTGTTCTATTACCTCACCCCTTGGCTTGGTTATTCTGTACAGCAAATCCCCATTCACAGCAAAATGAGGGAACCGAGTGTCAGCCCCCGGTTCCTGAGGCACCCCATTTAACACAGTAACATTTTCAAAGGCCCCTTTCAGAGTTAAATCCCTGAGTTGGGCAGTTCCAAAGTTTCCCTCGGACACCTAAAGCTCAGGGATATTGGACTCAGGTGATGCTACTTCAGCCTCATTGCCCACCAGCACACACATGGGAAACTCATCTACTATGTTCTGCGGGTAAGTTTCCTTAGGGGCGATCTGGCTGTCGTCCAAGCAACCAGGTGTCCCCGCTTTCCCCCACATTTCCCAGAATAATGCACAGTAACGTCCAATTATTATGGGATGCAATAGGTCCTTAACGACCGCCACTTCATGAGATGTGGTGCCACAGTCTGTGTTTACATCCACCTGGGCCACAGGATAGTTCTTAGCGTCCCCATTGATACACCGGACACCCACCACCTTCCCAGAAACCAGCCGATGAGGGAGTGTGGCCCTTATCAGGGTCACCAAACTTCCTGAGACCAATAGTCCAGAGACTTGTGCCCCGTTAACTGACACTGAGCATGCCTGAGGGCCCTCGCCATGTTGACGAACCGCGCTGCAGGCGGGGTAGGCAAAATAAGAGCAACGCCGGCCCATGTTACAGTCCATTGGTTCAGAGGTTATGGGACACCGGGAGGCAATATGGCCAGGGGTATGACATCTCCAACACACTATATTATGGGGTGGGACCTTGGGCAGCAACTCAGACCCCTCCTGAACTCTAGGATGCCCCCCAGGTGTGGCGCTAGCTCCCTTCTTTTGGGTGTCCGCCACCTTTTGGGAACCCCAGTATTGAGAGGCTACGACCCCTTGTTTTCCCAACGGACTCTCAACCGCCTGGTATCTTTCCACCAACCCCACCAAGTCATCAGCATTATAGGGATCTCCCTGGGCAACCCAGGATTTTACCGACTTCGGGAGAGAGTGTATAAACCTGTCTATAACGACCTCTATCTCATATCATAGGACTATCTATCATCTATCTATTATCTATATGACGCGCCCCCTGGGCCATGGGGCACCCGGGACCGGACTTCAGGGCAATACTGGGAGTAGTTGTGGCGACCTGGTCCCGTGGCTCAGGGTGGCCAGACCAATATTGTGGCAGTCTCTGTATCAGTATAATGCAATGTCCGACTACGCCACCCGTGGATTGCGGTCAATAAGAACCGCCGCTGCTGAGCAGACCTCTGAGGCTGAGGTTGTGAGGGCAGCAGAGTGTAGTATAACTCCCCACGGGAGGAGTATAGCCTCAGGCTAGTGAGTGTGGATGATAGGAGTGATGGTACACGAGCGCAGCAGGAACGACTCAGAGGCTTTGCAGTGCAGTTCAGGGTCTTTACTGATGGTGATAAGGCAGACCCTCCCGGGAGTACTGGCTAGCATAAGAGGCCTGGTCAGCCTGTGAGCAAACTGGAGTTCCCCTGGCCAGGTGGAGTTGTAGGCCTCCCCGACTATCTGCACTCTTCCTGGCTACCTTGCTGTAAGCGAGTGGAAGTAGCCCACGTCCCTGAGTGTTCCGTGTGGTGCTCACCTGTATGGCTGGTGACTTGGGGCCTTCTGATAGCCCCCGCTCCTCGATTGCAGTGCTGGTCCCTTGCTCGTGACTGAGCCTCCGGGCTTCTATGGCGAGAGGACTTGAAATCCCCTGCCGGCGGGTTTCTGCTGCTGGGTATATATAAGTCCCCGCAACCTCGGACTCCTGTGTCCGGTTCTCAGAGTCTTCTGCCAGGACGAACTCCGCTTAGCTCAAGTCCCTGGTCTTCAGCTCCTGCTCCTACAGAGCTCCTCGCTGTTACTTTCCCTGTGTCTGGAACTAACTCCAGGCTCTGACTTCACTAACCCCGCCCCAGATCCAGTTTATATAGGGCAGGTTCCTCCCCTATCTGGTCTGGGACAGGAGGTGTTGCATGTTTAAGGGCTCCGAACCAGGAAACCTCCCACTTGCTCTCAGACATAATATTTCTATTACAGTGGTAACCAGACCCCTGGGGTGCCACATATCCATCTATCTATCTCATATCTATCTATCTATCAATCTCATATCTATCTATCTTCTCCACTTTTTATCTGGTCTCAGGTATGACTTTCATATTACCCACGACTGTTACTTGCCACAGGTGAGTTTTAACGAGCATCACATGCTTGAAGCAAAGTTGTTTTTCCACAATTTTGGAAAAGTGCCAACAATTTTGTCCGGCCCATTTTTGGAGTTTTGTGTGAAATTATGTCCAATTTGCCTTTTTTTCCCATTTTTTTGTGCTGTTTCAATACACACAAAGGAAATAAATATTATAACAAATGTATAACAAAACATGTGTAATTGTAATAATTTTCTGGGAGAAATACTTCACTTTCTGGAACAATCTCAAGGTTGCTAAACACTTCCGGCCATGACTGTGTGTATATATGGGCCCTCAATAAACCATCCCTCTCAACGAAAAGGCCACAGCAAGGGTCAGGAATCGGTGGCCTTCCCTCTCCGAATCTTAGGGAGAGACGGTTGTGCTTCCAGCATCCACCTAGGCTGCCACCCCAGTGGAACTAATAGCAGGGTAGCCAACTGTCCAGAAATTCTTGGACAGTCCATAAAAATAGGGCACTTTTTTCCCTGTCCGTAAAAAAAATGTGATGCGTCCATAATCTTTCTGAAGCTGGAGAGACTTGTTCAGATGGAGGGAGATGTAGGGGCATCATATTGTGTATAGGGAGATGTAGGGGCATCATATTGTGTATAGGTATCATATTGTGTATCTGCATGTGTGGGGACATCATACGGTGTATATGGAGCTGTGAGCACATCATACTGTATTTAGGGAACAATGAGGGAATCATACTGTATACAAGGAGCTGTGGAAACATAATGCTGTGTAAAGGGTCTGTGGGGTCATCATCTAATATACAGTACAGACCAAAAGTTTGGACACACCTTCTCATTTAAAGATTTTTCTGTATTTTCATGACTATGAAAATTGTACATTCACACTGAAGGCATCAAAACTATGAATTACCACATGTGGAATTATATACTTAACAAAAAAAGTGTGAAACAACTGAAAATATGTCTTATATTCTAGGTTCTTCAAAGTAGCCACCTTTTGCTTTGATGACTGCTTTGCACACTCTTGGCATTCTCTTGATGAGCTTCAAGAGGTAGTCACCGGAAATGGTTTTCACTTCACAGGTGTGCCCTGTCAGGTTTAATAAGTGGGAGTTCTTGCCTTATAAATGGGGTTCGGATCATCAGCTGTGTTGTGCAGAAGTCTGGTGGATACACAGCTGATAGTTCTACTAAATAGACTGTTAGAATTTGTATTATGGCAAGAAAAAAGCAGCTAAGTAAAGAAAAATGAGTGGCCATCATTACTTTAAGAAATGAAGGTCAGTCAATGCAAAAAATTGGTAAAACTTTGAAAGTGTCCCCAAGTGCAGATGCAAAAACCATCAAGCGCTGCAAGAAACTAGCTCACATGAGGACTGCCCCAGGAAAGGAAGACCAAGAGTCACCTCTGCTTCTGAGGATAAGTTTATCCGAGTCACCAGCCTCAGAAATCGCAGGTTAACAGCAGCTCAGATTAGAGACCAGGTCAATGCCACACAGAGTTCTAGCAGCAGACACATCTCTTCAACAACTGTTAAGAGGAGACTTTGTGCAGCAGGCCTTCATGGTAAAATAGCTGCTAGGAAACCACTGCTAAGGACAGGCAACAAGCAGAAGAGACTTATTTGGGCTAAAGAACACAAGGAATGGACATTAGACCAGTGGAAATCTGTGCTTTGGTCTGATGAGTTTAAATTTGAGATCTTTGGTTCCAACCACCGTGTCTTTGTGCGATGCAGAAAAGGTGAACGGATGGACTCTACATGTCTGGTTCCCACCGAGAAGCATGGAGGAGGAGGTGTGATGGTGTGGGGGTGCTTTGCTGGTGACACTGTTGGGGATTTATTCAAAATTGAAGGCATACTGAACCAGCATGGCTACAACAGCATCTTGCAGCGGCATGCTATTCCATCCGGTTTGCGTTTAGTTGGACCATCATTTATTTTTCAACAGGACAATGACCCCAAACACACCTCCAGGCTGTGTAAGGGCTATTTGACCAAGAAGGAGAATGATGGGGTGCTACGCCAGATGACCTGGCCTCCACAGTCACCAGACCTGAACCCAATCGAGATGATTTGGGGTGAGCTGGACCGCAGAGTGAAGGCAAAAGGGCCAACAAGTGCTAAGCATCTCTGGGAACTCCTTCAAGATTGTTGGAAGACCATTTCCATTGACTACCTCTTGAAGCTCATCAAGAGAATGCCAAGAGTGTGCAAAGCAGTCATCAAAGCAAAAGGTGGCTACTTTGAAGAACCTAGAATATAAGACATATTTTCAGTTGTTTCACACTTTTTTGTTAAGTATATAATTCCACATGTGTTAATTCATAGTTTTGATGCCTTCAGTGTGAATGTACAATTTTCATAGTCATGAAAATACAGAAAAATCTTGAAATGAGAAGGTGTGTCCAAACTTTTGGTCTGTACTGTATATAATCGTCTAATCCCGTCTGTCTGTCTGTCCTTCTGTCCAGGAAATCCTGCGTCGCTGATTGGTCCAGCCGCGGCCAATCAGCGACGCGGGATTTCAGAAAAAGATGGCGGCCGTTAGCAGCTCATCTGCCGCACGGAGGTCAGCGGCGATGCAGCCGGGAGATGACCGGCGCTAGCCGCTCATCTCCCGGCTGCTCGCAGCAGAAGTACCGCGACCGGCGGCGCTGCTGACCTCCATGCGGCTACCGTCGGGAGATCAATGGCTAGGGCCGCTGATCTCCCGACGGCAAGTGAGAAGCTAGGACCGGGGAGTGGCGCCGCCAGTCGGGATACTTCGGCTGTGAGCAGCCGGCCATCTCCCGGTTCCTCGCAGCGGAAGTACCCGCACAGGTAGCGTCGCTGCCCGGTCCTCAGTAATACGATTCGCTGATTGGTCGGAATCAGCGATATTGGCGCCGCGACCAATCAGCGATACTGGCGCCAAATTTAAACACCGCTCTGCTGATTGGTCGTGGCCGGCGGCCGCGACCAATCAGCGATTTTGGCGCCACATTTAAACACCACTCTGTTGATTGCGCCTGGTCGGCCGCATACAGATTCTAGAATACCCGATGCGTTAGAATCGGGACACCATCTAGTACTGTATATAAAGAGCTGTGGAAGCCATCACACTATATATAGAGACCTGTGAAAAGCTAATGTGTTGATCCAGAGGAAGTCAAAAAACCCCATGAGGCAGATGCTGCTTGCCCAAAATTAGGGGAAAAATTCCTTCCCGACTCCACATATGGCAATCAGACTAGTTGCTTGGATCAACGTCCCATAACAAAATCTAGTATGAATAACCTGTAATATTATTCAAGAAAGTCACACAGGACCTCCTTGATCTTTTTTTTAGAGAATTAAGTATTACAAGGTCATGTGGTAGAGAGTTCCATACCTCACACAATAAAACATTGCCATCTAACTTCCTTTAGACAAAGCGAATTAGGAGCTTGATGCTAGAGTAGTTGAATTAAAACTGAAAAAAATTATTAACACAGCAAAAAAGAGGAACAGTATTTATTCTCCAGCCCAGGTCTCAAAACTAATGCACTAATCAGGATGAAGCAAACCATATAATAAAGGCAGGGGCAGCACAGGTGCAAAATACTGATGAGACAACCAACTCATAACCTACCAATTCTTGGAGGGGGTCATTGCTTAGTATTAAAACTGCACACAAAAAATGGCTTGTATAGGTCACTGGTCACACACAGATTGTTAGGGGAATGGTTGCAAACAACTTTATTAAATAATGGAAAGCCAACGAACCCGGGGTCCGCGATGCAGCCTGGAGGACTGCGGACGAACACCTTCCGGGTAAGAAGGTAAAACAACCAACTGAAATAACAATCCCCCCCGTGTTACTGCACACCGGAACGGGAATAGGGATTCGCACTATCTCCGTTAACTGCACGAGAGATGTGCGACAAATAATGTAGCTGTAGCCCTGTTAACTGCACAGAGGCTACGCAGCAGGCGCTAGGATGCATGTGTGATTCACGCAGGCGTATACATGCTCCCAGCCGGCGTGCTACCGGACTGAGGAGTATCTCTCCACGTGGCTAACAGGCGGTGCCGGGAATACGGAGTCCGCAGTCTGCTCGGGGTGTATAGCGACCCCCTTGTTGGAGCCAGACTGTCAGACGAAGTTACCTGCCTCCCTCCATCTAAGGCTGTCTATCCCCTGCTAAACCTGCCTGTCAGAAGCTATAACAGCAAAAGTACACGTGGAGCCGAAACGACCAAGCGTCCACACAATAACACCAACTCAGCTCAATGATCAGAGCGCGCCGCCATGTTTGTGGGCGTGCTATTTAAATATTAAGCCCTGCCCACCGTCACATTATTGGTGACGTCACCCGCGACCAATCAGGCGGTGCCAGGTCACCAGATCAGCTGACTCCCAAACCACTAATCACGGTCCGCCATGTCACGGGCATGCTCAGTGCAGTGTATCCTGGACTTAGGCTGTAACAGCCCTGTTTCCCTCCGCAACCTATCCTTCATGTTGCTAGGAACAAAGACCCGAGAGACAACTTGTACATCTCGTGCACCAGCTAGGCGTTGGGACCAATGACGATGCTGAGCAGCATCTGGACCGGAATGGGAGACCACAGAATCCACTGATGATTCTGAACCCATTTCAGATCCAGAAAACACCTGACGCCTAACACAGATAGTGCTCAATATAGGGCTTACAGCCTATTAGTGACCCTCATACTGTTAGATTAGGCAGGCTGCAAAGCACTATCTAAGTGCACCCCATGAGGACAAACCCCCTAGTTTACAAATCCAGCATTGATGGGCTTGTCTGAACCCTGAATAAAAATAACATGCAAAATCTATATATGAGGTTCTGGTAAATATTTTGGCGCTGGTCACGCACAGTGTCTGGTTTACAGCCTATTAGTGACGCCCATACTATTAGATTAGGCAGGCTATGCTCCCCTCATACACCTTACCACGGTGTGTAGTGTGACATGGAGCTAAACCCCCTGTCTTCTTAAGAATAAGGCTGCGAAAACCCTTCTCTTTATTGATAGTAGAGAAACCTCCATACAGTAGATGCGGAAAACATACGATGAACCCCAGTATTGTACCACATAGATAGGGCTCTTACCGGCTAAGCTTGGAGCAGGCTGTGTGCACAGAGCTCAAGATACAAAACTGTAGGGATGTGGACTGTCTTACCCTGTTCCTGCCCCTGAAGACAACAAACACCTCATGTGAACACTCTCTTGCGGTTTTATATGTAAAAGTGATATGTGTCTTATGTAATGTATAATGGTGATGTAACAGCATGTGAAGTGTTAATGCATAATGTGAGTATAGCATAAGATAAGCTTAGGATACCATAAGACATAAGTATAACATAAACCCTAAAATACAAATTTTATTAAATCTCTTTAAAATCGGGACATGCGGCATAAAGATGATCCGCATCAGTATTGCACTTTATCAAGATAAGTTCCTTTTATTGTTTAGTCTTGTGATCATTTATGTCATTGATACCTCTATGGGTGATTATTTCCAGGGCTGGCTAGGGTTATCCAGGGATAGCCGCCGTGGAGCGGGGGCACCACAGTGTCAACATTAACTAGGGTGTCACCCTCCACTATAAGGCAGGTAATCAGCATCTAGGGTGTTGAACAGGGCTGATTGTAGCCTTTGTTTGGATGCCCGAATGTATCCTTTGGCTTGGAGGTCCAAAGATATTAGGAACGTTCTTGGGTGTTTTTATAAATTTGCACATTGTCACTTTATTCACTGTTGTCACTTTAATCATTTAGTACACACTGAGGATTGATTGTTTGATGTGATATCTGTACTAGTGTTGAGCCACCCCCGTAGTGTTCGGGTTCGGTTCGGTTCGTCGAACACCGGGATGTTCGAGGAACTGTTCGTCGAACTGTTCGTCGAACACCTTAGAACACCGTCGAACACCGTTAAAACCAATGGCAGGCAAACAAAAACACATAGAAACACATAGAAAACACCTGCAAAGGTGTCCAAAAGCTGACAAACTGCTCAGAAGACACTCTCTTTAAAAAAGCCGGCCGGCAAATTCAGCAGCGGCATACACCGGTACCCGACAATTTAGACAAGAAGGAATAGAGCATCACACATAGATTAGATAGATAGAAACATGTCAGTCACACATATAAGAAGCACAGTGACAGTGTTGGTTACTGCACTTGTCATTTAGTGTAAAGGATTTATTAAAAAAAATATTAGTGTTTTCATGCACCGTCTCTTTAAAAAAGCCGGCCGGCAATTCAGCATCTGTACCCGACAATTTAGAACAGAAAGAATAGAGCTTCACACATAGATTAGATAGATAGAAACATGTCAGTCACATATATAATAAGTACAGTGATAGTGTTGCTTACTGTACTTGTCATTTAGTGTAAAGGATTTATTTAAAAAAATAATAGTGTTTTCATGCACTGTCTCTTTAAAAAAGCCGGCCGGCAATTCTGCAGCGGTACCCGACAATTTAGAACAGAAAGATAGAGCATCACACATAGATTAGATAGATAGAAACATGTCAGTCACATATATATGAAGTACAGTGATAGTGTTGGTTACTGTACTTGTCATTTAGTATTAAAATAAAGGATTTATTATTAAAAAAATTGGCGTGGGGTTCCCCTTAATTTTAGGCTCTAGCGGAGGTTAAGCAGACAGCTGGGGCAGATGTTTGAAGCCTGGGAAGGGGGTAATACCCACGGAGCTTCCCAGGCTACTAATATCAGCCCCCAGCTGAATACATAGCCTTTACTAGCTATTAAAATGGGGGACCCCCCCAAAAAAATGACGTGGGGTCCCCCCTAATTTAATAGCTAGCAAAGGCTAGGCAGACAGCTGGGGGCTGATATTAATAGCCCAGGAAGGGAGCCATGAATATTGGCCCCCTCCCAGGCTAGAAACACCAGCCGTCAGCCGCCCCAGAAATGGCGCATTCATAGGATGCGCCAATTCTGGCACTTAGCCTCGCTCTTCCACGCTGCCCTGGTGCGGTGGCAGGGGGTAATAGGGTTGGGGTTGATGTCAGCTTATAATGCCAGCTGACATCAAGCCCAGGTTAGTAATGGAGAGGCGTCTATAAGACACCCCCATTACTAACCCCATAGTCAAAGTTAAAAAAAACACAAACACCCAGAATAAAGTCCTTTAATTGAAATAAAGACACAATCCTTTATTGTTCTAAATTAAACCATACTTACCATCACGCCCATTCCAGCTGAAGCCAACGATCTTCTGCAATAAAAGAAAAATAATAAAGCAACCTCATCCTTACCTTTCCATGGTTCCCACGACAGCTTCAGCTCTGCTACATCGAGATGACAGGCTGGACCGCAGCAGAACGCTGCCATCCAGCCTGTCATCCCGCAGACACTGAGAAGCGCAGGCTTGCTTGCGCTGCTCAGCGTCTCTCTGTGACGACATCCAGATGAGCCGAGTTCATGTCCAATGAACTCGGCTCACCTCATGCACGTCACTGACAGCGTGGGAAAATTCTCACGCTGAAGCGCTGATTGCAGGAGAATTTTCCCACGCTGTCAGTGACGTGCAGGAGGTGAGCTGAGTTCATTGGACATGAGCTCACCTCATGCACATCACTGACAGGGTGGGAGAATTCTCCTGCACTCAGCACTTCAGCGTGAGAATTTTCCCACGCTGTCAGTGACGTGCATGAGGTGAGCCGAGTTCATTGGACATGACCTCGGCTCATCTGGATGCCGTCACAGCGAGACAGTGAGGAGCGCAAGCATGCCTGCGCTTCTCAGTGTCTGCGGGATGACAGACTGGATGGCAGCGTTCTGCTGCGGTCCAGCCAGTCATCTCGATGTAGCAGAGCTGAAGCTGTCGTGGGAACCATGGAAAGGTAAGGATGAGGTTGGTTTATTATTTTTCTTTTATTGCAGGAGATCGTTGGCTTCAGCTGGAATGGGTGTGATGGTAAGTATGGTTTAATTTAGAACAATAAAGAATTGTGTCTTTATTTCAATTAAAGGACTTTATTCTGGGTGTTGTGTTTTTTTAAAATACTTTACTAGAAATTCATGGCGGTCATGTCTAATACTGGCGTGACCCCATGAATTTTGGGCTTGGGGCCAGCTGATAATACCAAGCTGGCCCTAACCCCTTTATTACCCAGTGAGCCACCGCACCAGGGCCCTGGATGAGTTGGGTACAGCGCCAGAAGATGGCGCTTCTATGAACGCGCCATTTTCTGGGGTGGCTGCGGACTGCAATTTGTAGCGGGGGGGGGGCCCAGAAAGCTTGGGCCTCCCTGCGCTGCAGATTCCAGCCCCCAGCTGCCTAGTTGTACCTGGCTGGACACAAAAATAGGGCGAAGCCCCACGTACTTTTTTTTTAATTATTTCATGAAATTCATGAAATAATTAAGAAAAAAAGGCCTTCCCTATATTGTTGTGTCCGGCCAGGTACAAATAGGCAGCTGGTGGATGGGGGCAGCCCGTTCCTGCCTGCTGTACCTGGCTGGACACAAATATAGTGCGAAGCCCCACTTCAATTTTTTTAAATTATTTCAGGAAATTCATGAAATAATTTAAAAAAAATTGACGTGGGGCTTCGCACTATATTTGTGTCCAGCCAGGTACAGCAGGCAGGAACGGGCTGCCCCCAACCACCAGCTGCCTATTTGTACCTGGCCGGACACAACAATATAGGGAAGCCCTTTTTTTCTTAATTATTTCATGAAATAATTTAAAGAAAATTGACGTGGGGCTTCGCCCTGTTTTTGTGTCCAGCCAGGTACAACTAGGCAGCTGGGGGCTGGAATCCGCAGCGCAGGGAGGCCCAAGCTTTCTGGGCCACCCCCGCTGCAAATTGCAGTCCGCAGCCACCCCGGAAAATGGCGCGTTCATAGAAGCGCCATCTTCTGGCGCTGTACCCAACTCATCCAGGGCCCTGATGCGGTGGCTCACTGGGTAATAAAGGGGTTAGGGCCAGCTTGGCATTATCAGCTGGCCCTAAGCCCGAAATTCATGGGGTCACACCAATATTAGACATGACCACCATGAATTTCTAGTAAAGTATTTAAAAAAAACACAACACCCAGAAAAAAGTCCTTTAATTGAAATAAACACACAATTCTTTATTGTTCTAAATTAAACCATACTTACCATCACGCCCATTCCAGCTGAAGCCAACGATCTCCTGAAATAAAAGAAAAATAATAAAGCAACATCATCCTTACCTTTCCATGGTTCCCATGACAGCTTCAGCTCTGCTACATCGAGAGGACAGGCTGGACCGCAGCAGAACGCTGCCATCCAGCCTGTCATCCCGCAGACACTGAGAAGCGCAGGCTTGCTTGCGCTCCACAGTGTCTCTCTGTGAGGGCATCCAGATGAGCCGAGTTAATGTCCAATGAACTCGGCTCACCTCATGCACGTCACTGACAGCGTGGGAAAATTCTCCTGCACTCAGCGCTTCAGCGTGGGAGAATTCTCACACTGAAGCGCTGAGTGCAGGAGAATTCTCCCACGCTGTCAGTGACGTGCAGGAGGTGAGCTGAGTTCATTGGACATGAGCTCACCTTATGCACGTCACTGACAGCGTGGGAGAATTCTCCTGCACTCACCGCTTCAGCGTGAGAATTTTCCCACGCTGTCAGTGACGTGCATGAGGTGAGCCGAGTTCATTGGACATGAATTCGGCTCATCTGGATGTCGTCACAGAGAGACGCTGAGCAGCGCAAGCAAGCCTGCGCTTCTCAGTGTCTGCGGGATGAGAGGCTGGATGGCAGCGTTCTGCTGCGGTCCAGCCTGTCATCTCGATGTAGCAGAGCTGAAGCTGTCGTGGGAACCATGGAAAGGTAAGGATGAGGTTGCTTTATTATTTTTCTTTTATTGCAGGAGATCGTTGGCTTCAGCTGGAATGGGCGTGACGGTAAGTATGGTTTAATTTAGAACAATAAAGGATTGTGTCTTTATTTCAATTAAAGGACTTTATTCTGGGTGTTTGTGTTTTTTTTAACTTTGACTATGGGGTTAGTAATGGGGGTGTCTTATAGACGCCTCTCCATTACTAACCTGGGCTTGATGTCAGCTGGCATTATAAGCTGACATCAACCCCAACCCTATTACCCCCTGCCACCGCACCAGGGCAGCGTGGAAGAGCGAGGCTAGGTGCCAGAATTGGCGCATCCTATGAATGCGCCATTTCTGGGGCGGCTGACGGCTGGTGTTTCTAGCCTGGGAGGGGGCCTATATTCATGGCTCCCTTCCTGGGCTATTAATATCAGCCCCCAGCTGTCTGCCTAGCCTTTGCTAGCTATTAAATTAGGGGGGACCCCACGTCATTTTTTTGGGGGGGTCCCCCATTTTAATAGCTAGTAAAGGCTATGTATTCAGCTGGGGGCTGATATTAGTAGCCTGGGAAGCTCCGTGGGTATTACCCCCTTCCCAGGCTTCAAACATCTGCCCCAGCCGTCTGCTTAACCTCCGCTAGAGCCTAAAATTAAGGGGAACCCCACGCCAATTTTTTTAATAATAAATCCTTTATTTTAATACTAAATGACAAGTACAGTAACCAACACGGTCACTGTACTTCATATATATGTGACTGACATGTTTCTATCTATCTAATCTATGTGTGAAGCTCTATTCTGTCTGTTATAAATTGTCGGGTACCGCTGCTGAATTGCCGGCCGGCTTTTTTAAAGAGACGGTGCACGAAAACACTAATTTTTTTTTGATAAATCCTTTACGCTAAATGACAAGTACAGTAAGCAGCACTTTCACTGTACTTCGTATATATGTGGCTGACATGTTTATATCTATTTAATCTATGTGTGAAGCTCTATTCTTTCTATTCTAAATTGTCGGGTACAGGTGTATGCCGCTGCTGAATTGCCGGCTTTTCATGTTTCACTGTTGGCACTGTTCCCATCGATTTGGGCAATCACTGTAATGCCACAACCACCATGGCTGTGGCATTACAGTGAGTGGCAGACAATCCCTGCATGATTGGTGCTCTAAATAGCGCCAGACATGCAGGACACGCTTTTGGTGCACGAACAGTTATCGAACATAACCTCGAACAGCCGAATTTTTTGCAAATCGTTCGGGTTCGTCGAACAACTCGAACAGCGCCCAAAACAGCTCGAATTTGAGATTGGCGAACAGTTCTAGTCGAACACCGCTCATCTCTAATCTGTACCAGTTTCTGGTAGACTGTCAGATCTTTGGTCTATGTAAGTACGAATAAGGGACTTTTAGGGTCTAGGGGCAGCTGCCGTTCAGCAAGGGTGCCATTGTCATCTATATGTAGGATGCCCATCTCCATTGACATGCAGGTTCAGGCTAGGGTATCTATAGGGTGAGTTTTATTGAAGTACAGTGGGTACGGAAAGCATTCAGACCCCTTTAAATTTTTCACTCTTTGTTTCATTGCAGCCATTTGGTAAATTCTAAAAAGTTCATTTTTTTCTCATTAAAGTCCACTCTGCACCCCATGTTGACTGAAAAAAACAGAAATGTAGAAATTTTTGCAAATTTATTAAAAAAGGAAAACTGAAATATCACATGGTCATAAGTATTCAGACCCTTTGCTCATATTTAATTCACATGCTGTCCATTTCCTTGTGATCCTCCTTGAGATGGTTCTACTCTTTCATTGGAGTCCAGCTGTGTTTATTTAAACTGATAGGACTTGATTTGGAAAGGCACACACCTGTCTATATAAGACCTCACAGCTCACAGTGCATGTCAGACCAAATGACCAGTATTGAGTAGAAGCCCCCTTTTGAGCTAGTGCATCCATGAGTCTTCTTGGGAATGATGCAACAAGTTTTTCACACCTGGATTTGGGGTTCCTCTGCCATTCTTCCTTGCAGATCCTCTCCAGTTCTGTCAGGTTGGATGGTGAACGTTGGTGGACAGCCATTTTCAGGTCTCTCCAGAGATGTTCAATTGGGTTTAGGTCAGGGCTCTGGCTGGGCCAGTCTAGAATGGTCACAGAGTTGTTCTGAAGCCACTCCTTTGTTATTTTAACTGTGTGCATAGGGTCATTGTCTTGTTGGAAGGTGAACCTTCGGCCAAGTCTGAGGTCCAGAGCACTCTGGAAGAGGTTTTCATCCAGGATATCTGTGTACTTGGCCACATTCATGTTTCTTTCAATTCCAACCAGTCGTCCTGTCCCTGCAGCTGAAAAACACCCCCATGATGCTGCCACCACCATGTTTCACTGTTGGGATTGTATTGGGCAGGTGATGAGCAGTGCCTGGTTTTCTCCACACATACCCCTTAGAATTATCACCAAAAAGTTCTATCTTAGTCTCATCAGACCAAAGAATCTTATTTCTCATAGACTTGGAGTCCTTCATGTGTTTTTAAGCAAACTCTGTGCAGGCTTCCATATGTCTTGCACTGAGGAGAGGCTTCCTTTGGGCCACTCTGCCATAAAGGCTCGACTTGTGGAGGGCTGCAGTGATAGTTGACTTTATGCAACTTTCTCCCATCTCCCTACTGCATCTTTGGAGCTCAGCCACAGTGATCTTGGGGTTCATCTTTACCTCTCTCACCAAGGCTCTTCTCCCACGATTGCTCAGTTGAGCTGGACGGCCAGGTCTAGGAAGACTTCTGGTGGTCCCAAACTTTTTCCACTTAAGGATTATGGAGGCCACTGTGTTCTTAGGACCCTTGACTAATGCAGAAATTCTTTTGTAAACTTGGCCAGATCTGTGCCTTGCCACAATTCTGTCTCTAAGCTCCTTGGGCAGTGTCAGGATGCCAGGTTTAATTTTACTTTGCCAGTAGATTTTCCCTTAGCCAAGATGGCTTCCATTGCCTCACTGGGGTCATGTGTTTCCTGCCTGTGGACCTACTTAAACTGCATGTGTTGCAATCATGCCTTGCCTGAGTATTGTGTGCTTTTAGCTTTCTACTCACCTGTGCTAGCCCTCTGAATAGAGTCTTGCTGACTTTGTGTTTACTCCTAGTCATCCGCTGAAAGGATTGCTGCCTGAATCCTCTGCTAAGGGGACTTCTGCTGAAAGGAACCGCAGGCTGTTGTTCACTCACGCTGGGATCTCTGAACTTTTGTCTTCCTGAAGAAAACTTCTCCTGGATCTCTACACCTCTGGTATAGTCACCATCTTGCTCTGTGTTTAAATACCCGGCTCCAGCTCTGCTTAAGACATCGCTGTTTCCTCCGCTGCACCTCCTGCATTCTTCAATATCCAGATCCATATTCCACTTTGTCTTCTCTTCTGCACTACGTGAGTCCACAATCAACTGAGGAATACCTACGTCTGCTTACTATCCTTATTTCTGTTTGCATATTACTGTACCTAAGTAAACTTGGACTATCGTTAACGTTTACATACCCTAATAGTAATGAAGGCCGTGCCTTACAGATTAGGTTCTAAGAAGTATTGTTTGGAATGAACTTACCTTCATAAACTGTTTGCTGTGATCTTTTGCACTTGAGTTTAAAATAGACTTTCACACTACTCTTGTCTCAGTCTCTGCGTTTGGCCCACGCCATTGGACTTCAGGGTATCTACTAACATCGTAACAGGCAGTTCCTTTGAGCTCATGATTCTCATTTGGTCTGACATGCACTGTGAGCTGTGAGGTCTTATATAGACAGGTGTGTGCCTTTCCAAATCAAGTCCTATCAGTTTAATTAAACACAGCTGGACTCCAATGAAAGAGTAGAACCATCTCAAGGAGGATCACAAGAAATGGACAGCATGTGACTTAAATATGAGCAAAGGGTCTGAATACTTATGACCATGTGATATTTCAGTTTTCCTTTTTTAATAAATTTGCAAAAATTTCTACATTTCTGTTTTTTTTTCAGTCAAGATGGGGTGCACAGTGTACTTTAATGAGAAAAAAAAAGAACTTTTTAGAATTTACCAAATGGCTGCAATGAAACAAAGAGTGAAAGATGTAAAGGGGTCTGAATGCTTTCCGTACCCACTGTATATAGTACTCAATGTTCCAGGCAGTGGGAGGCATTACTGGGATCCAGAGCAGTCGCTCCAGTCACGTCCAGAGCCTAAGGTCTGGCATAGGAGCTGCCGGACACTTTGTGTGCTCTGAAGTACAAAGGAAGATGGACAGGGACCTGCATAGATGGAAGTTGAAGGCCAGTCCCGGGTGCACTGCAGAGGTGGACGAGAAATACAGGATGAGCTAGCAACAGGGCTGAAGAGGAGTTATGCTAAGAAGGAGGATAATGTGAATTGCTGTGCCTTATCCCATCTGTACCCACCTGATGAACTTGAACTGTCAAGTATATGTTTGACTGTTACAAAGAACTTCGTGTTCCCTAAATTGTGAGCGGCGGCTTCTGAGGACAGAAGCCTGAAGGCAGTGGAGGCCTGCGGCCTACAAGAGAGTGTGCTGCACCCCACACCCTAGAGCACACTGGGACTGGGACACCCATTGTCTGTAAAGTGCCAGAGCGAAATCAGACCGACGTTCAGTCACGACTACCGCTCTGTGCCACTTTACAAGATGAGTGATAAGGGAACTTCTCCATCAGAAGAGAAGAGGAAATAATGGTCGCTGCCCAAACTGTGACAAGAACAGGACCACAATGCAACAAGAACTGTCTCACAATGCTCTTGGAACTTTCCCATAATGCATTGCAAATTGAAACTAGAGCAAATACATTAAATCACTAGCAGACAGTGCCGTTATCAAACAATAAAAAAGAGACAGGATTCAAATGCAAGCAACATAATGTCAGAACTGATATACACATAAAGTGACTAGATTCCCTGGATAGCTAAATTCGCTGCTGAGGCAAGAACACGGGCTGCCCAGCACTATTTAAGTGCACCCCATGAAGATAGACACTCTAATTTACAAGGCCATAACATATAGGTGCATCTCACAAAATTAGAATATCATCAAAAAGTTAATTTATTTCAGTTCTTCAATGCAAAAAGTGAACCTCATATATCATATAGAGTCATTACAAACACAGTGATCTATTTCAAGTGTTTATTTCTGTTAATGTTGATGATTATGGCTTATAGCCAATGAAAACACAAAAGTCATTAACTCAGTAAATTAAAATAATTAATAAAAAACACCTGCAAAGACTTCCTAAGCATTTAAAAAGGTCCCTTAGTCTGTTTTAGTAGGCTCCACAATCATGACAATCATGGTGAAGACTGCTGACTTGACAGATGTCCAGAGTTCCAATTTTCATTTGAAATCAAGGTCCCAGAGTCTGGAAGAAGAGTGGAGAGGCCACAATCCAAGCTGCTTGAGGTCTAGTGTGAAGTTTCCACAATCAGTGATGGTTTGGGGAGCCGTGTCATCTGCTGGTGTAGGTCCACTGTGTTTTTTCAACACCAAAGTCAGCGCACCCGTCTACCAGGAAATTTTAGAGCACTTCATGCTTCCCTCTGCCACAGTATCAAGCTACCAGGGGGGCAAAGGGGGCGGTGGCCCCGGGCCCCTCGCTCTTAGGGGGCCCATCCAGGGCTACGCCAGTGTAACTGTATCTAGCATGCCCCTGGTGCCAGCATCGGGCCCCACTGCCCGCCACCGCCGCAAGTTTACTGATGAGAGAGGGAGCGCGGATCTCTCTCCCATTAGTCCCTTCTGTGACTGACGTCTCTGACATCATCACTTGGCGCCCAGCCCGCTGTGCTGAAGATGTGTGCGTGCTGGGTGCTCTGAGCAGCGAGGGAACCAGGAGGAGAGATGAGTACTGTTTATTTATTTTTTGCCGGGTGGGGGGCGGCATTATATTACAGACTCTGCCTATGGGAAGGGGGAGGTGCATTATACTACAGACTCTGCCTATGGGGGAGCATTATCCTAAAGACTCTGCCCACAGAGAGGGGGGGCATTATACTAAAGACTCTGCCTATGGGGAGGGGGGGCATTATACTACAGACTGTCTATGGGGAGGGGGGGAGCATTATACTAAAGCCTCTGTCTATGGGGGGGCATTCTACTACAGACTCTGCCTATGGGGGGCATTATACTACAGACTCTGTTTATGAGCAGGGGAGAGCAGTAGACTACAGACTCTGCCTATGGGGGGACATTGTACTACAGACTCTGCCTATAAGAGGGGGAGCATTATACTACAGACTCTGCCTATGGGGGGTGCATTTTACTACAGACTCTGCCTATAGGTGGGGCATTATACTACAGACGCTGCCTATGAGATGGGGGGGGCATTATATCACAGACTCTGCCTATGAGGAGGGGGGGCACATTATACTACAGACTCTGCCTATGAGATGGGGGGGCATTATACTAAAGATTCTGCCTATGAGGAGGGGGGGATTATACTACAGACTCTGACTATGAGGAGGGGGGAGCATTATACTACAGACTCTGCCTATGGGGGGGCATTATACTACAGACTCTGCCTATAAGGAGGGGGGGAGCATTATACTACAGACTCTGCCTATGGGGGGGACATTGTACTACAGACTCTGCCTATAAGAGGGGGAGCATTATACTACAGACTCTGCCTATGGGGGGTGCATTTTACTACAGACTCTGCCTATAGGTGGGGCATTATACTACAGGCGCTGCCTATGAGATGGGGGGGCATTATACCACAGACTCTGCCTATGAGGAGGGGGGGCACATTACACTACAGACTCTGCCTATGAGATGGGGGGGGGGGCATTATACTACAGATTCTGCCTATGAGGAGGGGGGGGCATTATACTACAGACTCTGCCTATGAGGAGGGGGGAGCATTATACTACAGACTCTGCCTATGGGGGGGCATTATACTGCAGACTCTGCCTATGGGGGGGCATTATACCACAGACTCTGCCTATGAGGAGGGGGGGAGCATTATACTACAGACTCTGCCTATGGGGGGGAGCTTTATACTACAGACTCTGTCAATGGGGGGAGCATTTTACTACAGACTCTGCCTATAGGGGCGCATTATACTATACGAAGGACTATGGGGAGTGCATTATACTATATTGAGGACTATCTGGTGCATTATACTATATGTAGGCTATTTATACAGTGTGGGAGATAATGTGGGTTCTTTGAACAGCGTGGGGGCCATCATACAGTGTGGGAGATAATGTGGGGTCTTTGTATAGTGTGGAGGCCATCATACAGTGTTGGAGCCATCAGCTTGGGGGCTACTAAGGGGTCAGTATACTTTGTGGGGGTACTATACAGTGAGGGGGAATTATATCGTGAATAGGAGAACATCATACTGGTTAGAGCGGAGCTCTACATGGGGGGAGACTCAGGACATTATTAAATCTTAGGTGGGCACTTATTGTTATAGGGGAACTCAGGTTATCGTGACTGTCGAAGGGGCACTATTACTTTCTAGGGGGCACAATGTGGGCACTGTTTTCTAGGACACTTGCACACGGCATTACTTTATTTTAGAGGTTTGTTTTACCATCTAGAGGGCACACAGTAGGTGCAGTAATAGGGACACATTTTGCAGCAGAGGCTCAGTATTGGGGTATCAGCAGGATGAGAAGTTTGTGCAGGTTGGGGATAGATGTGGTCAGTGCCTGAAATGTAAGGAGTCAAATGTGTCTTTGTTGTGATCTCTGCATACCTGAGACTCTGAGCCCTGGCTGGAGAAGTTGTCGTGTTGGTCTGGGCCAGATGGAAAAGACGGGAAAAGTGAACAATTTAATCAGAAAGAACGTCAGCTGTAAGGTACTATATATAACTGAGCTGTGATCTCTTATATGTTTTGCAGGACTGGCATCTATCAATATATGTCACCATATGGCGGTAATATCAGTGCTGGTCTTTGTATAGAGATTATTTTTAGTAACAGCGCGGTCATCTGCTGAGGTTTTCCTACATCAACTATCTGGGTGCGCCGCTATAGTTGGAATCAGGGTTACCTGGTTAGAGGCCCACTCAGAAGTTTCGGCCCCCTGAACCAAAACCTTAGCTACGCCAAGCTTTTTGGAGATGGAAATTTCATTCTCCAGCAGGACTTGGCCCCTGTCCACACTGACAAAAGTACTAATACCTGGTTTAAAACAACAGTATCACTGTGCTTGATTGGCAGCAAACTCACCTGACCTTAACCCCATAAAGAATCTATGGGGTATTGTCAAGAGGAAAATGAGAGACACCAGACCCAACAATGCAGACGAGCTGAAGGCTTCTATCAAAGCCACCTGGGCTTCCATAACCCCTCAGCAGTGTCACAGGCTGATCGCCTCCATGCCACATTGCCACATTGATGCAGTAATTGATGTAAAAGGATCCCCGACCAAGTATTGAGGGCATTTATTGAACATACATTTCAGTAGGATAACATTTTGGATTTTGAAAACATTTTTCAAGCTGTTGTTATAAGGTATTCTAATTAATTGAAATAATGACTTTTGAGTTTTCATTGGCTGTAAGCCATAATCATCAACATTAACAGAAATAAACACGTGAAATAGATCACTCTGTGTGTAATGGCTCTATATAATATATGAGTTTCACGTTTTGTATTGAAGAACTGAAATAAATTAACTTTTCTGGTGATATTCTAATTTTGTGAGATGCACCTGTAGATGGGCTTGGCTGCACCCTGAATAAAAATAGCATGTAAAAAATATATATGATATATATGAGGTATTGGTCGATATTTTGGCCAAAATATACAAGCTCGCAACCTGCTCAAGGGTCCTCATACTTGCGAGTCCCTACACTAACATTAAAAGCAAAGTCACAAAAACAAGGAATTAAAGTTCCCACCAAAATTCAAGAATTAACACAGCAAATACAGCAACAATAATTACAAGGATGCAGCAAACCCATATAATGAAGAAGTCAGCAACACAGGTGCAAAATATTGATGAGACAACCACTCACAACCTACCAATTCATGGAGGGGGTGATTGCTTAGTATTAAAACTGCACACAAATAAGCCTTGTATAGGGCACTGGTCACACATAGGTAGTGCACAATGTCTGGCTTACAGCCTATTAGTGAAGCCCAAACTATTAGATTAGGCGGGCTGTCCAGCACTTTTTAAGTGCACCCCATGAAGACAGACACCCTAGTTTACAAGGCCAACATTGATGGGTCTGGCTGCACCCTGAATAAAAATAACGTGCAAAAAATATATATGATATATATGAGGTATTAGTAAATATTTTGGCCAAAATACACAAGCTCGCAACCCGCGTCAAGGGTCCTCATACTTGCGAGTCCCTACACTAACATTAAAAGCAAAGACAAATTTAAATTCCCACCAAAATTCAAGAATTAACACAGGAAAAAAGGGCAACAGTGTTTACCTGCCTAGGTCTCAGTACTAATCATACCATATAATAACGATGACAGCAATACAGGTGCAAAATACTGATGCGACAACCACTCACATATTACCAATTAATGGAGGGGGGTGATTACATAGTATTAAAACTGCACACAAAATTATATGGGATTGCTACATCCTAATAGTGCATTAGTTCTGAGATCTGGGCAGGTAAATGCTATATTAATAATTGATTTTTTGAGGAAAGTTAAATTCTCTTTTGTTGGCTTTACTTTTAATCTAACTGAAATACACATAAGCTTTTTTCCTAAACATTAGGATCTGTGTAGAGCCATCAGCTCAAAAAGGCTTCCTTTGACAGACTTGGCATAAGCAGGTCAAAAGGAACCCTGATCTTTACCATTACACCCCTTTAGAGGAATGGAGACTTACCACATGCTCAGGGTTGCATCTACAGAGTAGCTGCTGGCCAGAGGAGCGAGCTTAAGGCTATAACTCTAACTAAAGCTTTTTTATTACTAAATGATGGGTTCTGTCTAAGGCCATTGGCTCAAAAAGGCTTCCTCGGACAGACTTGGCGCAAGCTACTCCATTCTGCAGATCCCAAGGGAACCCTGGCCTTTACCATTACACCCCTGTACAGGGATAGATACTTACCATAGGCCCAGGGTTGCATCTACAGAGTAGCTGCTGGCCGGAGGAGCGAGCTTGAGGCTATAGTGGTTGATTCAACTCTAACTAAAGCTTTTTTTTCCTAAATACTGGGATCTGTTTAAGGCTGTTGGCTCAAACAGACTTCCTCGGACAGACTTGGCGCAAGCTACTCCATTCTGCAGATCCCAAGGGAACCCTGGTTTTTACCATTACACCCCTGTACAGGGATAGATACTTACCATAGGCCCAGGGTTGCATCTACAGAGTAGCTGCTGGCCGGAGGAGTGCGCTTGAGGCTTGAGTAGTTGAGTCAATCCTAACTAAAGAAAAACCTATCTAATGACACTTTCTTGTTAGGACCTGTCTGAGGCCTATGGCTCAAAAAAGCTTCTTTGGAAAAACTTGGCAAAAGCCAGTCTATCCTACAGGTTCCAAAGGAACTATGACCTTCACTCTTACATCCCTGTACAGTGATAAAGACTTATTACAGGGCCTTGATTGCATCTACATAGTAGATGCTGACTGGAGGGGCAAACTTAAGGTTAGAATGGTTCAGCCAACCCTAACTATTGCTACTTTCTTAAATGTTAGGATATTTCTGAGGCCGTTGGCTCAAACAGGCTTCCTTGGACAGACTTGGCGCAAAACACACCATTTCTGATGTTTCCAAATGAACCCTGGGCTTCACCCTTGAACCTCTATACAGGGACCGTTTCATAGTTTTAAGGTTGAAAGACACAAGTCCATCAAGTTCAACCTAAAAGCTAATGTGTTGATCCAGAGGAAGGCAAAAACCCCATGAGGCAGATGCTAATTGCCCCATATTAGGGGAAAAATTCCTTCCCGACTCCACATATGGCAATCAGACTAGTTCCCTGGATCAACGTCCCATAACAAAATCTAGTACGGATAACCTGCAATTTTATATTATTCAAGAAAGGCACACACATGCCCTCCTTGAATTTTTTTTAGAAAATTAAGTATTTCAATTTCATGTGGTAGAGAGTTTCATAACCTCATTGCTCACACAATAAAAATTTGCCAACTAACTTCCTTTAGACAAAGTGAATTAGGATCTTTATGCTAGAGTAATTGAATTAACTCTAACTGAAATAGATTAATGCTTTTTTCCTAAATGTTGAAATTTGTTTAAATCCATCAGCTCAAAAAGGCTTTCTCGGACAGACTTGGCGCAAGCTACTCCATTCTGCAGATCCCAAGGGAACCCTGGCCTTTACCATTACACCCCTGTACAGGGATAGATACTTACCATAGGCCCAGGGCTGCATCTACAGAGTAGCTGCTGGCCGGAGGAGCGAGCTTGAGGCTATAGTGGTTGATTCAACTCTAACTAAAGCTTTTTTTTCCTAAATACTGGGATCTGTTTAAGGCTGTTGGCTCAAACAGACTTCCTCGGACAGACTTGGCGCAAGCTACTCCATTCTGCAGATCCCAAGGGAACCCTGGTTTTTACCATTACACACCTGTACAGGGATAGATACTTACCATAGGCCCAGGGTTGCATCTACAGAGTAGCTGCTGGCCGGAGGAGTGCGCTTGAGGCTTGAGTAGTTGAATCAATCCTAACTAAAGAAAAACCTATCTAATGCCACTTTCTTGTTAGGACCTGTCTGAGGCCTATGGCTCAAAAAAGCTTCTTTGGAAAGACTTGGCAAAAGCCAGTCTATCCTACAGGTTCCAAAGGAACTCTGGCCTTCACTCTTACAGCCATGTACAGTGATAAAGACTTATTACAGGGCCTTGATTGCATCTACATAGTAGATGCTGACTGGAGGGGCAAACTTAAAGTTAGAATGGTTCAGCCAACCCTAACTATTGCTACTTTCTTAAATGTTAGGATATTTCTGAGGCCATTGGCTCAAACAGGCTTCCTTGGACAGACTTGGCGCAAGACACACCATTTCTGATGTTTCCAAATGAACCCTGGGCTTCACCCTTGAACCTCTATACAGGGACCGTTTCATAGTTTTAAGGTTGAAAGACACAAGTCTGTCAAGTTCAACCTAAAAGCTAATGTGTTGATCCAGAGGAAGGCAAAAACCCCATGAGGCAGATGCTAATTGCCCCATATTAGGGGAAAAATTCCTTCCCGACTCCACATATGGCAATCAGACTAGTTCCCTGGATCAACGTCCCATAACAAAATCTAGTACGGATAACCTGCAATTTTATATTATTTAAGAAAGGCACACACATGCCCTCCTTGAATTTTTTTTAGAAAATTAAGTATTTCAATTTCATGTGGTAGAGAGTTTCATAACCTCATTGCTCACACAATAAAAATTTTCCAACTAACTTCCTTTAGACAAAGTGAATTAGGATCTTTATGCTAGAGTAATTGAATTAACTCTAACTGAAATAGATTAATGCTTTTTTCCTAAATGTTGAAATTTGTTTAAATCCATCAGCTCAAAAAGGCTTTCTCGGACAGACTTGGCGCAAGCTACTCCATTCTGCAGATCCCAAGGGAACCCTGGCCTTTACCATTACACCCCTGTACAGGGATAGATACTTACCATAGGCCCAGGGTTGCATCTACAGAGTAGCTGCTGGCCGGAGGAGCGAGCTTGAGGCTATAGTGGTTGATTCAACTCTAACTAAAGCTTTTTTTTCCTAAATACTGGGATCTGTTTAAGGCTGTTGGTTCAAACAGACTTCCTCGGACAGACTTGGCGCAAGCTACTCCATTCTGCAGATCCCAAGGGAACCCTGGTTTTTACCATTACACCCCTGTACAGGGATAGATACTTACCATAGGCCCAGGGTTGCATCTACAGAGTAGCTGCTGGCCGGAGGAGTGCGCTTGAGGCTTGAGTAGTTGAGTCAATCCTAACTAAAGAAAAACCTATCTAATGACACTTTCTTGTTAGGACCTGTCTGAGGCCTATGGCTCAAAAAAGCTTCTTTGGAAAAACTTGGCAAAAGCCAGTCTATCCTACAGGTTCCAAAGGAACTCTGACCTTCACTCTTACATCCCTGTACAGTGATAAAGACTTATTACAGGGCCTTGATTGCATCTACATAGTAGATGCTGACTGGAGGGGCAAACTTAAGGTTAGAATGGTTCAGCCAACCCTAACTATTGCTACTTTCTTAAATGTTAGGATATTTCTGAGGCCGTTGGCTCAAACAGGCTTCCTTGGACAGACTTGGCGCAAAACACACCATTTCTGATGTTTCCAAATGAACCCTGGGCTTCACCCTTGAACCTCTATACAGGGACCGTTTCATAGTTTTAAGGTTGAAAGACACAAGTCCATCAAGTTCAACCTAAAAGCTAATGTGTTGATCCAGAGGAAGGCAAAAACCCCATGAGGCAGATGCTAATTGCCCCATATTAGGGGAAAAATTCCTTCCCGACTCCAAATATGGCAATCAGACTAGTTCCCTGGATCAACGTCCCATAACAAAATCTATTACGGATAACCTGCAATTTTATATTATTCAAGAAAGGCACACACATGCCCTCCTTGAATTTTTTTTAGAAAATTAAGTATTTCAATTTCATGTGGTAGAGAGTTTCATAACCTCATTGCTCACACAATAAAAATTTGCCAACTAACTTCCTTTAGACAAAGTGAATTAGGATCTTTATGCTAGAGTAATTGAATTAACTCTAACTGAAATAGATTAATGCTTTTTTCCTAAATGTTGAAATTTGTTTAAATCCATCAGCTCAAAAAGGCTTTCTCGGACAGACTTGGCGCAAGCTACTCCATTCTGCAGATCCCAAGGGAACCCTGGCCTTTACCATTACACCCCTGTACAGGGATAGATACTTACCATAGGCCCAGGGCTGCATCTACAGAGTAGCTGCTGGCCGGAGGAGCGAGCTTGAGGCTATAGTGGTTGATTCAACTCTAACTAAAGCTTTTTTTTCCTAAATACTGGGATCTGTTTAAGGCTGTTGGCTCAAACAGACTTCCTCGGACAGACTTGGCGCAAGCTACTCCATTCTGCAGATCCCAAGGGAACCCTGGTTTTTACCATTACACACCTGTACAGGGATAGATACTTACCATAGGCCCAGGGTTGCATCTACAGAGTAGCTGCTGGCCGGAGGAGTGCGCTTGAGGCTTGAGTAGTTGAATCAATCCTAACTAAAGAAAAACCTATCTAATGCCACTTTCTTGTTAGGACCTGTCTGAGGCCTATGGCTCAAAAAAGCTTCTTTGGAAAGACTTGGCAAAAGCCAGTCTATCCTACAGGTTCCAAAGGAACTCTGGCCTTCACTCTTACAGCCATGTACAGTGATAAAGACTTATTACAGGGCCTTGATTGCATCTACATAGTAGATGCTGACTGGAGGGGCAAACTTAAAGTTAGAATGGTTCAGCCAACCCTAACTATTGCTACTTTCTTAAATGTTAGGATATTTCTGAGACCATTGGCTCAAACAGGCTTCCTTGGACAGACTGGGCGCAAAACACACCATTTCTGATGTTTCCAAATGAACCCTGGGCTTCACCCTTGAACCTCTATACAGGGACCGTTTCATAGTTTTAAGGTTGAAAGACACAAGTCCATCAAGTTCAACCTAAAAGCTACAGATTCTGCCTATGAGGAGGGGGGGGCATTATACTACAGACTCTGCCTATGAGGAGGGGGGAGCATTATACTACAGACTCTGCCTATGGGGGGGGCATTATACTGCAGACTCTGCCTATGGGGGGGCATTATACCACAGACTCTGCCTATGAGGAGGGGGGGAGCATTATACTACAGACTCTGCCTATGGGGGGGAGCTTTATACTACAGACTCTGTCAATGGGGGGAGCATTTTACTACAGACTCTGCCTATAGGGGCGCATTATACTATACGAAGGACTATGGGGAGTGCATTATACTATATTGAGGACTATCTGGTGCATTATACTATATGTAGGCTATTTATACAGTGTGGGAGATAATGTGGGTTCTTTGAACAGCGTGGGGGCCATCATACAGTGTGGGAGATAATGTGGGGTCTTTGTATAGTGTGGAGGCCATCATACAGTGTTGGAGCCATCAGCTTGGGGGCTACTAAGGGGTCAGTATACTTTGTGGGGGTACTATACAGTGAGGGGGAATTATATCGTGAATAGGAGAACATCATACTGGTTAGAGCGGAGCTCTACATGGGGGGAGACTCAGGACATTATTAAATCTTAGGTGGGCACTTATTGTTATAGGGGAACTCAGGTTATCGTGACTGTCGAAGGGGCACTATTACTTTCTAGGGGGCACAATGTGGGCACTGTTTTCTAGGACACTTGCACACGGCATTACTTTATTTTAGAGGTTTGTTTTACCATCTAGAGGGCACACAGTAGGTGCAGTAATAGGGACACATTTTGCAGCAGAGGCTCAGTATTGGGGTATCAGCAGGATGAGAAGTTTGTGCAGGTTGGGGATAGATGTGGTCAGTGCCTGAAATGTAAGGAGTCAAATGTGTCTTTGTTGTGATCTCTGCATACCTGAGACTCTGAGCCCTGGCTGGAGAAGTTGTCGTGTCGGTCTGGGCCAGATGGAAAAGACGGGAAAAGTGAACAATTTAATCAGAAAGAACGTCAGCTGTAAGGTACTATATATAACTGAGCTGTGATCTCTTATATGTTTTGCAGGACTGGCATCTATCAATATATGTCACCATATGGCGGTAATATCAGTGCTGGTCTTTGTATAGAGATTATTTTTAGTAACAGCGCGGTCATCTGCTGAGGTTTTCCTACATCAACTATCTGGGTGCGCCGCTATAGTTGGAATCAGGGTTACCTGGTTAGAGGCCCACTCAGAAGTTTCGGCCCCCTGAACCAAAACCTTAGCTACGCCAAGCTTTTTGGAGATGGAAATTTCATTCTCCAGCAGGACTTGGCCCCTGTCCACACTGACAAAAGTACTAATACCTGGTTTAAAACAACAGTATCACTGTGCTTGATTGGCAGCAAACTCACCTGACCTTAACCCCATAAAGAATCTATGGGGTATTGTCAAGAGGAAAATGAGAGACACCAGACCCAACAATGCAGACGAGCTGAAGGCTTCTATCAAAGCCACCTGGGCTTCCATAACCCCTCAGCAGTGCCACAGGCTGATCGCCTCCATGCCACATTGCCGCATTGATGCAGTAATTGATGTAAAAGGATCCCCGACCAAGTATTGAGGGCATTTATTGAACATACATTTCAGTAGGATAACATTTTGGATTTTGAAAACATTTTTCAAGCTGTTGTTATAAGGTATTCTAATTAATTGAAATAATGACTTTTGAGTTTTCATTGGCTGTAAGCCATAATCATCAATATTAACAGAAATAAACACGTGAAATAGATCACTCTGTGTGTAATGGCTCTATATAATATATGAGTTTCACGTTTTGTATTGAAGAACTGAAATAAATTAACTTTTCTGGTGATATTCTAATTTTGTGAGATGCACCTGTAGATGGGCTTGGCTGCACCCTGAATAAAAATAGCATGTAAAAAATATATATGATATATATGAGGTATTGGTCGATATTTTGGCCAAAATATACAAGCTCGCAACCTGCTCAAGGGTCCTCATACTTGCGAGTCCCTACACTAACATTAAAAGCAAAGTCACAAAAACAAGGAATTAAAGTTCCCACCAAAATTCAAGAATTAACACAGCAAATACAGCAACAATAATTACAAGGATGCAGCAAACCCATATAATGAAGAAGTCAGCAACACAGGTGCAAAATATTGATGAGACAACCACTCACAACCTACCAATTCATGGAGGGGGTGATTGCTTAGTATTAAAACTGCACACAAATAAGCCTTGTATAGGGCACTGGTCACACACAGGTAGTGCACAATGTCTGGCTTACAGCCTATTAGTGAAGCCCAAACTATTAGATTAGGCGGGCTGTCCAGCACTTTTTAAGTGCACCCCATGAAGACAGACACCCTAGTTTACAAGGCCAACATTGATGGGTCTGGCTGCACCCTGAATAAAAATAACGTGCAAAAAATATATATGATATATATGAGGTATTAGTAAATATTTTGGCCAAAATACACAAGCTCGCAACCCGCGTCAAGGGTCCTCATACTTGCGAGTCCCTACACTAACATTAAAAGCAAAGACAAATTTAAATTCCCACCAAAATTCAAGAATTAACACAGGAAAAAAGGGCAACAGTGTTTACCTGCCTAGGTCTCAGTACTAATCATACCATATAATAACGATGACAGCAATACAGGTGCAAAATACTGATGCGACAACCACTCACATATTACCAATTAATGGAGGGGGGTGATTACATAGTATTAAAACTGCACACAAAATTATATGGGATTGCTACATCCTAATAGTGCATTAGTTCTGAGATCTGGGCAGGTAAATGCTATATTAATAATTGATTTTTTGAGGAAAGTTAAATTCTCTTTTGTTGGCTTTACTTTTAATCTAACTGAAATACACATAAGCTTTTTTCCTAAACATTAGGATCTGTGTAGAGCCATCAGCTCAAAAAGGCTTCCTTTGACAGACTTGGCATAAGCAGGTCAAAAGGAACCCTGATCTTTACCATTACACCCCTTTAGAGGAATGGAGACTTACCACATGCTCAGGGTTGCATCTACAGAGTAGCTGCTGGCCAGAGGAGCGAGCTTGAGGCTATAACTCTAACTAAAGCTTTTTTATTACTAAATGATGGGTTCTGTCTAAGGCCATTGGCTCAAAAAGGCTTCCTCGAACAGACTTGGCGCAAGCTACTCCATTCTGCAGATCCCAAGGGAACCCTGGCCTTTACCATTACACCCCTGTACAGGGATAGATACTTACCATAGGCCCAGGGTTGCATCTACAGAGTAGCTACTGGCCGGAGGAGCGAGCTTGAGGCTATAGTGGTTGATTCAACTCTAACTAAAGCTTTTTTTTCCTAAATACTGGGATCTGTTTAAGGCTGTTGGCTCAAACAGACTTCCTCGGACAGACTTGGCGCAAGCTACTCCATTCTGCAGATCCCAAGGGAACCCTGGTTTTTACCATTACACCCCTGTACAGGGATAGATACTTACCATAGGCCCAGGGTTGCATCTACAGAGTAGCTGCTGGCCGGAGGAGTGCGCTTGAGGCTTGAGTAGTTGAGTCAATCCTAACTAAAGAAAAACCTATCTAATGACACTTTCTTGTTAGGACCTGTCTGAGGCCTATGGCTCAAAAAAGCTTCTTTGGAAAAACTTGGCAAAAGCCAGTCTATCCTACAGGTTCCAAAGGAACTCTGACCTTCACTCTTACATCCCTGTACAGTGATAAAGACTTATTACAGGGCCTTGATTGCATCTACATAGTAGATGCTGACTGGAGGGGCAAACTTAAGGTTAGAATGGTTCAGCCAACCCTAACTATTGCTACTTTCTTAAATGTTAGGATATTTCTGAGGCCGTTGGCTCAAACAGGCTTCCTTGGACAGACTTGGCGCAAAACACACCATTTCTGATGTTTCCAAATGAACCCTGGGCTTCACCCTTGAACCTCTATACAGGGACCGTTTCATAGTTTTAAGGTTGAAAGACACAAGTCCATCAAGTTCAACCTAAAAGCTAATGTGTTGATCCAGAGGAAGGCAAAAACCCCATGAGGCAGATGCTAATTGCCCTATATTAGGGGAAAAATTCCTTCCCGACTCCACATATGGCAATCAGACTAGTTCCCTGGATCAACGTCCCATAACAAAATCTAGTACGGATAACCTGCAATTTTATATTATTCAAGAAAGGCACACACATGCCCTCCTTGAATTTTTTTTAGAAAATTAAGTATTTCAATTTCATGTGGTAGAGAGTTTCATAACCTCATTGCTCACACAATAAAAATTTGCCAACTAACTTCCTTTAGACAAAGTGAATTAGGATCTTTATGCTAGAGTAATTGAATTAACTCTAACTGAAATAGATTAATGCTTTTTTCCTAAATGTTGAAATTTGTTTAAATCCATCAGCTCAAAAAGGCTTTCTCGGACAGACTTGGCGCAAGCTACTCCATTCTGCAGATCCCAAGGGAACCCTGGCCTTTACCATTACACCCCTGTACAGGGATAGATACTTACCATAGGCCCAGGGCTGCATCTACAGAGTAGCTGCTGGCCGGAGGAGCGAGCTTGAGGCTATAGTGGTTGATTCAACTCTAACTAAAGCTTTTTTTTCCTAAATACTGGGATCTGTTTAAGGCTGTTGGCTCAAACAGACTTCCTCGGACAGACTTGGCGCAAGCTACTCCATTCTGCAGATCCCAAGGGAACCCTGGTTTTTACCATTACACACCTGTACAGGGATAGATACTTACCATAGGCCCAGGGTTGCATCTACAGAGTAGCTGCTGGCCGGAGGAGTGCGCTTGAGGCTTGAGTAGTTGAATCAATCCTAACTAAAGAAAAACCTATCTAATGCCACTTTCTTGTTAGGACCTGTCTGAGGCCTATGGCTCAAAAAAGCTTCTTTGGAAAGACTTGGCAAAAGCCAGTCTATCCTACAGGTTCCAAAGGAACTCTGGCCTTCACTCTTACAGCCATGTACAGTGATAAAGACTTATTACAGGGCCTTGATTGCATCTACATAGTAGATGCTGACTGGAGGGGCAAACTTAAAGTTAGAATGGTTCAGCCAACCCTAACTATTGCTACTTTCTTAAATGTTAGGATATTTCTGAGGCCATTGGCTCAAACAGGCTTCCTTGGACAGACTTGGCGCAAGACACACCATTTCTGATGTTTCCAAATGAACCCTGGGCTTCACCCTTGAACCTCTATACAGGGACCGTTTCATAGTTTTAAGGTTGAAAGACACAAGTCTGTCAAGTTCAACCTAAAAGCTAATGTGTTGATCCAGAGGAAGGCAAAAACCCCATGAGGCAGATGCTAATTGCCCCATATTAGGGGAAAAATTCCTTCCCGACTCCACATATGGCAATCAGACTAGTTCCCTGGATCAACGTCCCATAACAAAATCTAGTACGGATAACCTGCAATTTTATATTATTTAAGAAAGGCACACACATGCCCTCCTTGAATTTTTTTTAGAAAATTAAGTATTTCAATTTCATGTGGTAGAGAGTCTCATAACCTCATTGCTCACACAATAAAAATTTGCCAACTAACTTCCTTTAGACAAAGTGAATTAGGATCTTTATGCTAGAGTAATTGAATTAACTCTAACTGAAATAGATTAATGCTTTTTTCCTAAATGTTGAAATTTGTTTAAATCCATCAGCTCAAAAAGGCTTTCTCGGACAGACTTGGCGCAAGCTACTCCATTCTGCAGATCCCAAGGGAACCCTGGCCTTTACCATTACACCCCTGTACAGGAATAGATACTTACCATAGGCCCAGGGTTGCATCTACAGAGTAGCTGCTGGCCGGAGGAGCGAGCTTGAGGCTATAGTGGTTGATTCAACTCTAACTAAAGCTTTTTTTTCCTAAATACTGGGATCTGTTTAAGGCTGTTGGCTCAAACAGACTTCCTCGGACAGACTTGGCGCAAGCTACTCCATTCTGCAGATCCCAAGGGAACCCTGGTTTTTACCATTACACCCCTGTACAGGGATAGATACTTACCATAGGCCCAGGGTTGCATCTACAGAGTAGCTGCTGGCTGGAGGAGTGCGCTTGAGGCTTGAGTAGTTGAGTCAATCCTAACTAAAGAAAAACCTATCTAATGACACTTTCTTGTTAGGACCTGTCTGAGGCCTATGGCTCAAAAAAGCTTCTTTGGAAAAACTTGGCAAAAGCCAGTCTATCCTACAGGTTCCAAAGGAACTCTGGCCTTCACTCTTACAGCCATGTACAGTGATAAAGACTTATTACAGGGCCTTGATTGCATCTACATAGTAGATGCTGACTGGAGGGGCAAACTTAAAGTTAGAATGGTTCAGCCAACCCTAACTATTGCTACTTTCTTAAATGTTAGGATATTTCTGAGGCCATTGGCTCAAACAGGCTTCCTTGGACAGACTTGGCGCAAGACACACCATTTCTGATGTTTGCAAATGAACCCTGGGCTTCACCCTTGAACCTCTATACAGGGACCGTTTCATAGTTTTAAGGTTGAAAGACACAAGTCTGTCAAGTTCAACCTAAAAGCTAATGTGTTGATCCAGAGGAAGGCAAAAACCCCATGAGGCAGATGCTAATTGCCCCATATTAGGGGAAAAATTCCTTCCCGACTCCACATATGGCAATCAGACTAGTTCCCTGGATCAACGTCCCATAACAAAATCTAGTACGGATAACCTGCAATTTTATATTATTTAAGAAAGGCACACACATGCCCTCCTTGAATTTTTTTTAGAAAATTAAGTATTTCAATTTCATGTGGTAGAGAGTTTCATAACCTCATTGCTCACACAATAAAAATTTGCCAACTAACTTCCTTTAGACAAAGTGAATTAGGATCTTTATGCTAGAGTAATTGAATTAACTCTAACTGAAATAGATTAATGCTTTTTTCCTAAATGTTGAAATTTGTTTAAATCCATCAGCTCAAAAAGGCTTTCTCGGACAGACTTGGCGCAAGCTACTCCATTCTGCAGATCCCAAGGGAACCCTGGCCTTTACCATTACACCCCTGTACAGGGATAGATACTTACCATAGGCCCAGGGCTGCATCTACAGAGTAGCTGCTGGCCGGAGGAGCGAGCTTGAGGCTATAGTGGTTGATTCAACTCTAACTAAAGCTTTTTTTTCCTAAATACTGGGATCTGTTTAAGGCTGTTGGCTCAAACAGACTTCCTCGGACAGACTTGGCGCAAGCTACTCCATTCTGCAGATCCCAAGGGAACCCTGGTTTTTACCATTACACCCCTGTACAGGGATAGATACTTACCATAGGCCCAGGGTTGCATCTACAGAGTAGCTGCTGGCCGGAGGAGTGCGCTTGAGGCTTGAGTAGTTGAATCAATCCTAACTAAAGGAAAACCTATCTAATGCCACTTTCTTGTTAGGACCTGTCTGAGGCCTATGGCTCAAAAAAGCTTCTTTGGAAAGACTTGGCAAAAGCCAGTCTATCCTACAGGTTCCAAAGGAACTCTGGCCTTCACTCTTACAGCCCTGTACAGCGATAAAGACTTATTACAGGGCCTTGATTGCATCTACATAGTAGATGCTGACTGGAGGGGCAAACTTAAGGCTAGAATAGTTCAGCCAACCCTAACTATTGCTACTTTCTTCAATGTTAAGATATTTCTGAGGCCGTTGGCTCAAACAGGCTTCCTTGGACAGACTGGGCGCAAAACACACCATTTCTGATGTTTCCAAATGAACCCTGGGCTTCACCCTTGAACCTCTATACAGGGACCGTTTCATAGTTTTAAGGTTGAAAGACACAAGTCCATCAAGTTCAACCTAAAAGCTAATGTGTTGATCCAGAGGAAGGCAAAAACCCCATGAGGCAGATTCTAATTGCCCCATATTAGGGGAAAAATTCCTTCCCGACTCCACATATGGCAATCAGACTAGTTCCCTGGATCAACGTCCCATAACAAAATCTAGTACGGATAACCTGCAATTTTATATTATTCAAGAAAGGCACACACATGCCCTCCTTGAATTTTTTTTAGAAAATTAAGTATTTCAATTTCATGTGGTAGAGAGTTTCATAACCTCATTGCTCACACAATAAAAATTTGCCAACTAACTTCCTTTAGACAAAGTGAATTAGGATCTTTATGCTAGAGTAATTGAATTAACTCTAACTGAAATAGATTAATGCTTTTTTCCTAAATGTTGAAATTTGTTTAAATCCATCAGCTCAAAAAGGCTTTCTCGGACAGACTTGGCGCAAGCTACTCCATTCTGCAGATCCCAAGGGAACCCTGGCCTTTACCATTACACCCCTGTACAGGGATAGATACTTACCATAGGCCCAGGGCTGCATCTACAGAGTAGCTGCTGGCCGGAGGAGCGAGCTTGAGGCTATAGTGGTTGATTCAACTCTAACTAAAGCTTTTTTTTCCTAAATACTGGGATCTGTTTAAGGCTGTTGACTCAAACAGACTTCCTCGGACAGACTTGGCGCAAGCTACTCCATTCTGCAGATCCCAAGGGAACCCTGGTTTTTACCATTACACCCCTGTACAGGGATAGATACTTACCATAGGCCCAGGGTTGCATCTACAGAGTAGCTGCTGGCCGGAGGAGTGCGCTTGAGGCATGAGTAGTTGAATCAATCCTAACTAAAGGAAAACCTATCTAATGCCACTTTCTTGTTAGGACCTGTCTGAGGCCTATGGCTCAAAAAAGCTTCTTTGGAAAGACTTGGCAAAAGCCAGTCTATCCTACAGGTTCCAAAGGAACTCTGGCCTTCACTCTTACAGCCCTGTACAGCGATAAAGACTTATTACAGGGCCTTGATTGCATCTACATAGTAGATGCTGACTGGAGGGGCAAACTTAAGGCTAGAATGGTTCAGCCAACCCTAACTATTGCTACTTTCTTCAATGTTAAGATATTTCTGAGGCCGTTGGCTCAAACAGGCTTCCTTGGACAGACTGGGCGCAAAACACACCATTTCTGATGTTTCCAAATGAACCCTGGGCTTCACCCTTGAACCTCTATACAGGGACCGTTTCATAGTTTTAAGGTTGAAAGACACAAGTCCATCAAGTTCAACCTAAAAGCTAATGTGTTGATCCAGAGGAAGGCAAAAACCCCATGAGGCAGATGCTAATTGCCCCATATTAGGGGAAAAATTCCTTCCCGACTCCACATATGGCAATCAGACTAGTTCCCTGGATCAACGTCCCATAACAAAATCTAGTACGGATAACCTGCAATTTTATATTATTCAAGAAAGGCACACACATGCCCTCCTTGAATTTTTTTTAGAAAATTAAGTATTTCAATTTCATGTGGTAGAGAGTTTCATAACCTCATTGCTCACACAATAAAAATTTGCCAACTAACTTCCTTTAGACAAAGTGAATTAGGATCTTTATGCTAGAGTAATTGAATTAACTCTAACTGAAATAGATTAATGCTTTTTTCCTAAATGTTGAAATTTGTTTAAATCCATCAGCTCAAAAAGGCTTTCTCGGACAGACTTGGCGCAAGCTACTCCATTCTGCAGATCCCAAGGGAACCCTGGCCTTTACCATTACACCCCTGTACAGGGATAGATACTTACCATAGGCCCAGGGCTGCATCTACAGAGTAGCTGCTGGCCGGAGGAGCGAGCTTGAGGCTATAGTGGTTGATTCAACTCTAACTAAAGCTTTTTTTTCCTAAATACTGGGATCTGTTTAAGGCTGTTGGCTCAAACAGACTTCCTCGGACAGACTTGGCGCAAGCTACTCCATTCTGCAGATCCCAAGGGAACCCTGTTTTTTACCATTACACCCCTGTACAGGGATAGATACTTACCATAGGCCCAGGGTTGCATCTACAGAGTAGCTGCTGGCCGGAGGAGTGCGCTTGGGGCTTGAGTAGTTGAATCAATCCTAACTAAAGAAAAACCTATCTAATGCCACTTTCTTGTTAGGACCTGTCTGAGGCCTATGGCTCAAAAAAGCTTCTTTGGAAAGACTTGGCAAAAGCCAGTCTATCCTACAGGTTCCAAAGGAACTCTGGCCTTCACTCTTTCAGCTCTGTACAGCGATAAAGACTTATTGCAGGGCCTTGATTGCATCTACATAGTAGATACTGACTGGAGGGGCAAACTTAAGGCTAGAATGGTTCAGCCAACCCTAACTATTGCTACTTTCTTAAATGTTAGGATATTTCTGAGGCCGTTGGCTCAAACAGGCTTCCTTGGACAGACTGGGCGCAAAACACACCATTTCTGATGTTTCCAAATGAACCCTGGGCTTCACCCTTGAACCTCAATACAAGGACAGTTTCATAGTTTAAAGGTTGAAAGACACAAGTCCATCAAGTTCAACCTAAAAGCTAATGTGTTGATCCAGAGGAAGGCAAAAACCCCATGAGGCAGATGCTAATTGCCCCATATTAGAGGAAAAATTCCTTCCCGACTCCACATATGGCAATCAGACTAGTTCCCTGGATCAACGTCCCATAACAAAATCTAGTACGGATAACCTGCAATTTTATATTATTCAAGAAAGGCACACATATGCCCTCCTTGAATTTTTTTTAGAAAATTAAGTATTTCAAGTTCATGTGGTAGAGAGTTCCATAACCTCATTGCTCACACAATAAAAATTTGCCAACTAACTTCCTTTAGACAAAGTGAATTAGGATCTTTATGCTAGAGTAATTGAATTAACTCTAACTGAAATAGATTAATGCTTTTTTCCTAAATGTTGAAATTTGTTTAAATCCATCAGCTCAAAAAGGCTTTCTCGGACAGACTTGGCGCAAGCTACTCCATTCTGCAGATCCCAAGAGAACCCTGGCCTTTACCATTACACGCCTGTACATGGATAGATACTTACCATAGGCCCAGGGCTGCATCTACAGAGTAGCTGCTGGCCGGAGGAGCGAGCTTGAGGCTATAGTGGTTGATTCAACTCTAACTGAAGCTTTTTTTTTTCCTAAATACTGGGATCTGTTTAAGGCTGTTGGCTCAAACAGACTTCCTCGGACAGACTTGGCGCAAGCTACTCCATTCTGCAGATCCCAAGGGAACCCAGGTTTTTACCATTACACCCCTGTACAGGGATAGATACTTACCATAGGCCCAGGGTTGCATCTACAGAGTAGCTGCTGGCCGGAGGAGTGCGCTTGAGGCTTGAGTAGTTGAATCAATCCTAACTAAAGAAAAACCTATCTAATGCCACTTTCTTGTTAGGACCTGTCTGAGGCCTATGGCTCAAAAAAGCTTCTTTGGAAAGACTTGGCAAAAGCCAGTCTATCCTACAGGTTCCAAAGGAACTCTGGCCTTCACTCTTTCAGCTCTGTACAGCGATAAAGACTTATTGCAGGGCCTTGATTGCATCTACATAGTAGATACTGACTGGAGGGGCAAACTTAAGGCTAGAATGGTTCAGCCAACCCTAACTATTGCTACTTTCTTAAATGTTAGGATATTTCTGAGGCCGTTGGCTCAAACAGGCTTCCTTGGACAGACTGGGCGCAAAACACACCATTTCTGATGTTTCCAAATGAACCCTGGGCTTCACCCTTGAACCTCAATACAAGGACAGTTTCATAGTTTAAAGGTTGAAAGACACAAGTCCATCAAGTTCAACCTAAAAGCTAATGTGTTGATCCAGAGGAAGGCAAAAACCCCATGAGGCAGATGCTAATTGCCCCATATTAGAGGAAAAATTCCTTCCCGACTCCACATATGGCAATCAGACTAGTTCCCTGGATCAACGTCCCATAACAAAATCTAGTACGGATAACCTGCAATTTTATATTATTCAAGAAAGGCACACATATGCCCTCCTTGAATTTTTTTTAGAAAATTAAGTATTTCAAGTTCATGTGGTAGAGAGTTCCATAACCTCATTGCTCACACAATAAAAATTTGCCAACTAACTTCCTTTAGACAAAGTGAATTAGGATCTTTATGCTAGAGTAATTGAATTAACTCTAACTGAAATAGATTAATGCTTTTTTCCTAAATGTTGAAATTTGTTTAAATCCATCAGCTCAAAAAGGCTTTCTCGGACAGACTTGGCGCAAGCTACTCCATTCTGCAGATCCCAAGAGAACCCTGGCCTTTACCATTACACGCCTGTACATGGATAGATACTTACCATAGGCCCAGGGCTGCATCTACAGAGTAGCTGCTGGCCGGAGGAGCGAGCTTGAGGCTATAGTGGTTGATTCAACTCTAACTGATGCTTTTTTTTTTCCTAAATACTGGGATCTGTTTAAGGCTGTTGGCTCAAACAGACTTCCTCGGACAGACTTGGCGCAAGCTACTCCATTCTGCAGATCCCAAGGGAACCCAGGTTTTTACCATTACACCCCTGTACAGGGATAGATACTTACCATAGGCCCAGGGTTGCATCTACAGAGTAGCTGCTGGCCGGAGGAGTGCGCTTGAGGCTTGAGTAGTTGAATCAATCCTAACTAAAGAAAAACCTATCTAATGCCACTTTCTTGTTAGGACCTGTCTGAGGCCTATGCCTCAAAAAAGCTTCTTTGGAAAGACTTGGCAAAAGCCAGTCTATCCTACAGGTTCCAAAGGAAGTCTGGCCTTCACTCTTACAGCCCTGTACAGCGATAAAGACTTATTACATGGCCTTGATTGCATCTACATAGTAGATGCTGACTGGAGGGGCAAACTTAAGGCTAGAATGGTTCAGCCACCCTAACTATTGCTACTTTCTGAAATGTTAGGATATTTCTGAGGCCGTTGGCTCAAACAGGCTTCCTTGAACAGACTGGGCGCAAAACACACCATTTCTGATGGTTCCAAATGAACCCTGGGCTTCACCCTTGAACCTCAATACAGGGACAGTTTCATAGTTTTAATGTTGAAAGACACAAGTCCATCAAGTTCAACCTAAAAGCTAATGTGTTGATCCAGAGGAAGGCAAAAACCCCACGAGGCAGATGCTAATTGCCCCATTTTAGGGGAAAAATTCCTTCCCGACTCCACATATGGCAGTCAGACTAGTTCCCTGGATCAACGTCCCATAATAAAATCTATTACCACTAACCTGAAATGTTATATTATTCAAGGAACATTTTTCATCAAGCAGTTTTCACCGAAAATGTGTTGCACAACTGTTTGAATCTCAGTAAATTCCTGCGCAACTTACATTTGAATACTCTGACCTTTTTACACCCACTCTTTTAACTTCTTAAATAGTGAACAGAGCTTATCTGGACCGCTTGTGGCTTAGCTTTACCTGAAAACTTATTACAAATTAGGCTGGAAAAGTGGTGTAAAATAGGACTGAAATTGACTCCATCTTTTGACTGGAGTACATTTCTTGAGGTGTAGTACGTCAGCTTTAAGGGGATATTTCAATAAATGAATGACCCTGGCTGCAGGTATAAAGAATCAAACTGTGCTGTCCTGACCCATTCCTGGGATTGTGTATGGCACTGACATCACCTCAATACTGCCGCAGCCAACAAACGTAATCAGACGGACTGCCCAGCTGAGCGCACTGAGCTGCTGCAGCTCTGAGATGGTGGAACCTCTTTTTTTTAATTAAATGACCTGCAGCTAGGGACATTCATTTATTGAAAGGGAACAACCCCTTTAAGGATGAGTCAAGTTCATTAAGAGGTTTAGTCTTTTTAATGAATTTGGTGCACGTTCCTCCAATAGGCGCTTCATGAATGCTGGTATAGAAATCCACCAGCCTTGATGAATCGGCCACCATAGGTGTACATGGCATGAGCATATACAGAACAGTTGTGTAGTATACGTTACCAGGCCCTCATGATGCTCTTGGTCCTGGATGGCCTTCCACAGTCTGCTTTCTTGCTTCATCATCTTGAAGGGCTCCACTTTCTTTTCTTCTGGCTGGCATGGTGCGGCTCTATCATCCTGCTCCTTTAACACGAAGGGACGAATGACTGTAAAGCTGCCAGGAGCGTTTTTTTATCCCCTTAGATCATTGTGACACCACAAAGTGATGACATAGACAAGTGGGTGAGGCGCCTTTATTCAGTCATCGGGTGTGGTCAGAAGAAATTAGCATATTCCGTGATGTTACTACAATGAGAACAGACATGAACATTCTATTCGGAACCCGACCGCCATTATCAGCGGAACCTTCACTGCTGTCAGATTGGCACTAAAAACAAAAAGAGACCGCGGTGAACCTGGACAGTAACAATCTACAGGGACAGTGACTGCTAAGCGGACTTCATGTCAGATGTTATGCAGTTTTGTCAGAAAAAAAACCAATAAAATATATAAAAGACAGGCTCCAATAAACCTTAAACACTGGGCTGTAGTCACAGATTCTCCTTCCACCTGCAGCACATTGCTCCCCTGCCTAACCCTCCCCATCCTGCAGCATGTTTCTCACCGCTTAATTCTCCCACTCCTGCAGCACATCACTCCCCTGTCTAAACCTCCCCCTCTTGCGGCACATTGCTCCCGTCTAATCCTCCCCTCCTTGCAGCACATTGTGCCCTTTCTAAATCTCCCCCTTCCTGCACCACATCACCCACTGCCAAATCCCCTCTTGCACCACATCGCCCACTGCCAAATCCTGCACTTCCTGCAGCATATCGCTCCCTGCCTAATCCTCTCCTATTGCATTACATCACTCCCCTGCATAAGCCACCTCTTCCTGCAGCACATCGCTTCCCTGCCTAAGCCTCCCCCTCCTGCATTACATCACTCCCCTGCCTAATCCTCCTCTTCCTGCAGCACAGCGCTCCCTGCCTAATCCTCCTCTTCCTGCAGCACATCGCTCCCTGCATGATTCTCCCTATCCTGCATTACATCACTCCCCTGCATAATCCTCCTCTCCCTGCAGCACACCACTCCCCTGGCTAATCTTCCCCCTCCTGCAGCACATCGCTCCCCTGATCCCCTCTTACGTGACATCTTTTCTATCAGTTACATTTGTGAAGTAACTGCTGTCTCCTGTGAGCAGTGGAGAGCGAAGCTGAGAGCCAGGAGGCTCTGCCCCTCTGCCCCTTCTTGCCACATCATCATCCATCTACATCAGGGCTGTCAAACTCAAATATATAGAGGGCCAAAAGGAAGAGTTTAACTCAGAAAAATAAGTCAACACTTTATCAGATGTTTCTGTGAAAACTTGAGTACAACAAATAAGATTTTGTTATTTTCCCTCAGTTATAAAAAAAATAGTTATGAGAAAAGTGTGACAAAAAGGAGTCATAAAATGCACCAAAATGAAATATCACAATTTATGGCTCAAATTGAGGTGAAGCAAGGAAGAGGTTGAGCTTAGCTAATGAGATGCATCAAACATACAGGTGCTTCTCACAAAATTAGAATATCATCAAAAAGTTAATTTATTTCAGTTCTTCAATCCAAAAAGTGAAACTCATATATTATACAGAGTCATTACAGAGTGATCTATTTCAAGTGTTTATTTCTGTTAATGTTGATAATGATGGCTTACAGCCAATGAAAACACAAAGTCATTATCTCAGTAAATTAGAATAATTAACAAAAATCACCTGCAAAGGCTTCTTATGCATTTAAAAAGGTCCCTTTGTCTGTTTCAGTAGGCTCCACAATCATGGGGAAGACTGCTGACTTGACAGATGTCCAGAAGGCAGTCATTGACACACTCCACAAGGAGTGTAAACCACAAAAGGTCATTGCTAAAGAAGCTGGCTGTTAACAGAGTGCTGTATCCAAGCATATTTATGGAAAGTTGAGTGGAAAGAAAAAGTGTGGTAGGAAGAGGTGCACAAGCAACCGGGATAACCGCAGCCTTGAAAAGATTGTTAAGGAAAGGACATTCAAACATTTGGGGAAGATTCACAAGGAGTGGACTGCTGCTGGAGTCATTGCTTCAAGAGCCACCACACACAGACGTATCCAGGACATGGGCTACAAGTGTCACATTCCTTGTGTCGAGCCACTCATGACCAATAGACAACGCCAGAAGCATCTTACCTGGGCCAAGGAGAAAAACACCTGGACTGTTGCTCAGTGGTCCAAGGTGTTGTTTTCCGATGAAAGTAAATTTTGCATTTAATTTGGAAATCAATGTCCCAGAGTCTGGAGGAAGAGTGGAGAGGCCACAATCCAAGCTGCTTGAGGTCTCGTGTGAAGTTTCCACAATCGGTGATGGTTTGGGGAGCCATGTCATCTGCTGGTGTAGGTCCACTGTGTTTTATCAAGACCAAAGTCAGCGCAGCCGTCTACCAGGACATTGTAGAGCACTTCATGCTTCCCTCTGCCGACAAGCTTTATGGAGATGGAAATGTCATTTTCCAGCAGGACTTGGCACCTGTCCACACGGCCAAAAGTACCAATACCTGGTTTACACAACAGTATCACTGTGCTTGATTGGCAGCAAACTCACCTGACCTTAACCCCATAGAGAATCTATTATAGAGAATCTATGGGGTATTGTCAAGAGAAAGATGAGAGACACCAGACCCAACAATGCAGACGAGCTGAAGGCTTCTATCAAAGCCACCTGGGCTTCCATAACCCCTCAGCAGTGTCACAGGCTGATCGCCTCCATGCCACATTGCCGCATTGATGCAGTAATTGATGCAAAAGGAGCCTGGCTAAGTATTGAGGGCATTTACTGAACATACATTTCAGTAGGACAACATTTCAGATTTTAAAAACATTTTTCAAGCTGGTGTTATAAAGTATTCTAATTTACTGAGATAATAGCATTAACAGAAATAAACACTTGAAATAGATCACTCTGTCTGTAATGACTCTATATAATATGAGTTTTACTATTTGTATTGAAGAACTGAAATAAATTAACTTTTTGATGATATTCTAATTTTGTGAGAAGCACCTGTAGTATGCTATATGCCCAATTTTAACAAATGTACTGCAATTTTTCCTGAATGTGTTCAGAAATGTACAGATGTGTAAGCAGACAAATGCAGAGACTTAGGCTATGTGCCCACGATGCACAAAAGCTCCGGATTTTTCCTGAGCGTTTCTGCATCTCCCTGGCAGAAAAAACGCATGCGGATTGTACATGCGGATTGTACATGCGGATTGTACATGCGGATTGTATATGCGGATTGTACATGCGGATTGTACATGCGGATTGTACATGCAGATTGTACATGCGGATTGTATATGCGGATTGTACATGCGGATTGTACATGCGGATTGTACATGCAGATTGTACATGCGGATTGTACACGCGGATTGTACATGCGGATTGTACATGCGGATTGTATATGCGGATTGTACATGCGGATTGTACATGCAGATTGTACATGCGGATTGTACATGCGGATTGTATATGCGGATTGTATATGCGGATTGTACATGCGGATTGTACATGCGGATTGTACATGCGTTTTTCCTGCCAGGGACATGCAGAAGTGAAGCGTTCTTCACATGCATTTCCACATGCGGGTTGACAAGCGCTTTACAAGCGATTTTAGCATCACTTGGAAAGTGCTTGTCAATTTGGTCACACTATAGAAATCCATGAAAACGGCATGGATTTATATAGTGTGACCCCAAAGACTGGTTAAAAATAAAAAAATCTACTGTATAATTGTCTTTTCCCATCTGTCTGTCTGTCTGTTTGTCCGTCTGTCCTGGAAATCCCGCGTCGCTCATTGGTCCGGCAGCGGCCAATCAGCGCCGTGGGATTTCTGAAAAAAGATGGCGGCCGTTAGCGGCTCATCTGCGGGACGGAGCTCAGCGGCGATGCAGCCGGGAGATGAGCGCCGCGAGGCGCTCATCTCCCGGCCGGTACCAGCAGAAGGACATCGACCGCCGGACCCATCTGCGGGACGGAGATACAGCCGGGAGCCAAAATAGTGTAGCCAAGATCGGTGATTGGTCGCGGCCGATATTTAAATTTGGCGCCCAAATCGGTGATTGGTCGCGGGCAGCGTCCGCGACCAATCAGTACAGTAGTGTTTAACTTTTGCGGCAAGATCAGTGATTGGTCGCGGGCCAAGACCGCGACCAATCACCGATTTGTGCGGCACATTTAAATAGCGGCCGCGACCAATTGGATGTCAGCGCCGCTCCCCGGTCCTCCCTTCACCCCCTAGCCGCATGGATGTCAGCGCCGCTCCCCGGTCCTCCCTTCACACCCTAGCCGCTGATGTCCCCACAGTATCTGCATGGTGTTACAAAGGTCCGGACATTTGTGTTAAAAATCGCTGATTGGTCGCCGACGCTATTTAAATGTGGCGCCAAAATCGGTGATTGGTCGCGCCCAGCGTCGGCGACCAATCAGCGATTTTTAACACAATTGTCCGGACCTTTGTAACACCATGCGGATACTGTGGGGACATCAGCGGCTAGGGTGTGAAGGGAGGACCGGGGAGCGGCGCTGACATCCAATTGGTCGCAGCCGCTATTTAAATGTGCCGCACAAATCGGTGATTGGTCGCGGTCTTGGCCCGCGACCAATCACTGATCTTGCCGCAAAAGTTAAACACTACTGTGCTGATTGGTCGCGGACGCTGCCCGTGACCAATCACCGATTTGGGCGCCAAATTTAAATATCGGCCGCGACCAATCACCGATCTTGGCTCCACATTTAAACACCGCTGTACTGATTGGTCGCGGACGCTATTTAAATGTGGCGCCAAAATCGGTGATTGATCGCGCCAAGCGTCGGCGACCAATCAGCACAGCGGTGTTTAAATGTGGAGCCAAGATCGGTGATTGGTCGCGGCCGATATTTAAATTTGGCGCCCAAATCGGTGATTGGTCGCGGGCAGCGCCCGCGACCAATCACCGATTTTTAACACAAATGTCCGGACCTTTGTAACACCATGCGGATACTGTGGGGACATCAGCGGCTAGGGTGTCAAGGGAGGACCGGGGAGCGGCGCTGCGGGTCCGGATACTTCAGCTGCGAGCAGTCGCTCATCTCCCGGCTTCTCGCAGCGGAAGTAGCCGCACAGGCAGCGGCGCTCCCCGGTCCTCACTAATACGATTCCGCTCCCCGGTCCTCACCAATACGATTCGCTGATTGGTCTCGCTCTCCACACGCGACCAATCAGTGATCTTGGCGCTAAAGTTAAACACCGCTCTGCTGATTGGTCGCGGCCGCTGCCCGTGACCAATCACCGATTTGGGCGCCACATTTAAATAGCGGCCGCGACCAATCACCGATCTTGCCGCCACATTTAAACACTGCTGTGCTGATTGGTCGCGGACGCCAGACGAGACCAATCAGCGATTTTGGCGCCAAATTTAAACCCGCTCCGCTAGTTGGTCGCGGATGCCGGCCGCGACTAATCAGCATTACTGGCGCCAAATTTAAACACCGCTCTGCTGATTGATCGCGGTCGCTGGCCGGGATCAATCAGCAGTATTGGCGCCAAATTTAAACACCGCTCTGCTGATTAGTCGCGGTCGCCGTCCGCGACCAATCAGCAATATTGGCGCAAAATTTAAACACCGCTCTGCTGATTGGTCGCGGTCGCCGTCCGCGACCAATCAGCAGTATTGGCGCCAAATTTAAACCCCGCTATGCTGATTGGTCGCGGTTGCCGGCCACGACCAATCAGCAGTATTGGCGCCAAATTTAAACACCGCTCTGCTGATTTGTCGCGGTGGCCAGCCGCGACCAATCAGCGATTTTGGCGCCAAATTTAAACACCGCTCTGCTGATTGGTCGCGGGCGGCGATTGCGACCAATCAGCATTATTGGCGCCAAATTTAAACCCCGCTCTGCTGATTGGTCGAGACAGCCGGCCGCCACCAATCAGCAATTTTGGCGCCAAACTTAAACCCCGCTCTGCTGATTGGTCGCGGTTGCCGGCTGCGACTAATCAGTATTGTTGGCGCCAAATTGCCGGCCGCGACTAATCAGCATTATTGCCGCCAAATTTAAACACCGCTCTGCTGAATGGTCGTGGCCGTGACCAGTCACCACTATTGGCGCCAAATTTAAACACCGCTTTGCTGATTGGTCGCGACCGGCGGCTGCAACCAATCAGCATTATTGGCGCAAAATTTAAACCCCGCTCTGCTGATTGGTCACGTTCGCTGGCCGCGACCAATCAGCATTATTGGCGCAAAATTTAAACCCCGCCCTGCTGATTAGTCGCGACTGCCGGCCGTGACCAATCAGCGATATAGCCGCCAAATTTCAACACCGCTTTGCTGATTGGTCGCGGTTGTTGGCCGCGACCAATCAGCGATTTTGGCGCCAAATTTAAACACCGCTCTGCTGATTGCGCCCGGTCTGCCGCATACATATTCTAGAATACCCGATGCGTTAGAATCAGGCCACCATCTATAAATCTCTACTTAACTTCCGATGGCCCCCGCAGTCTTGCTTCGCTCCGTCCTGGCTTCCGGCAGATCGCGGTACACTGAAGGACCTGCTGTCACATGACTATGACGTCAGCGCAGGTCCTTCAGTCCATCGCGAGCTGCCGGCATGGGAGGACGAGCGCAGCGGGGGCTGTCAGAAGGTAAATATAACATTTATTTTATATTTTATTCTTTTTTTTGAAAGGTTCTATGGTACCCGGGTCCGGAGGAGAGTCTCCCATCCTCCACACGCGGGTACCATCCGCACATTGAACGCATGTATTCCGCATGTGCTTATCTAGTGAAGCGGAATCCATTTGTTCCAATGCAAGTCAATGGCGGCGAAAAAGCAGCGCTTACGCGAAATAATTGGTAGTGCTGCGTTTTTTTCCGCAATGATAATCCGCAGTGGAAATTTCCGCAGCATGTGCACAGCACATGCGGACTATCATTGGGGAACATGGCAGACCTTCTAACATGCGTTTTTAAGCGTTTCTGCAGCGTTTTTGCCATGCCGAAACGCTTAAAAAACGCATTGTGGGCACACAGCCTTAGGCCATGTGCCCACGTAGCGTTTTTGTAGCATTTTTGCGGCATTTTTACGGCCGCGAAAACGTTTGTAGAACAGTCTGCCATGCAAAGCCATGTGAATTCGGATGTGCTGTGCACATGATGCGCTAATTTGCGCGCCGAATTCGCATTACTTTGCAAAACGCAGCATGACCATTTCTACTGCGATTACGCTGAAGCTTATTCGCGATGCGTGTGGTATCTGGGAGGAAGACGAGACTACAACTCCTCTTCATCCCGGCTACCACGCGGTGAAAAAAAGAAATAAAAAAGTTAAAAACAAACAAAACCTGTATATTCACCTCTCCGGCGGCCCCCGGTCTGCTCTCCGGTCTCCTCCGGTCTGCTGTCTGTACTGTCAGGACCTGCGGTGACGTCATTTAGTCAGGTGATGGTCGCATGACCGCTGACGTCGGCATCAGGTGATGGTCGCGTGACCATCAGCTGACTAAATGACGTCACCGCAGGTCCTGACCGTACACTGCGGGACGCTGAAGAGAGAAGACGCGGCCGGGAGCAGACCGGAGGAGACCGGAGAGCAGACCGGGGGCCGCTGGAGAGGTGAATATACCGTTGTTTTTTTTTATTTATTAACGTTTTCTTTTTTTTACTATAGATGCTGCATTTAAAGCATCTAAGTTGTTCACACATTATAGATCCATGTCGGTTGCATGGATTTATATTGTGTGATCAACTTGTCAAGCACTTTTCCAAGTGATGCTCAAAATTGCTTGGAAAAGTGCTTGAAAAAACGCATGTGAAAACGATTCTCTCTGGCAGAAAAAACGCATGTAAATCTGCATCAAATCTGCTAGGTGTGCACACAGCCTTATAGCTGGTTTTGCTCTGAGCTGAGATGTCCGGGCTGAATAATGCTCTGGGAGCAGAACCCATCAGCAGAATCTGTCTGTTTCCTGCCTTGTAGCAGTGGATCCTGGCTATTTAGCTCACAGAGCATTGTCTACACAAGATACAATTGTATCCAATTTTCAGCTGGGAACAGGACTATGGACAAGTTTTGCAGCAACTGCATTTGTGATAGGAAATGTTGATCAATCTAGATTTTCTTCAGTGTTCTTATTCATTGCAGAAAATCTTAAAAAAGCCGAGGAATGTGGGCAACATGGTGGGTCAATGATTAACGCTGTAGGGCTGGGTTCATATAATAGCAAGGACAACATCTGCAAGGAGTTTGTATGTTCTCCCCGTGTTTGTGTGGGTTTCCTCCGGGTTCTCCGGTTTCCTCCCACACTCCAAAGACATACTGATAGGGAATTCATATTGTGAGCCCCAATGGGGACAGTGATGATAATGTCTGTAAGGTGCTACAAAATCTAACGGCGCTATATAAGAGAGTAAAATAAATATATAACTAAATAAAATGAATGTATTAAAAGGCTAAGATTGCAAAGAGCTTGTAAAAACAAGAAACTTTGCAATTTCCTTCTTATTCAAAATCTTCTCTGTTCTCAAGAAGGAAAAGATTTTTAATTCTGCAGTGTACAGCTCATTGCTATGGTTACTGACCACCTGAGAAGTGGCCGGTCTCCTTGGCAAGAAGCGCTCACTTGCAGACTGGTGGACTTCAGTGCCCCTGTGCCTGTCCCATTCTGCAGAGGCAAAGCCGCCTCTGCCCGCAGAATGCAAGAGGGCACAATTCAGACAAGCGGCTCAGCCAAGCCACCGGCCAGAACTGTAAATCTTCAGCTTCTGATGAGAGGAACACAAGACCACCCCTTTAATAAAGGAGTAGAGCAGAACTCATACAGTGATTAGTGGGGGTCTGACACCTGAAATCCCCAGACATCAGCTACTTCTGCAAGATGATGTACACAGTGTTAAGAGCTGGAATAGCACAGCTCCGCACACTGTGCAATGGCTGGTTTCAGGTACTACAGCTCAGATCACAATCATTTCAATAGGAGCTGCAGTACCAAGATCGGCCACTACACAGTGTACAGCGCTGTGCTGTTTGGTCTCTACGCTGAGTATTTCCAGCTGCTGTCTTATTGGTGAGGGGGCCGTGTGTTGGAACCTCACTGATCTGATATTGATGACCAGGGTCGGACTGCGGTGTCTGGGGCCCACAGGGGAAATTAACTCTAGGGGCCCACCTACAGCAAGATGCAAATATCTGTTATCCGCTCTCGCTGTTATAGTGGAGCATTGACTGGCGGCTCCTGCACATCTACTGGGCGACACTCTAACTGGGATGGACATGTTTGCATTAAAGGGCTTCTTTGGTTAAAACTAGTGTTGAGCGAGTATGTTCTGTTAACCCTTTCGGCGAGTATGCTCGGGCCGAGCTCCGAGTATTTACAGCTGCTCGGTGATATGGTTGAATCGCTCCCGTGTGCATGATTTGCGACTGTTTGACGGTTTTAATACATGTGAGGAATGTGTAAGAAATAGACATTCCTCACATGTATTAACCCCTTAAGCCGCGGAACATTTTCCGTTTTTGCATTTTCGCTTTTTGCTCCACTTGTTCCCAGAGCCATAGCGTTTTTATTTTTTGGTCAATATGGCCATGTTAGGGCTTATTTTTTGCGGGACGAGTTGTACTTTTCAACGCCATTACTAGTTTTACCATGCCGTGTACGGGAAAACGGGAAAAAAATTCCAAGCGCCGTGAAATTGCAAAAAAAGTGCAATACCACTGAGGTTTTTTTTAATTTTTTTTTACCACGTTCACTGAATGCTAAAACTGACCTGCCATTATTATTCTCCATGTCATTAAGAGCTCGTAGACACCAAACATGTATAGGTTCTTTTTTATTTAAGTGATGAAAAAAAAATCCAAAGTTTGGTAAAAAAAAAAAAAATGGTGCCATTTTCCGAGACCCGTAGCGTCTCCATTTTTCGGGATCTGGGGCAGGGTGAGGGCTTATTTTTTGTGAACCGAGCTGAAGTTTTTATAGATGCTATTTTGGGGTAGATCCGATGTTTTGATCGTCCGTTATTGCATTTTATTGCAATTTTACGGTGACCAAAAAACGTAATTCTGGCGTTTAGAATTTTTTTCTCATTACGCCATTTACCGATCGCATTAATTCTATTTTTATATTGATAGATCAGGCGATTCTGAACGCGTCAATGCCAAATATGTGTATGTGGGGTTTATTTTATGATTTTATTTTGAATGGGGCGAAAGGGGGGTGATTTAAACTTTTAAATTTTTTTATTTTTTTTCATATTTTTTAAAACTTTTTTTTTCACTTTTTGCTTGCTTCTGTACTCTACATAGGAGACTTGAAGCAGCAACTGTCCGATCACCTCTGCTACATACAGGGAACCAGCAGATCCCCTGTATGCAGCAGAAATGGTCCTGTCCTATGAGCACCGACCACTAGATGGCGCTCATAGCAATTCCACCCGCGCCTGTTGCGGGCACATGTCAGCTGTAAGAATCAGCTGACATGTGCTTGGTTCAGTGCGGGCTCAGCGCCGGAGCCCTCACTGAACCGGAGGATAACGACATGCGCGTACTAATACGTGACATGTCGTTAAGGGGTTAAAGCTGTCAAACAGTTGCAAATCATGCACACGGGAGCGATTCAACCATATCACCAAGCAGCTGTAAATACTCGGAGCTCGGGCCGAGCATACTCGGACAGAACATACTCGCTCAACACTAGTTAAAACAAGTTATCACCGATCCATGGGCTCTACAGGATAGGTGATCACTTATTGAGCATTTGTGTCCGAACATTGGAAAACGCACCTATCGGAAGAATGGGGAAGTTTTATCCCTGACAGAACACTTATCCCTATTTTAAAATGCTGCGGCAGGTGGGACGTCTGACCGCAGCTCTATTCATTCTCTTAGAGACTTGCAAAAAAGAGCAGCGCTCACAGCCACTGAGAGAATGAATGGATCAGTGGTCGCATCTCACATGCCGCTCCAGTCTAATGGGGAGAAAAGCTCCACATTCTGCCGGTGTGTGCAAGCAGTCAGACCCCCACCAATCAATATTATCACTGATCCTGTGGAGAGGTGATTACTTGTTTTCACCGGAGAACCCCTGTAAGTGCATCTCTGCCGCTCTGCTCCAAGTATTTAATCGCTAAGGCCACGGCCCTACTATCAGTATTCGGTCAGTATCCAGTCAGTATTTTTTCTCAGGAGTGGGAGCCAAAACAGGTGATGAACAATCAGAGAAAAGGTATAATAGAAACAAGTCACCAATTCTGCATTAATCAACCATTCCTGGTTTCGGCACCCACTCCTGAGAAAAATACTGACCAAATACTGATGGTGGGGCTGTGGCCTAATGGAAAAAAATCTTTTCCTAGTTAAGATCAGCGAGAACAAAATGACCGCCATACACAGCACAGTCCACTATATCAACACCAATAATACCACATACAAAAGGGACAAATATCGCCACACCTTGACTAGATCACATATTACCACTACATAGTGACTGAATAATACCACATACAAGGAACAAATATGGCCAAACTATGACCAGACCATATATTACCACCCCAAGGTGACCAAATACTACAGTACTGATCATGAATACAAAACCACAAAACTAACAACACTGTTATTACCACCAGCGACATTATACACAGGAGCTCTGTATATAGTGCCAGTGTACAGGTAACATAGTGATCACCAGTGACATTATAGACAGGAGCTCTGTATATAGTGTATAGGTAATACAGTGATCACCAGTGACATACACAGGAGCTCTGTATATACTATATACACACGTGGTCAAAATTGTTGGTACCCCTCGTTTAATGAAAGAAAAACCCACAATGGTCACAGAAAAAACTTGAATCTGACAAAAGTAATAATAAATTAAAAATCGATGAAAATGAACAAATGAAAGACAGACATTGCTTTTCAACCCTGCTTCCACAGAATTTAAAAAAAATTAAACTCTTGAAATAGGTCTGGACAGAAATGATGGTACCCCTGAAAATAATGTGACAAAAGGGACATGTTAAATCAAGTTGTGTCCACTAATTAGCATCACAGGTGTCTACAATCTTGTAATCAGTCAGTGGGCCTGTATATAGGGCTACAGATACTCACTGTGCTGTTTGGTGACATGGTGTGTACCACACTCAACATGGACCAAAGGAAGCAAAGGAAAGAGTTGTCTCAGGAGATTAGAAAGAAAATTATAGACAAGCATGTTAAAGGTAAAGGTTATAAGACCATCTCCAAGCAGCTTGATGTTCCTGTAACTACAGTTGCACATATTATTCAGAAATTTAAGATCCATGGGACTGTAGCCAACCTCCCTGGACGTGGCCGCAGGAGGAAAATTGATAACAAATCAAAGAGACAAATAATATGAATGGTAACAAAAGAGCCCAGGAAAACTTCTAAAGAGATTAAAGGTGAACTTCAAGCTCAAGGAACATCAGTGTCAGATCGCACCATCCGTCGTTGTTTGATCTAAAGTGGACTTCATGGGAGACGACCAAGGAGTACACCATTGTTGAAAAAAAATCATAAAAAAGCCAGACTGGAATTTGCCAAACTACATGTTCACAAGTCACAAAGCTTTTAGGAGAATGCCCTATGGACAGATGAGACAAAAATGGAAGTTTTTGGCAAGGCACATCAGATCTATGTTCACAGATGGAAAAATGAAGCATATCAAGATAAGAACACTGTCCCTACTGTGAAACATGGAGAAGTCTCTTTTATGTTTTGGGGCTGGTCTGCCGCATCTGGCACAGGGTGTCTTGAATCTGTGCAGGGTACAATGAAATCTCAAGACTATCAAGGGATTCTAGAGAGAAATGTGCTGCTCAGTGTCAGAAAGCGTGGTCTCAGTCGCAGGTCATGGGTCTTGCAACAGTATTATGACCCAAAACACACAGCTAAAAACACCCAACAATGGCTAAGAGGAAAACATTGGACTATTCTGAAGTGGCTTCTATGAGCCCTGACCTAAATCCTATTGAGCATCTTTGGAAAGAGCTGAAACATGACGTCTGGAAAAGGCAACCTTCAACCATGAGACAACTGGAGCAGTTTGCTCATGAGGAGTGGCCAAAATACCTGTGGAGAGGTGCAGAAGTCTCATTGACAGTTACAGGAGTCGTTTGATTGCAGTGATTGCGTCAAAAAGTTGTTCAGCAAAATATAAAGTTAAGAAGAACCATCATTTCTGTCCAGGCCTGTTTCATCAGTTTATTTATTTTTTTTTATTCTGTGGAAGCAGAAAAGCAATGTCTGACTTTCATTTGTTCATTTTCATAGATTTTTAATTTATTATTACTTTTGTCAGATTCAAGTTATTTCTGTGACCATTGTGGGTTTTTCTTTCATTAAACGAGGGGTACCAACAGTTTTGACCACGTGTGTAGTGTAAGTGTACATGTGTGTCACCCTGGCCTGGATGCCACAAGTGTAATTAAAGCTGTGTCTGAGAGCAGGGGGGAGGTTCTCTAGTCAGGGGAACATTAGCATGCAATGCCTCCTGTCTCAGGCCAGTAGGGGGAGCAGGCTGCCCCTATAAAAGCTGGTGCTGAGGGCAGGGTTAGAGAGAACCCAGATGACCTGTCTCAGGACTGAGACGTGTCTCAGCAGAGCAGGGACAGACAGTTGCACTGCACCTAAGAGGAAGTGTGGCAGGAGGAGAGCCACAAGCCAGAGACAAGAGGCGAAGAGAGCCTGTCTTGGCAGATAACAGACTTAATCTACCAGAGTTTGGTGTCTGAGGCTGGAAGGATTCCACATCCCCCAGCAGAGAACCAGTCCGCAAGGGACTGTATATTCCTTGGCCTAAGAAGCCTGGAGGCCCTGCCACAACAGAAGGGACCAGTAAAGCCATACAAGGCTGGGAGCAGAAAGGAACCCACGTCGCAGGCCATACAGGCAAGAAAACATGGAAAGCTCGGAAACGTGGGCTGTTACCCTATCAGGAGGAGATAGCCAGAAGGAGTGCAGAAAGCACGGTAGGCCTACACCCTCACCCTGACCAGGGCCAATTTCCCCGTTGCTCTCAGACATCCAGGTCCCTTCCTAGCCGGGACTGTTTGTGGGTCAGTTTACCTGTTTAGTAAAGACCCTAGACTGCAACCTGTTGTCTGTGTGCTCCTTGCTCCTCCAGCACTATCAGCACTGGGACTCCCACTACCATCACTCCCAACATCCATTATACTGCCCTGGGGCCGCACTCTTCCCGTGGAGAGTCACACTACCCTAGCTGCACACCTCATCAGTCCCAGCGGTCTGCAGGCAGCGGCGGTTCCTAATAACCGCAATCCATGGGTGGCGTAGTCAGACATTATCAGCAGAACATAGCAGACTACCATTGGCCTGACCACCCTGAGCCACGGAACCGGGTCGCCACTACTACCCCCATCGTCTCCCTATTGCCCGGATCCGAGTGCCGCACGGCCCAGGGGGCGAGTCAGCTTTGGCGTAGTCGGCAGGATTTCGTGCCCGCAACCACCGGGTACTGCGTGCCTGAAAAAGACTTTTGTAACTTACCTGTGGCAAAGTTTCCCGCCGTCCGGAGTCTTTTCCCGCCATCCGGAGCCGATTCCCGCCATCGGACGCCATCTTGGACCGTTTCCCGCCATCTTCTGCCGCCTTCCCGCCATCCGCAGCTGCTTCCCGCCATCGGACGCCATCTTCAGGACGCCGCGCGGGAAGAAGAGGGGCGTGGACGTCAAAACCGCGCGAGATCCGAAGCTCCGCCCCACGCACCGACGCTGCGCAAGGTCCTGGAAGGGAGAGAGAGCGACGCTGACGTCATCAGGACGCGACGCCAGGTCCTCGTCCATAGCAGCAGCAGCGGAGCCGCGGCCTACAGAAGAGGATCGTCGGAAGGTAGGCCACGCGTAACTAGGGGGGGAGGAAGATGACGGACACAGAGGCGCCCACTACCACCAACGCAACTACAGCAGCGGTGATGCCCTTTTCCTTGCCCTACATCCCTGGAGCGGCCTGGCTGCCCAAATACTCAGGGGAGCCCCATGCCCTAACTGACTTCAAGGAAAGGCTATACAGTTTGTTCCACGTTTACCCCCTGACAGAGGAACAGAAGGTCAGCATATTAACAGGGCAGTTAACTGGCGGGAGGTAAAATCATGGCCCACTGAGGAGAAAAGGACTGTGAAGGGTATTCTGGCCCGGCTGCAGGGTACCTTTGACACACGTACCTCTGCTGAGATTAAAATGAGGTTCTATGGATGTAAGCAGCGGGCACAGGACAGCATCAGAGACTATGCCCTAAATCTGCAGGAAGCCTTGAGGGCTATTCAACAAACTGACCCTGGCAGTGTGCAGGAAACGGATAAGCTGCTAACAGAACAATTCATAGAAGGTCTGCTGTCTAGCGCCCACAGGGCCCAACTGCGCCTCATGTTCTTTCAGAACCTCGACCTGACCTTTGCCCAATTTAAGGACAGGGCCATAAGGGTGCTCCGTGAATCTGCAACCAGTGGCGCTATAAACCCCCGGCGCCCTGCTATCACTTACCACCAGGAGGCGGCGCCCTCCTCTATGGACTCCGTGGAGGCTGATGCACAGGCCCTGAACCAAGCCCCGTCGAAAGATCTGCACCAACAAGTCCAGGAGCTGACCAGGAGCGTCGCGGCGTTGACCAGGACCGTCCAGGCGTTGCAAGTGGACCCGTCAAGACCCATCGAGCTGGCTTCAAGTCCGGAGGATGTCCCATGGCGTCGACAGAGGAGGATCCCGTCGTTCCGAGGGAGGCCCACAGACCGCTACGCAGAGGATGGACAGCCCATTTGCCGTCGATGCAACCAGCCCGGACACATTTCCAGGTACTGTAATTTAAACGGGTCCAACCTGGGGCAGAGGGCCAACCCCCAGGCATAAGATCACCAGGCCCTTACAATTGGCGTAATAAGTACGTTGGGGGGCGCCCAGTTTTACCCGTGGTGCTGGACGGTATCCCCATGAGCGCCTTGCTGGATACTGGGTCACAAGTAACCACTATCCCTTATGTACTTTTTAAGCAGTATTGGACTGATGTTGATATCACACGGTATCCAGACGGTAACTTGAGCATCATCGCCAGTAATGGCTTACCCGTGCCGCAGATGGGGTTCAAGGAGATGACCATTAAGATTGGTAAAGTTGAACTACCGGCACAGGGAGTGATTATTGTGGACATTGACCGTCGTGAAAGTCACCCTAAAATAACTGTGGGTACTAATGTAATTGAAAATTGTCTTTCAGAGGTAATTGTAATCTTACAACAGGTGGCGGTGAATGCTAGTTCCAGCCAACAGAGAGTTCTCAACAAGGAGATAAAGGCCCTGATGAGACGGCAGCAGGTAGAACTGTCTGGTGGTGAGATCGGTAGCGTAAGACTGAGTGACCCATTCCCCATTTCCATGCCTCCCAAAAGTGAAATGATGATCTGGTGTCGGACTGCAATCGGGTTGAGAGGTAGAGACTACCAAGCCATGGTAGAACCCGTGTACTCAGACAGCAGGCCCACCATTTTGACAGCCCGGGGGGTGGTTGATGTCCGTCATGGGAGGGTGCCCGTCCGCATCCTCAACATTGGGGAGAGGGAGGTACACTTACCCAGGTACGCTACACTCGCCAAGCTGTTTGTGGTCGAACACAAAGCTATCAGGGCCGTGGAACCCTTGCCTCCATCTCCTCAGGCGGAGGGTAATGGCTCCCAGAAACAAAAGGAGGACTGGTGCCAGAAACTCCACGTGGGTGCTGACTCCACTCCCCTGCACCAAAAACAAGGAGTCTACCGGGTGGTACAGGAGTACGAGAGAGTCTTTAGTAAGCACCCGCTAGACTTCGGCAGAGTAAAGGGGATAGAACACCACATCCCCACAGGGAGCCACCCACCGATAAAAGAGAGGCACAGACCTGTACCCCCTGCACATTATCAGAACGCAAGGGGCATGCTAAGAGAGATGAAAGAAGCTGGGGTTATTAGAGACAGCTGTAGCCCCTGGGCAGCCCCCTTGGTTCTGGTCAAAAAGAAAGACGGCACCATGAGAATGTGCGTCGACTATAGACAAATCAACCGTATCACTCACAAAGACGCATATCCGCTGCCTAGAATAGAGGAGTCTTTAGCCGCACTAAAATCAGCTAACTTCTTTTCTACTTTGGACCTTACTAGCGGGTACTGGCAGGTTCCTGTGGCAGAGGCTGACAAGGAGAAGACCGCCTTCACCACCCCGATGGGACTGAGCGAATTCAACTGCATGCCTTTCGGGCTCTGCAACGCACCAGGGACCTTCCAGCGGCTGATGGAATGCTGTCTAGGGCACCGAAACTTCGAGACGGTCCTCCTTTACCTGGACGACGTGATCGTCTATTCGAAGACCTACGAGGACCATCTGAAGCACCTGGCCGAGGTGTTCGAAGCCCTGGCAGGCTATGGCCTGAAGGTGAAACCATCGAAGTGTCACCTGCTGAAACCAAAGGTCCAGTACCTAGGGCACGTGGTAAGCGCGGAAGGAGTGGCCCCCGACCCTGACAAGGTCACGGCAATCAAGAGCTGGCCAAGCCCCTCGAACATCAAAGAGGTGAGACAGTTTCTCGGGTTGGTAGGCTACTACCGAAGATTCATCCCCGGGTTCACCAAGATGGCAGCTCCTATGCAGGACCTCCTGATCGGACAGTCTAAGTCCAGGAGGCAAAAGCCGCCCTTCAAGTGGGATAAACCGGAAGAGGAGTCCTTCCGCCAGCTAAAGATGGCCCTCACAGGGGATGAGATCCTGGCCTACCCTGATTATGGCCAGCCTTTCATTCTCCACACAGATGCCAGTAATGTGGGACTGGGAGCCGTATTGTCCCAAAACCAACAGGGCAGAGAACGGGTGATCGCATACGCCAACCAGAAGCTGAGGCCCACCGAGAGGAACCCGGAGAATTACAGCTCCTTCAAGCTAGAATTCTTGGCGGTGGTGTGGGCCGTGACGGAACGCTTCAAGCATTACCTGGCCTCCGCAAAGTTCACCGTGTACACGGACAACAACCCGTTGACACACCTGGACAATGCAAGACTGGGTGCCCTGGAACAGCGGTGGATGGCCCGTCTCTCCAACTATGACTTCGTGATCAAGTACCGGGGAGGCAAAACCAACTCCAACGCGGACGCCCTATCAAGGATGCCTCACTTACCTGAAGGTGACGAAGACCCAGAAGAGCTGGAGGAGGTAGAACTCCCCGCGTTTCACCGGTATGGAGCCGCTCAACACTCTCACCGCGTGAAGGAGGAGGATCTAACAACTGTGATGATGAATCCCCTACCTCACCACAGCTGGGCCGAGACCCAAGATAGTGACCCTGCAGTCCGCCTGGTGAAAGATCTGCTGACCCGGGAAGACGCCCGCTTAGATCCAGATGCCCCAGAGGAAGCCAAGCAGCTATGGAAGGAGAAGAGCAAGCTGTTCCTCTACGAAGGCAAGTTGTGCAGAAGGATTGTCAACCACCGGACGCACGAGCTGACCTGGCAAGTCGTGGTCCCAAGGAGGGATGCAGCTATGGTCCTGGGGGCTTACCATGACAGAGCGGGACACTTCGGTTGGAAGAAACTGGAGTTCCTACTAAGAGGAAGATTCTTTTGGGTCGGCATGAGAGGAGCTGTAGAAAAATGGTGCAGAGACTGTGGCCCTTGTCACCTAAGGAGGAAGGACCGTGCCAGCCAGAAGACACCCTTGAGGCCCATCATCACCACGCAGCCTCTTGAGCTGGTAGCTCTGGACCATGTCAAATTGGCTCCCAGCCGGTCAGGATACATCTATGCCCTGACAATCGTGGACCACTATTCCCGTTTTCTAGTGGTGGTCCCGGTAAAGGACTTGACAGCCCAAACAGCGGCCAGAGCCTTCCAGCAATATTTCTGCCGTCCACACGGGTATCCGGAACAGGTCCTGACAGACCAGGGTCCAGCGTTCGAGGCTGAAATCTTCCAGGAGTTCTGCAACCTCTATGGCTGTAAGAAGATTCGTACAACGCCTTACCACCCCCAAACCAACGGGATGTGTGAGAAGATGAACAATATAGTCATTGATCTCCTGAAGACGTTGCCCCTGGAGGAACGCAGCCTGTGGCCAGAAAAACTGCCGGACCTGATAGACCTATACAACAATATCCCAGTGAATGCTACAAACTGCACCCCGGCTTACCTGATGCGAGCTAGACCAGGAAAGCTGCCCGTAGACCTGGAGATGGGAGTCCTAATACCTGAGGACACCTCCCCGGATGCGGACTGGGATACGGAAAGGCAACTGCAGTACAAGAAGGTACAGGAGAGTGTGGAGAAGAGCCTGGCCCAGGTGAGAGAGAAGCAAGAAAGACTCTTCAATCAACACGCCCCTGCTAGTCCCCTAGAACCTGGTGAGCAAGTCCTAAAGCGAAAAAGAAGGCTACATAAGTTGGACGACCAGTGGGAAAGGGAACCCTACACCGTACTGCAGTCTGACCACGACAACCCAAAGGTGTGCGTAATCACCAAGGACGGAGGAGAAACCACTAGTGTCGTCTCCAGAGACCATCTCAAAAGGTGCCCTGAGCAACTCCGTAGTGCAGAAGAGGATCAGAGTGACCTTGAACCCGCAGAGGACAAGGAAGAAATGATCAGCACCGTTCTCGGAGAGTTTCCTCAGTCCTGGACTCGCATAAATGATGCCATAGTGGTACCTGTCCTGCATTTCCTGCAACCGGCACAGCAACAACCAACACCAGAGCCGGAAGGTGAAGAGGAGCAAGCAGTTCCAGAGGCAGAAGAGCCTGTACCAGCAGCCCAGGAGAGTCAACCCTCTGCTGACAGTGAGCCTGCCATGCCTGCGGTAAGCCAAAGGACCCGCAGACAGCTGCCTGCCCTACCTGTACACCCAGCTGGTAGCTGCACCCCTAACGCTAGTGGGGAAAGCCAAGTCAGTCCACCACCAGACAGTGGGCTACGTAGGTCAACCAGGAGCACAAAGGGACAGATACCCGCTCGCTGGAGAATATAGAGTGTACTAAAATTGTAAATAACCCTGTTGCCAAATGTTGAATTGTTTGCAAAGTTACATGCATGTTTGGTAATACTCTGTTTCAGTTTCTTGCAGCTACCGTAAGGACTCACAGGTTATGGACTTTTTATAACCGGGACCTTGTATGGACTGCGTTCCGAGCCTAACCCAGGAATGAACTAAGACTGTGAAGGACTTGGGGTAGGACAGACCCCCACCTGGTTAAGGCTCCCCGTTGTGCTGGTGATATGGACACCCGGTCACAGGCCACACTGTGACCTTAAGAACTCAATTTGTGCGTCGTCTGTCTATTAATGTTTTATTGTTATGCATATTGTCTTTGTTTACTGTTTAGTCCCGGAGTACTAAATTTCACTAGGGGGGAATGTGTCACCCTGGCCTGGATGCCACAAGTGTAATTAAAGCTGTGTCTGAGAGCAGGGGGGAGGTTCTCTAGTCAGGGGAACATTAGCATGCAATGCCTCCTGTCTCAGGCCAGTAGGGGGAGCAGGCTGCCCCTATAAAAGCTGGTGCTGGGGGCAGGGTTAGAGAGAACCCAGATGACCTGTCTCAGGACTGAGACGTGTCTCAGCAGAGCAGGGAAAGACAGTTGCACTGCACCTAAGAGGAAGTGTGGCAGGAGGAGAGCCACAAGCCAGAGACAAGAGGCGAAGCAAGCCTGTCTTGGCAGATAATAGACTTAATCTACCAGACTTTGGTGTCTGAGGCTGGAAGGATTCCACACCTCCCAGCAGAGAACCAGTCCGCAAGGGACTGTATATTCCTTGGCCTAAGAAGCCTGGAGGCCCTGCCACAACAGAAGGGACCAGTAAAGCCATACAAGGATGGGAGCAGAAAGGAACCCACGTCGCAGGCCATACAGGCGAGAAAACACGGAAAACTCGGAAATGTGGGCTGTTACCCTATCAGGAGGAGATAGCCAGAAGGAGCGCAGAAAGCACGGTAGGCCTACACCCTCACCCTGACCAGGGCCAATTTCCCCGTTGCTCTCAGACATCCAGGTCCCCTCCTAGCCGGGACTGTTTGTGGGTCAGTTTACCTGTTTAGTAAAGACCCTGGACTGCAACCTGTTGTCTGTGTGCTCCTTGCTCCTCCAGCACTATCAGCACTGGGACTCCCACTACCATCACTCCCAACATCCATTATACTGCCCTGGGGCCGCACTCTTCCCGTGGAGAGTCACACTACCCTAGCTGCACACCTCATCAGCCCCAGCGGTCTGCATGCAGCGGCGGTTCCTAATAACCGCAATCCACGGGTGGCGTAGTCGGACATTATCAGCAGAACATAGCAGACTACCATTGGCCTGACCACCCTGAGCCACGGAACCGGGTCGCCACTACTACCCCCATCGTCTCCCTATTGCCCGGATCCGAGTGCCCCACGGCCCAGGGGGCGAGTCACATGTAATACACTGACTCACCAGTGACGTCTCTAGGTGAAGTCCTTCATCTTCGCTTTTCTTCTTCATCTGGCACAGACGGCCATCACTTCTTCCAGCCAGGAATCATCTCTGCAGAAAATAACACATAGTTATCAATAACTGATCTCTTCTAGGGAATATTCCCACTCCACCCCCCGACTTCTACACTACACCAGTTGAAGAAAAAAAGCGATATAGTGCCGCCCTGCACAGTAACAGGAGCCCGCTTTTGTCCTATCCCATGGAAAACAATTTCCTAAAAAGTAAATTATATTACAGAAGTAATAATGTCTCTAATTGGACTCTAAAATAATAATGTTCCTCACTGGCCACCATAAACTAATAAAGTATGTTCCTCAATCTGGCCCCAAACAGTAATTAAGTCCCTTGTTCAGCCTGGCACCCCCATATATCCATCCTGGCCCCCCCTTCCCTGCATATATCCATCCTGACACCCCCCATATATCCCTTCTGGCCCCCATATGTCCAGTGTGACCCCTCCATATATTTATCCTAGCCCACGTGTATCGAGCCTGCCCCCTCCCATATACCCATCCTAGTCCCCCATGTGGCCCTCCTGTTCCCCCCATATATCCATCCTGGCCTCCATGTGTCCAGCCTGCTCCCCCACATATCCATCCTGGCCTCCATGTTTCCAGCCTGCCCCCCCATATATCTGTCCTGGCCTCCATGTGTCCAGCCTGCCCCCTCCCATATATCTGTCCTAAAGCCCCATGTGTCAAGCCTGCCCCCCATATATCCATCCTGGCCTCCATGTGTCCAGAATGCCCCCCCTACATATCCTTCCTGGCCTCCATGTGTCCAGCCTGCCCCCCACAATATATCCATCCTGGCCTCCATGTTTCCAGCCTGCCCCCCATATATCCATCCTGGCCTCCATGTGTCCAGCCTGCCCCCTCATATATCCATCCTGCCCTTCCCCCCTGCATATATCCATCCTGACACCCCCCCATATATCCATACTGGCCCCCATATGTCCAGCGTGGCCCCTCCATATATTTATCCTAGCCCACGTGTATCGAGCCTGCCCCTCCACATATCTATCCTAGCCCCCCATGTGTCCAGCCTGCCCCCCACATATCCATCCTGGCCATCATGTGTCCAGCCTGCCCCGCCCCCCATATATCCGGCCCCCCCATATATCCATCCCCCTCACATATCCATCCTGGCCTCCATGTGTCCAGCCTGCCCCACCATATAGCCATCCTGCCCACCCTTTCCCATGTGTCCAGCCAGGCTCCCCCTTATGTGTCCATCCAGGCTCCCCCCTTGTGTGTCCAGCCAGGGTTCCCCCTTGTGTGTCCAGCCAGGCTCTCACCCTTGTGTGTCCAGCCAGTGTTCCCCCTTGTGTGTCCAGCCAGGGTTCCCCCTTGTGTGTCCAGCCAGGGTTCCCTCTTGTGTGTCCAGTCAGGGCTTCCCCTTGTGTGTCCAGCCAGGGCTCCCCCTTGTGGGTCCAGCCAGGGTTCCCCCTTGTGTGTCCATCCAGCTCCCCCCTTGTGTGTCCAGCCAGGGCTCCTCCTTGTGTGTCCAGTCAGGGCTCCCCCTTGTGTGTCCAGCCAGGGCTCCCCCTTGTGTGTCCAGCCAGGACTCCCCCTTGTGTGTCCAGCCAGGGTTCCCTCTTGTGTGTCCAGTCAGGGCTCCCCCTTGTGTGTCCAGTCAGGGCTCCCCCTTGTGTGTCCAGCCAGGGCTTCCCCTTGTGTGTCCAGCCAGGGCTCCCCCTTGTGTGTTCAGCCAGGGCTCCCCCTTTTGTGTCCAGCAAGGCCCCCCTTGTGTGTCCATCCGGGCCCCCCCTTGTGTGTCCAGCCAGGGTCCCCCCTTGTGTGTCTAGCCGGGCCCCCCCTTGTGTGTCCAGCCAGGGGCCCATCCCATTCTGCATCCACTCATATACACACAGACACACACACAGACACCTCTTACCTTCCTGCTCTCCCGTGCGGTGTCCTCCTTCTCCGGTGACGTCATACGCCGGCCGGGGAAGGGAGACGCGCAGCTTCAGCTGCTTCACTGGGACGTGTGTCGCGGCGGTTCAGGTAATGAACGCCGCGTGCGCGCGTCCCTGCATACACTGTGCCTGCGCTTTTAAAGGGCCCGTGCCCCTTAAAACCGCAGGTTTTTTTATTTTTTCATTCTCTTCTCCCCCTCTCCTCTGCAGAAGGGTACCCCGCCAGCCCAGTCCCACCCTGTTGATGACTTATCCTAAAATCGGTCATTAATATATAAGTCCTGAACAGTCCCGTTAAGCTTGTTTTACCTAGTTGTAAAAGCCCTTTAAGTCCTCATTATAAGGTAAGGTATCAATGGATCTAATTAAATTCTCCAAAGAGAACTATTTATACATTTTAGTCACTGTGAGCTTTCTACAAGATATTGCGGGCAGTATATAGCGAATATACGGACACAGAGCCATTCGCCGGCTCAGATTGCCAATAAGCACCTTGTAAATATGAGACCTTGACATCATAGGTTACTTGGCTTAATATGAAATTGTCCCTCATGTGTACCGCATTGTGGGCAGGGACTATATGTACATCACTGCAGAATATGTTGGCAATAAAAAGTCAACAGAAATGAATATCATGCAGATCCTCACCAGGACTCCAGCAGTGTCACCATCCTGCCACCATACAGCTATAGAAGGACAATAAACCTGCAGGGTTCTCCCCTCAGTTATTTTTCCTTTAATTTTATTATCTGTTTCTTACTCACAGTGAAAGAACAGTCATCAGATATTTTATTCTTCACTTTTTATTTTACAGTCTCAGCTCTGAAGAATAGAACGTCTTATGAATAAATGACAGCTCACTTATTACAGTGGTGGCCAAAAGTATTGGCACCCCTGCAATTCTATCAGATAATACTCAGTTTCTTCCTGAAAATGATTGCAATCACAAATTCTTTGGTATTATTATCTTCATTTAATTTGCTTGCAAGGAAAAAACACAAAAGAGAATGAAGCAAAAATCAAATCATTGATCATTTCACACAAAACTCCAAAAATGGGCCAGACAAAAGTATTGGCACCCTCAGCCTAATACTTGGTTGCACAACCTTTAGCCAAAATAACTGCGAACAGCCACTTCCGGTAACCATCAATGAGTTTCTTACAATGCTCTGCTGGAATTGTAGACCATTCTTCTTTGGCAAACTGCTCCAGGTCCCTGATATTTGAAGGGTGCCTTCTCCAAACTGCCATTTTGTGATCTCTCCACAGGTGTTCTATGGGATTCAGGTCTGGACTCATTGCTGGCCACCTTGGAAGTCTCCAGTGCTTTCTCTAAAACCATTTTATAGTGCTTTTGGAAGTATGTTTTGGGTCATTGTCCTGCTGGAAGACCCATGACCTCTAAGGGCGACCCAGCTTTCTCACACTGGGCCCTACATTATGCTGCAAAATTTGTTGGTAGTCTTCAGACTTCATAATGCCATGCACACTGTCAAGCAGTCCAGTGCCAGAGGCAGCAAAGCAACCCCAAAACATCAGGGAACCTCCGCCATGTTTGACTGTAGGGACCATGTTCTTTTCTTTGAATGCCTCGTTTTTTTCCTGTACACTCTATGTTGATGGTTTTTCCCAAAAAGCTCGACTTTTGTCTCATCTGACCAGAGAACATTCTTCCAAAACATAGTAACATAGTTTGTAAACATAGTTAGTAAAGCCGAATAAAGACTTGCGTCCATCAAGTTCGACCTGTTAGTTCTGTAATTGGTAAAGTTGATCCAGAGGAGGGCAAAAACCCCAAATGATTTGGCCAATCTTCACCTGAGGAAAAATTCCCTCCTGACTCTGAAACCAGCAGTCAGAATAAATCCCTGTATCAACTTACTATTTTATTTTATTTTTAAGTATATGCTGAAATCTGCCTGGTATCTAGAAATGCATCCAGTCCCCGCTTGAACTGGTGTAGTGAATCTGACATCACCGTCTCCTCACTCTGTGAATTCCATATTCTCACTGCTCTTACCGTAAAGAACCCCTCTAGTGACGCTTACCCAATCTGAGTATATTCCATTTATAACCACCCTCTGCCTTCTATCCCTTAGCCAGTTAGCTACCCACTTGCAGACATTTTCCCCCAGCCCCATCATTCTCATTTTGTATACCAACCTATTATGTGGCACGCTATCGAAAGCTTTTGAGAAGTCGAGATACACGATATCCACTGGTTCCCCCTGATCTACTCGAGAGCTAATCTCCTCGTAGAAGTCAATCAGGTTTGTTTGGCAGGAGCGATTCCTCATGAATCCATGTTGGTTCGGGATTAAAAGATTATTAGCATCAAGATGCTCCGTAATTGCCTCTTTAATGAAGCTTTCAAAAATTTTGCCCACAACGGACGTCAGACTCACCGGCCGATAGTTTCCGGCGTCACTTTTCGCTCCCTTTTTGAATATTGGCACTACATTCGCCTGTCGCCAATCAAGTGGCACAGACCCAGTCTCAACAGAGTCCTTAAATATAAGATATAACGGTCTGTCTATCACATTACTTAGTTCCCTTAGTACCCGTGGGTGTATGCCATCAGGTTCTGGTGATTTGTTTATTTTAATGTTACTGAGGCGTTTCTGTACCCCAGCTTGGGTTAGATTTGTCATACTTAGTGGAGGATTAAGCTTGTCACTTCTCATTTCTCCTGTTAGTTTGATTTCCTTTGTGAAAGTTGTCGAAAAAAAATTATTTAATAGATTAGCTTTATCCTCATCTTTCTCTATGATTTTGCCTTCCTCACTTTTTATTGGTCCAATATTATCCGATTTAATCCTTTTACTATTTATATACGTAAAGAACAGTTTGGGATTTGATCTACTTTCCCTAGCAATACGTCTCTCTGTTTCCTCCTTCGCTATTTTTATTTGTTTTTTACAGGTTCTCGTTTTTTCCTTGTAACACATTAGTGCCTCCTTACTGTTTTCCTGTTTTAATCTCTTGAATGCCTCTTTTTTGCTATTTAACGCCCCTTTTACGTTCTTGTTCAACCATATTGGTTTCCTCTTATTTCTGGCCCTTTTATTCCCATATGGTATATACCTCTCGCACTGAGTATTCAGAATTCTTTTGAAGGTTTCCCATTTACTATTCGTATTCCTTTGATTAAGAACTTTGTCCCAGTCAATAAGTTGAAGGCTTTCTTTCAGCTGATCAAACTTCGCCCTCCTAAAGTTTAATGTTTTTGTTGTTCCCTTATTGATAACCCTACTGAAGGGCATTTTGAAGTCGATAATATTATGGTCGCTATTACCTAGGTGCCCCCCTATCTGTACCTCAGTTATTCTATCAGGCCTATTAGTCAATATTAAGTCCAACACGGCCTTCCCTCTCGTTGGTTCCTGCACTAGTTGAGAGAGATAATTATCCTTAATATTTGTCAAGAACCTTTTTCCTTTCTGAGATCTACAGGTTTCTGTTTCCCAGTCAATATCCGGGTAGTTGAAATCCCCCATTACAATCACTTCATTATGTTTTGCTACTTTGTCTATTTGTCCTAATAGCAGATTCTCATTCTCCTCTGTTATATTGGGTGGCTTATAGCAGACCCCCAGTAATATTTTATTATTATTTTTAGTTCCCTCTATCTCTACCCACATGGACTCGACCCCCTCTTCTCCCTCTCCTATATCTTCCCTTAGTCTGGGTTTTAGACATGACTTTACATATAAGCAGACTCCTCCGCCTTTCCCCTGTTTCCGGTCCCTTCTAAATAAACTATAATCTAATAAATTTACCGCCCAGTCGTAGCTATCGTCTAGCCAAGTCTCTGTTATACCTACGATGTCATACCTCTCCTCCGATATAAGCGCCCGCAGCTCATCCGCCTTATTGGTCAGGCTTCTTGCGTTGGTCAGCATGCAAGATAAAACTTTGGGGTTATTTAGCATCCTATTCTTCTCTAACGATCTAACTGTACTATCCCCACCCCCCTCTCCACCCTCATTATATTCACTTCTCCCCTTCCCCCTTGCTTGCCTCACATCCCACCTATTTCCTTGGTTTCCCCCCCCGTCTCTAGTTTAAAAACTCCTCCAACCTATTAGCTATCTTCTTCCCCAGCACCGCTGCACCCTCCCCATTGAGGTGCAGCCCGTCCCTACGGTAGAGCCTGTATCCGACCGCGAAGTCGGCCCAGTTCTCCATGAACCCAAACCCTTCTGCCTTGCACCAACTCTTTAGCCACTTATTCACCTCCCTAACTTCCTGTTGGCGCTCCTGTGTGGCTCGCGGGATTGGTAGTATTTCTGAGAAAACTACCTTGGAGGTCCTTGCCCTAAGCTTCCTACCTAGGTCCCTGAAATCATTTTTAAGGACCCTCCATCTACCACTCACTTTGTCATTGGTGCCGATGTGGACCATGACCGCTGGGTCTTCGCCAGCCCCACCCAGTAACCTGTCAACCCGATCCGCGATGTGCCGGACTCGAGCGCCAGGGAGGCAGCACACCGTTCGGCGATCCCGGTCTTTGTGACAGATTGCCCTGTCTGTCCCCCTAATAATAGAGTCGCCCACTACCAGAACCTGTCTTGCCTGCCCTACACTTCCCCCCTCCCCCTCATTACTGGAGCATACACTCCCCCGGCGGTCAGAGGATCTGTCATGCTCCAATAATGCCGGTTCTGAACCAGCCTTCCTATACTTCTTCCCTCTATCCCTCCTTACTGTTATCCAGCTCCCTGCCTGTTCAGCCTGCACTTCACCTCTATGCTCCACCCCCAGTATTGACCCATTGAGTGTCTGCTCGGTGAGCAGCAAACTCCGTTCTATGTTGTCGATGCTCCTCAGTACCGCTATCTGAGCACTTAGATCCAGAATTTGGGCTTCCAAGTGCACGATATGCTCAAATCTCTCGCAGCAGTATGGATCCTCGAGTGGGTGCTCACGGAATGCATACATTGCGCAAGATGTACACTGCACGGCTCCGTCCAACATGGACGTCATTCTAAATATGGGGATACAGTCAGTATATATATACAAGTACAAAACACAATTATTTATATATAGGTGTATGGACGGGGATCAATTAGGGATGTGCAAGTGTATCAATTAGATATTGGCAGGGGATCAGTTAAGTATGGGCGGGGGATGAATTAAGTATCAAGTATGGACGGGGGAATCAGCTAAGTAGGTCAGGTGGATTAATTAAGTAAAAAGTAAAGTAAAGAAAGAATGAAATTCAGTCCTAAGTCCTCCCTTCCAAACTCCCTGAATCCAAAGTCACTGAAAAACAAGTCACACACTTACTTTCGTTCGCACTTACGCTCCGGACACACGCAGCTCGTTCACACTCGCAAACTAAGAGATTTAAAGTGTTTTTTTTTTTTTTTCCTTTTCCAGCAATGTACCCTTCACCTCAATGCACTTCCAAAGAACTTTATGCCCAACCAGCTGCCCCTTATAAACCCTTAATTATGACCCCTTCCCCTTAATTAACCCCTTGTAAGTAAATCTACACCTCAGGATTTTAGTGCAATGTAGTTAACCTTTAAATACACAGGTAGTAAACTAAGAAACTAAAACTGTAGTGAGAAAATAGATTTTAAAAAGCCCAATAAATCTAAACAGGTAGAAAAGCACTCAGCAGATCACAATGCAGCACTCACCGCAATTCACACAGGTATTTTCTGCAGGATTCCCAATACCTCTTCACGCAATTCACACACGTATTTTCTGCAGGATTCCCAATACCTCTTCACGCAATTCACACAGGTATTTTCTGCAGGATTCCCAATACCTCTTCACGCAATTCACACAGGTATTTTCTGCAGGATTCCCAATACCTCTTCACCTTCACCTCAATGCACTTCCAGTTCTAGGCTTTATCAGGTAAGTTTTGGCAAACTCCAGCCTGGCTTTTTTATGTCTCGGAGTAAGAAGTGGGGTCTTCCTGGGTATCCTACCATACAGTCCCTTTTCATTCAGACGCCGACGGATAGTACGGGTTGACACTGTTGTACCCTCAGACTGCAGGGCAGCTTGAACTTGTTTGGATGTTAGTCGAGGTTCTTTATCCACCATCCGCACAATCTTGCGTTGAAATCTCTCGTCAATTTTTCTTTTCCGTTCACATGTAGGGAGGTTAGCCACAGTGCCATGGGCTTTAAATTTCTTGATGACACTGCGCACGGAAGACACAGGAACATTCAGGTCTTTGGAGACGGACTTGTAGCCTTCAGATTGCTCATGCTTCCTCACAATTTGGTTTCACAAGTCCTCAGACAATTCTTTGGTCTTCTTTCTTTTCTCCATGCTCAATGTGGTACACACAAGGACACAGGACAGAGGTTGAGTCAACTTTAATCCATGTTAACTGGCTGCAAGTGTGATTTAGTTATTGCCAACACCTGTTAGGTGCCACAGGTAAGTTACAGGTGCTGTTAATTACACAAATTAGAGAAGCATCACATGATTTTTCAAACAGTGCCAATACTTTTGTCCATCCCCTTTTTTAGGTTTGATGTGGAATTATATCCAATTTGGCTTTGGGACAATTCTATTTGTGTTTTTTCATTGAAGACAAATTAAATGAAGATAATAATACCAAAGAATTTGTGATTGCAATCATTTTCAGGAAGAAACTGAGTATTATCTGACAGAATTGCCGGGGTGCCAATACTTTTGGCCACCACTGTATTTCATGCGGCAGAAGTTAGCCTCCAGCAATGGAAGAGGGAACCGAGAAAGTGTAGAAAATGCTCTATCATGGCAGCAGTGGTAAGAGACATTGGAAATGCACGATCAAACCTATCATATCATAGGATTATCTATCATCTATCTATCCTTATATACTCTATTTCATATCTATCTATCCATCTATCTATCCATATATGTATCTATCTACAGTACAGACCAAAAGTTTGGACACACCTTCTCATTTAAAGATTTTTCTGTATTTTCATGACTAGGAAAATTGTACATTCACACTGAAGGCATCAAAACTATGAATTAACACATGTGGAATTATATACTTAACAAAAAAGTGTGAAACAACTGAAAATATGTGTTATATTCTAGGTTCTTCAAAGTAGCCACCTTTTGCTTTGATGACTGGTTTGCACACTCTTGATGAGCTTCAAGAGGTAGTCGCCGGAAATGGTCTTCCAACAATCTTGAAGGAGTTCCCAGAGATGCTTAGCACTTGTTGGCCCTTTTGCCTTCACTCTGCGGTCCAGCTCACCCCAAATCATCTCGATTGGGTTCAGGTCTGGTGACTGTGGAGGCCAGGTCATCTGGCGTAGCACCCCATCACTCTCCTTCTTGGTCAAATAGCCCTTACACAGCCTGGAGGTGTGTTTGGGATCATTGTCCTGTTGAAAAATAAATGATGGTCCAACTAAACGCAAACCGGATGGAATAGCATGCCGCTGCAAGATGCTGTGGTAGCCATGCTGGTTCAGTATGCCTTCAATTTTGAATAAATCCCCAACAGTGTCACCAACAAAGCCCCCCCACACCATCACACCTCCTCCTCCTCCATGCTTCACGGTGGGAACCAGGCATGTAGAGTCATGCGTCGCAGAAAGACACGGTGGTTGGAACCAAAGATCTCAAATTTGGACTCATCAGACCAAAGCACAGATTTCCACTGGTCTAATGTCCATTCCTTGTGTTCTTTAGCCCAACCAAGTCTCTTCTGTTTGTTGCCTGTCCTTAGCAGTGGTTTCCTAGCAGCTATTTTACCATGAAGGCCTGCTGCACAAAGTCTCCTCTTAACAGTTGTTGTAGAGATGTGTCTGCTGCTAGAACTCTGTGTGGCATTGACCTGGTCTCTAATCTGAGCTGCTGTTAACCTGTGATTTCTGAGGCTGGTGACTCGGATAAGCTTATCCTCAGAAGCAGAGGTGACTCTTGGTCTTCCATTCCTGGGGCGGTCCTCATGTGAGCCAGTTTCTTTGTAGCGCTTGATGGTTTTTGCAACTGCACTTGGGGACACTTTCAAAGTTTGCCCAATTTTTCGGACTGACTGACCTTCATTTCTTAAAGTAATGATGGCCACTCGTTTTTCTTTTCTTAGCTGCTTTTTTCTTGTCATAATACAAATTCTAACAGTCTATTCAGTAGGACTATTAGCTGTGTATCCACCAGACTTCTGCACAACACAACTGATGGTCCCAACGTCATTTATAAGGCAAGAAATCCCACTTATTAAACCTGACAGGGCACACCTGTGAAGTGAAAACCATTTCCGGTGACTACCTCTTGAAGCTCATCAAGAGAATACCAAGAGTGTGCAAAGCAGTCATCAAAGCAAAAGGTGGCTACTTTGAAGAACCTAGAATATAAGACATATTTTCAGTTGTTTCACACTTTTTTGTTAAGTATATAATTCCACATGTGGTAATTCATAGTTTTGATGCCTTCAGTGTGAATGTACAATTTTCCTAGTCATGAAAATACAGAAAAATCTTTAAATGAGAAGGTGTGTCCAAACTTTTGGTCTGTACTGTATCTTTCTATCTATCCATGTATGATGGATGGATAGATAGATAGATGGATAGATGAATAAATAGATGGATAGATAGATAGATAGATAAATAGATAGATAGATAGTGTAGGGATTTGTACTCACTGAGCCGCGTTGGAGGTAGGCACAGGTTCACACAGTGATGCAGTCCACGGGTTCAAACAAACTGGTGGCTTATTTTAGTGTCCATACACCAGTTAAGAAACAAAAGTTACAGCCTTTTCCTGGCACAAAAAGGAATAACAGAACAAAGCTCAAAATAACAAGTCCATGCAGCACGGCTTCAGCCGTTTAAACAAGGTGCTTTTCTCTGCCTCCTGCAGAGTCTAAGAAGCACCTGCAAGGTCTGCTCACCTTGCCCAGCAAACACAGACAGACAGAGACAGGCGCAGCTGTCTTAAATTAGCCTTCCAAGACCTGGACTGGAGGTAAGTGAGAAGCTGTTCCCCCCAGCTCTTTCAGCTGCTCATAAAACCCGGCCCTGTAATCCGGACCCATTAAATTCCTCTCAGCACTATGTGTGCTGGAGCCTCCTTCTCCGGATCCTACATCACCGAAGCATGGCACTTCGAGGACACATACCTCCCGTCCACGATCTGTCCGGCAGCAACCTTACATACACCCCCCCTCTGTCCAAAGCCGTAGGGCTTGGCACCTTCTGTCACCATACAATAAATCCTTGACAAGGCAGCGGCATTCCCATGTTGTTTCCCAGGCCTATGCTCTACCCGGAAACTAAAATCTTGTAGAGCCAGGAACCACCTAGTCACTCTGGCATTGTTTCCCTTCTTTTCTCGCATCCACCTCAATGGGGCATGGTCTGACACTAACCTGAACCTTCTACCTAATAGGTAATACCTCAGAGTGTCTAACGCCCACTTAATGGCCAAACATTCTTTTTCTACAATGGAGTAGTCCTTCTCACAAGCGGAGAGCTTCAGACTGAGGTATTTTACAGGGTGTTCTTCTCCGTTAATCTCCTGGGACAAGACTGCTCCCAGCCCGACATCCGATGCATCCATCTGGACCACAAACTCCTTGGAGAAGCTGGGTGCCACCAAGACTGGTTGTTTACAGAGGACCAGTTTCAATTCCTGGCAGGTCGCTTCTGCTTCCGGGGACCACTTGGCCATAGCTGACTTCATCCCTTTCAGAAGATCCATCAGTGGGGCTGCTATCAGGGCAAAGTTAGGGACAAATCTTCGATAGTAGCCCACAATGCCTAGAAACGCCCTGACCTGCTTCTTCGAGAGGGGCTGTGGCCAGTTCAAGATCGACTTGACCTTATTTATTTGTGGTTTTATTTCCTCTCTACCAACCACGTACCCTAAGTACTTGGCTTCCTCCATCCCCATGGCACATTTCTTCGGGTTGATAGTAAAGCCCGCCTTCCTTAGGGCATCAAGTATGGCTTGAACTTTGTCCAGATGACTTTCCCAGTCCTGGCTAAATATGACGATAGCATCTAGGTAGGCCGCAGCATACTGTTTGTGGGGTGCTAAGATCCGGTCCATGGCTCTCTGGAAGGTGGCCGGAGCTCCCTTCAACCCAAACGGCATCCTGACGTATTGGCGTTGAGAAGGCTGTCTTCTCCTTAGCCTCTTTGGACAGGGGAATTTGCCAATATCCTTTGGTGAGGTCCAGAGTGGTGATGTACCGAGCGGGTCCTAGCCTTTCCATAAGCTCATCTACCCTAGGCATTGGGTAGGCGTCGAACTTTGAGACCTCCTTCAGCTTCCTATAGTCGTTGCAAAACCGCCATTCCCCATCTGGTTTCGGCACTAAGACTATAGGACTGGACCATCCACTTTTGGACTCTTCAATGACTCCCAGGTTTAGCATCCGCCTTACTTCTTTAGAGATCACCTCTCTGCGGGCTTCGGGGATCTGGTATGGTTTTAGATTGACGCGAACATGAGGCTCTGTGAGAACCTCATGCTCTATGACCTGAGTGAGTCCTGGCAACTCCGAAAACATGTCTTTATTTCGCTGTAACAACTCTTTGCACTGTTGCTTTTGGGCATGTGACAGTGACTCTGCCACCTTGACCTCTTTCACATCGGCCTCAGCCTCAGCCACTAAACAGGGAGTTTCCGCAGGCTCTCTATCTTGCCATGGCTTAATCAAGTTAACATGGTAAATTTGGTAGGGCTTCCTCTTCCCTGGTTGGTGGATCTTAAAGTTGACTTCCCCCACTTTCTCTACCACCTCATAGGGGCCCTGCCGCTTGGCCATGAACTTGCTCTCCACTGTGGGACTAGCACAAGCACTCGATCTCCTGGGTTGAACGATCTCACCCTGGCCGACCTATTATACACCCTGGACTGTGCCTCTTGTGCCTTGAGGAGGTGCTCCCTCACAATGGGCATCACATGGGCAATCCTCTCTTGCATCTGGGCAACGTGCTCCACCACTCTCCTATAGGGAGTGGTCTCAGCTTCCCAGGACTCTTTCTCCACCTCCAGGAGTCCTGAGGGTGTCGTCCATAGAGTGGTTCAAACGGGGAGAAACCTGTGGAAGCTTTGGGAACTTCCCTCATGGCGAACAACATATAGTCCCAGTCTCGGCCATCCTTTTCCACTGCTTTCCTCAACATTGCTTTCAAGGTTTTGTTAAACCTCTCTACCAGTCCGTCCGTCTGGGGAGAGTACACGGAGGTTCTCAGTTGTGCAATCTGCAGTGTCTTGCACAATTCCCTCATGACCTTCGACATAAATGGAGTTCCTTGGTCTGTTAGGATCTCGTTAGGCAACCCGGTTCTTGAAAACATGTGGACTAACTCCCGGGCTATACACCTGGTGGAGGAGTTTCGTAGTGGTACGGCCTCCAGATACCATGTAGCATAATCTAATACCACCAGGATATACTGATGCCCTTGGGCGGACTTGACCAGAGGCCCCACTAGATCCATTGCTATGCGTTCGAATGGAACCTCGATGACTGGTAGTGGCACTAGGGGACTGCGGAAGTGGGCCACTGGGGAGGTTATCTGGCATGTGGGGCAGGAACGACAATAACTCTATATTTCTCTATAGCAACCTGGCCAGTAGAATCTTTGGAGGATCCGTTCTTGAATCTTGTCTGCACCCAGGTGACCACCCAACACATGAGAATGAGCCATGTCTAACACCCTGCGTCTATAGGGCCCTGGCACCAGCAACTGTTCTATTACCTCACCCCTTGGCTTGGTTATTCTGTACAGCAAATCCCCATTCACAGCAAAATGAGGGAACTGAGTGTCAGCCCCCGGTTCCTGAGGCACCCCATTTAACACAGTAACATTTTCAAAGGCCCCTTTCAGAGTTAAATCCATGAGTTGGGCAGTTCCAAAGTTTCCCTCGGACACCTCCAGCTCAGGGATATTGGACTCAGGGGATGCTACTTCATCCTCATTGCCCACCAGCACACACATGGGAAACTCATCTACTATGTTCTGAGGGTAAGTTTCCTTAGGGGCGATCTGGCTGTCGTCCAAGCAACCAGGTGTCCCCGCTTTCCACCACATTTCCCAGAATAATGCAAAGTAACGTCCAATTATTATGGGATGCAATAGGTCCTTAACGACCGCCACTTCATGAGATGTGGTGCCACAGTCTGTGTTTACATCCACCTGGGCCACAGGATAGTTCTTAGCGTCCCCATGGATACACCGGACATCCACCACCTTCCCAGAAACCAGCCGATGAGGGAGTGTGGCCCTTATCAGGGTCACCAAACTTCCTGAGACCAATAGTCCAGAGACTTGTGCCCCGTTAACTGACACTGAGCATGCCTGAGGGCCCTCGCCATGTTGACGAACCGCGCTGCAGGCGGGGTAGGCAAAATAAGAGCAACGCCGGCCCATGTTACAGTCCATTGGTTCAGAGGTTATGGGACACCGGGAGGCAATATGGCCAGGGGTATGACATCTCCAACACACTATATTATGGGGTGGGACCTTGGGCAGCAACTCAGACCCCTCCTGAACTCTAGGATGCCCCCCAGGTGTGGCGCTAGCTCGCTTCTTTTGGGTGTCCGCCACCTTTTGGGAACCCCAGTATTGAGAGGCTACGACCCCTTGTTTTCCCAACGGACTCTCAACCGCCTGGTATCTTTCCACCAACCCCACCAAGTCATCAGCATTATAGGGATCTCCCTGGGCAACCCAGGATTTTACCGACTTCGGGAGAGAGTGTATAAACCTGTCTATAACGACCTCTATCTCATATCATAGGACTATCTATCATCTATCTATTATCTATATGACGCGCCCCCTGGGCCATGGGGCACCCGGGACCGGACTTCAGGGCAATGCTGGGAGTAGTAGTGGCGACCCGGTCCCGTGGCTCAGGGTGGCCAGACCAATATTGTGGCAGTCTCTGTATCAGTATAATGCAATGTCCGACTACGCCACCCGTGGATTGCGGTCAATAAGAACCGCCGCTGCTGAGCAGACCTCTGAGGCTGATGTTGTGAGGGCAGCAGAGTGTAGTATAACTCCCCATGGGAGGAGTATAGCCTCAGGCTAGTGAGTGTGGATGATAGGAGTGATGGTGCACGAGCGCAGCAGGAACGACTCAGAGGCTTTGCAGTGCAGTTCAGGGTCTTTACTGATGGTGATAAGGCAGACCCTCCCGGGAGTACTGGCTAGCATAAGAGGCCTGGTCAGTCTGTGAGCAAACTGGAGTTCCCCTGGCCAGGTGGAGTTGTAGGCCTCCCTGACTATCTGCACTCTTCCTGGCTACCTTGCTGTAAGCGAGTGGAAGTAGCCCACGTCCCTGAGTGTTCCGTGTGGTGCTCACCTGTATGGCTGGTGACTTGGGGCCTTCTGATAGCCCCCGCTCCTCGATTGCAGTGCTGGTCCCTTGCTCGTGACTGAGCCTCCGGGCTTCTATGGCCAGAGGACTTGAAATCCCCTGCCGGCGGGTTTCTGCTGCTGGGTATATATAAGTCCCCGCAACCTCGGACTCCTGTGTCCGGTTCTCAGAGTCTTCTGCCAGGACGAACTCCGCTTAGCTCAAGTCCCTGGTCTTCAGCTCCTGCTCCTACAGAGCTCCTCGCTGTTACTTTCCCTGTGTCTGGAACTAACTCCAGGCTCTGACTTCACTAACCCCGCCCCAGATCCAGTTTATATAGGGCAGGTTCCTCCCCTATCTGGTCTGGGACAGGAGGTGTTGCATGTTTAAGGGCTCCGAACCAGGAAACCTCCCACTTGCTCTCAGACATAATATTTCTATTACAGTGGTAACCAGACCCTGGGGTGCCACATATCCATCTATCTATCTCATATCTATCTATCTATCAATCTCATATCTATCTATCTTCTCCACTTTTTATCTGGTCTCAGGTATGACTTTCATATTACCCACGACTGTTACTTGCCACAGGTGAGTTTTAACGAGCATCACATGCTTGAAGCAAAGTTGTTTTTCCACAATTTTGGAAAAGTGCCAACAATTTTGTCCGGCCCAGTTTTGGAGTTTTGTGTGAAATTATGTCCAATTTGCCTTTTTTTCCCATTTTTTTGTGCTGTTTCAATACACACAAAGGAAATAAATATTATAACAAATGTATAACAAAACATGTGTAATTGTAATAATTTTCTGGGAGAAATACTTCACTTTCTGGAACAATCTCAAGGTTGCTAAACACTTCCGGCCATGACTGTGTGTATATATGGGCCCTCAATAAACCATCCCTCTCAACGAAAAGGCCACAGCAAGGGTCAGGAATCGGTGGCCTTCCCTCTCCGAATCTTAGGGAGAGACGGTTGTGCTTCCAGCATCCACCTAGGCTGCCACCCCAGTGGAACTAATAGCAGGGTAGCCAACTGTCCAGAAATTCTTGGACAGTCCATAAAAATAGGGCACTTTTTTCCCTGTCCGTAAAAAAAAATGTGATGCGTCCATAATCTTTCTGAAGCTGGAGAGACTTGTTCAGATGGAGGGAGATGTAGGGGCATCATATTGTGTATAGGGAGATGTAGGGGCATCATATTGTGTATAGGTATCATATTGTGTATCTGCATGTGTGGGGACATCATACGGTGTATATGGAGCTGTGAGCACATCATACTGTATTTAGGGAACAATGAGGGAATCATACTGTATACAAGGAGCTGTGGAAACATAATGCTGTGTAAAGGGTCTGTGGGGTCATCATCTAATATACAGTACAGACCAAAAGTTTGGACACACCTTCTCATTTAAAGATTTTTCTGTATTTTCATGACTATGAAAATTGTACATTCACACTGAAGGCATCAAAACTATGAATTAACACATGTGGAATTATATACTTAACAAAAAAAGTGTGAAACAACTGAAAATATGTCTTATATTCTAGGTTCTTCAAAGTAGCCACCTTTTGCTTTGATGACTGCTTTGCACACTCTTGGCATTCTCTTGATGAGCTTCAAGAGGTAGTCACCGGAAATGGTTTTCACTTCACAGGTGTGCCCTGTCAGGTTTAATAAGTGGGAGTTCTTGCCTTATAAATGGGGTTCGGATCATCAGCTGTGTTGTGCAGAAGTCTGGTGGATACACAGCTGATAGTCCTACTAAATAGACTGTTAGAATTTGTATTATGGCAAGAAAAAAGCAGCTAAGTAAAGAAAAATGAGTGGCCATCATTACTTTAAGAAATGAAGGTCAGTCAATGCAAAAAATTGGTAAAACTTTGAAAGTGTCCCCAAGTGCAGATGCAAAAACCATCAAGCGCTGCAAGAAACTGGCTCACATGAGGACTGCCCCAGGAAAGGAAGACCAAGAGTCACCTCTGCTTCTGAGGATAAGTTTATCCGAGTCACCAGCCTCAGAAATCGCAGGTTAACAGCAGCTCAGATTAGAGACCAGGTCAATGCCACACAGAGTTCTAGCAGCAGACACATCTCTTCAACAACTGTTAAGAGGAGACTTTGTGCAGCAGGCCTTCATGGTAAAATAGCTGCTAGGAAACCACTGCTAAGGACAGGCAACAAGCAGAAGAGACTTATTTGGGCTAAAGAACACAAGGAATGGACATTAGACCAGTGGAAATCTGTGCTTTGGTCTGATGAGTCTAAATTTGAGATCTTTGGTTCCAACCACCGTGTCTTTGTGCGATGCAGAAAAAGTGAACGGATGGACTCTACATGTCTGGTTCCCACCGAGAAGCATGGAGGAGGAGGTGTGATGGTGTGGGGGTGCTTTGCTGGTGACACTGTTGGGGATTTATTCAAAATTGAAGGCATACTGAACCAGCATGGCTACAACAGCATCTTGCAGCGGCATGCTATTCCATCCGGTTTGCATTTAGTTGGACCATCATTTATTTTTCAACAGGACAATGACCCCAAACACACCTCCAGGCTGTGTAAGGGCTATTTGACCAAGAAGGAGAATGATGGGGTGCTACGCCAGATGACCTGGCCTCCACAGTCACCAGACCTGAACCCAATCGAGATGATTTGGGGTGAGCTGGACCGCAGAGTGAAGGCAAAAGGGCCAACAAGTGCTAAGCATCTCTGGGAACTCCTTCAAGATTGTTGGAAGACCATTTCCATTGACTACCTCTTGAAGCTCATCAAGAGAATGCCAAGAGTGTGCAAAGCAGTCATCAAAGCAAAAGGTGGCTACTTTGAAGAACCTAGAATATAAGACATATTTTCAGTTGTTTCACACTTTTTTGTTAAGTATATAATTCCACATGTGTTAATTCATAGTTTTGATGCCTTCAGTGTGAATGTACAATTTTCATAGTCATGAAAATACAGAAAAATCTTGAAATGAGAAGGTGTGTCCAAACTTTTGGTCTGTACTGTATATAATCGTCTTATCCCGTCTGTCTGTCTGTCCTTCTGTCCAGGAAATCCTGCGTCGCTGATTGGTCCAGCCGCGGCCAATCAGCGACGCGGGATTTCAGAAAAAGATGGCGGCCGTTAGCAGCTCATCTGCCGCACGGAGGTCAGCGGCGATGCAGCCGGGAGATGACCGGCGCTAGCCGCTCATCTCCCGGCTGCTCGCAGCAGAAGTACCGCGACCGGCGGCGCCGCTGACCTCCATGCGGCTACCGTCGGGAGATCAATGGCTAGGGCCGCTGATCTCCCGACGGCAAGTGTGAAGCGAGGACCGGGGAGCGGCGCCGCCAGTCGGGATACTTCGGCTGTGAGCAGCCGGCCATCTCCCGGTTCCTTGCAGCGGAAGTACCCGCACAGGTAGCGTCGCTGCCCGGTCCTCAGTAATACGATTCGCTGATTGGTCGGAATCAGCGATATTGGCGCCGCGACCAATCAGCGATACTGGCGCCAAATTTAAACACCGCTCTGCTGATTGGTCGTGGCCGGCGGCCGCGACCAATCAGCGATTTTGGCGCCACATTTAAACACCACTCTGTTGATTGCGCCTGGTCGGCCGCATACAGATTCTAGAATACCCGATGCGTTAGAATCGGGCCACCATCTAGTACTGTATATAAAGAGCTGTGGGAGCCATCACACTATATATAGAGACCTGTGAAAAGCTTATGTGTTGATCCAGAGGAAGTCAAAAAAAACCATGAGGCAGATGCTGCTTGCCCAAAATTAGGGGAAAAATTCCTTCCCGACTCCACATATGGCAATCAGACTAGTTGCTTGGATCAACGTCCCATAACAAAATCTAGTATGAATAACCTGTAATGTTATTCAAGAAAGTCACACAGTACCTCCTTGAACTTTTTTTTAGAGAATTAAGTATTACAAGGTCATGTGGTAGAGAGTTCCATACCTCACACAATAAAACATTGCCATCTAACTTCCTTTAGACAAAGCGAATTAGGAGCTTGATGCTAGAGTAGTTGAATTAAAACTGAAAAAAATTATTAACACAGCAAAAAAGAGGAACAGTATTTATTCTCCAGCCCAGGTCTCAAAACTAATGCACTAATCAGGATGAAGCAAACCATATAATAAAGGCAGGGGCAGCACAGGTGCAAAATACTGATGAGACAACCAACTCATAACCTACCAATTCTTGGAGGGGGTCATTGCTTAGTATTAAAACTGCACACAAAAAATGGCTTGTATAGGTCACTGGTCACACACAGATTGTTAGGGGAATGGTTGCAAACAACTTTATTAAATAATGGAAAGCAAACGAACCCGGGGTCCGTGATGCAGCCTGGAGGACTGCGGACGAACACCTTCCGGGTAAGAAGGTAAAACAACCAACTGAAATAACAATCCCCCCCGTGTTACTGCACACCGGAACGGTAATAGGGATTCGCACTATCTCCGTTAACTGCACGAGAGATGTGCGACAAATAATGGAGCCATAGCCCTGTTAACTGCACAGAGGCTACGCAGCAGGCGCTCGGATGCGTGTGTGATTCATGCAGGCGTATACATGCTCCCAGCCGGCGTGCTACCGGACTGAGGAGTATCTCTCCACGTGGCTAACAGGCGGTGCTGGGAATACGGAGTCCGCAGTCTGCTCGGGGTGTATAGCGACCCCCTTGTTGGAGCCAGAGTGTCAGACGAAGCTACCTGCCTCCCTCCATCTAAGGCTGTCTATCCCCTGCTAAACCTGCCTGTCAGAAGCTATAACAGCAAAAGCACACGTGGAGCCAAAACGACCAAGCGTCCACACAATAACACCAACTCAGCTCAATGATCAGAGTGCGCCGCCATGTTTGTGGGCGTGCTATTTAAATATTAAGCCCTGCCCATCGTCACATTATTGGTGACGTCACCCGGGACCAATCAGGCGGTGCCAGGTCACCGGATCAGCTGACTCCCAAACCACCAATCACGGTCCGCCATGTCACGGGCATGCTCAGTGCAGTGTATCCTGGACTTAGGCTGTAACAGCCCTGTTTCCCTCCGCAACCTATCCTTCATGTTGCTAGGAACAAAGACCCGAGAGACAGCTTGTACATCTCGTGCACCAGCTAGGCGTTGGGACCGATGACGATGCTGAGAAGCATCTGGACCGGAATGGGAGACCACAGAATCCACTGATGATTCTGAACCCATTTCAGATCCAGAAAACACCTGACGCCTAACACAGATAGTGCTCAATATAGGGCTTACAGCCTATTAGTGACCCTCATACTGTTAGATTAGGCAGGCTGCAAAGCACTATCTAAGTGCACCCCATGAGGACAGACCCCCTAGTTTACAAATCCAGCATTGATGGGCTTGTCTGAACCCTGAATAAAAATAACGTGCAAAATCTATATATGAGGTACTGGTAGATATTTTGGCGCTGGTCACGCACAGTGTCTGGTTTACAGCCTATTAGTGACGCCCATACTATTAGATTAGGCAGGCTATGCTCCCCTCATACACCTTACCACGGTGTGTAGTGTGACATGGAGCTAAACCCCCTGTCTTCTTAAGAATAAGGCTGCGAAAACCCTTCTCTTTATTGATAGTAGAGAAACCTCCATACAGTAGATGCGGAAAACATACGATGAACCCCAGTATTGTACCACATAGATAGGGCTCTTACCGGCTAAGCTTGGAGCAGGCTGTGTGCACAGAGCCCAAGATACAAAACTGTAGGGATGTGGACTGTCTTACCCTGTTCCTGCCCCTGAAGACAACAAACGCGTCATGTGAATACTGTCTTGCGGTTTTATATCTAAAAGTGATATGTGTCTTATGTAATGTATAATGGTGATGTAACAGCATGTGAAGTGTTAATGCATAATGTGAGTATAGCATAAGATAAGCTTAGGATACCATAAGACATAAGTATAACATAAACCCTAAAATACAAATTTTATTAAATCTCTTTAAAATCGGGACATGCGGCATAAAGATGATCCGCATCAGTATTGCACTTTATCAAGATAAGTTCCTTTTATTGTTTAGTCTTGTGATCATTTATGTCATTGATACCTCTATGGGTGATTAATTCCAGGGCTGGCTAGGGTTATCCAGGGATAGCCGCCGTGGAGCGGGGCGCCACAGTGTCAACATTAACTAGGGTGTCACCCTCCACTATAAGGCAGGTAATCAGCATCTAGGGTGTTGAACAGGGCTGATTGTAGCCTTTGTTTGGATGCCCGAATGTATCCTTTGGCTTGGAGGTCCAAAGATATTAGGAACGTTCTTGGGTGTTTTTATAAATTTGCACATTGTCACTTTATTCACTGTTGTCACTTTAATCATTTAGTACACACTGAGGATTGATTGTTTGATGTGATATCTGTACCAGTTTCTGGTAGACTGTCAGATCTTTGGTCTATGTAAATACGAATAAGGGACTTTTAGGGTCTAGGGGCAGCTGCCGTTCAGCAAGGGTGCCATTGTCATCTATATGTAGGATGCCCATCTCCGTTGACATGCAGGTTCAGGCTAGGGTATCTATAGGGTGAGTTTTATTGAAGTACAGTGGGTACGGAAAGCATTCAGACCCCTTTAAATTTTTCACTCTTTGTTTCATTGCAGCCATTTGGTAAATTCTAAAAAGTTCATTTTTTTTCTCATTAAAGTACACTCTGCACCCCATGTTGACTGAAAAAAACAGAAATGTAGAAATTTTTGCAAATTTATTAAAAAAGGAAAACTGAAATATCACATGGTCATAAGTATTCAGACCCTTTGCTCATATTTAAGTCACATGCTGTCCATTTCCTTGTGATCCTCCTTGAGATGGTTCTACTCTTTCATTGGAGTCCAGCTGTGTTTAATTAAACTGATAGGACTTGATTTGGAAAGGCACACACCTGTCTATATAAGACCTCACAGCTCACAGTGCATGTCAGACCAAATGACCAGTATTGAGTAGAAGCCCCCTTTTGAGCTAGTGCATCCATGAGTCTTCTTGGGAATGATGCAACAAGTTTTTCACACCTGGATTTGGGGTTCCTCTGCCATTCTTCCTTGCAGATCCTCTCCAGTTCTGTCAGGTTGGATGGTGAACGTTGGTGGACAGCCATTTTCAGGTCTCTCCAGAGATGTTCAATTGGGTTTAGGTCAGGGCTCTGGCTGGGCCAGTCTAGAATGGTCACAGAGTTGTTCTGAAGCCACTCCTTTGTTATTTTAACTGTGTGCTTAGGGTCATTGTCTTGTTGGAAGGTGAACCTTCGGCCAAGTCTGAGGTCCAGAGCACTCTGGAAGAGGTTTTCATCCAGGATATCTGTGTACTTGGCCGCATTCATGTTTCTTTCAATTCCAACCAGTCGTCCTGTCCCTGCAGCTGAAAAACACCCCCATGATGCTGCCACCACCATGTTTCACTGTTGGGATTGTATTGGGCAGGTGATGAGCAGTGCCTGGTTTTTTCCACACATACCCCTTAGAATTATCACCAAAAAGTTCTATCTTAGTCTCATCAGACCAAAGAATCTTATTTCTCATAGACTGGGAGTCCTTCATGTGTTTTTAAGCAAACTCTGTGCAGGCTTTCATATGTCTTGCACTGAGGAGAGGCTTCCGTTGGGCCACTCTGCCATAAAGGCTCGACTTGTGGAGGGCTGCAGCGATAGTTGACTTTATGCAACTTTCTCCCATCTCCCTACTGCATCTTTGGAGCTGAGCCACAGTGATCTTGTAGTTCATCTTTACCTCTCTCACCAAGGCTCTTCTCCCACGATTGCTCAGTTTAGCTGGACGGCCAGGTCTAGGAAGACTTCTGGTGGTCCCAAACTTCTTCCACTTAAGGATTATGGAGGCCACTGTGTTCTTAGGACCCTTGACTAATGCAGAAATTCTTTTGTAAACTTGGCCAGATCTGTGCCTTGCCACAATTCTGTCTCTAAGCTCCTTGGGCAGTGTCAGGATGCCAGGTTTAATTTTACTTTGCCAGTAGTTTTTCCCTTAGCCAAGATGGCTTCCATTGCCTCACTGGGGTCATGTGTTTCCTGCCTGTGGACCTACTTAAACTGCATGTGTTGCAATCATGCCTTGCCTGAGTATTGTGTGCTTTTAGCTTTCTACTCACCTGTGCTAGCCCTCTGAATAGAGTCTTGCTGACCTTGTGTTTACTCCTAGTCATCCGCTGAAAGGATTGCTGCCTGAATCCTCTGCTAAGGGGACTTCTGCTGAAAGGAACCACTGGCTGTTGTTCACTCACGCTGGGATCTCTGAACTTTTGTCTTCCTGAAGAAAACTTCTCCTGGATCTCTACACCTCTGGTATAGTCACCATCTTGCTCTGTGTTTAAATACCCGGCTCCAGCTCTGCTTAAGACATCGCTGTTTCCTCCGCTGCACCTCCTGCATTCTTCAATATCCAGATCCATATTCCAGTTTGTCTTCTCTTCTGCACTAAGTGAGTCCACAATCAACTGAGGAATACCTACGTCTGCTTACTATCCTTATTTCTGTTTGCATATTACTGTACCTAAGTAAACTTGGACTATCGTTAACGTTTACATACCCTAATAGTAATGAAGGCCGTGCCTTACAGATTAGGTTCTAAGAAGTATTGTTTGGAATGAACTTACCTTCATAAACTGTTTGCTGTGATCTTTTGCACTTGAGTTTAAAATAGACTTTCACACTACTCTTGTCTCAGTCTCTGCTTTTGGCCCACGCCATTGGACTTCAGGGTATCTACTAACATCGTAACAGGCAGTTCCTTTGAGCTCATGATTCTCATTTGGTCTGACATGCACTGTGAGCTGTGAGGTCTTATATAGACAGGTGTGTGTGTGGCACCCCAGGGGTCTGGTTTCCACAGTAACAGCAATGTTATGTCTGAGAGCAGGTGGGAGGTCTCTTGGTCAGGAATCCTATGCATGCCACACCTCCTGCCCAGTCCTGGGAGGGGAAGGACTTCCCCTATTTAAACCTGGGGCTGAGGCAGGGTTAGGGAGTTGAGAGGGAGAGTTCAGCCAGGAGGGCTGACAGGGAGCTGTGGCTCCGGCTGGGCCCAGCTCCTGGGCCATGCCAGGAGTAGAGACAGAGAAAAGAAGCAAATATAGGAACAGAACATCAGGAGCTCTGTGGAGCAGTGTTACAAGGAGTCAGGGGCTGGCAGCTGCAGAGCTCGCCCTGACTGAGAAGATTTCTTACCGGACCCGGAGTCCGAGGCTGTGGGGACTAACTCCTACCCAGCAGCAGAATCCGTCAGGCAGGGGATTTCAGGTCCTCTGGCCAAGAAACCCGAAGGCACGGTCACACGCATGGGACCAGCACCGCCATCGTGGAGCGGAAGCCATTAGAAGGCCCCGAGTCACCGGCCATACGGGTGAGCACCACACGGTACACTCAGGGACGTGGGCTACTTTTACCCGCCTCTAGCAAGGTAGCCAGAAGAGTACAGTTAGTTGGGAAGGCCTACAACTCCGCCTGGCCAGGGGAGATCCCATCTGCTCAAGGACTGGCCAGGCCCCGATCGCTAGCAAGTACTCCGGGAGGGTCTATCTTTGTCACCAGTAAAGACCCTGAACTACACCGCATCGTCTCTGAGTGGTTCCTGCTACCCCCATCATCCACGTCGGCTGCCCTGAGGCCATACCCCTCCCGTTGGGGGTTATACCATCCACGCTGCACCATCCTTCCACCGGCCTCAGCGGTCTGCCCTGCAGCGGCAGCTCCATAGCTGCATTCAACGGGTGGCGTAGTCATCCACCATCTACTGCTAATAGACTGCCACTTAGTCTGACTCCCTGGGCACGGACCGGGTCACTGCCACGAGACTACTACCCCCATCTGATCCGGCTCCGGGTAGGCTCCCGCGTGCGCAACGCTGCGCGACTCAGGCCCAGGGGCGCGTCTACTTTTGGCGTAGTCGGCAGGATTTCGTGCCCGCAACCACCGGGTACTGCGTGCCTGAAAAAGACTGTTCAAACTTACCTGTGGTGAAGATTCCCGCCATCCGGCGCCATCTTCCGCTTTCTTCCCGCCATCGGTGGAGTTTTCCCGCCATCCGGCGCCATCTTCGGCCTTCTTCCCGCCATCCGTGGAGTTTTCCCACCGTTGGACGCCATCTTGAGGACGCCGCGCGGGAAGAAGAGGGGCGTGGACTCCGAAAGCGCGCGAGAACTGAAGCCCCGCCTCACGTCCGGACGTTGCGTAAGGTCCTGGAAGGAGCCCAGCAGACGCCGACGTCACAGGAGCGCGACGGAAGGTCCTCAACCCTGACGATCCACTGCGGAGCCGCGGCCTATGGAAGAGGATCATCGCAAGGTAGGCCACGGTCCACTAGAGGGGAGAAGCATGTTGGATACGGAGGAGAGCTTCACCGCTGCAACCCCCGCCAGCGCCACCGCTGTTGCGGTCATGTCTTTCACCATGCCCTATATCCCGGGGGCAGCCTGGCTACCCCAGTACTCAGGGGAGTCACATACCCTGCAGGACTTTAGAGAAAAGCTGGATAGCCTCTTCCAGGTGTACCCCCTCACAGAAGAGCAAAAAGTGAGCATCCTGGTGGCCCAATTAACCGGGGCAGCCCAAAGGGAGGTAAAGTCCTTGCCACCTGGGAGGAGGACTGTCGCAGAGATACTAGCCCGGCTAACCGAGGAGGAGCTGCAGTGCTACCAATACGAGGAAAGCCAAGAGGACCCGGATGGGTCTGAGGACTACCCTCAGGAGGGAGCACAAAGAGGACACCGCTACTGAAGGGAAGTAGCATAAACAAAGAACTGTATATAGTTACCCGTCAGGGTATGAGAACTGTTGCTAATTAAAATATGGTCCCCGTTGGGATTAGTGAATTGTTCCCCGTGTGTCCCTGTCCCTTACCAGGCTGAGGACTGTGAGCAGCCATCCCCTATCCCTTACCAGGCTGAGGACTGTGAGCAGCCAATCCTTATCCCCACTGGCCGAGGACTGAGAGCGGCCATATCCTGTAAATAATTATGTGTTTCTAGTAATTTATAGGAGTCCTTGGTGGATTTACCGGGAATCCTTTGTACATAGTTGGAGTGTAACCCAGGACGGACTAAAAGACTGTTAAGGACTCGGGGCAGGACAGACCCCTACCTGGTTACGTCTCCCTGTTTTGGTGAAATGGACACCTTGCTTTTCTTCAAAAACTGCACCCGGTTGCGGACACGCCGTGACCATCTTTATGTGGTTTTCTTATTGTATTATTATTGTTTATACCTTGTTATGTTTTTCTAAAAATATGTTTAGTCCCGGAGTACTAAATTTCACTAGGGGGGAATGTGGCACCCCAGGGGTCTGGTTTCCACAGTAACAGCAATGTTATGTCTGAGAGCAGGTGGGAGGTCTCTTGGTCAGGAATCCTATGCATGCCACACCTCCTGCCCAGTCCTGGGAGGGGAAGGACTTCCCCTATTTAAACCTGGGGCTGAGGCAGGGTTAGGGAGTTGAGAGGGAGAGTTCAGCCAGGAGGGCTGACAGGGAGCTGTGGCTCCGGCTGGGCCCAGCTCCTGGGCCATGCCAGGAGTAGAGACAGAGAAAAGAAGCAAATATAGGAACAGAACATCAGGAGCTCTGTGGAACAGTGTTACAATGATTCAGGGGCTGGCAGCTGCAGAGCTCGCCCTGACTGAGAAGATTTCTTACCGGACCCGGAGTCCGAGGCTGTGGGGACTAACTCCTACCCAGCAGCAGAATCCGTCAGGCAGGGGATTTCAGGTCCTCTGGCCAAGAAACCCGAAGGCACGGTCACACGCATGGGACCAGCACCGCCATCGTGGAGCGGAAGCCATTAGAAGGCCCCGAGTCACCGGCCATACGGGTGAGCACCACACGGTACACTCAGGGACGTGGGCTACTTTTACCCGCCTCTAGCAAGGTAGCCAGAAGAGTACAGTTAGTTGGGAAGGCCTACAACTCCGCCTGGCCAGGGGAGATCCCATCTGCTCAAGGACTGACCAGGCCCCGATCGCTAGCAAGTACTCCGGGAGGGTCTATCTTTGTCACCAGTAAAGACCCTGAACTACACCGCATCGTCTCTGAGTGGTTCCTGCTACCCCCATCATCCACGTCGGCTGCCCTGAGGCCATACCCCTCCCGTTGGGGGTTATACCATCCACGCTGCACCATCCTTCCACCGGCCTCAGCGGTCTGCCCTGCAGCGGCAGCTCCATAGCTGCATTCAACGGGTGGCGTAGTCATCCACCATCTACTGCTAATAGACTGCCACTTAGTCTGACTCCCTGGGCACGGACCGGGTCACCGCCACGAGACTACTACCCCCATCTGATCCGGCTCCGGGTAGGCTCCCGCGTGCGCAACGCTGCGCGACTCAGGCCCAGGGGCGCGTCATGTGCCTTTCCAAATCAAGTCCTATCAGTTTAATTAAACACAGCTGGACTCCAATGAAAGAGTAGAACCATCTCAAGGAGGATCACAAGAAATGGACAGCATGTGACTTAAATATGAGCAAAGCGTCTGAATACTTATGACCATGTGATATTTCAGTTTTCCTTTTTTAATAAATTTGCAAAAATTTCTACATTTCTGTTTTTTTTTCAGTCAAGATGGGGTGCACAGTGTACTTTAATGAGAAAAAAAAAAGAACTTTTTAGAATTTACCAAATGGCTGCAATGAAACAAAGAGTGAAAGATGTAAAGGGGTCTGAATGCTTTCCGTACCCACTGTATATAGTACTCAATGTTCCAGGCAGTGGGAGGCATTACTGGGATCCAGAGCAGTCGCTCCAGTCACGTCCAGAGCCTAAGGTCTGGCATAGGAGCTGCCGGACACTTTGTGTGCTCTGAAGTACAAAGGAAGATGGACAGGGACCTGCATAGATGGAAGTTGAAGGCCAGTCCCGGGTGCACTGCAGAGGTGGACGAGAAATACAGGATGAGCTAGCAACAGGGCTGAAGAGGAGTTATGCTAAGAAGGAGGATAATGTGAATTGCTGTGCCTTATCCCATCTGTACCCACCTGATGAACTTGAACTGTCAAGTATATGTTTGACTGTTACAAAGAACTTTGTGTCCCCTAAATTGTGTGCGGCGGCTTCTGAGGACAGAAGCCTGAAGGCAGTGGAGGCCTGCGGCCTACAAGAGAGTGTGCTGCACCCCACACCCTAGAGCACACTGGGACTGGGACACCCATTGTCTGTAAAGTGCCAGAGCGAAATCAGACCGACGTTCAGTCACGACTACCGCTCTGTGCCACTTTACAAGATGAGTGATAAGGGAACTTCTCCATCAGAAGAGACGAGGAAATAATGGTCGCTGCCCAAACTGTGACAAGAACAGGACCACAATGCAACAAGAACTGTCTCACAATGCTCTTGGAACTTTCCCATAATGCATTGCAAATTGAAACTAGAGCAAATACATTAAATCACTAGCAGACAGTGCCGTTATCAAACAATAAAAAAGAGACAGGATTCAAATGCAAGCAACATAATGTCAGAACTGATATACACATAAAGTGACTAGATTCCCTGGATAGCTAAATTCGCTGCTGAGGCAAGAACACGGGCTGCCCAGCACTATTTAAGTGCACCCCATGAAGATAGACACTCTAATTTACAAGGCCATAACATATAGGTGCATCTCACAAAATTAGAATATCATCAAAAAGTTAATTTATTTCAGTTCTTCAATGCAAAAAGTGAACCTCATATATATATAGAGTCATTACAAACACAGTGATCTATTTCAATTGTTTATTTCTGTTAATGTTGATGATTATGGCTTATAGCCAATGAAAACACAAAAGTCATTAACTCAGTAAATTAAAATAATTAACAAAAAACACCTGCAAAGACTTCCTAAGCATTTAAAAAGGTCCCTTAGTCTGTTTTAGTAGGCTCCACAATCATGACAATCATGGTGAAGACTGCTGACTTGACAGATGTCCAGAGTTCCAATTTTCATTTGAAATCAAGGTCCCAGAGTCTGGAAGAAGAGTGGAGAGGCCACAATCCAAGCTGCTTGAGGTCTAGTGTGAAGTTTCCACAATCATTGATGGTTTGGGGAGCCGTGTCATCTGCTGGTGTAGGTCCACTGTGTTTTTTCAACACCAAAGTCAGCGCAGCCGTCTACCAGGAAATTTTAGAGCACTTCATGCTTCCCTCTGCCACAGTATCAAGCTACCAGGGGGGCAAAGGGGGCGGTGGCCCCGGGCCCCTCGCTCTTAGGGGGCCCATCCAGGGCTACGCCAGTGTAACTGTATCTAGCATGCCCCTGGTGCCAGCATCGGGCCCCACTGCCCGCCACCGCCGCAAGTTTACTGATGAGAGAGGGAGCGCGGATCTCTCTCCCATTAGTCCCTTCTGTGACTGACGTCTCTGACATCATCACTTGGCGCCCAGCCCGCTGAGCTGAAGATGTGTGCGTGCTTGGTGCTCTGAGCAGCGAGGGAACCAGGAGGAGAGATGAGTACTGTTTATTTATTTTTTGCTGGGTGGGGGGCGGCATTATATTACAGACTCTGCCTATGGGAAGGGGGAGGTGCATTATACTACAGACTCTGCCTATGGGGGAGCATTATCCTAAAGACTCTGCCCACAGAGAGGGGGGGCATTATACTAAAGACTCTGCCTATGGGGAGGGGGGGCATTATACTACAGACTGTCTATGGGGAGGGGGGGAGCATTATACTAAAGCCTCTGTCTATGGGGGGGCATTCTACTACAGACTCTGCTTATGGGGGGCATTATACTACAGACTCTGTTTATGAGCAGGGGAGAGCAGTAGACTACAGACTCTGCCTATGGGGGGACATTGTACTACAGACTCTGCCTATAAGAGGGGGAGCATTATACTACAGACTCTGCCTATGGGGGGTGCATTTTACTACAGACTCTGCCTATAGGTGGGGCATTATACTACAGACGCTGCCTATGAGATGGGGGGGGCATTATATCACAGACTTTGCCTATGAGGAGGGGGGGCACATTATACTACAGACTCTGCCTATGAGATGGGGGGGCATTATACTAAAGATTCTGCCTATGAGGAGGGGGGGGGATTATACTACAGACTCTGACTATGAGGAGGGGGGAGCATTATACTACAGACTCTGCCTATGGGGGGGCATTATACTGCAGACTCTGCCTATGGGGGGGCATTATACTACAGACTCTGCCTATAAGGAGGGGGGGAGCATTATACTACAGACTCTGCCTATGGGGGGGACATTGTACTACAGACTCTGCCTATAAGAGGGGGAGCATTATACTACAGACTCTGCCTATGGGGGGTGCATTTTACTACAGACTCTGCCTATAGGTGGGGCATTATACTACAGACGCTGCCTATGAGATGGGGGGGGCATTATACCACAGACTCTGCCTATGAGGAGGGGGGGCACATTACACTACAGACTCTGCCTATGAGATGGGGGGGGGCATTATACTACAGATTCTGCCTATGAGGAGGGGGGACATTATACTACAGACTCTGCCTATGAGGAGGGGGGAGCATTATACTACAGACTCTGCCTATGGGGGGGGCATTATACTGCAGACTCTGCCTATGGGGGGCATTATACCACAGACTCTGCCTATGAGGAGGGGGGGAGCATTATACTACAGACTCTGCCTATGGGGGGGAGCTTTATACTACAGACTCTGTCAATGGGGGGAGCATTTTACTACAGACTCTGCCTATAGGGGCGCATTATACTATACGAAGGACTATGGGGAGTGCATTATACTATATTGAGGACTATCTGGTGCATTATACTATATGTAGGCTATTTATACAGTGTGGGAGATAATGTGGGTTCTTTGAACAGCGTGGGGGCCATCATACAGTGTGGGAGATAATGTGGGGTCTTTGTATAGTGTGGAGGCCATCATACAGTGTTGGAGCCATCAGCTTGGGGGCTACTAAGGGGTCAGTATACTTTGTGGGAGTACTATACAGTGAGGGGGAATTATATCGTGAATAGGAGAACATCATACTGGTTAGAGCGGAGCTCTACATGGGGGGAGACTCAGGACATTATTAAATCTTAGGTGGGCACTTATTGTTATAGGGGAACTCAGGTTATCGTGACTGTCGAAGGGGCACTATTACTTTCTAGGGGGCACAATGTGGGCACTGTTTTCTAGGACACTTGCACACGGCATTACTTTATTTTAGAGGTTTGTTTTACCATCTAGAGGGCACACAGTAGGTGCAGTAATAGGGACACATTTTGCAGCAGAGGCTCAGTATTGGGGTATCAGCAGGATGAGAAGTTTGTGCAGGTTGGGGATAGATGTGGTCAGTGCCTGAAATGTAAGGAGTCAAATGTGTCTTTGTTGTGATCTCTGCATACCTGAGACTCTGAGCCCTGGCTGGAGAAGTTGTCGTGTCGGTCTGGGCCAGATGGAAAAGACGGGAAAAGTGAACAATTTAATCAGAAAGAACGTCAGCTGTAAGGTACTATATATAACTGAGCTGTGATCTCTTATATGTTCTGCAGGACTGGCATCTATCAATATATGTCACCATATGGCGGTAATATCAGTGCTGGTCTTTGTATAGAGATTATTTTTAGTAACAGCGTGGTCATCTGCTGAGGTTTTCCTACATCAACTATCTGGGTGCGCCGCTATAGTTGGAATCAGGGTTACCTGGTTAGAGGCCCACTCAGAAGTTTCGGCCCCCTGAAACAAAACCTTAGCTACGCCAAGCTTTTTGGAGATGGAAATTTCATTCTCCAGCAGGACTTGGCCCCTGTCCACACTGACAAAAGTACTAATACCTGGTTTAAAACAACAGTATCACTGTGCTTGATTGGCAGCAAATTCACCTGACCTTAACCCCATAAAGAATCTATGGGGTATTGTCAAGAGGAAAATGAGAGACACCAGACCCAACAATGCAGACGAGCTGAAGGCTTCTATCAAAGCCACCTGGGCTTCCATAACCCCTCAGCAGTGCCACAGGCTGATCCCTCCATGCCACATTGCCGCATTGATGCAGTAATTGATGTAAAAGGATTCCCGACCAAGTATTGAGGGCATTTATTGAACATACATTTCAGTAGGATAACATTTTGGATTTTGAAAACATTTTTCAAGCTGTTGTTATAAGGTATTCTAATTAATTGAAATAATGACTTTTGAGTTTTCATTGGCTGTAAGCCATAATCATCAATATTAACAGAAATAAACACGTGAAATAGATCACTCTGTGTGTAATGGCTCTATATAATATATGAGTTTCACGTTTTGTATTGAAGAACTGAAATAAATTAACTTTTCTGGTGATATTCTAATTTTGTGAGATGCACCTGTAGATGGGCTTGGCTGCACCCTGAATAAAAATAGCATGTAAAAAATATATATGATATATATGAGGTATTGGTCGATATTTTGGCCAAAATATACAAGCTCGCAACCTGCTCAAGGGTCCTCATACTTGCGAGTCCCTACACTAACATTAAAAGCAAAGTCACAAAAACAAGGAATTAAAGTTCCCACCAAAATTCAAGAATTAACACAGCAAATACAGCAACAATAATTACAAGGATGCAGCAAACCCATATAATGAAGAAGTCAGCAACACAGGTGCAAAATATTGATGAGACAACCACTCACAACCTACCAATTCATGGAGGGGGTGATTGCTTAGTATTAAAACTGCACACAAATAAGCCTTGTATAGGGCACTGGTCACACATAGGTAGTGCACAATGTCTGGCTTACAGCCTATTAGTGAAGCCCAAACTATTAGATTAGGCGGGCTGCCCAGCACTTTTTAAGTACACCCCATGAAGACAGACACCCTAGTTTACAAGGCCAACATTTATGGGTCTGGCTGCACCCTGAATAAAAATAACGTGCAAAAAATATATATGATATATATGAGGTATTAGTAAATATTTTGGCCAAAATACACAAGCTCGCAACCCGCGTCAAGGGTCCTCATACTTGCGAGTCCCTACACTAACATTAAAAGCAAAGACAAATTTAAATTCCCACCAAAATTCAAGAATTAACACAGGAAAAAAGGGCAACAGTGTTTACCTGCCTAGGTCTCAGTACTAATCATACCATATAATAACGATGACAGCAATACAGGTGCAAAATACTGATGCGACAACCACTCACATATTACCAATTAATGGAGGGGGGTGATTACATAGTATTAAAACTGCACACAAAATTATATGGGATTGCTACATCCTAATAGTGCATTAGTTCTGAGATCTGGGCAGGTAAATGCTATATTAATAATTGATTTTTTGAGGAAAGTTAAATTCTCTTTTGTTGGCTTTACTTTTAATCTAACTGAAATACACATAAGCTTTTTTCCTAAACATTAGGATCTGTGTAGAGCCATCAGCTCAAAAAGGCTTCCTTTGACAGACTTGGCATAAGCAGGTCAAAAGGAACCCTGATCTTTACCATTACACCCCTTTACAGGAATGGAGACTTACCACATGCTCAGGGTTGCATCTACAGAGTAGCTGCTGGCCAGAGGAGCGAGCTTGAGGCTATAACTCTAACTAAAGCTTTTTTATTACTAAATGATGGGTTCTGTCTAAGGCCATTGGCTCAAAAAGGCTTCCTCGGACAGACTTGGCGCAAGCTACTCCATTCTGCAGATCCCAAGGGAACCCTGGCCTTTACCATTACACCCCTGTACAGGGATAGATACTTACCATAGGCCCAGGGTTGCATCTACAGAGTAGCTGCTGGCCGGAGGAGCGAGCTTGAGGCTATAGTGGTTGATTCAACTCTAACTAAAGCTTTTTTTTCCTAAATACTGGGATCTGTTTAAGGCTGTTGGCTCAAACAGACTTCCTCGGACAGACTTGGCGCAAGCTACTCCATTCTGCAGATCCCAAGGGAACCCTGGTTTTTACCATTACACCCCTGTACAGGGATAGATACTTACCATAGGCTCAGGGTTGCATCTACAGAGTAGCTGCTGGCCGGAGGAGTGCGCTTGAGGCTTGAGTAGTTGAGTCAATCCTAACTAAAGAAAAACCTATCTAATGACACTTTCTTGTTAGGACCTGTCTGAGGCCTATGGCTCAAAAAAGCTTCTTTGGAAAAACTTGGCAAAAGCCAGTCTATCCTACAGGTTCCAAAGGAACTCTGACCTTCACTCTTACAGCCCTGTACAGTGATAAAGACTTATTACAGGGCCTTGATTGCATCTACATAGTAGATGCTGACTGGAGGGGCAAACTTAAGGTTAGAATGGTTCAGCCAACCCTAACTATTGCTACTTTCTTAAATGTTAGGATATTTCTGAGGCCGTTGGCTCAAACAGGCTTCCTTGGACAGACTTGGCGCAAAACACACCATTTCTGATGTTTCCAAATGAACCCTGGGCTTCACCCTTGAACCTCTATACAGGGACCGTTTCATAGTTTTAAGGTTGAAAGACACAAGTCCATCAAGTTCAACCTAAAAGCTAATGTGTTGATCCAGAGGAAGGCAAAAACCCCATGAGGCAGATGCTAATTGCCCCATATTAGGGGAAAAATTCCTTCCCGACTCCACATATGGCAATCAGACTAGTTCCCTGGATCAACGTCCCATAACAAAATCTAGTACGGATAACCTGCAATTTTATATTATTCAAGAAAGGCACACACATGCCCTCCTTGAATTTTTTTTAGAAAATTAAGTATTTCAATTTCATGTGGTAGAGAGTTTCATAACCTCATTGCTCACACAATAAAAATTTGCCAACTAACTTCCTTTAGACAAAGTGAATTAGGATCTTTATGCTAGAGTAATTGAATTAACTCTAACTGAAATAGATTAATGCTTTTTTCCTAAATGTTGAAATTTGTTTAAATCCATCAGCTCAAAAAGGCTTTCTCGGACAGACTTGGCGCAAGCTACTCCATTCTGCAGATCCCAAGGGAACCCTGGCCTTTACCATTACACCCCTGTACAGGGATAGATACTTACCATAGGCCCAGGGCTGCATCTACATAGTAGCTGCTGGCCGGAGGAGCGAGCTTGAGGCTATAGTGGTTGATTCAACTCTAACTAAAGCTTTTTTTTCCTAAATACTGGGATCTGTTTAAGGCTGTTGGCTCAAACAGACTTCCTCGGACAGACTTGGCGCAAGCTACTCCATTCTGCAGATCCCAAGGGAACCCAGGTTTTTACCATTACACACCTGTACAGGGATAGATACTTACCATAGGCCCAGGGTTGCATCTACAGAGTAGCTGCTGGCCGGAGGAGTGCGCTTGAGGCTTGAGTAGTTGAATCAATCCTAACTAAAGAAAAACCTATCTAATGACACTTTCTTGTTAGGACCTGTCTGAGGCCTATGGCTCAAAAAAGCTTCTTTGGAAAGACTTGGCAAAACCCAGTCTATCCTACAGGTTCCAAAGGATCTCTGGCCTTCACTCTTACAGCCCTGTACAGTGATAAAGACTTATTACAGGGCCTTGATTGCATCTACATAGTAGATGCTGACTGGAGGGGCAAATTAAGGGTAGAATGGTTCAGCCAACCCTAACTATTGCTACTTTCTTAAATGTTAGGATATTTCTGAGGCCATTGGCTCAAACAGGCTTCCTTGGACAGACTTGGCGCAAAACACACCATTTCTGATATTTCCAAATGAACCCTGGGCTTCACCCTTGAACCTCTATACAGGGACCGTTTCATAGTTTTAAGGTTGAAAGACACAAGTCTGTCAAGTTCAACCTAAAAGCTAATGTGTTGATCCAGAGGAAGGCAAAAACCCCATGAGGCAGATGCTAATTGCCCCATATTAGGGGAAAAATTCCTTCCCGACTCCACATATGGCAATCAGACTAGTTCCCTGGATCAACGTCCCATAACAAAATCTAGTACGGATAACCTGCAATTTTATATTATTTAAGAAAGGCACACACATGCCCTCCTTGAATTTTTTTTAGAAAATTAAGTATTTCAATTTCATGTGGTAGAGAGTTTCATAACCTCATTGCTCACACAATAAAAATTTGCCAACTAACTTCCTTTAGACAAAGTGAATTAGGATCTTTATGCTAGAGTAATTGAATTAACTCTAACTGAAATAGATTAATGCTTTTTTCCTAAATGTTGAAATTTGTTTAAATCCATCAGCTCAAAAAGGCTTTCTCGGACAGACTTGGCGCAAGCTACTCCATTCTGCAGATCCCAAGGGAACCCTGGCCTTTACCATTACACCCCTGTACAGGGATAGATACTTACCATAGGCCCAGGGCTGCATCTACAGAGTAGCTGCTGGCCGGAGGAGCGAGCTTGAGGCTATAGTGGTTGACTCAACTCTAACTAAAGCTTTTTTTTCCTAAATACTGGGATCTGTTTAAGGCTGTTGGCTCAAACAGACTTCCTCGGACAGACTTGGCGCAAGCTACTCCATTCTGCAGATCCCAAGGGAACCCTGGTTTTTACCATTACACCCCTGTACAGGGATAGATACTTACCATAGGCCCAGAGTTGCATCTACAGAGTAGCTGCTGGCCGGAGGAGTGCGCTTGAGGCTTGAGTAGTTGAATCAATCCTAACTAAAGAAAAACCTATCTAATGCCACTTTCTTGTTAGGACCTGTCTGAGGCCTATGGCTCAAAAAAGCTTTTTTGGAAAGACTTGGCAAAAGCCAGTCTATCCTACAGGTTCCAAAGGAACTCTGGCCTTCACTCTTACAGCCCTGTACAGCGATAAAGACTTATTACAGGGCCTTGATTGCATCTACATAGTAGATGCTGACTGGAGGGGCAAACTTAAGGCTAGAATGGTTCAGCCAACCCTAACTATTGCTACTTTCTTAAATGTTAAGATATTTCTGAGGCCGTTGGCTCAAACAGGCTTCCTTGGACAGACTGGGCGCAAAACACACCATTTCTGATGTTTCCAAATGAACCCTGGGCTTCACCCTTGAACCTCTATACAGGGACCGTTTCATAGTTTTAAGGTTGAAAGACACAAGTCCATCAAGTTCAACCTAAAAGCTAATGTGTTGATCCAGAGGAAGGCAAAAACCCCATGAGGCAGATGCTAATTGCCCCATATTAGGGGAAAAATTCCTTCCCGACTCCACATATGGCAATCAGACTAGTTCCCTGGATTAACGTCCCATAACAAAATCTAGTACGGATAACCTGCAATTTTATATTATTCAAGAAAGGCACACACATGCCCTCCTTGAATTTTTTTTAGAAAATTAAGTATTTCAATTTCATGTGGTAGAGAGTTTCATAACCTCATTGCTCACACAATAAAAATTTGCCAACTAACTTCCTTTAGACAAAGTGAATTAGGATCTTTATGCTAGAGTAATTGAATTAACTCTAACTGAAATAGATTAATGCTTTTTTCCTAAATGTTGAAATTTGTTTAAATCCATCAGCTCAAAAAGGCTTTCTCGGACAGACTTGGCGCAAGCTACTCCATTCTGCAAATCCCAAGGGAACCCTGGCCTTTACCATTACACCCCTGTACAGGGATAGATACTTACCATAGGCCCAGGGCTGCATCTACAGAGTAGCTGCTGGCCGGAGGAGCGAGCTTGAGGCTATAGTGGCTGATTCAACTCTAACTAAAGCTTTTTTTTCCTAAATACTGGGATCTGTTTAAGGCTGTTGGCTCAAACAGACTTCCTCGGACAGACTTGGCGCAAGCTACTCCATTCTGCAGATCCCAAGGGAACCCTGGTTTTTACCATTACACCCCTGTACAGGGATAGATACTTACCATAGGCCCAGGGTTGCATCTACAGAGTAGCTGCTGGCCGGAGGAGTGCGCTTGAGGCTTGAGTAGTTGAATCAATCCTAACTAAAGAAAAACCTATCTAATGCCACTTTCTTGTTAGGACCTGTCTGAGGCCTATGGCTCAAAAAAGCTTCTTTGGAAAGACTTGGCAAAAGCCAGTCTATCCTACAGGTTCCAAAGGAACTCTGGCCTTCACTCTTTCAGCTCTGTACAGCGATAAAGACTTATTGCAGGGCCTTGATTGCATCTACATAGTAGATACTGACTGGAGGGGCAAACTTAAGGCTAGAATGGTTCAGCCAACCCTAACTATTGCTACTTTCTTAAATGTTAAGATATTTCTGAGGCCGTTGGCTCAAACAGGCTTCCTTGGACAGACTGGGTGCAAAACACACCATTTCTGATGGTTCCAAATGAACCCTGGGCTTCACCCTTGAACCTCAATACATGGACAGTTTCATAGTTTTAAGGTTGAAAGACACACGTCCATCAAGTTCAACCTAAAAGCTAATGTGTTGATCCAGAGGAAGGCAAAAACCCCATGAGGCAGATGCTAATTGGCCCATATTAGAGGAAAAATTCCTTCCCGACTCCACATATGGCAATCAGACTAGTTCCCTGGATCAACGTCCCATAACAAAATCTAGTACGGATAACCTGCAATTTTATATTATTCAAGAAAGGCACACATATGCCCTCCTTGAATTTTTTTTAGAAAATTAAGTATTTCAAGTTCATGTGGTAGAGAGTTCCATAACCTCATTGCTCACACAATAAAAATTTGCCAACTAACTTCCTTTAGACAAAGTGAATTAGGATCTTTATGCTAGAGTAATTGAATTAACTCTAACTGAAATAGATTAATGCTTTTTTCAAAAATGTTGAAATTTGTTTAAATCCATCAGCTCAAAAAGGCTTTCTCGGACAGACTTGGCGCAAGCTACTCCATTCTGCAGATCCCAAGGGAACCCTGGCCTTTACCATTACACGCCTGTACATGGATAGATACTTACCATAGGCCCAGGGCTGCATCTACAGAGTAGCTGCTGGCCGGAGGAGCGAGCTTGAGGCTATAGTGGTTGATTCAACTCTAACTGAAGCTTTTTTTTTTCCTAAATACTGGGATCTGTTTAAGGCTGTTGGCTCAAACAGACTTCCTCGGACAGACTTGGCGCAAGCTACTCCATTCTGCAGATCCCAAGGGAACCCAGGTTTTTACCATTACACCCCTGTACAGGGATACTTACCATAGGCCCAGGGTTGCATCTACAGAGTAGCTGCTGGCCAGAGGAGTGCGCTTGAGGCTTGAGTAGTTGAATCAATCCTAACTAAAGAAAAACCTATCTAATGCCACTTTCTTGTTAGGACCTGTCTGAGGCCTATGGCTCAAAAAAGCTTCTTTGGAAAGACTTGGCAAAAGCCAGTCTATCCTACAGGTTCCAAAGGAACTCTGGCCTTCACTCTTACAGCCCTGTACAGCGATAAAGACTTATTACATGGCCTTGATTGCATCTACATAGTAGATGCTGACTGGAGGGGCAAACTTAAGGCTAGAATGGTTCATCCACCCTAACTATTGCTACTTTCTGAAATGTTAGGATATTTCTGAGGCCGTTGGCTCAAACAGGCTTCCTTGGACAGACTGGGCGCAAAACACACCATTTCTGATGGTTCCAAATGAACCCTGGGCTTCACCCTTGAACCTCAATACAGGGACAGTTTCATAGTTTTAAGGTTGAAAGACACAAGTCCATCAAGTTCAACCTAAAAGCTAATGTGTTGATCCAGAGGAAGGCAAAAACCCCATGAGGCAGATGCTAATTGCCCCATTTTAGGGGAAAAATTCCTTCCCGACTCCACATATGGCAATCAGACTAGTTCCCTGGATCAACGTCCCATAATAAAATCTATTACCACTAACCTGAAATGTTATATTATTCAAGGAACATTTTCCATCAAGCAGTTTTCACCGGAAATGTGTTGCACAACTGTTTGAATCTCAGTAAATTCCTGCGCAACTTACATTTAAATACTCTGACCTTTTTACACCCACTCTTTTAACTTCTTAAATAGTGAACAGAGCTTATCTGGACCGCTTGTGGCTTAGCTTTACCTGAAAACTGTAGCGCTGGCGTCCCTGCCCTCTGCTAGGCAGGGACGCTGCTCCCCTCACCGCTCTGCTCCGTGCCCGGCGTCCTCTCCCCGCTCTGCTGTCAGCGCGCGCTCCTTCCCGGCGTCCTCCTCCCGCTCTGCTCTCAGCGCGCGCTCCTTCCCGGCCCCTGTGCTTAGGGCGCGCGCGCGCGCGCTCCCCTCCTCTTAAAGGGGCCGCGCGCGCCGTCCTAAGGTGTCCCCGGCCAATGGCCGGAGGACTTCATCATATATAAGGCACCTCCTCCAAAATGGAGGTGCCCGAGCAATGTTGTTTGCACCTGTGTCTCACCTGTGCTTCAGCCCTCAGGTCCCGTTGCCAGTTACCTGCCAGTTTCCTGCCAGTTTCCTGCTAGTTACCTGCCAGTTACCTGCCTGATTCCTGCCTGAATACTTGTTACCTGTCTGCCAGTCTGAGGTCCGACGGTCTGCCTTACTACTCCTGTCAGACTGTCTAAAGGACCAGCCTGCCCGCTCACCTGGGAGCGCATATCAGCTACCTGCCTGCTTGCCTGAGGTCCGACGGTCTGCCTTACTACTCCGGTCAGTCTGTCTATGGACCAGCTTGCCCGCTCACCTGGGAGCGCTTCTCCGTTATCTGCCTGCTTGCCAGCCCGGAGGCTCCGTTGTCACGTGCTGTGACCACCAGCTATCTCAGAGACTCTTGCCCGCTCACCTGGGAGCGCATCTCCGTTACCTGCCTGCTTGCCAGCCCGGAGGTCCCGTTGTCACGTGCGGTGACCACCAGCTATTCCAGAGACTCTTGCCCGCTCACCTGGGAGCGCTTCTCCGTTACCTACCTGCCTGCCAGCCCGGAGGTTCCGCCGTCACGTGCCGTGACCACCTGCTATTCCAGAGACTCTCGCTTGCTCACCTGGGAGCACACATCTACCATCTGCCTGCTAGCCTACCCGGAGGCTCTGCCATCACAGGTCGTACCTACCCCTTACCCAGAGACTGCCCTGATCACTTGCCGTAACTCCCTGTCCGTTCACCCAGAGACTGTCACCCGCTCCCTTACAAGGGCCGCCCCCTTGTATAGTAGCTCAGAGGTTCCGCCTCCCGGACCCGTTACAAAAACTTATTACAAATTAGGCTGGAAAAGTGGTGTAAATTAGGACTGAAATTGACTCCATCTTTTGACTGGAGTACATTTCTTGAGGTGTAGTACGTCAGCTTTAAGGGGATATTTCAATAAATGAATGACCCTGGCTGCAGGTATAAAGAATCAAACTGTGCTGTCCTGACCCATTCCTGGGATTGTGTATGGCACTGACATCACCTCAATACTGCCGCAGCCAACAAATGTAATCAGACGGACTGCCCAGCTGAGCGCACTGAGCTGCTGCAGCTCTGAGATGGTGGAACCTCTTTTTTTTAATTAAATGACCTGCAGCTAGGGACATTCATTTATTGAAAGGGAACAACTCCTTTAAGGATGAGTCAAGTTCATTAAGAGGTTTAGTCTTTTTAATGAATTTGGTGCACGTTCCTCCAATAGGCGCTTCATGAATGCTGGTATAGAAATCCACCAGCCTTGATGAATCGGCCACCATAGGTTTACATGGCATGAGCATATACAGAACAGTTGTGTAGTATACGTTACCAGGCCCTCATGATGCTCTTGGTCCTGGATGGCCTTCCACAGTCTGCTTTCTTGCTTCATCATCTTGAAGGGCTCCACTTTCTTTTCTTCTGGCTGGCATGGTGCGGCTCTATCATCCTGCTCCTTTAACACGAAGGGACGAATGACTGTAAAGCTGCCAGGAGCGTTTTTTTATCCCCTTAGATCATTGTGACACCACAAAGTGATGACATAGACAAGTGGGTGAGGCGCCTTTATTCAGTCATCGGGTGTGGTCAGAAGAAATTAGCATATTCCGTGATGTTACTACAATGAGAACAGACATGAACATTCTATTCGGAACCCGACCGCCATTATCAGCGGAACCTTCACTGCTGTCAGATTGGCACTAAAAACAAAAAGAGACCGCGGTGAACCTGGACAGTAACAATCTACAGGGACAGTGACTGCTAAGCGGACTTCATGTCAGATGTTATGCAGTTTTGTCAGAAAAAAAAACAATAAAATATATAAAAGACAGGCTCCAATAAACCTTAAACACTGGGCTGTAGTCACAGATTCTCCTTCCACCTGCAGCACATTGCTCCCCTGCCTAACCCTCCCCGTCCTGCAGCATGTTTCTCACCGCTTAATTCTCCCACTCCTGCAGCACATCACTCCCCTGTCTAAACCTCCCCCTCTTGCGGCACATTGCTCCCGTCTAATCCTCCCCTCCTTGCAGCACATTGTGCCCTTTCTAAATCTCCCCCTTCCTGCACCACATCACCCACTGCCAAATCCCCTCTTGCACCACATCGCCCACTGCCAAATCCTGCACTTCCTGCAGCATATCGCTCCCTGCCTAATCCTCTCCTATTGCATTACATCACTCCCCTGCATAAGCCACCTCTTCCTGCAGCACATCGCTTCCCTGCCTAAGCCTCCCCCTCCTGCATTACATCACTCCCCTGCCTAATCCTCCTCTTCCTGCAGCACAGCGCTCCCTGCCTAATCCTCCTCTTCCTGCAGCACATCGCTCCCTGCATGATTCTCCCTATCCTGCATTACATCACTCCCCTGCATAATCCTCCTCTCCCTGCAGCACACCACTCCCCTGGCTAATCTTCCCCCTCCTGCAGCACATTGCTCCCCTGCCTAACCCTCCCCGTCCTGCAGCATGTTTCTCACCGCTTAATTCTCCCACTCCTGCAGCACATCACTCCCCTGTCTAAACCTCCCCCTCTTGCAGCACATTGCTCCCGTCTAATCCTCCCCTCCTTGCAGCACATTGTGCCCTTTCTAAATCTCCCCCTTCCTGCACCACATCACCCACTGCCAAATCCCCTCTTGCACCACATCGCCCACTGCCAAATCCTGCACTTCCTGCAGCATATCGCTCCCTGCCTAATCCTCTCCTATTGCATTACATCACTCCCCTGCATAAGCCACCTCTTCCTGCAGCACATCGCTTCCCTGCCTAAGCCTCCCCCTCCTGCATTACATCACTCCCCTGCCTAATCCTCCTCTTCCTGCAGCACAGCGCTCCCTGCCTAATCCTCCTCTTCCTGCAGCACATCGCTCCCTGCATGATTCTCCCTATCCTGCATTACATCACTCCCCTGCATAATCCTCCTCTCCCTGCAGCACACCACTCCCCTGGCTAATCTTCCCCCTCCTGCAGCACATCGCTCCCCTGACCCCCTCTTACGTGACATCTTTTCTATCAGTTACATTTGTGAAGTAACTGCTGTCTCCTGTGAGCAGTGGAGAGCGAAGCTGAGAGCCAGGAGGCTCTGCCCCTCTGCCCCTTCTTGCCACATCATCATCCATCTACATCAGGGCTGTCAAACTCAAATATATAGAGGGCCAAAAGGAAGAGTTTAACTCAGAAAAATAAGTCAACACTTTATCAGATGTTTCTGTGAAAACTTGAGTACAACAAATAAGATTTTGTTATTTTCCCTCAGTTATACAAAAAATAGTTATGAGAAAAGTGTGACAAAAAGGAGTCATAAAATGCACCAAAATGAAATATCACAATTTATGGCTCAAATTGAGGTGAAGCAAGGAAGAGGTTGAGCTTAGCTAATGAGATGCATCAAACATACAGGTGCTTCTCACAAAATTAGAATATCATCAAAAAGTTAATTTATTTCAGTTCTTCAATCCAAAAAGTGAAACTCATATATTATACAGAGTCATTACAGAGTGATCTATTTCAAGTGTTTATTTCTGTTAATGTTGATAATGATGGCTTACAGCCAATGAAAACACAAAGTCATTATCTCAGTAAATTAGAATAATTAACAAAAATCACCTGCAAAGGCTTCTTACGCATTTAAAAAGGTCCCTTTGTCTGTTTCAGTAGGCTCCACAATCATGGGGAAGACTGATGACTTGACAGATGTCCAGAAGGCAGTCATTGACACACTCCACAAGGAGTGTAAACCACAAAAGGTCATTGCTAAAGAAGCTGTCTGTTAACAGAGTGATGTATCCAAGCATATTTATGGAAAGTTGAGTGGAAAGAAAAAGTGTGGTAGGAAGAGGTGCACAAGCAACCGGGATAACCGCAGCCTTGAAACGATTGTTAAGGAAAGGACATTCAAACATTTGGGGAAGATTCACAAGGAGTGGACTGCTGCTGGAGTCATTGCTTCAAGAGCCACCACACACAGACGTATCCAGGACATGGGCTACAAGTGTCACATTCCTTGTGTCGAGCCACTCATCACCAATAGACAACGCCAGAAGCATCTTACCTGGGCCAAGGAGAAAAACACCTGGACTGTTGCTCAGTGGTCCAAGGTGTTGTTTTCCGATGAAAGTAAATTTTGCATTTAATTTGGAAATCAAGGTCCCAGAGTCTGGAGGAAGAGTGGAGAGGCCACAATCCAAGCTGCTTGAGGTCTCGTGTGAAGTTTCCACAATCGGTGATGGTTTGGGGAGCCATGTCATCTGCTGGTGTAGGTCCACTGTGTTTTATCAAGACCAAAGTCAGCGCAGCCGTCTACCAGGACATTGTAGAGCCCTTCATGCTTCCCTCTGCCCACAAGCTTTTTGGAGATGGAAATGTCATTTTCCAGCAGGACTTGGCCCCTGTCCACACTGCCAGAAGCACCAATACCTGGTTTACACAACAGTATCACTGTGCTTGATTGGCAGCAAACTCACCTGACCTTAACCCCATAGAGAATCTATTATAGAGAATCTATGGGGTATTGTCAAGAGAAAGATGAGAGACACCAGACCCAACAATGCAGACGAGCTGAAGGCTTCTATCAAAGCCACCTGGGCTTCCATAACACCTCAGCAGTGTCACAGGCTGATCGCCTCCATGCCACATTGCCGCATTGATGCAGTAATTGATGCAAAAGGAGCCTGGCCAAGTATTGAGGGCATTTACTGAACATACATTTCAGTAGGACAACATTTCAGATTTTAAAAACATTTTTCAAGCTGGTGTTATAAAGTATTCTAATTTACTGAGATAATAGCATTAACAGAAATAAACACTTAAAATAGATCACTCTGTCTGTAATGACTCTATATAATATGAGTTTTACTTTTTGTATTGAAGAACTGAAATAAATTAACTTTTTGATGATATTCTAATTTTGTGAGAAGCACCTATAGTATGCTATATGCCCAATTTTAACAAATGTACTGCAATTTTTCCTGAATGTGTTCAGAAATGTACAGATGTGTAAGCAGACAAATGCAGAGACTTAGGCTATGTGCCCACGATGCACAAAAGCTCCGGATTTTTCCTGAGCGTTTCTGCATCTCCCTGGCAGAAAAAACGCATGCGGATTGTACATGCGGATTGTACATGCGGATTGTACATGCGGATTGTATATGCGGATTGTACACGCGGATTGTACACGCGGATTGTACACGCGGATTGTACATGCGGATTGTACATGCGGATTGTACATGTGGATTATACATGCGGATTGTACATGCGGATTGTACATGCGGATTGTACATGCGGATTATACATGCGGATTGTACATGCGGATTGTACATGCGGATTATACATGCGGATTGTACACGCGGATTGTACACGCGGATTGTACATGCGGATTGTACACGCGGATTGTACATGCGGATTATACATGCGGATTGTACATGCGGATTGTACATGCGGATTATACATGCGGATTGTACATGCGGATTGTACATGCGGATTGTACATGCGGATTGTACATGCGGATTGTATATGCGGATTGTACATGCGGATTGTATATGCGGATTGTACATGCGGATTGTACATGCGGATTGTACATGCGGATTGTACATGCGTTTTTCCTGCCAGGGACATGCAGAAGTGAAGCGTTCTTCACATGCATTTCCACATGCGGGTTGACAAGCGCTTTACAAGCGATTTTAGCATCACTTGGAAAGTGCTTGTCAATTTGGTCACACTATAGAAATCCATGAAAACGGCATGGATTTATATAGTGTGACCCCAAAGACTGGTTAAAAATAAAAAAATCTACTGCATAATTGTCTTTTCCCATCTGTCTGTCTGTCTGTTTGTCCGTTTGTCCTGGAAATCCCGCGTCGCTCATTGGTCCGGCAGCGGCCAATCAGCGCCGCGGGATTTCTGAAAAAAGATGGCGGCCGTTAGCGGCTCATCTGCGGGACGGAGCTCAGCGGCGATGCAGCCGGGAGATGAGCGCCGCGAGGCGCTCATCTCCCGGCCGGTACCAGCAGAAGGACATCGACCGCCGGACCCATCTGCGGGACGGAGATGCAGCCGGGAGCCAAAATCGTGTAGCCAAGATCGGTGATTGGTCGCGGCCGATATTTAAATTTGGCGCCCAAATCGGTGATTGGTCGCGGGCAGCGTCCGCGACCAATCAGTACAGTAGTGTTTAACTTTTGCGGCAAGATCAGTGATTGGTCGCGGGCCAAGACCGCGACCAATCACCGATTTGTGCGGCACATTTAAATAGCGGCCGCGACCAATTGGATGTCAGCGCCGCTCCCCGGTCCTCCCTTCACCCCCTAGCCGCATGGATGTCAGCGCCGCTCCCCGGTCCTCCCTTCACACCCTAGCCGCTGATGTCCCCACAGTATCTGCATGGTGTTACAAAGGTCCGGACATTTGTGTTAAAAATCGCTGATTGGTCGCCGACGCTATTTAAATGTGGCGCCAAAATCGGTTATTGGTCGCGCCCAGCGTCGGCGACCAATCAGCGATTTTTAACACAATTGTCCGGACCTTTGTAACACCATGCGGATACTGTGGGGACATCAGCGGCTAGGGTGTGAAGGGAGGACCGGGGAGCGGCTCTGACATCCAATTGGTCGCAGCCGCTATTTAAATGTGCCGCACAAATCGGTGATTGGTCGCGGTCTTGGCCCGCGACCAATCACTGATCTTGCCGCAAAAGTTAAACACTACTGTGCTGATTGGTCGCGGACGCTGCCCGCGACCAATCACCGATTTGGGCGCCAAATTTAAATATCGGCCGCGACCAATCACCGATCTTGGCTCCACATTTAAACACCGCTGTACTGATTGGTCGCGGACGCTATTTAAATGTGGCGCCAAAATCGGTGATTGGTCGCGCCAAGCGTCGGCGACCAATCAGCACAGCGGTGTTTAAATGTAGAGCCAAGATCGGTGATTGGTCGCGGCCGATATTTAAATTTGGCGCCCAAATCGGTGATTGGTCGCGGGCAGCGCCAGCGACCAATCACCGATTTTTAACACAAATGTCCGGACCTTTGTAACACCATGCGGATACTGTGGGGACATCAGCGGCTAGGGTGTCAAGGGAGGACCGGGGAGCGGCGCTGCGGGTCCGGATACTTCAGCTGCGAGCAGTCGCTCATCTCCCGGCTTCTCGCAGCGGAAGTAGCCGCACAGGCAGCGGCGCTCCCCGGTCCTCACTAATACGATTCCGCTCCCCGGTCCTCACCAATACGATTCGCTGATTGGTCTCGCTCTCCACACGCGACCAATCAGTGATCTTGGCGCTAAAGTTAAACACCGCTCTGCTGATTGGTCGCGGCCGCTGCCCATGACCAATCACCGATTTGGGCGCCACATTTAAATAGCGGCCGCGACCAATCACCAATCTTGCCGCCACATTTAAACACTGCTGTGCTGATTGGTCGCGGACGCCAGACGCGACCAATCAGCGATTTTGGCGCCAAATTTAAACCCGCTCCGCTAGTTGGTCGTGGATGCCGGCCGCGACTAATCAGCATTACTGGCGCCAAATTTAAACACCGCTCTGCTGATTGGTCGCGGTCGCCGTCCGCGACCAATCAGCAGTATTGGCGCCAAATTTAAACCCCGCTATGCTGATTGGTCGCGGTTGCCGGCCGCGACCAATCAGCAGTATTGGCGCCAAATTTAAACACCGCTCTGCTGATTGGTCGCGGTGGCCAGCCGCGACCAATCAGCGGTTTTGGCGCCAAATTTAAACACCGCTCTGCTGATTGGTCGCGGGCGGCGATTGCGACCAATCAGCATTATTGGCGCCAAATTTAAACCCCGCTCTGCTGATTGGTCGAGACAGCCGGCCGCCACCAATCAGCAATTTTGGCGCCAAACTTAAACCCTGCTCTGCTGATTGGTCGCGGTTGCCGGCCGCGACTAATCAGTATTGTTGGCGCCAAATTGCCGGCCGCGACTAATCAGCATTATTGCCGCCAAATTTAAACACCGCTCTGCTGAATGGTCGTGGCCGTGACCAGTCACCACTATTGGCGCCAAATTTAAACACCGCTTTGCTGATTGGTCGCGACCGGCGGCTGCAACCAATCAGCATTATTGGCGCAACATTTAAACCCCGCTCTGCTGATTGGTCACGTTCGCTGGCCGCGACCAATCAGCATTATTGGCGCAAAATTTAAACCCCGCCCTGCTGATTAGTCGCGACTGCCGGCCGTGACCAATCAGCGATATAGCCGCCAAATTTCAACACCGCTTTGCTGATTGGTTGCGGTTGTTGGCCGCGACCAATCAGCGATTTTGGCGCCAAATTTAAACACCGCTCTGCTGATTGCGCCCGGTCTGCCGCATACATATTCTAGAATACCCGATGCGTTAGAATCAGGCCACCATCTATAAATCTCTACTTAACTTCCGATGGCCCCCGCAGTCTTGCTTCGCTCCGTCCTGGCTGCCGGCAGATCGCGGTACACTGAAGGACCTGCTGTCACATGACTATGACGTCAGCGCAGGTCCTTCAGTCCATCGCGAGCTGCCGGCATGGGAGGACGAGCGCAGCGGGGGCCGTCAGAAGGTAAATATAACATTTATTTTATATTTTATTCTTTTTTTTGACAGGTTCTATGGTACCCGGGTCCGGAGGAGAGTCTCCCATCCTCCACACGCGGGTACCATCCGCACATTGAACGCATGTATTCCGCATGTGCTTATCTAGTGAACCGGAATCTATTTGTTCCAATGCAAGTCAATGGCGGCGAAAAAGCAGCGCTTACGCGAAATAATTGGTAGTGCTGCGTTTTTTTCCGCAATGATAATCCGCAGTGGAAATTTCCGCAGCATGTGCACAGCACATGCGGACTATCATTGGGGAACATGGCAGACCTTCTAACATGCGTTTTTAAGCGTTTCTGCAGCGTTTTTGCCATGCCGAAACGCTTAAAAAACGCATTGTGGGCACACAGCCTTAGGCCATGTGCCCACGCAGCGTTTTTGTAGCATTTTTGCGGCATTTTTACGGCCGCGAAAACGTTTGTAGAACAGTCTGCCATGCAAAGCCATGTGAATTCGGATGTGCTGTGCACATGATGCGCTAATTTGCGCGCCGAATTCGCATTACTTTGCAAAACGCAGCATGACCATTTCTACTGCGATTACGCTGAAGCTTATTCGCAATGCGTGTGGTATCTGGGAGGAAGACGAGACTACAACTCCTCTTCATCCCGGCTACCACGCGGTGAAAAAAAGAAATAAAAAAGTTAAAAACAAACAAAACCTGTATATTCACCTCTCCGGCGGCCCCCGCTCTGCTCTCCGGTCTCCTCCGGTCTGCTGTCTGTACTGTCAGGACCTGCGGTGACGTCATTTAGTCAGGTGATGGTTGCATGACAGCTGACGTCGGCATCAGGTGATGGTCGCGTGACCATCAGCTGACTAAATGACGTCACCGCAGGTCCTGACCGTACACTGCAGGACGCTGAAGAGAGAAGACGCGGCCGGGAGCAGACCGGAGGAGACCGGAGAGCAGACCGGGGGCCGCCGGAGAGGTGAATATACCGTTGTTTTTTTTTATTTATTAACGTTTTCTTTTTTTTACTATAGATGCTGCATTTAAAGCATCTAAGTTGTTCACACATTATAGATCCATGTCGGTTGCATGGATTTATATTGTGTGATCAAGTTGTCAAGCACTTTTCCAAGTGATGCTCAAAATTGCTTGGAAAAGTGCTTGAAAAAACGCATGTGAAAACGCTTCTCTCTGGCAGAAAAAACGCATGTAAATCTGCATCAAATCTGCTAGGTGTGCACACAGCCTTATAGCTGGTTTTGCTCTGAGCTGAGATGTCCAGGCTGAATAATGCTCTGGGAGCAGAACCCATCAGCAGAATCTGTCTGTTTCCTGCCTTGTAGCAGTGGATCCCGGCTATTTAGCTCACAGAGCATTGTCTACACAAGATACAATTGTATCCAATTTTCAGCTGGGAACAGGACTATGGACAAGTTTTGCAGCAACTGCATTTGTGATAGGAAATGTTGATCAATCTAGATTTTCTTCAGTGTTCTTATTCATTGCAGAAAATCTTAAAAAAGCCGAGGAATGTGGGCAACATGGTGGGTCAATGATTAACGCTGTGGGGCTGGGTTCATATAATAGCAAGGACAACATCTGCAAGAAGTTTGTATGTTCTCCCCGTGTTTGTGTGGGTTTCCTCCGGGTTCTCCGGTTTCCTCCCACACTCCAAAGACATACTGATAGGGAATTCATATTGTGAGCCCCAATGGGGACAGTGATGATAATGTCTGTAAGGTGCTACGAAATCTAACGGCGCTATATAAGAGAGTAAAATAAATATATAACTAAATAAAATGAATGTATTAAAAGGCTAAGATTGCAAAGAGCTTGTAAAAACAAGAAACTTTGCAATTTCCTTCTTATTCAAAATCTTCTCTGTTCTCAAGAAGGAAAAGATTTTTAATTCTGCAGTGTACAGCTCATTGCTATGGTTACTGACCACCTGAGAAGTGGCTGGTCTCCTTGGCAAGAAGCGCTCACTTGCAGACTGGTGGACTTCAGCGCCCCTGTGCCTGTCCCATTCTGCAGAGGCAAAGCTGCCTCTGCCCGCAGAATGCAAGAGGGCACAATTCAGACAAGCGGCTCAGCCAAGCCACCGGCCAGAACTGTAAATCTTCAGCTTCTGATGAGAGGAACACAAGACCACCCCTTTAATAAAGGAGTAGAGCAGAACTCATACAGTGATTAGTGGGGGTCTGACACCTGAAATCCCCAGACATCAGCTACTTCTGCAAGATGATGTACACAGTGTTAAGAGCTGGAATAGCACAGCTCCGCACACTGTGCAATGGCTGGTTTCAGGTACTACAGCTCAGATCACAATCATTTCAATAGGAGCTGCAGTACCAAGATCGGCCACTACACAGTGTACAGCGCTGTGCTGTTTGGTCTCTACGCTGAGTATTTCCAGCTGCTGTCTTATTGGTGAGGGGGCCGTGTGTTGGAACCTCACTGATCTGATATTGATGACCAGGGTCGGACTGCGGTGTCTGGGGCCCACAGGGGAAATTAACTCTAGGGGCCCACCTACAGCAAGATGCAAATATCTGTTATCCGCTCTCGCTGTTATAGTGGAGCATTGACTGGCGGCTCCTGCACATCTACTGGGCGACACTCTAACTGGGATGGACATGTTTGCATTAAAGGGCTTCTTTGGTTAAAACTAGTGTTGAGCGAGTATGTTCTGTTAACCCTTTCGGCGAGTATGCTCGGGCCGAGCTCCGAGTATTTATAGCTGCTCGGTGATATGGTTGAATCGCTCCCGTGTGCATGATTTGCGACTGTTTGACGGTTTTAATACATGTGAGGAATGTGTAAGAAATAACCACCATAAATGAGGAGGGCACCATCTAATAAACGGGATCTACCTGCAGCATCTCATGAACTAACAAGTGGAAAATTATTTTTGGGAAAGAGGAGATGCTAACTAATAGTGATCACCAAAATGATAAAGAAAAAAATAAATAAATAGTGATCAATAGCAATATCAATCTATGAAAATATATCAATTTATTAAATACAAATGTTTCCTGACACATATACATGTAGTAACAAACTAACAAACATATAAAACACCATAAAATAGTGGAAAAACACCACTGTCTAAAGAGCCATCATTTTGGTGATCACTATTAGTTAGCAAATAATTTTCCGAATGTGTAAGAAATAGACATTCCTCACATGTATTAACCCCTTAAGCCGCGGAGCATTTTCCGTTTTTGCATTTTCGCTTTTTGCTCCACTTGTTCCCAGAGCCATAGCGTTTTTATTTTTTGGTCAATATGGCCATGTTAGGGCTTATTTATTGCGGGACGAGTTGTACTTTTCAACGCCATTACTAGTTTTACCATGCCGTGTACGGGAAAACGGGAAAAAAATTCCAAGCGCCGTGAAATTCCAAAAAAAGTGCAATACCACTGAGGTTTTTTTTAATTTTTTTTTACCACGTTCACTGAATGCTAAAACTGACCTGCCATTATTATTCTCCAGGTCATTAAGAGTTCAAAGACACCAAACATGTATAGGTTCTTTTTTATTTAAGTGATGAAAAAAAATTCCAAAGTTTGGTAAAAAAAAAAAATGGTGCCATTTTCCGAGACCCGTAGCGTCTCCATTTTTCAGGATCTGGGACAGGGTGAGGGCTTATTTTTTGTGAACCGAGCTGAAGTTTTTATAGATGCTATTTTGGGGTAGATCCGATGTTTTGATCGCCCGTTATTGCATTTTATTGCAATTTTACGGCGACCAAAAAACGTAATTCTGTCGTTTAGAATTTTTTTCTCATTACGCCATTTACCGATCGCATTAATTCTTTTTTTATATTGATAGATAGGGCAATTCTAAATGCGGCGATACCAAATATGTGTATGTAGGGTTTTTTTTTATGATTTTATTTTGAATGAGGCGAAAGGGGGGTGATTTAAACTTTTATATTTTTTTATTTTTTTTCATATTTTTTAAAACTTTTTTTTTCACTTTTTGCTTGCTTCTGTAGTTTCCATAGGAGACTAGAAGCAGCAACTGTCCGATCGCCTCTGCTACATACAGGGGACGATCAGATCCCCTGTATGCAGCAGAAATGGTCCTGTGCTATGAGCGCCGACCACTAGGTGGCGCTCACAGCGACAGGATCATTACAACCACTGGTGTCTGCTGCAGACCCAGGGTTGTCATGACCACCCATCGGCGACCCACGATCATCTGACGGGGCTGCCGATGGGAGGGGTAAGTGACGCGCTTCCAGGAAGCGCGCATTAAATGCCGCTGTCAGAGATTGACAGCGGCATTTAATATGTTAACAGCCGCTGGTGGATCACGATTCCACCCGCGCCTGTTGCGGGCACATGTCAGCTGTAATAATCAGCTGACATGTGCTTGGTTCAGTGCGGGCTCAGCGCCGGAGCCCTCACTGAACCGGAGGATAACGACATGCGCGTACTAATACGTGACATGTCGTTAAGGGGTTAAAGCTGTCAAACAGTTGCAAATCATGCACACGGGAGCGATTCAACCATATCACCGAGCAGCTGTAAATACTCGGAGCTCGGGCCGAGCATACTCGGACAGAACATACTCGCTCAACACTAGTTAAAACAAGTTATCACCGATCCATGGGCTCTACAGGATAGGTGATCACTTATTGAGCATTTGTGTCCGAACATTGGAAAACGCACCTATCGGAAGAATGGGGAAGTTTTATCCCTGACAGAACACTTATCCCTATTTTAAAATGCTGCGGCAGGTGGGACGTCTGACCGCAGCTCTATTCATTCTCTTAGAGACTTGCAAAAAAGAGCAGCGCTCACAGCCACTGAGAGAATGAATGGATCAGTGGTCGCATCTCACATGCCGCTCCAGTCTAATGGGGAGAAAAGCTCCACATTCTGCCGGTGTGTGCAAGCAGTCAGACCCCCACCAATCAATATTATCAATGATCCTGTGGAGAGGTGATTACTTGTTTTCACCGGAGAACCCCTGTAAGTGCATCTCTGCCGCTCTTGTCCAAGTATTTAATCGCTAAGGCCACGGCCCTACTATCAGTATTCGGTCAGTGTCCAGTCTGTATTTTTTCTCAGGAGTGGGAGCCAAAACAGGTGATGAACAATCAGAGAAAAGGTATAATAGAAACAAGTCACCAATTCTGCATTAATCAACCATTCCTGGTTTCGGCACCCACTCCTGAGAAAAATACTGACCAAATACTGATGGTGGGGCTGTGGCCTAATGGAAAAAAATCTTTTCCTAGTTAAGATCAGCGAGAATAAAATGACCGCCATACACAACACAGTCCACTATATCAACACCAATAATACCACATACAAAAGGGACAAATATCGCCACACCTTGACTAGATCATATATTACCACTACATAGTGACCGAATAATACCACATACAAGGAACAAATATGGCCAAACTATGACCAGACCATATATTACCACCCCAAGGTGACCAAATACTACAATACTGATCATGAATACAAAACCACAATACTAACAACACTGTTATTACCACCAGCAACATTATACACAGGAGCTCTGTATATAGTGTCAGTGTACAGGTAACACAGTGATCACCAGTGACATTATAGACAGGAGCTCTGTATATAGTGTATAGGTAATACAGTGATCACCAGTGACATACACAGGAGCTCTGTATATACTATATACACACGTGGTCAAAATTGTTGGTACCCCTCGTTTAATGAAAGAAAAACCCACAATGGTCACAGAAAAAACTTGAATCTGACAAAAGTAATAATAAATTAAAAATCGATGAAAATGAACAAATGAAAGTCAGACATTGCTTTTCAACCCTGCTTCCACAGAATTTAAAAAAAAATTAAACTCTTGAAATAGGCCTGGACAGAAATGATGGTACCCCTGAAAATAATGTGACAAAAGGGACATGTTAAATCAAGTTGTGTCCACTAATTAGCATCATAGGTGTCGACAATCTTGTAATCAGTCAGTGGGCCTGTATATAGGGCTACAGATACTCACTGTGCTGTTTGGTGACATGGTGTGTACCACACTCAACATGGACCAAAGGAAGCAAAGGAAAGAGTTGTCTCAGGAGATTAGAAAGAAAATTATAGACAAGCATGTTAAAGGTAAAGGTTATAAGACCATCTCCAAGCAGCTTGATGTTCCTGTAACTACAGTTGCACATATTATTCAGAAATTTAAGATCCATGGGACTGTAGCCAACCTCCCTGGACGTGGCTGCAGGAGGAAAATTGATAACAAATCAAAGAGACGAATAATATGAATGGTAACAAAAGAGCCCAGGAAAACTTCTAAAGAGATTAAAGGTAAACTTCAAGCTCAAGGAACATCAGTGTCAGATCGCACCATCCGTCGTTGTTTGATCTAAAGTGGACTTCATGGGAGACGACCAAGGAGTACACAATTGTTGAAAAAAAATCATAAAAAAGCCAGACTGGAATTTGCCAAACTACATGTTCACAAGTCAAAAAGCTTTTAGGAGAATGCCCTATGGACAGATGAGACAAAAATGGAAGTTTTTGGCAAGGCACATCAGATCTATGTTCACAGATGGAAAAATGAAGCATATCAAGATAAGAACACTGTCCCTACTGTGAAACACGGAGGAGTCTCTTTTATGTTTTGGGGCTGGTCTGCCGCATCTGGCACAGGGTGTCTTGAATCTGTGCAGGGTACAATGAAATCTCAAGACTATCAAGGGATTCTAGAGAGAAATGTGCTGCCCAGTGTCAGAAAGCATGGTCTCAGTCGCAGGTCATGGGTCTTGCAACAGTATTATGACCCAAAACACACAGCTAAAAACACCCAACAATGGCTAAGAGGAAAACATTGGACTATTCTGAAGTGGCTTCTATGAGCCCTGACCTAAATCCTATTGAGCATCTTTGGAAAGAGCTGAAACATGCCGTCTGGAAAAGGCAACCTTCAACCACGAGACAGCTGGAGCAGTTTGCTCATGAGGAGTGGCCAAAATACCTGTGGAGAGGTGCAGAAGTCTCATTGACAGTTACAGGAGTCGTTTGATTGCAGTGATTGCCTCAAAAGGTTGTTCAGCAAAATATAAAGTTAAGAAGAACCATCATTTCTGTCCAGGCCTGTTTTATCAGTTTATTTTTTTTTTTTTTATTCTGTGGAAGCAGAAAAGCAATGTCTGACTTTCATTTGTTCATTTTCATAGATTTTTAATTTATTATTACTTTTGTCAGATTCAAGTTATTTCTGTGACCATTGTGGGTTTTTCTTTCATTAAACGAGGGGTACCAACAGTTTTGACCACGTGTGTAGTGTAAGTGTACATGTGTGTCACCCTGGCCTGGATGCCACAAGTGTAATTAAAGCTGTGTCTGAGAGCAGGGGGGAGGTTCTCTAGTCAGGGGAACATTAGCATGCAATGCCTCCTGTCTCAGGCCAGTAGGGGGAGCAGGCTGCCCCTATAAAAGCTGGTGCTGAGGGCAGGGTTAGAGAGAACCCAGATGACCTGTCTCAGGACTGAGACGTGTCTCAGCAGAGCAGGGACAGACAGTTGCACTGCACCTAAGAGGAAGTGTGGCAGGAGGAGAGCCACAAGCCAGAGACAAGAGGCGAAGAGAGCCTGTCTTGGCAGATAACAGACTTAATCTACCAGAGTTTGGTGTCTGAGGCTGGAAGGATTCCACATCCCCCAGCAGAGAACCAGTCCGCAAGGGACTGTATATTCCTTGGCCTAAGAAGCCTGGAGGCCCTGCCACAACAGAAGGGACCAGTAAAGCCATACAAGGCTGGGAGCAGAAAGGAACCCACGTCGCAGGCCATACAAGCGAGAAAACATGGAAAGCTCGGAAACGTGGGCTGTTACCCTATCAGGAGGAGATAGCCAGAAGGAGCGCAGAAAGCACGGTAGGCCTACACCCTCACCCTGACCAGGGCCAATTTCCCCGTTGCTCTCAGACATCCAGGTCCCCTCCTAGCCGGGACTGTTTGTGGGTCAGTTTACCTGTTTAGTAAAGACCCTAGACTGCAACCTGTTGTCTGTGTGCTCCTTGCTCCTCCAGCACTATCAGCACTGGGACTCCCACTACCATCACTCCCAACATCCATTATACTGCCCTGGGGCCGCACTCTTCCCGTGGAGAGTCACACTACCCTAGCTGCACACCTCATCAGCCCCAGCGGTCTGCATGCAGCGGCGGTTCCTAATAACCGCAATCCATGGGTGGCGTAGTCGGACATTATCAGCAGAACATAGCAGACTACCATTGGCCTGACCACCCTGAGCCACGGAACCGGGTCGCCACTACTACCCCCATCATCTCCCTATTGCCCGGATCCGAGTGCCGCACGGCCCAGGGGGCGAGTCAGCTTTGGCGTAGTCGGCAGGATTTCGTGCCCGCAACCACCGGGTACTGCGTGCCTGAAAAAGACTTTTGTAACTTACCTGTGGCAAAGTTTCCCGCCGTCCGGAGTCTTTTCCCGCCATCCGGAGCCGATTCCCGCCATCGGACGCCATCTTGGACCGTTTCCCGCCGTCTTCTGCCGTCTTCCCGCCATCCGCAGCTGCTTCCCGCCATCGGACGCCATCTTCAGGACGCCGCGCGGGAAGAAGAGGGGCGTGGACGTCAAAACCGCGCGAGATCCGAAGCTCCGCCTCACGCACCGACGCTGCGCAAGGTCCTGGAAGGGAGAGAGAGCGACGCTGACGTCATCAGGACGCGACGCCAGGTCCTCGTCCATAGCAGCAGCAGCGGAGCCGCGGCCTACAGAAGAGGATCGTCGGAAGGTAGGCCACGCGTAACTAGCGGGGGAGGAAGATGACGGACACAGAGGCGCCCACTACCACCAACGCAACTGCAGCAGTGGTGATGCCCTTTTCCTTGCCCTACATCCCTGGAGCGGCCTGGCTGCCCAAATACTCAGGGGAGCCCCATGCCCTAACTGACTTCAAGGAAAGGCTATACAGTTTGTTCCACGTTTACCCCCTGACAGAGGAACAGAAGGTCAGCATATTAACAGGGCAGTTAACTGGCGCAGCCCAGCGGGAGGTAAAATCATGGCCCACTGAGGAGAAAAGGACTGTGAAGGGTATTCTGGCCCGGCTGCGGGGTACCTTTGACACACGAACCTCCGCTGAGATTAAAATGAGGTTCTATGGATGTAAGCAGCGGGCACAGGACAGCATCAGAGACTATGCCCTAAATCTGCAGGAAGCCTTGAGGGCTATTCAACAAACTGACCCTGGCAGTGTGCAGGAAACGGATAAGCTGCTAACAGAACAATTCATAGAAGGTCTGCTGTCTAGCGCCCACAGGGCCCAACTGCGCCTCATGTTCTTTCAGAACCTCGACCTTACCTTTGCCCAATTTAAGGACAGGGCCATAAGGGTGCTCCGTGAATCTGCAACCAGTGGCGCTATAAACCCCCGGCGCCCTGCTATCACTTACCACCAGGAGGCGGCGCCCTCCTCTATGGACTCCGTGGAGGCTGATGCACAGGCCCTGAACCAAGCCCCGTCGAAAGATCTGCACCAACAAGTCCAGGAGCTGACCAGGAGCGTCGCGGCGTTGACCAGGACCGTCCAGGCGTTGCAAGTGGACCCGTCAAAACCCATCGAGCTGGCTTCAAGTCCGGAGGATGTCCCATGGCGTCGACAGAGGAGGATCCCGTCGTTCCGAGGGAGGCCCACAGACCGCTACGCAGAGGATGGACAGCCCATTTGCTGTCGATGCAACCAGCCCGGACACATTTCCAGGTACTGTAATTTAAACGGGTCCAACCTGGGGCAGAGGGCCAACCCCCAGGCATAAGATCACCAGGCCCTTACAATTGGCGTAATAAGTACGTTGGGGGGCGCCCGGTTTTACCCGTGGTGCTGGACGGTATCCCCATGAGCGCCTTGCTGGATACTGGGTCACAAGAAACCACTATCCCTTATGTACTTTTTAAGCAGTATTGGACTGATGCTGATATCACACGGTATCCAGACGGTAACTTGAGCATCATCGCCAGTAATGGCTTACCCGTGCCGCAGATGGGGTTCAAGGAGATGACCATTAAGATTGGTAAAGTTGAACTACCGGCACAGGGAGTGATTATTGTGGACATTGACCGTCGTGAAAGTCACCCTAAAATAACTGTGGGTACTAATGTAATTGAAAATTGTCTTTCAGAGGTAATTGTAATCTTACAACAGGTGGCGGTGAATGCTAGTTCCAGCCAACAGAGAGTCCTCAACAAGGAGATAAAGGCCCTGATGAGACGGCAGCAGGTAGAACTGTCTGGTGGTGAGATCGGTAGCGTAAGACTGAGTGACCCATTCCCCATTCCCATGCCTCCCAAAAGTGAAATGATGATCTGGTGTCGGACTGCAATCGGGTTGAGAGGTAGAGACTACCAAGCCATGGTAGAACCCGTGTACTCAGACAGCAGGCCCACCATTTTGACAGCCCGGGGGGTGGTTGATGTCCGTCATGGGAGGGTGCCCGTCCGCATTCTCAACATTGGGGAGAGGGAGGTACACTTACCCAGGTACGCTACACTCGCCAAGCTGTTGTGGTCGAACACAAAGCTATCAGGGCCGTGGAACCCTTGCCTCCATCTCCTCAGGCGGAGGGTAATGGCTCCCAGAAACAAAAGGAGGACTGGTGCCAGAAACTCCACGTGGGTGCTGACTCCACTCCCCTGCACCAAAAACAAGGAGTCTACCGGGTGGTACAGGAGTACGAGAGAGTCTTTAGTAAGCACCCGCTAGACTTCGGCAGAGTAAAGGGGATAGAACACCACATCCCCACAGGGAGCCACCCACCGATAAAAGAGAGGCACAGACCTGTACCCCCTGCACATTATCAGAACGCAAGGGGCATGCTAAGAGAGATGAAAGAAGCTGGGGTTATTAGAGACAGCTGTAGCCCCTGGGCAGCCCCCTTGGTTCTGGTCAAAAAGAAAGACGGCACCATGAGAATGTGCGTCGACTATAGACAAATCAACCGTATCACTCACAAAGACGCATATCCGCTGCCTAGAATAGAGGAGTCTTTAGCCGCACTAAAATCAGCTAACTTCTTTTCTACTTTGGACCTTACTAGCGGGTACTGGCAGGTTCCTGTGGCAGAGGCTGACAAGGAGAAGACCGCCTTCACCACCCCGATGGGACTGAGCGAATTCAACTGCATGCCTTTCGGGCTCTGCAACGCACCAGGGACCTTCCAGCGGCTGATGGAATGCTGTCTAGGGCACCGAAACTTCGAGACGGTCCTCCTTTACCTGGACGACGTGATCGTCTATTCGAAGACCTACGAGGACCATCTGAAGCACCTGGCCGAGGTGTTCGAAGCCCTGGCAGGCTATGGCCTGAAGGTGAAACCATCGAAGTGTCACCTGCTGAAACCAAAGGTCCAGTACCTAGGGCACGTGGTAAGCGCGGAAGGAGTGGCCCCCGACCCTGACAAGGTCGCGGCAATCAAGAGCTGGCCAAGCCCCTCGAACATCAAAGAGGTGAGACAGTTTCTCAGGTTGGTAGGCTACTACCGAAGATTCATCCCCGGGTTCACCAAGATGGCAGCTCCTATGCAGGACCTCCTGATCGGACAGTCTAAGTCCAGGAGGCAAAAGCCGCCCTTCAAGTGGGATAAACCGGAAGAGGAGTCCTTCCGCCAGCTAAAGATGGCCCTCACAGGGGATGAGATCCTGGCCTACCCTGATTATGGCCAGCCTTTCATTCTCCACACAGATGCCAGTAATGTGGGACTGGGAGCCGTATTGTCCCAAAACCAACAGGGCAGAGAACGGGTGATCGCATACGCCAGCCGGAAGCTGAGGCCCACCGAGAGGAACCCGGAGAATTACAGCTCCTTCAAGCTAGAATTCTTGGCGGTGGTGTGGGCCGTGACGGAACGCTTCAAGCATTACCTGGCCTCCGCAAAGTTCACCATGTACACGGACAACAACCCGTTGACACACCTGGACAATGCAAGACTGGGTGCCCTGGAACAGCGGTGGATGGCCCGTCTCTCCAACTATGACTTCGTGATCAAGTACCGGGCAGGCAAAACCAACTCCAACGCGGACGCCCTATCAAGGATGCCTCACTTACCTGAAGGTGACGAAGACCCAGAAGAGCTGGAGGAGGTAGAACTCCCCGCGTTTCACAGGTATGGAGCCGCTCAACACTCTCACCGCGTGAAGGAGGAGGATCTAACAACTGTGATGATGAATCCCCTACCTCACCACAGCTGGGCCGAGACCCAAGATAGTGACCCTGCAGTCCGCCTGGTGAAAGATCTGCTGACCCGGGAAGACGCCCGCTTAGATCCAGATGCCCCAGAGGAAGCCAAGCAGCTATGGAAGGAGAAGAGCAAGCTGTTCCTCTACGAAGGCAAGTTGTGCAGAAGGATTGTCAACCACCGGACGCACGAGCTGACCTGGCAAGTTGTGGTCCCAAGGAGGGATGCAGCTATGGTCCTGGGGGCTTACCATGACAGAGCGGGACACTTCGGTTGGAAGAAACTGGAGTTCCTACTAAGAGGAAGATTCTTTTGGGTCGGCATGAGAGGAGCTGTAGAAAAATGGTGCAGAGACTGTGGCCCTTGTCACCTAAGGAGGAAGGACCGTGCCAGCCAGAAGACACCCTTGAGGCCCATCATCACCACGCAGCCTCTTGAGCTGGTAGCTCTGGACCATGTCAAATTGGCTCCCAGCCGGTCAGGATACATCTATGCCCTGACAATCGTGGACCACTATTCCCGTTTTCTAGTGGTGGTCCCGGTAAAGGACTTGACAGCCCAAACAGCGGCCAGAGCCTTCCAGCAATATTTCTGCCGTCCACACGGGTATCCGGAACAGGTCCTGACAGACCAGGGTCCAGCGTTCGAGGCTGAAATCTTCCAGGAGTTCTGCAACCTCTATGGCTGTAAGAAGATTCGTACAACGCCTTACCACCCCCAAACCAACGGGATGTGTGAGAAGATGAACAATATAGTCATTGATCTCCTGAAGACGTTGCCCCTGGAGGAACGCAGCCTGTGGCCAGAAAAACTGCCGGACCTGATAGACCTATACAACAATATCCTGGTGAATGCTACAAACTGCACCCCGGCTTACCTGATGCGAGCTAGACCAGGAAAGCTGCCCGTAGACCTGGAGATGGGAGTCCTAATACCTGAGGACACCTCCCCGGATGCGGACTGGGATACGGAAAGGCAACTGCAGTACAAGAAGGTACAGGAGAGTGTGGAGAAGAGCCTGGCCCAGGTGAGAGAGAAGCAAGAAAGACTCTTCAATCAACACGCCCCTGCTAGTCCCCTAGAACCTGGTGAGCAAGTCCTAAAGCGAAAAAGAAGGCTACATAAGTTGGACGACCAGTGGGAAAGGGAACCCTACACCGTACTGCAGTCTGACCACGACAACCCAAAGGTGTGCGTAATCACCAAGGACGGAGGAGAAACCACTAGTGTCGTCTCCAGAGACCATCTCAAAAGGTGCCCCGAGCAACTCCGTAGTGCAGAAGAGGATCAGAGTGACCTTGAACCCGCAGAGGACAAGGAAGAAATGATCAGCACCGTTCTCGGAGAGTTTCCTCAGTCCTGGACTCGCATAAATGATGCCATAGTGGTACTTGTCCTGCATTTCCTGCAACCGGCACAGCAACAACCAACACCAGAGTCGGAAGGTGAAGAGGAGCAAGCAGTTCCAGAGGCAGAAGAGCCTGTACCAGCAGCCCAGGAGAGTCAACCCTCTGCTGACAGTGAGCCTGCCATGCCTGCGGTAAGCCAAAGGACCCGCAGACAGCTGCCTGCCCTACCTGTACACCCAGCTGGTAGCTGCACCCCTAACGCTAGTGGGGAAAGCCAAGTCAGTCCACCACCAGACAGTGGGCTACGTAGGTCAACCAGGAGCACAAAGGGACAGATACCCGCTCGCTGGAGAATATAGTGTACTAAAATTGTAAATAACCCTGTTGCCAAATGTTGAATTGTTTGCAAAGTTACATGCATGTTTGGTAATACTCTGTTTCAGTTTCTTGCAGCTACCGTAAGGACTCACAGGTTATGGACTTTTTATAACCGGGACCTTGTATGGACTGCGTTCAGAGCCTAACCCAGGAATGAACTAAGACTGTGAAGGACTTGGGATAGGACAGACCCCCACCTGGTTAAGGTTCCCCGTTGTGCTGGTGATATGGACACCCGGTCACAGGCCACACTGTGACCTTAAGAACTCAATTTGTGCGTCGTCTGTCTATTAATGTTTTATTGTTTTGCATATTGTCTTTGTTTACTGTTTAGTCCCGGAGTACTAAATTTCACTAGGGGGGAATGTGTCACCCTGGCCTGGATGCCACAAGTGTAATTAAAGCTGTGTCTGAGAGCAGGGGGGAGGTTCTCTAGTCAGGGGAACATTAGCATGCAATGCCTCCTGTCTCAGGCCAGTAGGGGGAGCAGGCTGCCCCTATAAAAGCTGGTGCTGGGGGCAGGGTTAGAGAGAACCCAGATGACCTGTCTCAGGACTGAGACGTGTCTCAGCAGAGCAGGGACAGACAGTTGCACTGCACCTAAGAGGAAGTGTGGCAGGAGGAGAGCCACAAGCCAGAGACAAGAGGCGAAGCAAGCCTGTCTTGGCAGATAACAGACTTAATCTACCAGACTTTGGTGTCTGAGGCTGGAAGGATTCCACATCCCCCAGCAGAGAACCAGTCCGCAAGGGACTGTATATTCCTTGGCCTAAGAAGCCTGGAGGCCCTGCCACAACAGAAGGGACCAGTAAAGCCATACAAGGCTGGGAGGAGAAAGGAACCCACGTCGCAGGCCATACAGGCGAGAAAACACGGAAAGCTCGGAAACGTGGGCTGTTACCCTATCAGGAGGAGATAGCCAGAAGGAGCGCAGAAAGCACGGTAGGCCTACACCCTCACCCTGACCAGGGCCAATTTCCCCGTTGCTCTCAGACATCCAGGTCCCCTCCTAGCCGGGACTGTTTGTGGGTCAGTTTACCTGTTTAGTAAAGACCCTGGACTGCAACCTGTTGTCTGTGTGCTCCTTGCTCCTCCAGCACTATCAGCACTGGGACTCCCACTACCATCACTCCCAACATCCATTATACTGCCCTGGGGCCGCACTCTTCCCGTGGAGAGTCACACTACCCTAGCTGCACACCTCATCAGCCCCAGCGGTCTGCATGCAGCGGCGGTTCCTAATAACCGCAATCCACGGGTGGCGTAGTCGGACATTATCAGCAGAACATAGCAGACTACCATTGGCCTGACCACCCTGAGCCACGGAACCGGGTCGCCACTACTACCCCCATCGTCTCCCTATTGCCCGGATCCGAGTGCCCCACGGCCCAGGGGGCGAGTCACATGTAATACACTGACTCACCAGTGACGTCTCTAGGTGAAGTCCTTCATCTTCGCTTTTCTTCTTCATCTGGCACAGACGGCCATCACTTCTTCCAGCCAGGAATCATCTCTGCAGAAAATAACACACAGTTATCAATAACTGATCTCTTCTAGGGAATATTCCCACTCCACCCCCCGACTTCTACACTACACCAGTTGAAGAAAAAAAGCGATATAGTGCCGCCCTGCACAGTAACAGGAGCCCGCTTTTGTCCTATCCCATGGAAAACAATTTCCTAAAAAGTAAATTATATTACAGAAGTAATAATGTCTCTAATTGGACTCTAAAATAATAATGTTCCTCACTGGCCACCATAAACTAATAAAGTATGTTCCTCAATCTGGCCCCAAACAGTAATTAAGTCCCTTGTTCAGCCTGGCACCCCCATATATCCATCCTGGCCCCCCTTCCCTGCATATATCCATCCTGACACCCCCCATATATCCCTTCTGGCCCCCATATGTCCAGTGTGACCCCTCCATATATTTATCCTAGCCCACGTGTATCGAGCCTGCCCCCTCCCATATACCCATCCTAGTCCCCCATGTGGCCCTCCTGTTCCCCCCATATATCCATCCTGGCCTCCATGTGTCCAGCCTGCCCCCCCACATATCCATCCTGGCCTCCATGTTTCCAGCCTGCCCCCCCATATATCTGTCCTGGCCTCCATGTGTCCAGCCTGCCCCCTCCCATATATCTGTCCTAAAGCCCCATGTGTCAAGCCTGCCCCCCATATATCCATCCTGGCCTCCATGTGTCCAGCATGCCCCCCCTACATATCCTTCCTGGCCTCCATGTGTCCAGCCTGCCCCCCACAATATATCCATCCTGGCCTCCATGTTTCCAGCCTGCCCCCCATATATCCATCCTGGCCTCCATGTGTCCAGCCTCCCCCTCATATATCCATCCTGCCCTTCCCCCCTGCATATATCCATCCTGACACCCCCCCATATATCCATACTGGCCCCCATATGTCCAGCGTGGCCCCTCCATATATTTATCCTAGCCCACGTGTATCAAGCCTGCCCCTCCACATATCTATCCTAGCCCCCCATGTGTCCAGCCTGCCCCCCACATATCCATCCTGGCCATCATGTGTCCAGCCTGCCCCGCCCCCCATATATCCGGCCCCCCCATATATCCATCCCCCTCACATATCCATCCTGGCCTCCATGTGTCCAGCCTGCCCCACCATATAGCCATCCTGCCCACCCTTTCCCATGTGTCCAGCCAGGCTCCCCCCCTTATGTGTCCAGCCAGGCTCCCCCCCTTGTGTGTCCAGCCAGGGTTCCCCCTTGTGTGTCCAGCCAGGCTCTCACCCTTGTGTGTCCAGCCAGTGTTCCCCCTTGTGTGTCCAGCCAGGGTTCCCCCTTGTGTGTCCAGCCAGGGTTCCCTCTTGTGTGTCCAGTCAGGGCTTCCCCTTGTGTGTCCAGCCAGGGCTCCCCCTTGTGGGTCCAGCCAGGGTTCCCCCTTGTGTGTCCATCCAGCTCCCCCCTTGTGTGTCCAGCCAGGGCTCCCCCTTGTGTGTCCAGTCAGGGCTCCCCCTTGTGTGTCCAGCCAGGGCTCCCCCTTGTGTGTCCAGCCAGGGCTCCCCCTTGTGTGTCCAGCCAGGGTTCCCTCTTGTGTGTCCAGTCAGGGCTCCCCCTTGTGTGTCCAGTCAGGGCTCCCCCTTGTGTGTCCAGCCAGGGCTTCTCCTTGTGTGTCCAGCCAGGGCTCCCCCTTGTGTGTCCAGCCAGGGCTCCCCCTTGTGTGTCCAGCAAGGCCCCCCTTGTGTGTCCATCCGGGCCCCCCCTTGTGTGTCCAGCCAGGGTCCCCCCTTGTGTGTCTAGCCGGGCCCCCCCTTGTGTGTCCAGCCAGGGGCCCATCCCATTCTGCATCCACTCATATACACACAGACACACACACAGACACCTCTTACCTTCCTGCTCTCCCGTGCGGTGTCCTCCTTCTCCGGTGACGTCATACGCCGGCCGGGGAAGGGAGACGCGCAGCTTCAGCTGCTTCACTGGGACGTGTGTCGCGGCGGTTCAGGTAATGAACGCCGCGTACGCGCGTCCCTGCATACACTGTGCCTGCGCTTTTAAAGGGCCCGTGCCCCTTAAAACCGCAGGTTTTTTTATTTTTTCATTCTCTTCTCCCCCTCTCCTCTGCAGAAGGGTACCCCGCCAGCCCAGTCCCACCCTGTTGATGACTTATCCTAAAATCGGTCATTAATATATAAGTCCTGGACAGTCCCGTTAAGCTTGTTTTACCTAGTTATAAAAGCCCTTTAAGTCCTCATTATAAGGTAAGGTATGAATGGATCTAATTAAATTCTCCAAAGAGAACTATTTATACATTTTAGTCACTGTGAGCTTTCTACAAGATATTGCGGGCAGTATATAGCGAATATACGGACACAGAGCCATTCGCCGGCTCAGATTGCCAATAAGCACGTTGTAAATATGAGACCTTGACATCATAGGTTACTTGGCTTAATATGAAATTGTCCCTCATGTGTACCGCATTGTGGGCAGGGACTATATGTACATCACTGCAGAATATGTTGGCAATAAAAAGTCAACAGAAATGAATATCATGCAGATCCTCACCAGGACTCCAGCAGTGTCACCATACAGCTATAGAAGGACAATAAACCTGCAGGGTTCTCCCCTCAGTTATTTTTCCTTTAATTTTATTATCTGTTTCTTACTCACAGTGAAAGAACAGTCATCAGATATTTTATTCTTCACTTTTTATTTTACAGTCTCAGCTCTGAAGAATAGAACGTCTTATGAATAAATGACAGCTCACTTATTACAGTGGTGGCCAAAAGTATTGGCACCCCTGCAATTCTATCAGATAATACTCAGTTTCTTCCTGAAAATGATTGCAATCACAAATTCTTTGGTATTATTATCTTCATTTAATTTGCTTGCAAGGAAAAAACACAAAAGAGAATGAAGCAAAAATCAAATCATTGATCATTTCACACAAAACTCCAAAAATGGGCCAGACAAAAGTATTGGCACCCTCAGCCTAATACTTGGTTGCACAACCTTTAGCCAAAATAACTGCGAACAGCCACTTCCGGTAACCATCAATGAGTTTCTTACAATGCTCTGCTGGAATTGTAGACCATTCTTCTTTGGAAAACTGCTCCAGGTCCCTGATATTTGAAGGGTGCCTTCTCCAAACTGCCATTTTGTGATCTCTCCACAGGTGTTCTATGGGATTCAGGTCTGGACTCATTGCTGGCCACCTTAGAAGTCTCCAGTGCTTTCTCTAAAACCATTTTATAGTGCTTTTGGAAGTGTGTTTTGGGTCATTGTCCTGCTGGAAGACCCATGACCTCTAAGGGCGACCCAGCTTTCTCACACTGGGCCCTACATTATGCTGCAAAATTTGTTGGTAGTCTTCAGACTTCATAATGCCATGCACACGGTCAAGCAGTCCAGTGCCAGAGGCAGCAAAGCAACCCCAAAACATCAGGGAACCTCCGCCATGTTTGACTGTAGGGACCATGTTCTTTTCTTTGAATGCCTCTTTTTTTTTCCTGTACACTCTATGTTGATGGTTTTTCCCAAAAAGCTCGACTTTTGTCTCATCTGACCAGAGAACATTCTTCCAAAACATAGTAACATAGTTTGTAAACATAGTTAGTAAAGCCGAATAAAGACTTGCGTCCATCAAGTTCGACCTGTTAGTTCTGTAATTGGTAAAGTTGATCCAGAGGAGGGCAAAAACCCCAAATGATTTGGCCAATCTTCACCTGAGGAAAAATTCCCTCCTGACTCTGAAACCAGCAGTCAGAATAAATCCCTGTATCAACTTACTATTTTATTTTATTTTTAAGTATATGCTGAAATCTGCCTGGTATCTAGAAATGCATCCAGTCCCCGCTTGAACTGGTGTAGTGAATCTGACATCACCGTCTCCTCACTCTGTGAAATCCATATTCTCACTGCTCTTACCGTAAAGAACGCCTCTAGTGACGCTTACCCAATCTGAGTATATTCCATTTATAACCACCCTCTGCCTTCTATCCCTTAGCCAGTTAGCTACCCACTTGCAGACATTTTCCCCCAGCCCCATCATTCTCATTTTGTATACCAACCTATTATGTGGCACGCTATCGAAAGCTTTTGAGAAGTCGAGATACACGACATCCACTGGTTCCCCCTGATCTACTCGAGAGCTAACCTCCTCGTAGAAGTCAATCAGGTTTGTTTGGCAGGAGCGATTCCTCATGAATCCATGTTGGTTCGGGATTAAAAGATTATTAGCATCAAGATGCTCCGTAATTGCCTCTTTAATGAAGCTTTCAAAAATTTTGCCCACAACGGACGTCAGACTCACCGGCCGATAGTTTCCGGCGTCACTTTTCGCTCCCTTTTTGAATATTGGCACTACATTCGCCTGTCGCCAATCAAGTGGCACAGACCCAGTCTCAACAGAGTCCTTAAATATAAGATATAACGGTCTGTCTATCACATTACTTAGTTCCCTTAGTACCCGTGGGTGTATGCCATCAGGTTCTGGTGATTTGTTTATTTTAATGTTACTGAGGCTTTTCTGTACCTCAACTTGGGTTAGATTTGTCATACTTAGTGGAGGATTAAGCTTGTCACTTCTCATTTCTCCTGTTAGTTTGATTTCCTTTGTGAAAGTTGTCGAAAAAAAATTATTTAATAGATTAGCTTTATCCTCATCTTTCTCTATGATTTTGCCTTCCTCACTTTTTATTGGTCCAATATTATCCGATTTAATCCTTTTACTATTTATATACGTAAAGAACAGTTTGGGATTTGATCTACTTTCCCTAGCAATACGTCTCTCTGTTTCCTCCTTCGCTATTTTTATTTGTTTTTTACAGGTTCTCGTTTTTTCCTTGTAACACATTAGTGCCTCCTTACTGTTTTCCTGTTTTAATCTCTTGAATGCCTCTTTTTTGCTATTTAACGCCCCTTTTACGTTCTTGTTCAACCATATTGGTTTCCTCTTATTTCTGGCCCTTTTATTCCCATACGGTATATACCTCTCGCACTGAGTATTCAGAATTCTTTTGAAGGTTTCCCATTTACTATTCGTATTCCATTGATTAAGTACTTTGTCCCAGTCAATAAGTTGAAGGCTTTCTTTCAGCTGATCAAACTTCGCCCTCCTAAAGTTTAATGTTTTTGTTGTTCCCTTATTGATAACCCTACTGAAGGGCATTTTGAAGTCGATAATATTATGGTCGCTATTACCTAGGTGCCCCCCTATCTGTACCTCAGTTATTCTATCAGGCCTATTAGTCAATATTAAGTCCAACACGGCCTTCCCTCTCGTTGGTTCCTGCACTAGTTGGGAGAGATAATTATCCTTAATATTTGTCAAGAACCTTTTTCCTTTCTGAGATCTACAGGTTTCTGTTTCCCAGTCAATATCCGGGTAGTTGAAATCCCCCATTACAATCACTTCATTATGTTTTGCTACTTTGTCTATTTGTCCTAATAGCAGATTCTCATTCTCCTCTGTTATATTGGGTGGCTTATAGCAGACCCCCAGTAATATTTTATTATTATTTTTAGTTCCCTCTATCTCTACCCACATGGACTCGACCCCCTCTTCTCCCTCTCCTATATCTTCCCTTAGTCTGGGTTTTAGACATGACTTTACATATAAGCAGACTCCTCCGCCTTTCCCCTGTTTCTGGTCCCTTCTAAATAAACTATAATCTAATAAATTTACCGCCCAGTCGTAGCTATCGTCTAGCCAAGTCTCTGTTATACCTACGATGTCATACCTCTCCTCCCATATAAGCGCCCGCAGCTCATCTGCCTTATTGGTCAGGCTTCTTGCGTTGGTCAGCATGCAAGATAAAACTTTGGGGTTATTTAGCATCCTATTCTTCTCTAACGATCTAACTGTACTATCCCCACCCCCCTCTCCACCCTCATTATATTCACTTCTCCCCTTCCCCCTTGCTTGCCTCACATCCCACCTATTTCCTTGGTTTCCCCCCCCGTCTCTAGTTTAAAAACTCCTCCAACCTATTAGCTATCTTCTTCCCCAGCACCGCTGCACCCTCCCCATTGAGGTGCAGCCCGTCCCTACGGTAGAGCCTGTATCCGACCGCGAAGTCGGCCCAGTTCTCCATGAACCCAAACCCTTCTGCCTTGCACCAACTCTTTAGCCACTTATTCACCTCCCTAACTTCCTGTTGGCGCTCCTGTGTGGCTCGCGGGATTGGTAGTATTTCTGAGAAAACTACCTTGGAGGTCCTTGCCCTAAGCTTCCTACCTAGGTCCCTGAAATCATTTTTAAGGACCCTCCATCTACCACTCACTTTGTCATTGGTGCCGATGTGGACCATGACCGCTGGGTCTTCGCCAGCCCCACCCAGTAACCTGTCAACCCGATCCGCGATGTGCCGGACTCGAGCGCCAGGGAGGCAGCACACCGTTCGGCGATCCCGGTCTTTGTGACAGATTGCCCTGTCTGTCCCCCTAATAATAGAGTCACCCACTACCAGAACCTGTCTTGCCTGCCCTACACTTCCCCCCTCCCCCTCATTACTGGAGCATACACTTCCCCGGCGGTCAGAGGATCTGTCATGCTCCAATAATGCCGGTTCTGAACCAGCCTTCCTATACTTCTTCCCTCTATCCCTCCTTACTGTTATCCAGCTCCCTGCCTGTTCAGCCTGCACTTCCCCTCTATGCTCCACCCCCAGTATTGACCCATTGAGTGTCTGCTCGGTGAGCAGCAAACTCCGTTCTATGTTGTCGATGCTCCTCAGTACCGCTATCTGAGCACTTAGATCCAGAATTTGGGCTTCCAAGTGCACGATATGCTCACATCTCTCGCAGCAGTATGGATCCTCGAGTGGGTGCTCACGGAATGCATACATTGCGCAAGATGTACACTGCACGGCTCCGTCCAACATGGACGTCATTCTAAATATGGGGATACAGTCAGTATATATATACAAGTACAAAACACAATTATTTATATATAGGTGTATGGACGGGGATCAATTAGGGATGTGCAAGTGTATCAATTAGATATTGACAGGGGATCAGTTAAGTATGGACGGGGGATCAATTAAGCATCAAGTATGGACGGGGGAATCAGCTAAGTAGGTCAGGTGGATTAATTAAGTAAAAAGTAAAGTAAAGAAAGAATGAAATACAGTCAGCAATTCAGTCCTAAGTCCTCCCTTCCAAACTCCCTGAATCCAAAGTCACTGAAAAACAAGTCACACACTTACTTTCGTTCGCACTTACGCTCCGGACACACGCAGCTCGTTCACACTCGCAAACTAAGAGATTTAAAGTGTTTTTTTTTTTTTTTCCTTTTCCAGCAATGTACCCTTCACCTCAATGCACTTCCAAAGGACTTTATGCCCAACCAGCTGCCCCTTATAAACCCTTAATTATGACCCCTTCCCCTTAATTAACCCCTTGTGAGTAAATCTACACCTCAGGATTTTAGTGCAATGTAGTTAACCTTTAAATACACAGGTAGTAAACTAAGAAACTAAAACTGTAGTGAGAAAATAGATTTTAAAAAGCCCAATAAATCTAAACAGGTAGAAAAGCACTCAGCAGATCACAATGCAGCACTCACCGCAATTCACACAGGTATTTTCTGCAGGATTCCCAATACCTCTTCACGCAATTCACACAGGTATTTTCTGCAGGATTCCCAATACCTCTTCACGCAATTCACACAGGTATTTTCTGCAGGATTCCCAATACCTCTTCACGCAATTCACACAGGTATTTTCTGCAGGATTCCCAATACCTCTTCACCTTCACCTCAATGCACTTCCAGTTCTAGGCTTTATCAGGTAAGTTTTGGCAAACTCCAGCCTGGCTTTTTTATGTCTCGGGGTAAGAAGTGGGGTCTTCCTGGGTATCCTACCATACAGTCCCTTTTCATTCAGACGCCGACGGATAGTACGGGTTGACACTGTTGTACCCTCAGACTGCAGGGCAGCTTGAACTTGTTTGGATGTTAGTCGAGGTTCTTTATCCACCATCCGCACAATCTTGCGCTGAAATCTCTCGTCAATTTTTCTTTTCCGTCCACATGTAGGGAGGTTAGCCACAGTGCCATGGGCTTTAAATTTCTTGATGACACTGCGCACGGAAGACACAGGAACATTCAGGTCTTTGGAGACGGACTTGTAGCCTTCAGATTGCTCATGCTTCCTCACAATTTGGTTTCACAAGTCCTCAGACAATTCTTTGGTCTTCTTTCTTTTCTCCATGCTCAATGTGGTACACACAAGGACACAGGACAGAGGTTGAGTCAACTTTAATCCATGTTAACTGGCTGCAAGTGTGATTTAGTTATTGCCAACACCTGTTAGGTGCCACAGATAAGTTACAGGTGCTGTTAATTACACAAATTAGAGAAGCATCACATGATTTTTCAAACAGTGCCAATACTTTTGTCCATCCCCTTTTTTAGGTTTGATGTGGAATTATATCCAATTTGGCTTTAGGACAATTCTATTTGTGTTTTTTCATTGAAGACAAATTAAATGAAGATAATAATACCAAAGAATTTGTGATTGCAATCATTTTCAGGAAGAAACTGAGTATTATCTGACAGAATTGCCGGGGTGCCAATACTTTTGGCCACCACTGTATTTCATGCGGCAGAAGTTAGCCTCCAGCAATGGAAGAGGGAACCGAGAAAGTGTAGAAAATGCTCTATCATGGCCGCAGTGGTAAGAGACATTGGAAATGCACGATCAAACCTATCATATCATAGGATTATCTATCATCTATCTATCCTTATATTCTCTATTTCATATCTATCTATCCATCTATCTATCCATATATGTATCTATCTATCTTTCTATCTATCCATGTATGATGGATGGATAGATAGATGGATAGATGAATAAATAGATGGATAGATAGATGGATAGATAGATAAATAGATAGATAGATAGTGTAGGGATTTGTACTCACTGAGCCGCGTTGGAGGTAGGCACAGGTTCACACAGTGATGCAGTCCACGGGTTCAAACAAACTGGTGGCTTATTTTAGTGTCCATACACCAGTTAAGAAACAAAAGTTACAGCCTTTTCCTGGCACAAAAAGGAATAACAGAACAAAGCTCAAAATAACAAGTCCATGCAGCACGGATTCAGCCGTTTAAACAAGGTGCTTTTCTCTGCCTCCTGCAGAGTCTAAGAAGCACCTGCAAGGTCTGCTCACCTTGCCCAGCAAACACAGACAGACAGAGACAGGCGCAGCTGTCTTAAATTAGCCTTCCAAGACCGGACTGGAGGTAAGTGAGCAGCTGTTCCCCCCCAGCTCTTTCAGCTGCTCATAAAACCCGGCCCTGTAATCCGGACCCATTAAATTCCTCTCAGCACTATGTGTGCTGGAGCCTGCTTCTCCGGATCCTACATCACCGAAGCATGGCACTTCGAGGACACATACCTCCCGTCCACGATCTGTCCGGCAGCAACCTTACATACACCCCCCCTCTGTCCAAAGCCGTAGGGCTTGGCACCTTCTGTCACCATACAATAAATCCTTGACAAGGCAGCGGCATTCCCATGTTGTTTCCCAGGCCTATGCTCTACCTGGAAACTAAAATCTTGTAGAGCCAGGAACCACCTAGTCACTCTGGCATTGTTTCCCTTCTTTTCTCGCATCCACCTCAATGGGGCATGGTCTGACACTAACCTGAACCTTCTACCTAATAGGTAATACCTCAGAGTGTCTAACACCCACTTAATGGCCAAACATTCTTTTTCTACAATGGAGTAGTCCTTCTCACAAGCGGAGAGCTTCAGACTGAGGTATTTTACAGGGTGTTCTTCTCCGTTAATCTCCTGGGACAAGACTGCTCCCAGCCCGACATCCGATGCATCCATCTGGACCACAAACTCCTTGGAGAAGCTGGGTGCCACCAAGACTGGTTGTTTACAGAGGACCAGTTTCAATTCCTGGCAGGTCGCTTCTGCTTCCGGGGACCACTTGGCCATAGCTGACTTCATCCCTTTCAGAAGATCCATCAGTGGGGCTGCTATCAGGGCAAAGTTAAGGACAAATCTTCGATAGTAGCCCACAATGCCTAGAAACGCCCTGACCTGCTTCTTCGAGAGGGGCTGTGGCCAGTTCAAGATCGCCTCGACCTTATTTATTTGTGGTTTTATTTCCCCTCTACCAACCACGTACCCTAGGTACTTGGCTTCCTCCATCCCCATGGCACATTTCTTCGGGTTGATAGTAAAGCCCGCCTTCCTTAGGGCATCAAGTATGGCTTGAACTTTGTCCAGATGACTTTCCCAGTCCTGGCTAAATATGACGATAGCATCTAGGTAGGCCGCTGCATACTGTTTGTGGGGTGCTAAGATCCGGTCCATGGCTCTCTGGAAGGTGGCCGGAGCTCCCTTCAACCCAAACGGCATCCTGACGTATTGGCGTCGAGAAGGCTGTCTTCTCCTTAGCCTCTTTGGACAGGGGAATTTGCCAATATCCTTTGGTGAGGTCCAGAGTGGTGATGTACCGAGCCCGTCCTAGCCTTTCGATAAGCTCATCTACCCTAGGCATTGGGTAGGCGTCGAACTTTGAGACCTCCTTCAGCTTCCTATAGTCGTTGCAAAACCGCCATTCCCCATCTGGTTTCGGCACTAAGACTATAGGACTGGACCATCCACTTTTGGACTCTTCAATGACTCCCAGGTTTAGCATCCGCCTTACTTCTTTAGAGATCACCTCTCTGCGGGCTTCGGGGATCCGGTATGGTTTTAGATTGACGCGAACATGAGGCTCTGTGAGAACCTCATGCTCTATGACCTGAGTGAGTCCTGGCAACTCCGAAAACATGTCTTTATTTCGCTGTAACAACTCTTTGCACTGTTGCTTTTGGGCATGTGACAGTGACTCTGCCACCTTGACCTCTTTCACATCGGCCTCAGCCTCAGCCACTAAACAGGGAGCTTCCGCAGGCTCTCTATCTTGCCATGGCTTAATCAAGTTAACATGGTAAATTTGGTAGGGCTTCCTCTTCCCTGGTTGGTGGATCTTAAAGTTGACTTCCCCCACTTTCTCTATCACCTCATAGGGGCCCTGCCACTTGGCCATGAACTTGCTCTCCACTGTGGGACTAGCACAAGCACTTGATCTCCTGGGTTGAACGATCTCACCCTGGCCGACCTATTATACACCCTGGACTGTGCCTCTTGTGCCTTGAGGAGGTGCTCCCTCACAATGGGCATCACATGGGCAATCCTCTCTTGCATCTGGGCAACGTGCTCCACCACTCTCCTATAGGGAGTGGTCTCAGCTTCCCAGGACTCTTTCTCCACCTCCAGGAGTCCTGAGGGTGTCGTCCATAGAGTGGTTCAAACGGGGAGAAACCTGTGGAAGCTTTGGGAACTTCCCTCATGGCGAACAACATATAGTCCCAGTCTCGGCCATCCTTTTCCACTGCTTTCCTCAACATTGCTTTCAAGGTTTTGTTAAACCTCTCTACCAGTCCGTCCGTCTGGGGAGAGTACACGGAGGTTCTCAGTTGTGCAATCTGCAGTGTCTTGCACAATTCCCTCATGACCTTCGACATAAATGGAGTTCCTTGGTCTGTTAGGATCTCGTTAGGCAACCCGGTTCTTGAAAACATGTGGACTAACTCCCGGGCTATACACCTGGTGGAGGAGTTTCGTAGTGGTACGGCCTCCAGATACCATGTAGCATAATCTAATACCACCAGGATATACTGATGCCCTTGGGCGGACTTGACCAGAGGCCCCACTAGATCCATTGCTATGCGTTCGAATGGAACCTCGATGACTGGTAGTGGCACTAGGGGACTGCGGAAGTGGGCCACTGGGGAGGTTATCTGGCATGTGGGGCAGGAACGACAATAACTCTATATTTCTCTATAGCAACCTGGCCAGTAGAATCTTTGGAGGATCCGTTCTTGAATCTTGTCTGCACCCAGGTGACCACCCAACACATGAGAATGAGCCATGTCTAACACCCTGCGTCTATAGGGCCCTGGCACCAGCAACTGTTCTATTACCTCACCCCTTGGCTTGGTTATTCTGTACAGCAAATCCCCATTCACAGCAAAATGAGGGAACCTAGTGTCAGCCCCCGGTTCCTGAGGCACCCCATTTAACACAGTAACATTTTCAAAGGCCCCTTTCAGAGTTAAATCCCTGAGTTGGGCAGTTCCAAAGTTTCCCTCGGACACCTCCAGCTCAGGGATATTGGACTCAGGGGATGCTACTTCATCCTCATTGCCCACCAGCACACACATGGGAAACTCATCTACTATGTTCTGCGGGTAAGTGTAACATACCTGGCGGCGTCCTTGCATGGTGGTCCATCTCCCACTGTGCAAGAGGGCGCACTTGATCTCCTGTCCAGAATGTCTCTCTGGCTTCCCTCCATGCTGTCTGTTTGTGTCTGTTTCTGCTGCTTAAGGGCGGCGCCCGATCACTTCCTGCCTTTTGTACCTGCTGTGGGTCACACCCCTTGTGCGTCCTCAGCCTATTGCTGTCTGTCACTTGGTATATAGCTCAGCAGCTCCCTTCTATCCCTGCCTGAGCATAGTGTTTCCTTCAGTGTGTGCTTGCACTCTGAAGGTGCCAGGTCCCGTCTCTTGTCTCCTGCTTTTTGTATCAGTTCCCGTGTCTGAACTGAGTCCTGTATGTCTCCTGCTTTGCGGTATCAGCTCCCGTGTCTGAACTGACTCCTTTCTGTGTTCTCTTGTCTGTCCTGTCTGAACACGCTCCTAGCCTGTTCCTCTCGCCTTCTAGTGGCCGATTTCCTAGACCCGCTCCTGTGTCTGGTCTGTCCTGTCTGAACACGCTCCTTGCCCGTTCGTTCCGCCTTCTAGTGGCCGATTTCCTAGACCCGCTCCTGCGTCTGGTCTGTCCTGTCTGAACACGCTCCTTGCCTGTTCGTTCCGCCTCTCTGGGGGCCGTATTCCCAGACCCGCTCCTGTATCCCTCTGCAGTGTCGGTCTCCTCCGTACACTCAGTTCCAGTCTGAACTCTCTCCTGTCCTTTACCTGTTTTGCCTCTATGTCCGTTCCCTTCCTTTTTCTGCAGAGTCTGAACTCGTACCTAACTCCTGCTTGTTGTCTCTGCAAGTACTGTGTGAGTATCTGGCTCTGTCTTTCCCTTCCTGTCTGTTCCGTGTGTACAGAGCCCTGTCCTCCCTTCTCAGCCTTGTCTGCACTCTAGCTGTGCTTGCCTGTAACCCTCTGCCTGTATTGTTCCTGAGTCCCGGTGTGTACTGGGTCCTATCCCGCCTGTGTTCCTACCTGCTAGTGCCTCCCTGTCTGCACTCTAGCTGTGCTTGCCTTTACCCCCCTGCCTGCATACCCGCCTGCCTGCATACCAGTCGTGCCTGCCTATACCCTCCAGTCTGTGTGCCAGCCTACCAGCCTGTTCCTGTATTCCCCTGTGTGGGTCAACAGCCGTGTCCGGGGTCTGTCCTGGAGTAGCACCTGGTCCCTCTGCTCGGTTCCTCCTTGGTGCACTGGCGTCGTATGCCGTCGTGCGACCCTGGTCGGATCGGGTGAATACTTAGTCACGCCCCTCCAGGCATTCACTCTCCGGCACGGTCCAGTGGAATCACTACCAATCACACGCACACGCCACTTAGCCCGGGCGTGTGCATAACAGTAAGTTTCCTTAGGGGCGATCTGGCTGTCGTCCAAGCAACCAGGTGTCCCCGCTTTCCCCCACATTTCCCAGAATAATGCAAAGTAACGTCCAATTATTATGGGATGCAATAGGTCCTTAACGACCGCCACTTCATGAGATGTGGTGCCACAGTCTGTGTTTACATCCACCTGGGCCACAGGATAGTTCTTAGCGTCCCCATGGATACACCGGACATCCACCACCTTCCCAGAAACCAGCCGATGAGGGAGTGTGGCCCTTATCAGGGTCACCAAACTTCCTGAGACCAATAGTCCAGAGACTTGTGCCCCGTTAACTGACACTGAGCATGCCTGAGGGCCCTCGCCATGTTGACGAACCGCGCTGCAGGCGGGGTAGGCAAAATAAGAGCAACGCCGGCCCATGTTACAGTCCATTGGTTCAGAGGTTATGGGACACCGGGAGGCAATATGGCCAGGGGTATGACATCTCCAACACACTATATTATGGGGTGGGACCTTGGGCAGCAACTCAGACCCCTCCTGAACTCTAGGATGCCCCCCAGGTGTGGCGCTAGCTCGCTTCTTTTGGGTGTCCGCCACCTTTTGGGAACCCCAGTATTGAGAGGCTACGACCCCTTGTTTTCCCAACGGACTCTCAACCGCCTGGTATCTTTCCACCAACCCCACCAAGTCATCAGCATTATAGGGATCTCCCTGGGCAACCCAGGATTTTACCGACTTCGGGAGAGAGTGTATAAACCTGTCTATAACGACCTCTATCTCATATCATAGGACTATCTATCATCTATCTATTATCTATATGACGCGCCCCCTGGGCCATGGGGCACCCGGGACCGGACTTCAGGGCAATGCTGGGAGTAGTAGTGGCGACCCGGTCCCGTGGCTCAGGGTGGCCAGACCAATATTGTGGCAGTCTCTGTATCAGTATAATGCAATGTCCGACTACGCCACCCGTGGATTGCGGTCAATAAGAACCGCCGCTGCTGAGCAGACCTCTGAGGCTGATGTTGTGAGGGCAGCAGAGTGTAGTATAACTCCCCACGGGAGGAGTATAGCCTCAGGCTAGTGAGTGTGGATGATAGGAGTGATGGTGCACGAGCGCAGCAGGAACGACTCAGAGGCTTTGCAGTGCAGTTCAGGGTCTTTACTGATGGTGATAAGGCAGACCCTCCCGGGAGTACTGGCTAGCATAAGAGGCCTGGTCAGTCTGTGAGCAAACTGGAGTTCCCCTGGCCAGGTGGAGTTGTAGGCCTCCCCGACTATCTGCACTCTTCCTGGCTACCTTGCTGTAAGCGAGTGGAAGTAGCCCACGTCCCTGAGTGTTCCGTGTGGTGCTCACCTGTATGGCTGGTGACTTGGGGCCTTCTGATAGCCCCCGCTCCTCGATTGCAGTGCTGGTCCCTTGCTCGTGACTGAGCCTCCGGGCTTCTATGGCCAGAGGACTTGAAATCCCCTGCCGGCGGGTTTCTGCTGCTGGGTATATATAAGTCCCCGCAACCTCGGACTCCTGTGTCCGGTTCTCAGAGTCTTCTGCCAGGACGAACTCCGCTTAGCTCAAGTCCCTGGTCTTCAGCTCCTGCTCCTACAGAGCTCTTCGCTGTTACTTTCCCTGTGTCTGGAACTAACTCCAGGCTCTGACTTCACTAACCCCGCCCCAGATCCAGTTTATATAGGGCAGGTTCCTCCCCTATCTGGTCTGGGACAGGAGGTGTTGCATGTTTAAGGGCTCCGAACCAGGAAACCTCCCACTTGCTCTCAGACATAATATTTCTATTACAGTGGTAACCAGACCCTGGGGTGCCACATATCCATCTATCTATCTCATATCTATCTATCTATCAATCTCATATCTATCTATCTTCTCCACTTTTTATCTGGTCTCAGGTATGACTTTCATATTACCCACGACTGTTACTTGCCACAGGTGAGTTTTAACGAGCATCACATGCTTGAAGCAAAGTTGTTTTTCCACAATTTTGGAAAAGTGCCAACAATTTTGTCCGGCCCATTTTTGGAGTTTTGTGTGAAATTATGTCCAATTTGCCTTTTTTTCCCATTTTTTGTGCTGTTTCAATACACACAAAGGAAATAAATATTATAACAAATGTATAACAAAACGTGTAATTGTAATAATTTTCTGGGAGAAATACTTCACTTTCTGGAACAATCTCAAGGTTGCTAAACACTTCCAGCCATGACTGTGTGTATATATGGGCCCTCAATAAACCATCCCTCTCAACGAAAAGGCCACAGCAAGGGTCAGGAATCGGTGGCCTTCCCTCTCCGAATCTTAGGGAGAGACGGTTGTGCTTCCAGCATCCACCTAGGCTGCCACCCCAGTGGAACTAATAGCAGGGTTGCCAACTGTCCAGAAATTCTTGGACAGTCCATAAAAATAGGGCACTTTTTTCCCTGTCCGTAAAAAAAAATGTGATGCGTCCATAATCTTTCTGAAGCTGGAGAGACTTGTTCAGATGGAGGGAGATGTAGGGGCATCATATTGTGTATAGGGAGATGTAGGGGCATCATATTGTGTATAGGTATCATATTGTGTATCTGCATGTGTGGGGACATCATACGGTGTATATGGAGCTGTGAGCACATCATACTGTATTTAGGGAACAATGAGGGAATCATACTGTATACAAGGAGCTGTGGAAACATAATGCTGTGTAAAGGGTCTGTGGGGTCATCATCTAATATACAGTACAGACCAAAAGTTTGGACACACCTTCTCATTTAAAGATTTTTCTGTATTTTCATGACTATGAAAATTGTACATTCACACTGAAGGCATCAAAACTATGAATTACCACATGTGGAATTATATACTTAACAAAAAAAGTGTGAAACAACTGAAAATATGTCTTATATTCTAGGTTCTTCAAAGTAGCCACCTTTTGCTTTGATGACTGCTTTGCACACTCTTGGCATTCTCTTGATGAGCTTCAAGAGGTAGTCACCGGAAATGGTTTTCACTTCACAGGTGTGCCCTGTCAGGTTTAATAAGTGGGAGTTCTTGCCTTATAAATGGGGTTCGGATCATCAGCTGTGTTGTGCAGAAGTCTGGTGGATACACAGCTGATAGTCCTACTAAATAGACTGTTAGAATTTGTATTATGGCAAGAAAAAAGCAGCTAAGTAAAGAAAAATGAGTGGCCATCATTACTTTAAGAAATGAAGGTCAGTCAATGCAAAAAATTGGTAAAACTTTGAAAGTGTCCCCAAGTGCAGATGCAAAAACCATCAAGCGCTGCAAGAAACTGGCTCACATGAGGACTGCCCCAGGAAAGGAAGACCAAGAGTCACCTCTGCTTCTGAGGATAAGTTTATCCGAGTCACCAGCCTCAGAAATCGCAGGTTAACAGCAGCTCAGATTAGAGACCAGGTCAATGCCACACAGAGTTCTAGCAGCAGACACATCTCTTCAACAACTGTTAAGAGGAGACTTTGTGCAGCAGGCCTTCATGGTAAAATAGCTGCTAGGAAACCACTGCTAAGGACAGGCAACAAGCAGAAGAGACTTATTTGGGCTAAAGAACACAAGGAATGGACATTAGACCAGTGGAAATCTGTGCTTTGGTCTGATGAGTCTAAATTTGAGATCTTTGGTTCCAACCACCGTGTCTTTGTGCGATGCAGAAAAGGTGAACGGATGGACTCTACATGTCTGGTTCCCACCGAGAAGCATGGAGGAGGAGGTGTGATGGTGTGGGGGTGCTTTGCTGGTGACACTGTTGGGGATTTATTCAAAATTGAAGGCATACTGAACCAGCATGGCTACAACAGCATCTTGCAGCGGCATGCTATTCCATCCGGTTTGCGTTTAGTTGGACCATCATTTATTTTTCAACAGGACAATGACCCCAAACACACCTCCAGGCTGTGTAAGGGCTATTTGACCAAGAAGGAGAATGATGGGGTGCTACGCCAGATGACCTGGCCTCCACAGTCACCAGACCTGAACCCAATCGAGATGATTTGGGGTGAGCTGGACCGCAGAGTGAAGGCAAAAGGGCCAACAAGTGCTAAGCATCTCTGGGAACTCCTTCAAGATTGTTGGAAGACCATTTCCATTGACTACCTCTTGAAGCTCATCAAGAGAATGCCAAGAGTGTGCAAAGCAGTCATCAAAGCAAAAGGTGGCTACTTTGAAGAACCTAGAATATAAGACATATTTTCAGTTGTTTCACACTTTTTTGTTAAGTATATAATTCCACATGTGTTAATTCATAGTTTTGATGCCTTCAGTGTGAATGTACAATTTTCATAGTCATGAAAATACAGAAAAATCTTGAAATGAGAAGGTGTGTCCAAACTTTTGGTCTGTACTGTATATAATCGTCTTATCCGTCTGTCTGTCTGTCCTTCTGTCCAGGAAATCCTGCGTCGCTGATTGGTCCAGCCGCGGCCAATCAGCGACGCGGGATTTCAGAAAAAGATGGCGGCCGTTAGCAGCTCATCTGCCGCACGGAGGTCAGCGGCGATGCAGCCGGGAGATGACCGGCGCTAGCCGCTCATCTCCCGGCTGCTCGCAGCAGAAGTACCGCGACCGGCGGCGCCGCTGATCTCCCGACGGCAAGTGTGAAGCGAGGACCGGGGAGCGGCGCCGCCAGTCGGGATACTTCGGCTGTGAGCAGCCGGCCATCTCCCGGTTCCTTGCAGCGGAAGTACCCGCACAGGTAGCGTCGCTGCCCGGTCCTCAGTAATACGATTCGCTGATTGGTCGGAATCAGCGATATTGGCGCCGCGACCAATCAGCGATACTGGCGCCAAATTTAAACACCGCTCTGCTGATTGGTCGTGGCCGGCGGCAGCGACCAATCAGCGATTTTGGCGCCACATTTAAACACCACTCTGTTGATTGCGCCTGGTCGGCCGCATACAGATTCTAGAATACCCGATGCGTTAGAATCGGGCCACCATCTAGTACTGTATATAAAGAGCTGTGGGAGCCATCACACTATATATAGAGACCTGTGAAAAGCTTATGTGTTGATCCAGAGGAAGTAAAAAAAAACCATGAGGCAGATGCTGCTTGCCCAAAATTAGGGGAAAAATTCCTTCCCGACTCCACATATGGCAATCAGACTAGTTGCTTGGATCAACGTCCCATAATAAAATCTAGTATGAATAACCTGTAATGTTATTCAAGAAAGTCACACAGGACCTCCTTGAACTTTTTTTTAGAGAATTAAGTATTACAAGGTCATGTGGTAGAGAGTTCCATACCTCACACAATAAAACATTGCCATCTAACTTCCTTTAGACAAAGCGAATTAGGAGCTTGATGCTAGAGTAGTTGAATTAAAACTGAAAAAAATTATTAACACAGCAAAAAAGAGGAACAGTATTTATTCTCCAGCCCAGGTCTCAAAACTAATGCACTAATCAGGATGAAGCAAACCATATAATAAAGGCAGGGGCAGCACAGGTGCAAAATACTGATGAGACAACCAACTCATAACCTACCAATTCTTGGAGGGGGTCATTGCTTAGTATTAAAACTGCACACAAAAAAATGGCTTGTATAGGTCACTGGTCACACACAGATTGTTAGGGGAATGGTTGCAAACAACTTTATTAAATAATGGAAAGCAAACGAACCCGGGGTCCGTGATGCAGCCTGGAGGACTGTGGACGAACACCTTCCGGGTAAGAAGGTAAAACAACCAACTGAAATAACAATCCCCCCCGTGTTACTGCACACCGGAACGGGAATAGGGATTCGCACTATCTCCGTTAACTGCACGAGAGATGTGCGACACATAATGTAGCTGTAGCCCTGTTAACTGCACAGAGGCTACGCAGCAGGCGCTCGAATGCGTGTGTGATTCACGCTGGCTTATACGTGCTCCCAGCCGGCTTGCTACCGGACTGAGGAGTATCTCTCCACGTGGCTAACAGGCGGTGCCGGGAATACGGAGTCCGCAGTCTGCTCGGGGTGTATAGCGACCCCCTTGTTGGAGCCAGAGTGTCAGACGAAGCTACCTGCCTCCCTCCATCTAAGGCTGTCTATCCCCTGCTAAACCTGCCTGTCAGAAGCTATAACAGCAAAAGCACACGTGGAGCCGAAACGACCAAGCGTCCACACAATAACACCAACTCAGCTCAATGATCAGAGTGCGCCGCCATGTTTGTGGGCGTGCTATTTAAATATTAAGCCCTGCCCATCGTCACATTATTGGTGACGTCACCCGCGACCAATCAGGCGGTGCCAGGTCACCGGATCAGCTGACTCCCAAACCACCAATCACGGTCCGCCATGTCACGGGCATGCTCAGTGCAGTGTATCCTGGACTTAGGCTGTAACAGCCCTGTTTCCCTCCGCAACCTATCCTTCATGTTGCTAGGAACAAAGACCCGAGAGACAACTTGTACATCTCGTGCACCAGCTAGGCGTTGGGACTGACGATGATGCTGAGAAGCATCTGGACCGGAATGGGAGACCACAGAATCCACTGATGATTCTGAACCCATTTCGGATCCAGAAAACACCTGACGCCTAACACAGATAGTGCTCAATATAGGGCTTACAGCCTATTAGTGACCCTCATACTGTTAGATTAGGCAGGCTGCAAAGCACTATCTAAGTGCACCCCATGAGGACAAACCCCCTAGTTTACAAATCCAGCATTGATGGGCTTGTCTGAACCCTGAATAAAAATAACGTGCAAAATCTATATGAGGTACTGGTAGATATTTTGGCGCTGGTCACGCACAGTGTCTGGTTTACAGCCTATTAGTGACGCCCATACTATTAGATTAGGCGGGCTATGCTCCCCTCATACACCTTACCACGGTGTGTAGTGTGACATGGAGCTAAACCCCCTGTCTGCTTAAGAATAAGGCTGCGAAAAACCTTCTCTTTATTGATAGTAGAGAAACCTCCATACAGTAGATGCGGAAAACATACGATGAACCCCAGTATTGTACCACATAGATAGGGCTCTTACCGGCTAAGCTTGGAGCAGGCTGTGTGCACAGAGCTCAAGATACAAAACTGTAGGGATGTGGACTGTCTTACCCTGTTCCTGCCCCTGAAGACAACAAACGCGTCATGTGAATACTGTCTTGCGGTTTTATATCTAAAAGTGATATGTGTCTTATGTAATGTATAATGGTGATGTAACAGCATGTGAAGTGTTAATGCATAATGTGAGTATAGCATAAGATAAGCTTAGGATACCATAAGACATAAGTATAACATAAACCCTAAAATACAAATTTTATTAAATCTCTTTAAAATCGGGACATGCGGCATAAAGATGATACGCATCAGTATTGCACTTTATCAAGATAAGTTCCTTTTATTGTTTAGTCTTGTGATCATTTATGTCATTGATACCTCTATGGGTGATTAATTCCAGGGCTGGCTAGGGTTATCCAGGGATAGCCGCCGTGGAGCGGGGGCGCCACAGTGTCAACATTAACTAGGGTGTCACCCTCCACTATAAGGCAGGTAATCAGCATCTAGGGTGTTGAACAGGGCTGATTGTAGCCTTTGTTTGGATGCCCGAATGTATCCTTTGGCTTGGAGGTCCAAAGATATTAGGAACGTTCTTGGGTGTTTTTATAAATTTGCACATTGTCACTTTATTCACTGTTGTCACTTTAATCATTTAGTACACACTGAGGATTGATTGTTTGATGTGATATCTGTACCAGTTTCTGGTAGACTGTTAGATCTTTGGTCTATGTAAGTGTGGCACCCCAGGGGTCTGGTTTCCACAGTAACAGCAATGTTATGTCTGAGAGCAGGTGGGAGGTCTCTTGGTCAGGAATCCTATGCATGCCACACCTCCTGCCCAGTCCTGGGAGGGGAAGGACTTCCCCTATATAAACCTGGGGCTGAGGCAGGGTTAGAGAGTTCAAAGGGAGAGTTCAGCCAGGAGGGCTGACAGGGAGCTGTGGCTCCGGCTGGGCCTAGCTCCTGGGCCATGCCAGAAGTAGAGACAGAGAAGAGAAGCAGCTATGGGAAGAAACAACAGGAGCTCTGTGGGAGCAGTGCTACAAGGAGTCAGGGGCTGGCAGCTGCAGAGCTCACCCTGACTGAGAAGCTATCACCGGACCCGGAGTCCGAGGCTGTGGGGACTAACTCCTATCCAGCAGCAGAAACCGACCGGCAGGGGATTGCAGGTCCTCTGGCCCAGAAACCCGAAGGCACGGTCACACGCGTGGGACCAGCACCGCCGTCGTGGAGCGGAAGCTACTAGAAGGCCCCGAGTCACCGGCCATACGGGTGAGCACCACACGGTACACTCAGGGACGTGGGCTACTTATACCCGCCTCTAGCAAGGTAGCCAGAAGAGTAACGTTAGTTTGGGAGGCCTACAACTCCGCCTGGCCAGGGGAGATCCCATCTGCTCAAGGACTGACCAGGCCCCAATCACTAGCCAGTACTCCGGGAGGGTCTGTCTTTGTCACCAGTAAAGACCCTGAACTACACCGTACCGTCTCCGAGTGGTTCCTGCTACCCCCATCATCCACGTCGGCTGCCCTGAGGCCATACCCCTCCCGTTGGGGGTTATACTATCACGCTGCACAATCCTACCACCGGCCTCAGCGGTCTGCCCTGCAGCAGCAGCTCCTTAGCTGCACTCAACGGGTGGCGTAGTCGTCCAACATCTACCGCTAATACAGCGCCACTTAGTCTGACTCCCTGGGCACGGACCGGGTCACCGCCACGAGACTACAACCCTCACCAGATCCGGCTCCGGGTAAGCTCCCGCGTGCGCAACGCTGCGCGACACAGGCCCAGGGGCGCGTCAACTTTTGGCGTAGTCGGCAGGATCTCGTGCCCGCAACCACCGGGTACTGCGTGCCTGAAAAAGACTGTTCAAACTTACCAGTGGTGAAGATTCCCGCCATCCGGCGCCATCTTCGGCCTTCTTCCCGCCCTCCGTGGAGGTTTCCCGCCATTGGACGCCATCTTGAGGACGCCGCGCGGGAAGAAGAGGGGCGTGGACTCCGAAAGCGCGCGAGAACTGAAGCCCCGCCTCACGTCTGGACGTTGCGTAAGGTCCTGGAAGGAGCCCAGCAGACGCCGACGTCACAGGAGCGCGACGGAAGGTCCTCAACCCTGACGATCCACTGCGGAGCCGCGGCCTACGGAAGAGGATCATCGCAAGGTAGGCCACGGTCCACTAGGGGGGAGAAGGATGTCGGATACGGAGGAGAGCTTCACCGCTCCAACCCCCGCCAGCGCCACCGCTGTTGCGGTCATGCCTTTCACCATGCCCTATATCCCGGGGGCAGCCTGGCTACCCCAGTACTCAGGGGAGTCACATACCCTGCAGGACTTTAGAGAAAAGCTGGATAGCCTCTTCCAGGTGTACCCCCTCACAGAAGAGCAAAAAGTGAGCATCCTGGTGGCCCAATTAACCGGGGCAGCCCAAAGGGAGGTAAAGTCCTGGCCACCTGGGAGGAGGACTGTCGCAGAGATACTAGCCCGGCTAACCAAGGAGGGGCTGCAGTGCTACCAATACGAGGAAAGCCAAGAGGACCCGGACGGGTCTGAGGACTACCCTCAGGAGGGAGCACAAAGAGGACACCGCTACTGAAGGGAAGTAGCATAAACAAAGAACTGTATATCGTTACCCGTCAGGGTATGAGAACTGATGCTAATTAAAATATGGTCCCCGTTGGGATTAGTGAATTGTTCCCCGTGTGTCCCTATCCCTTACCAGGCTGAGGACTGTGAGCAGCCATCCCCTATCCCTTACCAGGCTGAGGACTGTGAGCAGCCAATCCTTATCCCCACTGGCCGAGGACTGAAAGCGGCCATATCTTGTAAATAATTATGTGTCTCTAGTAATTTATAGGAGTCTTTGGTGGATTTACCGGGAATCCTGTGTACATAGTTGGAGCGTAACCTAGGGATGGACTAAAGACTGTTAAGGACTCGGGGCAGGACAGACCCCTACCTGGTTACGTCTCCCTGTTTTGGTGAAATGGACACCTTGCTTTTCTTCAAAGACTGCACCCGGTTGCGGACACGCCGTGACCATCTTTATGTGTTTTTCTTGTTGTATTATTATTGTTTATACCTTATTATGTTTTTCAAAAAAAAAATTGTTTAGTCCCGGAGTACTAAATTTCACTAGGGGGGAATGTGGCACCCCAGGGGTCTGGTTTCCACAGTAACAGCAATGTTATGTCTGAGAGCAGGTGGGAGGTCTCTTGGTCAGGAATCCTATGCATGCCACACCTCCTGCCCAGTCCTGGGAGGGGAAGGACTTCCCCTATATAAACCTGGGGCTGAGGCAGGGTTAGAGAGTTCAAAGGGAGAGTTCAGCCAGGAGGGCTGACAGGGAGCTGTGGCTCCGGCTGGGCCCAGCTCCTGGGCCATGCCAGAAGTAGAGACAGAGAAGAGAAGCAGCTATGGGAAGAAACAACAGGAGCTCTGTGGGAGCAGTGCTACAAGGAGTCAGGGGCTGGCAGCTGCAGAGCTCGCCCTGACTGAGAAGCTATCACCGGACCCGGAGTCCGAGGCTGTGGGGACTAACTCCTATCCAGCAGCAGAAACCGACCGGCAGGGGATTGCAGGTCCTCTGGCCCAGAAACCCGAAGGCACGGTCACACGCGTGGGACCAGCACCGCCGTCGTGGAGCGGAAGCTACTAGAAGGCCCCGAGTCACCGGCCATACGGGTGAGCACCACACGGTACACTCAGGGACGTGGGCTACTTATACCCGCCTCTAGCAAGGTAGCCAGAAGAGTAACGTTAGTTTGGGAGGCCTACAACTCCGCCTGGCCAGGGGAGATCCCATCTGCTCAAGGACTGACCAGGCCCCAATCGCTAGCCAGTACTCCGGGAGGGTCTGTCTTTGTCACCAGTAAAGACCCTGAACTACACCGTACCGTCTCCGAGTGGTTCCTGCTACCCCCATCATCCACGTCGGCTGCCCTGAGGCCATACCCCTCCCGTTGGGGGTTATACTATCACGCTGCACAATCCTTCCACCGGCCTCAGCGGTCTGCCCTGCAGCAGCAGCTCCTTAGCTGCACTCAACGGGTGGCGTAGTCGTCCAACATCTACCGCTAATACAGCGCCACTTAGTCTGACTCCCTGGGCACGGACCGGGTCACCGCCACGAGACTACAACCCTCACCAGATCCGGCTCCGGGTAAGCTCCCGCGTGCGCAACGCTGCGCGACACAGGCCCAGGGGCGCGTCATAAGTACGAATAAGGGACTTTTAGGGTCTAGGGGCAGCTGCCGTTCAGCAAGGGTGCCATTGTCATCTATATGTAGGATGCCCATCTCCGTTGACATGCAGGTTCAGGCTAGGGTATCTATAGGGTGAGTTTTATTGAAGTACAGTGGGTACGGAAAGCATTCAGACCCCTTTAAATTTTTCACTCTTTGTTTCATTGCAGCCATTTGGTAAATTCTAAAAAGTTCATTTTTTTCTCATTAAAGTACACTCTGCACCCCATCTTGACTGAAAAAAACAGAAATGTAGAAATTTTTGCAAATTTATTAAAAAAGGAAAACTGAAATATCACATGGTCATAAGTATTCAGACCCTTTGCTCATATTTAAGTCACATGTGTAACGGGTCTGGGAGGCGGAACCTCTGGGCTACTATACAAGGGGGTGGTCCTTGTAAGGGAGCGGGTGGCGACCAGGCAGGCAATCACAGCAGGTGACCGGGACAGTCTCTGGGTGTACGGGCAGGAGGTCACGGCAAGTGATCGAGGCAGTCTCTGGAAGAACGGGCTGGAGGTCACGGCAAGTGACCGGGCAGTCTCTGGAAGAACGGGCTGGAGGTCACGGCAAGTGACCGGGGCAGTCTCTAAGTAAAGGGTAGGTACGACCTGTGATGGCTGAACCTCCAGGTAGGCTAGCAAGGCAGATGGAGGATGTGTGCTCCCAGGTGAGCAAGCGAGAGTCTCTGGAATAGCAGGTGGTCACAGCACGTGACGGCGGAGCCTCCAGGTAGGCAAGCAGGCAGGTAGCGGAGAAGCGCTCCCAGGTGAGCGGGCAAGAGTCTCTGGAATAGCTGGTGGTCACAGCACGTGACAGCGGAGCCTCCGGGCTGGCAAGCAGGCAGGTAGCGGAGAAGCGCTCCCAGGTGAGCGGGCAAGAGTCTGGAATAGCTGGTGGTCACAGCACGTGACAGCGGAGCCTCCGGGCTGGCAAGCAGGCAGGTAGCGGAGAAGCGCTCCCAGGTGAGCGAGCAAGAGTCTGGAATAGCTGGTGGTCACAGCACGTGACAGCGGAGCCTCCGGGCAGGCAAGCAGGCAGGTAGCGGAGAAGCGCTCCCAGGTGAGCGGGCAAGCTGGTCCATAGACAGACTGACCGGAGTTGTAAGGCAGACCGTCGGACCTCAGGCAAGCAGGCAGGTAGCTGATGTGCGCTCCCAGGTGAGCGGGCAAGTTGGTCCTTAGACAGACTGACCGGAGTTGTAAGGCAGACCGTCGGACCTCAGGCAGGCAGGCAGGTAACAGGAAATCAGGCAGGATTAGGACAGCAAGCTGGCAGGAATCTGGCAGGTAACTGGCAACGGGACCTGAGGGCTGAAGCAGAGTAGAACGGTGCAACAACATTGCTCGGGCACCTCCATTTTGGAGGAGGTGCCTTATATATGGTAAAGTCCTCCGGCCATTGGCCGGGGACTCCTTAGGACGGCGCGCGCGGCCCCTTTAAGAGGGAGGGAGGGCGCGCGCGCGCGCCCTAAGCACAGTGGCCGGGAAGGAGCGCGCGCTGCCAGCAGAGCGGGAGAGGGACGCCGGGCACGGAGCAGAGCGGTGAGGGGAACAGCGTCCCTGCCTAGCAGAGGGCAGGGACGCCGGCACTACAGTACCCCCCCCTTTAGGCCCCCCCTTTTTTAGGCCAGATAGAAATTTAGCTAGGATGAGAGGGGCATGGATGTTCTCCCGGGGCTCCCACGTTCTCTCCTCAGGACCAAACCCCTTCCAATCTACCAAAAAAAAGGTCTTTCCTCTTACCCTTTTGGTGGCAAGAATGTTCTCTACCTCAAACTCGTCCTCAGCAGAAACCGGAGCAGGAGGCGCACCTGTAGACTTGGAAAAAGAGTTAAGCACCACGGGTTTGAGGAGAGATACATGGAAGGAGTTAGGGATCCGTAAGTTGGCCGGGAGTTTCAATTTATAGGCCACCGGGTTGATCTGACTGATGACCTCCAGAGGACCGATGAACCGAGGCCCTAACTTGTAAGAAGGTATCTTGAGTCGAACATATTTAGATGAGAGCCAGACTTTATCTCCTGGACGAAATTGTGGAGGATCCAGGCGTTTTTTGTCAGCGTGTCTTTTCATACGCTCGGATGACAGAAGGAGTGCGGACCGGGTACTCTCCCATATGGAGGAAAATTTGCTAACGAGAGATTCCGCAGCCGGGTTGTCCACAGAGGTGGAGACAGGAAAAGGAATCCGAGGATGCTGACCAAAGACTACAAAAAACGGGGATTTGGAGGAGGATTCGCTCTCGTGATTATTATAAGAGAACTCGGCCCATGGTAGGAGATCCACCCAGTCAGAATGGTGGGCATTAACGAAGTGCCGGAGGTAACTGGTCAGGTTCTGATTGATCCGCTCCACTTGACCATTGGACTGTGGGTGGTAAGCGGAAGAGAAGTCCAGGGTGACGTCTAGTAGTTTACAAGTGGCTCTCCAGAAACGTGAGGTGAACTGTACCCCACGATCCGACACGATGTGGAGGGGCAGGCCATGAAGACGGAAGATGTGGCGGATAAAGTCTTTAGCCAGCTCGGGTGCAGACGGAAGGCCTGGCAGGGGAATAAAGTGAGCCATCTTGGAAAAGCGGTCAGCGACCACCCAAATGACCGTACAACCGGCAGAGACGGGGAGATCAGTTATAAAGTCCATTGCTATATGCTGCCAGGGGGCAGCAGGTACAGGAAGCGGAAGGAGGCGTCCGGCTGGCAGATGTCTCGGGACTTTGTTGCGGGCGCAGGACACACAGGCAGAAACAAAGTCTATTATGTCCTTGTGCAGGGTAGGCCACCAATAGTGCCGGGCAATAAGCTGGAGGGTCTTTTTCTGACCGGCGTGGCCAGCTAGTTTAGACGAATGGCCCCAGTGTAGGATCTTCTCCCGATCAGGTACTGAAACAAACGTCTTACCGGGAGGGAGACGATTTAGACTCACAGGAGCCACCTGCATTACTCTGGCGGGATCGATGATATGTTTAGGTTCTTCCTCGAGATCGGACACCAGAAAGGATCGGGACAAGGCGTCTGCTTTGACGTTTTTGTCAGCCGGGCGAAAATGAAGAACAAAATCAAAGCGAGCAAAAAACAAGGACCACCGGGCTTGGCGCGGGTTAAGTCTCTGGGCATGCTGGAGGTAAGCCAAGTTCTTGTGGTCAGTGTAAATTATTACCGGATGAAGAGCCCCCTCGAGTAGGTAACGCCACTCCTCCAACGCCAGCTTGATGGCCAATAACTCTCGGTCTCCTATGGAATAGTTGCGCTCAGAAGAGGAGAAGAGTTTGGAGAAGAAGCCACAAGTTACCATTCTCCCGGAAGATGATTTTTGAGTAAGTACCGCTCCGGCTCCAGAGGAGGAGGCGTCAACTTCCAGGAAGAACTGCTTGTTGCCGTCCGGGCGATGCAGCACCGGGGCGGAAGAGAAGGCCTGTTTTAGGGAAAGAAAGGCCTCCTCTGCTTCGGGCGGCCACTCTTTGGGATTAGTACCCTTACGGGTGAGCGCGTAAATTGGGGCAGTCCGGGAAGAGAAGTGCGGGATGAAGAGGCGGTAATAGTTGGCGAAGCCCAGGAACCGTTGAATAGCCTTCAACCCCTCTGGTCGGGGCCATTTCTCGATGGCAGACAGTTTCTCAGGATCCATTTGTAGGCCAGTCTGAGAGATAATGTAGCCCAGAAACGGAAGCGAGGTCTGCTCAAAGAGGCACTTCTCATATTTAGCGTAGAGATGGTTCTGCCTGAGCCTGAGCAGGACCTGACGAACATCCCTCCGGTGAGTCTGGAGATCCGGAGAGAAGACCAAGATGTCGTCCAGGTACACCACTACGCAGGAGTAGAGAAGGTCCCGGAAGATGTCATTGACCAACTCTTGAAAGACGGCAGGAACGTTACAGAGGCCAAAGGGCATTACCAGATATTCATAGTGGCCGTCCCGGGTGTTGAATGCCGTCTTCCATTCATCCCCCTGACGGATACGAACCAGGTTGTACGCCCCACGGAGATCCAGTTTGGTGAAGATTCTAGCCCCCCTCAGACGATCAAATAACTCCGGAATGAGCGGAAGGGGGTACTTATTCTTCACCGTGATCTGGTTAAGGCCTCTATAGTCTATACAGGGACGGAGAGAGCCGTCCTTCTTTTTGACGAAAAAGAAGCCTGCTCCCGCCGGGGAGGTAGATTTCCGGATGAATCCCCTGGCCAGATTCTCCTCAATATATTCGGACATCGACCGGGTCTCAGCAGCGGATAATGGATAAATACGCCCACGGGGAGAAGTACCAGGTAACAGGTCGATAGGGCAGTCGTATGGTCTATGAGGGGGTAGTGTCTCTGCCTCCTTTTTATTAAAGACATCAGCATAAGACCAATAAGGAATCGGAAGTCCAGGTAGATTAGCTGGGGTAGGAGAAGGACGGACGGGATGAACGGGAACCAGACAGGTCTTATGGCAGCCCTGTCCCCAGCGAAGGACTTCTCCGGTCTGCCAGTCAAGAACGGGTGCATGTTTCTGGAGCCAAGGTAGGCCTAGCAAGAGGGCGTGAGAGAGTCCAGGCAGAACATGGAAGGAGATACTTTCAGAATGCAGCATTCCCACCTGCAGAGTAATGGATTCGGTGATGAGTTGGATGGGGCGTGGTAAGAGCCCCCCATCCACGGCAGCAACAGACAAGGGTACAGCCAGAGGTTTGGTGGGGATGCGGTATTTCTCTACCAGGGACTGTGAAATAAGATTCCCGGCTGCTCCAGAGTCCAGTTGGGCTAGTTCGAAATAACGGTTCTCCCCGTAGACGATTGAAACTGACAACAGCAGGGATGGAGAGGATTTATTCTTGTCTAGGTGGACCTCTCTGAGCGAACCTAGACACAGGCGTTTCCCGACCTCTCCGGGCAGGCACGGATCCGGTGCTCCTTACTGCCACAGTAGAAGCAGGTCCCCTCGGCACGGCGTAAGTCCTGACGGGTCTTGACCATCTTGGTCTGGTCGACCTGCATAGGCTCAGGAGGGTGTACCTGGTTAGAGACAGAAGGAGTGACGGGTTTCTGAAAAGTAGGAGCTAGACGTGGTAACCTCCTCTCACGGGTGACCTCTCTGGCACGCTCCTGGAACCGTAGGTCAATCCGGGTGGCAAGAGTTATTAAGTCATCGAGAGTGGTAGGAATGTCCCGACCGGCAAGTTCATCTTTAATACGGCCGGACAGACCCTCCCAGAAGACGGAAACCAGAGCGTCGTTATCCCAGGCCAGCTCCGAGGCAAGGGTACGGAACCGTATGGCATATTGGCCCACGGTGAGACTTTCCTGATGGAGGCGTAGCAGCGATGATGCGGATGAGGTCTTCCGTCCGGGTTCGTCGAAGACTTTCCGGAAAGCCGTGAGAAAAGCAGGCAAGTTGGACACCAGGGGGTCTCCTCTCTCCCATAGAGGATTTAGCCAGGCCAGGGCCTCCCCGGTGAGATGGGACATGATGAATGCAATTTTGGCTCGGTCGGAGTTAAACTGGTGGGACAATAGTTCAAAGTGCAGGGTGCACTGATTTATGAAGCCCCGAGCCTGGGCTGAGTCGCCTCCGAAGCGAGGAGGTGCAGAAAGCCGAGGTCCGGGGTAGGATATCATGGTGTTAGTGGACAGCGGAGCTGCCGGATTGCGAGACATGGCACTGGCGGAGGTTGTTGGTGGAGCAGTCAGAGTGTCCAGGCGAGTATTGACATTCCGCAGGTGACCCAGGATGGACTCCTGTTGGGACCTTTGACGGGACAGTTCATGACACAGGTCCGAGAGCGAGGGAGCTTGGGTGCCACCGGGTTCCATGGCCCGAGCAAACTGTAACGGGTCTGGGAGGCGGAACCTCTGGGCTACTATACAAGGGGGCGGTCCTTGTAAGGGAGCGGGTGGCGACCAGGCAGGCAATCACAGCAGGTGACCGGGACAGTCTCTGGGTGTACGGGCAGGAGGTCACGGCAAGTGATCGAGGCAGTCTCTGGAAGAACGGGCTGGAGGTCACGGCAAGTGACCGGGCAGTCTCTGGAAGAACGGGCTGGAGGTCACGGCAAGTGACCGGGGCAGTCTCTAGGTAAAGGGTGGGTACGACCTGTGATGGCTGAACCTCCAGGTAGGCTAGCAAGGCAGATGGAGGATGTGTGCTCCCAGGTGAGCAAGCGAGAGTCTCTGGAATAGCAGGTGGTCACAGCACGTGACGGCGGAGCCTCCAGGTAGGCAAGCAGGCAGGTAGCGGAGAAGCGCTCCCAGGTGAGCGGGCAAGAGTCTCTGGAATAGCTGGTGGTCACAGCACGTGACAGCGGAGCCTCCAGGCTGGCAAGCAGGCAGGTAGCGGAGAAGCGCTCCCAGGTGAGCGGGCAAGAGTCTGGAATAGCTGGTGGTCACAGCACGTGACAGCGGAGCCTCCGGGCTGGCAAGCAGGCAGGTAGCGGAGAAGCGCTCCCAGGTGAGCGAGCAAGAGTCTGGAATAGCTGGTGGTCACAGCACGTGACAGCGGAGCCTCCGGGCAGGCAAGCAGGCAGGTAGCGGAGAAGCGCTCCCAGGTGAGCGGGCAAGCTGGTCCATAGACAGACTGACCGGAGTTGTAAGGCAGACCGTCGGACCTCAGGCAAGCAGGCAGGTAGCTGATGTGTGCTCCCAGGTGAGCGGGCAAGTTGGTCCTTAGACAGACTGACCGGAGTTGTAAGGCAGACCGTCGGACCTCAGGCAGGCAGGCAGGTAACAGGAAATCAGGCAGGATTAGGACAGCAAGCTGGCAGGAATCTGGCAGGTAGCTGGCAACGGGACCTGAGGGCTGAAGCAGAGTAGAACGGTGCAACAACATTGCTCGGGCACCTCCATTTTGGAGGAGGTGCCTTATATATGGTAAAGTCCTCCGGCCATTGGCCGGGGACTCCTTAGGACGGCGCGCGCGGCCCCTTTAAGAGGGAGGGAGGGCGCGCGCGCGCGCCCTAAGCACAGTGGCCGGGAAGGAGCGCGCGCTGCCAGCAGAGCGGGAGAGGGACGCCGGGCACGGAGCAGAGCGGTGAGGGGAACAGCGTCCCTGCCTAGCAGAGGGCAGGGACGCCGGCACTACAACATGCTGTCCATTTCCTTGTGATCCTCCTTGAGATGGTTCTACTCTTTCATTGGAGTCCAGCTGTGTTTAATTAAACTGATAGGACTTGATTTGGAAAGGCACACACCTGTCTATATAAGACCTCACAGCTCACAGTGCATGTCAGACCAAATGACCAGTATTGAGTAGAAGCCCCCTTTTGAGCTAGTGCATCCATGAGTCTTCTTGGGAATGATGCAACAAGTTTTTCACACCTGGATTTGGGGTTCCTCTGCCATTCTTCCTTGCAGATCCTCTCCAGTTCTGTCAGGTTGGATGGTGAACGTTGGTGGACAGCCATTTTCAGGTCTCTCCAGAGATGTTCAATTGGGTTTAGGTCAGGGCTCTGGCTGGGCCAGTCTAGAATGGTCACAGAGTTGTTCTGAAGCCACTCCTTTGTTATTTTAACTGTGTGCTTAGGGTCATTGTCTTGTTGGAAGGTGAACCTTCGGCCAAGTCTGAGGTCCAGAGCACTCTGGAAGAGGTTTTCATCCAGGATATCTGTGTACTTGGCCGCATTCATGTTTCTTTCAATTCCAACCAGTCGTCCTGTCCCTGCAGCTGAAAAACACCCCCATGATGCTGCCACCACCATGTTTCACTGTTGGGATTGTATTGGGCAGGTGATGAGCAGTGCCTGTTTTTTTCCACACATACCCCTTAGAATTATCACCAAAAAGTTCTATCTTAGTCTCATCAGACCAAAGAATCTTATTTCTCATAGACTGGGAGTCCTTCATGTGTTTTTAAGCAAACTCTGTGCAGGCTTTCATATGTCTTGCACTGAGGAGAGGCTTCCGTTGGGCCACTCTGCCATAAAGGCTCGACTTGTGGAGGGCTGCAGTGATAGTTGACTTTATGCAACTTTCTCCCATCTCCCTACTGCATCTTTGGAGCTGAGCCACAGTGATCTTGGGGTTCATCTTTACCTCTCTCACCAAGGCTCTTCTCCCACGATTGCTCAGTTTAGCTGGACGGCCAGGTCTAGGAAGACTTCTGGTGGTCCCAAACTTCTTCCACTTAAGGATTATGGAGGCCACTGTGTTCTTAGGACCCTTGACTAATGCAGAAATTCTTTTGTAAACTTGGCCAGATCTGTGCCTTGCCACAATTCTGTCTCTAAGCTCCTTGGGCAGTGTCAGGATGCCAGGTTTAATTTTACTTTGCCAGTAGTTTTTCCCTTAGCCAAGATGGCTTCCATTGCCTCACTGGGGTCATGTGTTTCCTGCCTGTGGACCTACTTAAACTGCATGTGTTGCAATCATGCCTTGCCTGAGTATTGTGTGCTTTTAGCTTTCTACTCACCTGTGCTAGCCCTCTGAATAGAGTCTTGCTGACCTTGTGTTTACTCCTAGTCATCCGCTGAAAGGATTGCTGCCTGAATCCTCTGCTAAGGGGACTTCTGCTGAAAGGAACCACTGGCTGTTGTTCACTCACGCTGGGATCTCTGAACTTTTGTCTTCCTGAAGAAAACTTCTCCTGGATCTCTACACCTCTGGTATAGTCACCATCTTGCTCTGTGTTTAAATACCCGGCTCCAGCTCTGCTTAAGACATCGCTGTTTCCTCCGCTGCACCTCCTGCATTCTTCAATATCCAGATCCATATTCCAGTTTGTCTTCTCTTCTGCACTACGTGAGTCCACAATCAACTGAGGAATACCTACGTCTGCTTACTATCCTTATTTCTGTTTGCATATTACTGTACCTAAGTAAACTTGGACTATCGTTAACGTTTACATACCCTAATAGTAATGAAGGCCGTGCCTTACAGATTAGGTTCTAAGAAGTGTTGTTTGGAATGAACTTACCTTCATAAACTGTTTGCTGTGATCTTTTGCACTTGAGTTTAAAATAGACTTTCACACTACTCTTGTCTCAGTCTCTGCTTTTGGCCCACGCCATTGGACTTCAGGGTATCTACTAACATCGTAACAGGCAGTTCCTTTGAGCTCATGATTCTCATTTGGTCTGACATGCACTGTGAGCTGTGAGGTCTTATATAGACAGGTGTGTGCCTTTCCAAATCAAGTCCTATCAGTTTAATTAAACACAGCTGGACTCCAATGAAAGAGTAGAACCATCTCAAGGAGGATCACAAGAAATGGACAGCATGTGACTTAAATATGAGCAAAGGGTCTGAATACTTATGACCATGTGATATTTCAGTTTTCCTTTTTTAATAAATTTGCAAAAATTTCTACATTTCTGTTTTTTTTTCAGTCAAGATGGGGTGCACAGTGTACTTTAATGAGAAGAAAAAAAGAACTTTTTAGAATTTACCAAATGGCTGCAATGAAACAAAGAGTGAAAGATGTAAAGGGGTCTGAATGCTTTCCGTACCCACTGTATATAGTACTCAATGTTCCAGGCAGTGGGAGGCATTACTGGGATCCAGAGCAGTCGCTCCAGTCACGTCCAGAGCCTAAGGTCTGGCATAGGAGCTGCCGGACACTTTGTGTGCTCTGAAGTACAAAGGAAGATGGACAGGGACCTGCATAGATGGAAGTTGAAGGCCAGTCCCGGGTGCACTGCAGAGGTGGACGAGAAATACAGGATGAGCTAGCAACAGGGCTGAAGAGGAGTTATGCTAAGAAGGAGGATAATGTGAATTGCTGTGCCTTATCCCATCTGTACCCACCTGATGAACTTGAACTGTCAAGTATATGTTTGACTGTTACAAAGAACTTCGTGTTCCCTAAATTGTGTGCGGCGGCTTCTGAGGACAGAAGCCTGAAGGCAGTGGAGGCCTGCGGCCTACAAGAGAGTGTGCTGCACCCCACACCCTAGAGCACACTGGGACTGGGACACCCATTGTCTGTAAAGTGCCAGAGCGAAATCAGACCGACGTTCAGTCACGACTACCGCTCTGTGCCACTTTACAAGATGAGTGATAAGGGAACTTCTCCATCAGAAGAGAAGAGGAAATAATGGTCGCTGCCCAAACTGTGACAAGAACAGGACCACAATGCAACAAGAACTGTCTCACAATGCTCTTGGAACTTTCCCATAATGCATTGCAAATTGAAACTAGAGCAAATACATTAAATCACTAGCAGACAGTGCAGTTATCAAACAATAAAAAAGAGACAGGATTCAAATGCAAGCAACATAATGTCAGAACTGATATACACATAAAGTGACTAGATTCCCTGGATAGCTAAATTCGCTGCTGAGGCCAGAACACGGGCTGCCCAGCACTATTTAAGTGCACCCCATGAAGATAGACACTCTAATTTACAAGGCCATAACATATAGGTGCATCTCACAAAATTAGAATATCATCAAAAAGTTAATTTATTTCAGTTCTTCAATGCAAAAAGTGAACCTCATATATTATATAGAGTCATTACAAACACAGTGATCTATTTCAAGTGTTTATTTCTGTTAATGTTGATGATTATGGCTTATAGCCAATGAAAACACAAAAGTCATTAACTCAGTAAATTAAAATAATTAACAAAAAACACCTGCAAAGACTTCCTAAGCATTTAAAAAGGTCCCTTAGTCTGTTTTAGTAGGCTCCACAATCATGACAATCATGGTGAAGACTGCTGACTTGACAGATGTCCAGAGTTCCAATTTTCATTTGAAATCAAGGTCCCAGAGTCTGGAAGAAGAGTGGAGAGGCCACAATCCAAGCTGCTTGAGGTCTAGTGTGAAGTTTCCACAATCAGTGATGGTTTGGGGAGCCGTGTCATCTGCTGGTGTAGGTCCACTGTGTTTTTTCAACACCAAAGTCAGCGCAGCCATCTACCAGGAAATTTTAGAGCACTTCATGCTTCCCTCTGCCACAGTATCAAGCTACCAGGGGGGCAAAGGGGGCGGTGGCCCCGGGCCCCTCGCTCTTAGGGGGCCCATCCAGGGCTACGCCAGTGTAACTGTATCTAGCATGCCCCTGGTGCCAGCATCGGGCCCCACTGCCCGCCACCGCCACAAGTTTACTGATGAGAGAGGGAGCGCGGATCTCTCTCCCATTAGTCCCTTCTGTGACTGACGTCTCTGACATCATCACTTGGCGCCCAGCCCGCTGTGCTGAAGATGTGTGCGTGCTGGGTGCTCTGAGCAGCGAGGGAACCAGGAGGAGAGATGAGTACTGTTTATTTATTTTTTGCCGGGTGGGGGGCGGCATTATATTACAGACTCTGCCTATGGGAAGGGGGAGGTGCATTATACTACAGACTCTGCCTATGGGGGAGCATTATCCTAAAGACTCTGCCCACAGAGAGGGGGGGCATTATACTAAAGACTCTGCCTATGGGGAGGGGGGGCATTATACTACAGACTGTCTATGGGGAGGGGGGGAGCATTATACTAAAGCCTCTGTCTATGGGGGGCATTCTACTACAGACTCTGCCTATGGGGGGGCATTATACTACAGACTCTGTTTATGAGCAGGGGAGAGCAGTAGACTACAGACTCTGCCTATGGGGGGACATTGTACTACAGACTCTGCCTATAAGAGGGGGAGCATTATACTACAGACTCTGCCTATGGGGGGTGCATTTTACTACAGACTCTGCCTATAGGTGGGGCATTATACTACAGACGCTGCCTATGAGATGGGGGGGTATTATATCACAGACTCTGCCTATGAGGAGGGGGGGCACATTATACTACAGACTCTGCCTATGAGATGGGGGGGCAATATACTACAGATTCTGACTATGAGGAGGGGGGGGGATTATACTACAGACTCTGACTATGAGGAGGGGGGAGCATTATACTACAGACTTTGCCTATGGGGGGGCATTATACTGCAGACTCTGCCTATGGGGGGGCATTATACTACAGACTCTGCCTATGAGGAGGGGGGGAGCATTATACTACAGACTCTGCCTATGGGGGGGACATTGTACTACAGACTCTGCCTATAAGAGGGGGAGCATTATACTACAGACTCTGCCTATGGGGGGTGCATTTTACTACAGACTCTGCCTATAGGTGGGGCATTATACTACAGACGCTGCCTATGAGATGGGGGGGGCATTATACCACAGACTCTGCCTATGAGGAGGGGGGGCACATTACACTACAGACTCTGCCTATGAGATGGGGGGGGGGCATTATACTACAGATTCTGCCTATGAGGAGGGGGGGGCATTATACTACAGACTCTGCCTATGAGGAGGGGGGAGCATTATACTACAGACTCTGCCTATGGGGGGGCATTATACCACAGACTCTGCCTATGAGGAGGGGGGAGCATTATACTACAGACTCTGCCTATGGGGGGGGCATTATACTGCAGACTCTGCCTATGGGGGGGCATTATACCACAGACTCTGCCTATGAGGAGGGGGGGAGCATTATACTACAGACTCTGCCTATGGGGGGGAGCTTTATACTACAGACTCTGTCAATGGGGGGAGCATTTTACTACAGACTCTGCCTATAGGGGCGCATTATACTATACGAAGGACTATGGGGAGTGCATTATACTATATTGAGGACTATCTGGTGCATTATACTATATGTAGGCTATTTATACAGTGTGGGAGATAATGTGGGTTCTTTGAACAGCGTGGGGGCCATCATACAGTGTGGGAGATAATGTGGGGTCTTTGTATAGTGTGGAGGCCATCATACAGTGTTGGAGCCATCAGCTTGGGGGCTACTAAGGGGTCAGTATACTTTGTGGGGGTACTATACAGTGAGGGGGAATTATATCGTGAATAGGAGAACATCATACTGGTTAGAGCGGAGCTCTACATGGGGGGAGACTCAGGACATTATTAAATCTTAGGTGGGCACTTATTGTTATAGGGGAACTCAGGTTATCGTGACTGTCGAAGGGGCATTATTACTTTCTAGGGGGCACAATGTGGGCACTGTTTTCTAGGACACTTGCACACGGCATTACTTTATTTTAGAGGTTTGTTTTACCATCTAGAGGGCACACAGTAGGTGCAGTAATAGGGACACATTTTGCAGCAGAGGCTCAGTATTGGGGTATCAGCAGGATGAGAAGTTTGTGCAGGTTGGGGATAGATCTGGTCAGTGCCTGAAATGTAAGGAGTCAAATGTGTCTTTGTTGTGATCTCTGCAGACCTGAGACTCTGAGCCCTGGCTGGAGAAGTTGTCGTGTCGGTCTGGGCCAGATGGAAAAGACGGGAAAAGTGAACAATTTAATCAGAAAGAACGTCAGCTGTAAGGTACTATATATAACTGAGCTGTGATCTCTTATATGTTCTGCAGGACTGGCATCTATCAATATATGTCACCATATGGCGGTAATATCAGTGCTGGTCTTTGTATAGAGATTATTTTTAGTAACAGCGCGGTCATCTGCTGAGGTTTTCCTACATCAACTATCTGGGTGCGCCGCTATAGTTGGAATCAGGGTTACCTGGTTAGAGGCCCACTCAGAAGTTTCGGCCCCCTGAACCAAAACCTTAGCTACGCCAAGCTTTTTGGAGATGGAAATTTCATTCTCCAGCAGGACTTGGCCCCTGTCCACACTGACAAAAGTACTAATACCTGGTTTACACACAACAGTATCACTGTGCTTGATTGGCAGCAAACTCACCTGACCTTAACCCCATAAAGAATCTATTATAGAGAATCTATGGGGTATTGTCAAGAGGAAAATGAGAGACACCAGACCCAACAATGCAGACGAGCTGAAGGCTTCTATCAAAGCCACCTGGGCTTCCATAACCCCTCAGCAGTGCCACAGGCTGATCCCTCCATGCCACATTGCCGCATTGATGCAGTAATTGATGTAAAAGGATCCCCGACCAAGTATTGAGGGCATTTATTGAACATACATTTCAGTAGGATAACATTTTGGATTTTGAAAACATTTTTCAAGCTGTTGTTATAAGGTATTCTAATTAATTGAAATAATGACTTTTGAGTTTTCATTGGCTGTAAGCCATAATCATCAACATTAACAGAAATAAACACGTGAAATAGATCACTCTGTGTGTAATGGCTCTATATAATATATGAGTTTCACGTTTTGTATTGAAGAACTGAAATAAATTAACTTTTCTGGTGATATTCTAATTTTGTGAGATGCACCTGTAGATGGGCTTGGCTGCACCCTGAATAAAAATAGCATGTAAAAAATATATATGATATATATGAGGTATTGGTCGATATTTTGGCCAAAATATACAAGCTCGCAACCTGCTCAAGGGTCCTCATACTTGCGAGTCCCTACACTAACATTAAAAGCAAAGTCACAAAACAAGGAATTAAAGTTCCCACCAAAATTCAAGAATTAACACAGCAAATACAGCAACAATAATTACAAGGATGCAGCAAACCCATATAATGAAGAAGTCAGCAACACAGGTGCAAAATATTGATGAGACAACCACTCACAACCTACCAATTCATGGAGGGGGTGATTGCTTAGTATTAAAACTGCACACAAATAAGCCTTGTATAGGGCACTGGTCACACACAGGTAGTGCACAATGTCTGGCTTACAGCCTATTAGTGAAGCCCAAACTATTAGGCGGGCTGCCCAGCACTTTTTAAGTACACCCCATGAAGACAGACACCCTAGTTTACAAGGCCAACATTGATGGGTCTGGCTGCACCCTGAATAAAAATAACGTGCAAAAAATATATATGATATATATGATATATATGAGGTATTAGTAAATATTTTGGCCAAAATACACAAGCTCGCAACCCGCGTCAAGGGTCCTCATACTTGCGAGTCCCTACACTAACATTAAAAGCAAAGACAAATTTAAATTCCCACCAAAATTCAAGAATTAACACAGGAAAAAAGGGCAACAGTGTTTACCTGCCTAGGTCTCAGTACTAATCATACCATATAATAACGATGACAGCAACACAGGTGCAAAATACTGATGTGACAACCACTCACATATTACCAATTAATGGAGGGGGGTGATTACATAGTATTAAAACTGCACACAAAATTATATGGGATTGCTACATCCTAATAGTGCATTAGTTCTGAGATCTGGGCAGGTAAATGCTATATTAATAATTGATTTTTTGAGGAAAGTTAAATTCTCTTTTGTTGGCTTTACTTTTAATCTAACTGAAATACACATAAGCTTTTTTCCTAAACATTAGGATCTGTGTAGAGCCATCAGCTCAAAAAGGCTTCCTTTGACAGACTTGGCATAAGCAGGTCAAAAGGAACCCTGATCTTTACCATTACACCCCTTTACAGGAATGGAGACTTACCACATGCTCAGGGTTGCATCTACAGAGTAGCTGCTGGCCAGAGGAGCGAGCTTGAGGCTATAACTCTAACTAAAGTTTTTTTATTACTAAATGATGGGTTCTGTCTAAGGCCATTGGCTCAAAAAGGCTTCCTCGGACAGACTTGGCGCAAGCTACTCCATTCTGCAGATCCCAAGGGAACCCTGGCCTTTACCATTACACCCCTGTACAGGGATAGATACTTACCATAGGCCCAGAGTTGCATCTACAGAGTAGCTGCTGGCCGGAGGAGCGAGCTTGAGGCTATAGTGGTTGATTCAACTCTAACTAAAGCTTTTTTTTCCTAAATACTGGGATCTGTTTAAGGCTGTTGGCTCAAACAGACTTCCTCGGACAGACTTGGCGCAAGCTACTCCATTCTGCAGATCCCAAGGGAACCCTGGTTTTTACCATTACACCCCTGTACAGGGATAGATACTTACCATAGGCCCAGGGTTGCATCTACAGAGTAGCTGCTGGCCGAAGGAGTGCGCTTGAGGCTTGAGTAGTTGAGTCAATCCTAACTAAAGAAAAACCTATCTAATGACACTTTCTTGTTAGGACCTGTCTGAGGCCTATGGCTCAAAAAAGCTTCTTTGGAAAAACTTGGCAAAAGCCAGTCTATCCTACAGGTTCCAAAGGAACTCTGACCTTCACTCTTACAGCCCTGTACAGTGATAAAGACTTATTACAGGGCCTTGATTGCATCTACATAGTAGATGCTGACTGGAGGGGCAAACTTAAGGTTAGAATGGTTCAGCCAACCCTAACTATTGCTACTTTCTTAAATGTTAGGATATTTCTGAGGCCGTTGGCTCAAACAGGCTTCCTTGGACAGACTTGGCGCAAAACACACCATTTCTGATGTTTCCAAATGAACCCTGGGCTTCACCCTTGAACCTCTATACAGGGACCGTTTCATAGTTTTAAGGTTGAAAGACACAAGTCCATCAAGTTCAACCTAAAAGCTAATGTGTTGATCCAGAGGAAGGCAAAAACCGCATGAGGCAGATGCTAATTGCCCCATATTAGGGGAAAAATTCCTTCCCGACTCCACATATGGCAATCAGACTAGTTCTCTGGATCAACGTCCCATAACAAAATCTAGTACGGATAACCTGCAATTTTATATTATTCAAGAAAGGCACACACATGCCCTCCTTGAATTTTTTTTAGAAAATTAAGTATTTCAATTTCATGTGGTAGAGAGTTTCATAACCTCATTGCTCACACAATAAAAATTTGCCAACTAACTTCCTTTAGACAAAGTGAATTAGGATCTTTATGCTAGAGTAATTGAATTAACTCTAACTGAAATAGATTAATGCTTTTTTCCTAAATGTTGAAATTTGTTTAAATCCATCAGCTCAAAAAGGCTTTCTCGGACAGACTTGGCGCAAGCTACTCCATTCTGCAGATCCCAAGGGAACCCTGGCCTTTACCATTACACCCCTGTACAGGGATAGATACTTACCATAGGCCCAGGGCTGCATCTACAGAGTAGCTGCTGGCCGGAGGAGCGAGCTTGAGGCTATAGTGGTTGATTCAACTCTAACTAAAGCTTTTTTTTCCTAAATACTGGGATCTGTTTAAGGCTGTTGGCTCAAACAGACTTCCTCGGACAGACTTGGCGCAAGCTACTCCATTCTGCAGATCCCAAGGGAACCCTGGTTTTTACCATTACACACCTGTACAGGGATAGATACTTACCATAGGCCCAGGGTTGCATCTACAGAGTAGCTGCTGGCCGGAGGAGTGCGCTTGAGGCTTGAGTAGTTGAATCAATCCTAACTAAAGAAAAACCTATCTAATGACACTTTCTTGTTAGGACCTGTCTGAGGCCTATGGCTCAAAAAAGCTTCTTTGGAAAGACTTGGCAAAAGCCAGTCTATCCTACAGGTTCCAAAGGAACTCTGGCCTTCACTCTTACAGCCCTGTACAGTGATAAAGACTTATTACAGGGCCTTGATTGCATCTACATAGTAGATGCTGACTGGAGGGGCAAACTTAAGGCTAGAATGGTTCAGCCAACCCTAACTATTGCTACTTTCTTAAATGTTAGGATATTTCTGAGGCCATTGGCTCAAACAGGCTTCCTTGGACAGACTTGGCGCAAAACACACCATTTCTGATGTTTCCAAATGAACCCTGGGCTTCACCCTTGAACCTCTATACAGGGACTGTTTCATAGTTTTAAGGTTGAAAGACACAAGTCTGTCAAGTTCAACCTAAAAGCTAATGTGTTGATCCAGAGGAAGGCAAAAACCCCATGAGGCAGATGCTAATTGCCCCATATTAGGGGAAAAATTCCTTCCCGACTCCACATATGGCAATCAGACTAGTTCCCTGGATCAACGTCCCATAACAAAATCTAATACGGATAACCTGCAATTTTATATTATTTAAGAAAGGCACACACATGCCCTCCTTGAATTTTTTTTAGAAAATTAAGTATTTCAATTTCATGTGGTAGAGAGTTTCATAACCTCATTGCTCACACAATAAAAATTTGCCAACTAACTTCCTTTAGACAAAGTGAATTAGGATCTTTATGCTAGAGTAATTGAATTAACTCTAACTGAAATAGATTAATGCTTTTTTCCTAAATGTTGAAATTTGTTTAAATCCATCAGCTCAAAATGGCTTTCTCGGACAGACTTGGCGCAAGCTACTCCATTCTGCAGATCCCAAGGGAACCCTGGCCTTTACCATTACACCCCTGTACAGGGATAGATACTTACCATAGGCCCAGGGCTGCATCTACAGAGTAGCTGCTGGCCGGAGGAGCGAGCTTGAGGCTATAGTGGTTGATTCAACTCTAACTAAAGCTTTTTTTTCCTAAATACTGGGATCTGTTTAAGGCTGTTGGCTCAAACAGACTTCCTCGGACAGACTTGGCGCAAGCTACTCCATTCTGCAGATCCCAAGGGAACCCTGGTTTTTACCATTACACCCCTGTACAGGGATAGATACTTACCATAGGCCCAGGGTTGCATCTACAGAGTAGCTGCTGGCCGGAGGAGTGCGCTTGAGGCATGAGTAGTTGAATCAATCCTAACTAAAGAAAAACCTATCTAATGCCACTTTCTTGTTAGGACCTGTCTGAGGCCTATGGCTCAAAAAAGCTTCTTTGGAAAGACTTGGCAAAAGCCAGTCTATCCTACAGGTTCCAAAGGAACTCTGGCCTTCACTCTTACAGCCCTGTACAGCGATAAAGACTTATTACAGGGCCTTGATTGCATCTACATAGTAGATGCTGACTGGAGGGGCAAACTTAAGGCTAGAATGGTTCAGCCAACCCTAACTATTGCTACTTTCTTAAATGTTAAGATATTTCTGAGGCCGTTGGCTCAAACAGGCTTCCTTGGACAGACTGGGCGCAAAACACACCATTTCTGATGTTTCCAAATGAACCCTGGGCTTCACCCTTGAACCTCTATACAGGGACCGTTTCATAGTTTTAAGGTTGAAAGACACAAGTCCATCAAGTTCAACCTAAAAGCTAATGTGTTGATCCAGAGGAAGGCAAAAACCCCATGAGGCAGATGCTAATTGCCCCATATTAGGGGAAAAATTCCTTCCCGACTCCACATATGGCAATCAGACTAGTTCCCTGGATCAACGTCCCATAACAAAATCTAGTACGGATAACCTGCAATTTTATATTATTCAAGAAAGGCACACACATGCCCTCCTTGAATTTTTTTTAGAAAATTAAGTATTTCAATTTCATGTGGTAGAGAGTTTCATAACCTCATTGCTCACACAATAAAAATTTGCCAACTAACTTCCTTTAGACAAAGTGAATTAGGATCTTTATGCTAGAGTAATTGAATTAACTCTAACTGAAATAGATTAATGCTTTTTTCCTAAATGTTGAAATTTGTTTAAATCCATCAGCTCAAAAAGGCTTTCTCGGACAGACTTGGCGCAAGCTACTCCATTCTGCAGATCCCAAGGGAACCCTGGCCTTTACCATTACACCCCTGTACAGGGATAGATACTTACCTAGGCCCAGGGCTGCATCTACAGAGTAGCTGCTGGCCGGAGGAGCGAGCTTGAGGCTATAGTGGTTGATTCAACTCTAACTAAAGCTTTTTTTTCCTAAATACTGGGATCTGTTTAAGGCTGTTGGCTCAAACAGACTTCCTCGGACAAACTTGGCGCAAGCTACTCCATTCTGCAGATCCCAAGGGAACCCTGGTTTTTACCATTACACCCCTGTACAGGGATAGATACTTACCATAGGCCCAGGGTTGCATCTACAGAGTAGCTGCTGGCCGGAGGAGTGCGCTTGAAGCTTGAGTAGTTGAATCAATCCTAACTAAAGAAAAACCTATCTAATGCCACTTTCTTGTTAGGACCTGTCTGAGGCCTATGGCTCAAAAAAGCTTCTTTGGAAAGACTTGGCAAAAGCCAGTCTATCCTACAGGTTCCAAAGGAACTCTGGCCTTCACTCTTTCAGCTCTGTACAGCGATAAAGACTTATTGCAGGGCCTTGATTGCATCTACATAGTAGATACTGACTGGAGGGGCAAACTTAAGGCTAGAATGGTTCAGCCAACCCTAACTATTGCTACTTTCTTAAATGTTAGGATATTTCTGAGGCCGTTGGCTCAAACAGCCTTCCTTGGACAGACTGGGTGCAAAACACACCATTTCTGATGGTTCCAAATGAACCCTGGGCTTCACCCTTGAACCTCAATACATGGACAGTTTCATAGTTTTAAGGTTGAAAGACACAAGTCCATCAAGTTCAACCTAAAAGCTAATGTGTTGATCCAGAGGAAGGCAAAAACCCCATGAGGCAGATGCTAATTGCCCCATATTAGAGGAAAAATTCCTTCCCGACTCCACATATGGCAATCAGACTAGTTCCCTGGATCAACGTCCCATAACAAAATCTAGTACGGATAACCTGCAATTTTATATTATTCAAGAAAGGCACACATATGCCCTCCTTGAATTTTTTTTAGAAAATTAAGTATTTCAAGTTCATGTGGTAGAGAGTTCCATAACCTCATTGCTCACACAATAAAAATTTGCCAACTAACTTCCTTTAGACAAAGTGAATTAGGATCTTTATGCTAGAGTAATTGAATTAACTCTAACTGAAATAGATTAATGCTTTTTTCCTAAATGTTGAAATTTGTTTAAATCCATCAGCTCAAAAAGGCTTTCTCGGACAGACTTGGCGCAAGCTACTCCATTTTGCAGATCCCAAGGGAACCCTGGCCTTTACCATTACACGCCTGTACATGGATAGATACTTACCATAGGCCCAGGGCTGCATCTACAGAGTAGCTGCTGGCCGGAGGAGCGAGCTTGAGGCTATAGTGGTTGATTCAACTCTAACTGAAGCTTTTTTTTTTTCCTAAATACTGGGATCTGTTTAAGGCTGTTGGCTCAAACAGACTTCCTCGGACAGACTTGGCGCAAGCTACTCCATTCTGCAGATCCCAAGGGAACCCAGGTTTTTACCATTACACCCCTGTACAGGGATAGATACTTACCATAGGCCCAGGGTTGCATCTACAGAGTAGCTGCTGGCCGGAGGAGTGCGCTTGAGGCTTGAGTAGTTGAATCAATCCTAACTAAAGAAAAAGCTATCTAATGCCACTTTCTTGTTAGGACCTGTCTGAGGCCTATGGCTCAAAAAAGCTTCTTTGGAAAGACTTGGCAAAAGCCAGTCTATCCTACAGGTTCCAAAGGAACTCTGGCCTTCACTCTTACAGCCCTGTACAGCGATAAAGACTTATTACATGGCCTTGATTGCATCTACATAGTAGATGCTGACTGGAGGGGCAAACTTAAGGCTAGAATGGTTCAGCCACCCTAACTATTGCTACTTTCTGAAATATTAGGATATTTCTGAGGCCGTTGGCTCAAACAGGCTTCCTTGGACAGACTGGGCGCAAAACACACCATTTCTGATGGTTCCAAATGAACCCTGGGCTTCACCCTTGAACCTCAATACAGGGACAGTTTCATAGTTTTAAGGTTGAAAGACACAAGTCCATCAAGTTCAACCTAAAAGCTAATGTGTTGATCCAGAGGAAGGCAAAAACCCCATGAGGCAGATGCTAATTGCCCCATTTTAGGGGAAAAATTCCTTCCCGACTCCACATATGGCAATCAGACTAGTTCCCTGGATCAACGTCCCATAATAAAATCTATTACCACTAACCTGAAATGTTATATTATTCAAGGAACATTTTTCATCAAGCAGTTTTCACCGGAAATGTGTTGCACAACTGTTTGAATCTCAGTAAATTCCTGCGCAACTTACATTTAAATACTCTGACCTTTTTACACCCACTCTTTTAACTTCTTAAATAGTGAACAGAGCTTATCTGGACCGCTTGTGGCTTAGCTTTACCTGAAAACTTATTACAAATTAGGCTGGAAAAGTGGTGTAAATTAGGACTGAAATTGACTCCATCTTTTGACTGGAGTACATTTCTTGAGGTGTAGTACGTCAGCTTTAAGGGGATATTTCAATAAATGAATGACCCTGGCTGCAGGTATAAAGAATCAAACTGTGCTGTCCTGACCCATTCCTGGGATTGTGTATGGCACTGACATCACCTCAATACTGCCGCAGCCAACAAACGTAATCAGACGGACTGCCCAGCTGAGCGCACTGAGCTGCTGCAGCTCTGAGATGGTGGAACCTCTTTTTTTTAATTAAATGACCTGCAGCTAGGGACATTCATTTATTGAAAGGGAACAACCCCTTTAAGGATGAGTCAAGTTCATTAAGAGGTTTAGTCTTTTTAATGAATTTGGTGCACGTTCCTCCAATAGGCGCTTCATGAATGCTGGTATAGAAATCCACCAGCCTTGATGAATCGGCCACCATAGGTGTACATGGCATGAGCATATACAGAACAGTTGTGTAGTATACGTTACCAGGCCCTCATGATGCTCTTGGTCCTGGATGGCCTTCCACAGTCTGCTTTCTTGCTTCATCATCTTGAAGGGCTCCACTTTCTTTTCTTCTGGCTGGCATGGTGCGGCTCTATCATCCTGCTCCTTTAACACGAAGGGACGAATGACTGTAAAGCTGCCAGGAGCGTTTTTTTATCCCCTTAGATCATTGTGACACCACAAAGTGATGACATAGACAAGTGGGTGAGGCGCCTTTATTCAGTCATCGGGTGTGGTCAGAAGAAATTAGCATATTCCGTGATGTTACTACAATGAGAACAGACATGAACATTCTATTCGGAACCCGACCGCCATTATCAGCGGAACCTTCACTGCTGTCAGATTGGCACTAAAAACAAAAAGAGACCGCGGTGAACCTGGACAGTAATAATCTACAGGGACAGTGACTGCTAAGCGGACTTCATGTCAGATGTTATGCAGTTTTGTCAGAAAAAAAAACAATAAAATATATAAAAGACAGGCTCCAATAAACCTTAAACACTGGGCTGTAGTCACAGATTCTCCTTCCACCTGCAGCACATTGCTCCCCTGCCTAACCCTCCCCGTCCTGCAGCATGTTTCTCACCGCTTAATTCTCCCACTCCTGCAGCACATCACTCCCCTGTCTAAACCTCCCCCTCTTGCGGCACATTGCTCCCGTCTAATCCTCCCCTCCTTGCAGCACATTGTGCCCTTTCTAAATCTCCCCCTTCCTGCACCACATCACCCACTGCCAAATCCCCTCTTGCACCACATCGCCCACTGCCAAATCCTGCACTTCCTGCAGCATATCGCTCCCTGCCTAATCCTCTCCTATTGCATTACATCACTCCCCTGCATAAGCCACCTCTTCCTGCAGCACATCGCTTCCCTGCCTAAGCCTCCCCCTCCTGCATTACATCACTCCCCTGCCTAATCCTCCTCTTCCTGCAGCACAGCGCTCCCTGCCTAATCCTCCTCTTCCTGCAGCACATCGCTCCCTGCATGATTCTCCCTATCCTGCATTACATCACTCCCCTGCATAATCCTCCTCTCCCTGCAGCACACCACTCCCCTGGCTAATCTTCCCCCTCCTGCAGCACATCGCTCCCCTGATCCCCTCTTACGTGACATCTTTTCTATCAGTTACATTTGTGAAGTAACTGCTGTCTCCTGTGAGCAGTGGAGAGCGAAGCTGAGAGCCAGGAGGCTCTGCCCCTCTGCCCCTTCTTGCCACATCATCATCCATCTACATCAGGGCTGTCAAACTCAAATATATAGAGGGCCAAAAGGAAGAGTTTAACTCAGAAAAATAAGTCAACACTTTATCAGATGTTTCTGTGAAAACTTGAGTACAACAAATAAGATTTTGTTATTTTCCCTCAGTTATAAAAAAAATAGTTATGAGAAAAGTGTGACAAAAAGGAGTCATAAAATGCACCAAAATGAAATATCACAATTTATGGCTCAAATTGAGGTGAAGCAAGGAAGAGGTTGAGCTTAGCTAATGAGATGCATCAAACATACAGGTGCTTCTCACAAAATTAGAATATCATCAAAAAGTTAATTTATTTCAGTTCTTCAATCCAAAAAGTGAAACTCATATATTATACAGAGTCATTACAGAGTGATCTATTTCAAGTGTTTATTTCTGTTAATGTTGATAATGATGGCTTACAGCCAATGAAAACACAAAGTCATTATCTCAGTAAATTAGAATAATTAACAAAAATCACCTGCAAAGGCTTCTTACGCATTTAAAAAGGTCCCTTTGTCTGTTTCAGTAGGCTCCACAATCATGGGGAAGACTGCTGACTTGACAGATGTCCAGAAGGCAGTCATTGACACACTCCACAAGGAGTGTAAACCACAAAAGGTCATTGCTAAAGAAGCTGGCTGTTAACAGAGTGCTGTATCCAAGCATATTTATGGAAAGTTGAGTGGAAAGAAAAAGTGTGGTAGGAAGAGGTGCACAAGCAACCGGGATAACCGCAGCCTTGAAAAGATTGTTAAGGAAAGGACATTCAAACATTTGGGGAAGATTCACAAGGAGTGGACTGCTGCTGGAGTCATTGCTTCAAGAGCCACCACACACAGACGTATCCAGGACATGGGCTACAAGTGTCACATTCCTTGTGTCGAGCCACTCATGACCAATAGACAACGCCAGAAGCATCTTACCTGGGCCAAGGAGAAAAACACCTGGACTGTTGCTCAGTGGTCCAAGGTGTTGTTTTCCGATGAAAGTAAATTTTGCATTTAATTTGGAAATCAATGTCCCAGAGTCTGGAGGAAGAGTGGAGAGGCCACAATCCAAGCTGCTTGAGGTCTCGTGTGAAGTTTCCACAATCGGTGATGGTTTGGGGAGCCATGTCATCTGCTGGTGTAGGTCCACTGTGTTTTATCAAGACCAAAGTCAGCGCAGCCGTCTACCAGGACATTGTAGAGCACTTCATGCTTCCCTCTGCCGACAAGCTTTATGGAGATGGAAATGTCATTTTCCAGCAGGACTTGGCACCTGTCCACACGGCCAAAAGTACCAATACCTGGTTTACACAACAGTATCACTGTGCTTGATTGGCAGCAAACTCACCTGACCTTAACCCCATAGAGAATCTATTATAGAGAATCTATGGGGTATTGTCAAGAGAAAGATGAGAGACACCAGACCCAACAATGCAGACGAGCTGAAGGCTTCTATCAAAGCCACCTGGGCTTCCATAACCCCTCAGCAGTGTCACAGGCTGATCGCCTCCATGCCACATTGCCGCATTGATGCAGTAATTGATGCAAAAGGAGCCTGGCTAAGTATTGAGGGCATTTACTGAACATACATTTCAGTAGGACAACATTTCAGATTTTAAAAACATTTTTCAAGCTGGTGTTATAAAGTATTCTAATTTACTGAGATAATAGCATTAACAGAAATAAACACTTGAAATAGATCACTCTGTCTGTAATGACTCTATATAATATGAGTTTTACTATTTGTATTGAAGAACTGAAATAAATTAACTTTTTGATGATATTCTAATTTTGTGAGAAGCACCTGTAGTATGCTATATGCCCAATTTTAACAAATGTACTGCAATTTTTCCTGAATGTGTTCAGAAATGTACAGATGTGTAAGCAGACAAATGCAGAGACTTAGGCTATGTGCCCACGATGCACAAAAGCTCCGGATTTTTCCTGAGCGTTTCTGCATCTCCCTGGCAGAAAAAACGCATGCGGATTGTACATGCGGATTGTACATGCGGATTGTACATGCGGATTGTATATGCGGATTGTACATGCGGATTGTACATGCGGATTGTACATGCAGATTGTACATGCGGATTGTATATGCGGATTGTACATGCGGATTGTACATGCGGATTGTACATGCAGATTGTACATGCGGATTGTACACGCGGATTGTACATGCGGATTGTACATGCGGATTGTATATGCGGATTGTACATGCGGATTGTACATGCAGATTGTACATGCGGATTGTACATGCGGATTGTATATGCGGATTGTATATGCGGATTGTACATGCGGATTGTACATGCGGATTGTACATGCGTTTTTCCTGCCAGGGACATGCAGAAGTGAAGCGTTCTTCACATGCATTTCCACATGCGGGTTGTCAAGCGCTTTACAAGCGATTTTAGCATCACTTGGAAAGTGCTTGTCAATTTGGTCACACTATAGAAATCCATGAAAACGGCATGGATTTATATAGTGTGACCCCAAAGACTGGTTAAAAATAAAAAAATCTACTGTATAATTGTCTTTTCCCATCTGTCTGTCTGTCTGTTTGTCCGTCTGTCCTGGAAATCCCGCGTCGCTCATTGGTCCGGCAGCGGCCAATCAGCGCCGTGGGATTTCTGAAAAAAGATGGCGGCCGTTAGCGGCTCATCTGCGGGACGGAGCTCAGCGGCGATGCAGCCGGGAGATGAGCGCCGCGAGGCGCTCATCTCCCGGCCGGTACCAGCAGAAGGACATCGACCGCCGGACCCATCTGCGGGACGGAGATACAGCCGGGAGCCAAAATAGTGTAGCCAAGATCGGTGATTGGTCGCGGCCGATATTTAAATTTGGCGCCCAAATCGGTGATTGGTCGCGGGCAGCGTCCGCGACCAATCAGTACAGTAGTGTTTAACTTTTGCGGCAAGATCAGTGATTGGTCGCGGGCCAAGACCGCGACCAATCACCGATTTGTGCGGCACATTTAAATAGCGGCCGCGACCAATTGGATGTCAGCGCCGCTCCCCGGTCCTCCCTTCACCCCCTAGCCGCATGGATGTCAGCGCCGCTCCCCGGTCCTCCCTTCACACCCTAGCCGCTGATGTCCCCACAGTATCTGCATGGTGTTACAAAGGTCCGGACATTTGTGTTAAAAATCGCTGATTGGTCGCCGACGCTATTTAAATGTGGCGCCAAAATCGGTGATTGGTCGCGCCCAGCGTCGGCGACCAATCAGCGATTTTTAACACAATTGTCCGGACCTTTGTAACACCATGCGGATACTGTGGGGACATCAGCGGCTAGGGTGTGAAGGGAGGACCGGGGAGCGGCGCTGACATCCAATTGGTCGCAGCCGCTATTTAAATGTGCCGCACAAATCGGTGATTGGTCGCGGTCTTGGCCCGCGACCAATCACTGATCTTGCCGCAAAAGTTAAACACTACTGTGCTGATTGGTCGCGGACGCTGCCCGCGACCAATCACCGATTTGGGCGCCAAATTTAAATATCGGCCGCGACCAATCACCGATCTTGGCTCCACATTTAAACACCGCTGTACTGATTGGTCGCGGACGCTATTTAAATGTGGCGCCAAAATCGGTGATTGATCGCGCCAAGCGTCGGCGACCAATCAGCACAGCGGTGTTTAAATGTGGAGCCAAGATCGGTGATTGGTCGCGGCCGATATTTAAATTTGGCGCCCAAATCGGTGATTGGTCGCGGGCAGCGCCCGCGACCAATCACCGATTTTTAACACAAATGTCCGGACCTTTGTAACACCATGCGGATACTGTGGGGACATCAGCGGCTAGGGTGTCAAGGGAGGACCGGGGAGCGGCGCTGCGGGTCCGGATACTTCAGCTGCGAGCAGTCGCTCATCTCCCGGCTTCTCGCAGCGGAAGTAGCCGCACAGGCAGCGGCGCTCCCCGGTCCTCACTAATACGATTCCGCTCCCCGGTCCTCACCAATACGATTCGCTGATTGGTCTCGCTCTCCACACGCGACCAATCAGTGATCTTGGCGCTAAAGTTAAACACCGCTCTGCTGATTGGTCGCGGCCGCTGCCCGTGACCAATCACCGATTTGGGCGCCACATTTAAATAGCGGCCGCGACCAATCACCGATCTTGCCGCCACATTTAAACACTGCTGTGCTGATTGGTCGCGGACGCCAGACGAGACCAATCAGCGATTTTGGCGCCAAATTTAAACCCGCTCCGCTAGTTGGTCGCGGATGCCGGCCGCGACTAATCAGCATTACTGGCGCCAAATTTAAACACCGCTCTGCTGATTGATCGCGGTCGCTGGCCGGGATCAATCAGCAGTATTGGCGCCAAATTTAAACACCGCTCTGCTGATTAGTCGCGGTCGCCGTCCGCGACCAATCAGCAATATTGGCGCAAAATTTAAACACCGCTCTGCTGATTGGTCGCGGTCGCCGTCCGCGACCAATCAGCAGTATTGGCGCCAAATTTAAACCCCGCTATGCTGATTGGTCGCGGTTGCCGGCCACGACCAATCAGCAGTATTGGCGCCAAATTTAAACACCGCTCTGCTGATTGGTCGCGGTGGCCAGCCGCGACCAATCAGCGATTTTGGCGCCAAATTTAAACACCGCTCTGCTGATTGGTCGCGGGCGGCGATTGCGACCAATCAGCATTATTGGCGCCAAATTTAAACCCCGCTCTGCTGATTGGTCGAGACAGCCGGCCGCCACCAATCAGCAATTTTGGCGCCAAACTTAAACCCCGCTCTGCTGATTGGTCGCGGTTGCCGGCCGCGACTAATCAGTATTGTTGGCGCCAAATTGCCGGCCGCGACTAATCAGCATTATTGCCGCCAAATTTAAACACCGCTCTGCTGAATGGTCGTGGCCGTGACCAGTCACCACTATTGGCGCCAAATTTAAACACCGCTTTGCTGATTGGTCGCGACCGGCGGCTGCAACCAATCAGCATTATTGGCGCAAAATTTAAACCCCGCTCTGCTGATTGGTCACGTTCGCTGGCCGCGACCAATCAGCATTATTGGCGCAAAATTTAAACCCCGCCCTGCTGATTAGTCGCGACTGCCGGCCGTGACCAATCAGCGATATAGCCGCCAAATTTCAACACCGCTTTGCTGATTGGTCGCGGTTGTTGGCCGCGACCAATCAGCGATTTTGGCGCCAAATTTAAACACCGCTCTGCTGATTGCGCCCGGTCTGCCGCATACATATTCTAGAATACCCGATGCGTTAGAATCAGGCCACCATCTATAAATCTCTACTTAACTTCCGATGGCCCCCGCAGTCTTGCTTCGCTCCGTCCTGGCTTCCGGCAGATCGCGGTACACTGAAGGACCTGCTGTCACATGACTATGACGTCAGCGCAGGTCCTTCAGTCCATCGCGAGCTGCCGGCATGGGAGGACGAGCGCAGCGGGGGCTGTCAGAAGGTAAATATAACATTTATTTTATATTTTATTCTTTTTTTTGAAAGGTTCTATGGTACCCGGGTCCGGAGGAGAGTCTCCCATCCTCCACACGCGGGTACCATCCGCACATTGAACGCATGTATTCCGCATGTGCTTATCTAGTGAAGCGGAATCCATTTGTTCCAATGCAAGTCAATGGCGGCGAAAAAGCAGCGCTTACGCGAAATAATTGGTAGTGCTGCGTTTTTTTCCGCAATGATAATCCGCAGTGGAAATTTCCGCAGCATGTGCACAGCACATGCGGACTATCATTGGGGAACATGGCAGACCTTCTAACATGCGTTTTTAAGCGTTTCTGCAGCGTTTTTGCCATGCCGAAACGCTTAAAAAACGCATTGTGGGCACACAGCCTTAGGCCATGTGCCCACGTAGCGTTTTTGTAGCATTTTTGCGGCATTTTTACGGCCGCGAAAACGTTTGTAGAACAGTCTGCCATGCAAAGCCATGTGAATTCGGATGTGCTGTGCACATGATGCGCTAATTTGCGCGCCGAATTCGCATTACTTTGCAAAATGCAGCATGACCATTTCTACTGCGATTACGCTGAAGCTTATTCGCGATGCGTGTGGTATCTGGGAGGAAGACGAGACTACAACTCCTCTTCATCCCGGCTACCACGCGGTGAAAAAAAGAAATAAAAAAGTTAAAAACAAACAAAACCTGTATATTCACCTCTCCGGCGGCCCCCGGTCTGCTCTCCGGTCTCCTCCGGTCTGCTGTCTGTACTGTCAGGACCTGCGGTGACGTCATTTAGTCAGGTGATGGTCGCATGACCGCTGACGTCGGCATCAGGTGATGGTCGCGTGACCATCAGCTGACTAAATGACGTCACCGCAGGTCCTGACCGTACACTGCGGGACGCTGAAGAGAGAAGACGCGGCCGGGAGCAGACCGGAGGAGACCGGAGAGCAGACCGGGGGCCGCCGGAGAGGTGAATATACCGTTGTTTTTTTTTATTTATTAACGTTTTCTTTTTTTTACTATAGATGCTGCATTTAAAGCATCTAAGTTGTTCACACATTATAGATCCATGTCGGTTGCATGGATTTATATTGTGTGATCAACTTGTCAAGCACTTTTCCAAGTGATGCTCAAAATTGCTTGGAAAAGTGCTTGAAAAAACGCATGTGAAAACGATTCTCTCTGGCAGAAAAAACGCATGTAAATCTGCATCAAATCTGCTAGGTGTGCACACAGCCTTATAGCTGGTTTTGCTCTGAGCTGAGATGTCCGGGCTGAATAATGCTCTGGGAGCAGAACCCATCAGCAGAATCTGTCTGTTTCCTGCCTTGTAGCAGTGGATCCCGGCTATTTAGCTCACAGAGCATTGTCTACACAAGATACAATTGTATCCAATTTTCAGCTGGGAACAGGACTATGGACAAGTTTTGCAGCAACTGCATTTGTGATAGGAAATGTTGATCAATCTAGATTTTCTTCAGTGTTCTTATTCATTGCAGAAAATCTTAAAAAAGCCGAGGAATGTGGGCAACATGGTGGGTCAATGATTAACGCTGTAGGGCTGGGTTCATATAATAGCAAGGACAACATCTGCAAGGAGTTTGTATGTTCTCCCCGTGTTTGTGTGGGTTTCCTCCGGGTTCTCCGGTTTCCTCCCACACTCCAAAGACATACTGATAGGGAATTCATATTGTGAGCCCCAATGGGGACAGTGATGATAATGTCTGTAAGGTGCTACAAAATCTAACGGCGCTATATAAGAGAGTAAAATAAATATATAACTAAATAAAATGAATGTATTAAAAGGCTAAGATTGCAAAGAGCTTGTAAAAACAAGAAACTTTGCAATTTCCTTCTTATTCAAAATCTTCTCTGTTCTCAAGAAGGAAAAGATTTTTAATTCTGCAGTGTACAGCTCATTGCTATGGTTACTGACCACCTGAGAAGTGGCCGGTCTCCTTGGCAAGAAGCGCTCACTTGCAGACTGGTGGACTTCAGTGCCCCTGTGCCTGTCCCATTCTGCAGAGGCAAAGCCGCCTCTGCCCGCAGAATGCAAGAGGGCACAATTCAGACAAGCGGCTCAGCCAAGCCACCGGCCAGAACTGTAAATCTTCAGCTTCTGATGAGAGGAACACAAGACCACCCCTTTAATAAAGGAGTAGAGCAGAACTCATACAGTGATTAGTGGGGGTCTGACACCTGAAATCCCCAGACATCAGCTACTTCTGCAAGATGATGTACACAGTGTTAAGAGCTGGAATAGCACAGCTCCGCACACTGTGCAATGGCTGGTTTCAGGTACTACAGCTCAGATCACAATCATTTCAATAGGAGCTGCAGTACCAAGATCGGCCACTACACAGTGTACAGCGCTGTGCTGTTTGGTCTCTACGCTGAGTATTTCCAGCTGCTGTCTTATTGGTGAGGGGGCCGTGTGTTGGAACCTCACTGATCTGATATTGATGACCAGGGTCGGACTGCGGTGTCTGGGGCCCACAGGGGAAATTAACTCTAGGGGCCCACCTACAGCAAGATGCAAATATCTGTTATCCGCTCTCGCTGTTATAGTGGAGCATTGACTGGCGGCTCCTGCACATCTACTGGGCGACACTCTAACTGGGATGGACATGTTTGCATTAAAGGGCTTCTTTGGTTAAAACAAGTGTTGAGCGAGTATGTTCTGTTAACCCTTTCGGCGAGTATGCTCGGGCCGAGCTCCGAGTATTTACAGCTGCTCGGTGATATGGTTGAATCGCTCCCGTGTGCATGATTTGCGACTGTTTGACGGTTTTAATACATGTGAGGAATGTGTAAGAAATAGACATTCCTCACATGTATTAACCCCTTAAGCCGCGGAACATTTTCCGTTTTTGCATTTTCGCTTTTTGCTCCACTTGTTCCCAGAGCCATAGCGTTTTTATTTTTTGGTCAATATGGCCATGTTAGGGCTTATTTTTTGCGGGACGAGTTGTACTTTTCAACGCCATTACTAGTTTTACCATGCCGTGTACGGGAAAACGGGAAAAAAATTCCAAGCGCCGTGAAATTGCAAAAAAAGTGCAATACCACTGAGGTTTTTTTTAATTTTTTTTTACCACGTTCACTGAATGCTAAAACTGACCTGCCATTATTATTCTCCATGTCATTAAGAGCTCGTAGACACCAAACATGTATAGGTTCTTTTTTATTTAAGTGATGAAAAAAAAATCCAAAGTTTGGTAAAAAAAAAAAAAATGGTGCCATTTTCCGAGACCCGTAGCGTCTCCATTTTTCGGGATCTGGGGCAGGGTGAGGGCTTATTTTTTGTGAACCGAGCTGAAGTTTTTATAGATGCTATTTTGGGGTAGATCCGATGTTTTGATCGTCCGTTATTGCATTTTATTGCAATTTTACGGTGACCAAAAAACGTAATTCTGGCGTTTAGAATTTTTTTCTCATTACGCCATTTACCGATCGCATTAATTCTATTTTTATATTGATAGATCAGGCGATTCTGAACGCGTCAATGCCAAATATGTGTATGTGGGGTTTATTTTATGATTTTATTTTGAATGGGGCGAAAGGGGGGTGATTTAAACTTTTAAATTTTTTTATTTTTTTTCATATTTTTTAAAACTTTTTTTTTCACTTTTTGCTTGCTTCTGTACTCTACATAGGAGACTTGAAGCAGCAACTGTCCGATCACCTCTGCTACATACAGGGAACCAGCAGATCCCCTGTATGCAGCAGAAATGGTCCTGTCCTATGAGCACCGACCACTAGATGGCGCTCATAGCAATTCCACCCGCGCCTGTTGCGGGCACATGTCAGCTGTAAGAATCAGCTGACATGTGCTTGGTTCAGTGCGGGCTCAGCGCCGGAGCCCTCACTGAACCGGAGGATAACGACATGCGCGTACTAATACGTGACATGTCGTTAAGGGGTTAAAGCTGTCAAACAGTTGCAAATCATGCACACGGGAGCGATTCAACCATATCACCAAGCAGCTGTAAATACTCGGAGCTCGGGCCGAGCATACTCGGACAGAACATACTCGCTCAACACTAGTTAAAACAAGTTATCACCGATCCATGGGCTCTACAGGATAGGTGATCACTTATTGAGCATTTGTGTCCGAACATTGGAAAACGCACCTATCGGAAGAATGGGGAAGTTTTATCCCTGACAGAACACTTATCCCTATTTTAAAATGCTGCAGCAGGTGGGACGTCTGACCGCAGCTCTATTCATTCTCTTAGAGACTTGCAAAAAAGAGCAGCGCTCACAGCCACTGAGAGAATGAATGGATCAGTGGTCGCATCTCACATGCCGCTCCAGTCTAATGGGGAGAAAAGCTCCACATTCTGCCGGTGTGTGCAAGCAGTCAGACCCCCACCAATCAATATTATCACTGATCCTGTGGAGAGGTGATTACTTGTTTTCACCGGAGAACCCCTGTAAGTGCATCTCTGCCGCTCTGCTCCAAGTATTTAATCGCTAAGGCCACGGCCCTACTATCAGTATTCGGTCAGTATCCAGTCAGTATTTTTTCTCAGGAGTGGGAGCCAAAACAGGTGATGAACAATCAGAGAAAAGGTATAATAGAAACAAGTCACCAATTCTGCATTAATCAACCATTCCTGGTTTCGGCACCCACTCCTGAGAAAAATACTGACCAAATACTGATGGTGGGGCTGTGGCCTAATGGAAAAAAATCTTTTCCTAGTTAAGATCAGCGAGAACAAAATGACCGCCATACACAGCACAGTCCACTATATCAACACCAATAATACCACATACAAAAGGGACAAATATCGCCACACCTTGACTAGATCACATATTACCACTACATAGTGACTGAATAATACCACATACAAGGAACAAATATGGCCAAACTATGACCAGACCATATATTACCACCCCAAGGTGACCAAATACTACAGTACTGATCATGAATACAAAACCACAAAACTAACAACACTGTTATTACCACCAGCGACATTATACACAGGAGCTCTGTATATAGTGCCAGTGTACAGGTAACATAGTGATCACCAGTGACATTATAGACAGGAGCTCTGTATATAGTGTATAGGTAATACAGTGATCACCAGTGACATACACAGGAGCTCTGTATATACTATATACACACGTGGTCAAAATTGTTGGTACCCCTCGTTTAATGAAAGAAAAACCCACAATGGTCACAGAAAAAACTTGAATCTGACAAAAGTAATAATAAATTAAAAATCGATGAAAATGAACAAATGAAAGACAGACATTGCTTTTCAACCCTGCTTCCACAGAATTTAAAAAAAATTAAACTCTTGAAATAGGTCTGGACAGAAATGATGGTACCCCTGAAAATAATGTGACAAAAGGGACATGTTAAATCAAGTTGTGTCCACTAATTAGCATCACAGGTGTCTACAATCTTGTAATCAGTCAGTGGGCCTGTATATAGGGCTACAGATACTCACTGTGCTGTTTGGTGACATGGTGTGTACCACACTCAACATGGACCAAAGGAAGCAAAGGAAAGAGTTGTCTCAGGAGATTAGAAAGAAAATTATAGACAAGCATGTTAAAGGTAAAGGTTATAAGACCATCTCCAAGCAGCTTGATGTTCCTGTAACTACAGTTGCACATATTATTCAGAAATTTAAGATCCATGGGACTGTAGCCAACCTCCCTGGACGTGGCCGCAGGAGGAAAATTGATAACAAATCAAAGAGACAAATAATATGAATGGTAACAAAAGAGCCCAGGAAAACTTCTAAAGAGATTAAAGGTGAACTTCAAGCTCAAGGAACATCAGTGTCAGATCGCACCATCCGTCGTTGTTTGATCTAAAGTGGACTTCATGGGAGACGACCAAGGAGTACACCATTGTTGAAAAAAAATCATAAAAAAGCCAGACTGGAATTTGCCAAACTACATGTTCACAAGTCACAAAGCTTTTAGGAGAATGCCCTATGGACAGATGAGACAAAAATGGAAGTTTTTGGCAAGGCACATCAGATCTATGTTCACAGATGGAAAAATGAAGCATATCAAGATAAGAACACTGTCCCTACTGTGAAACATGGAGAAGTCTCTTTTATGTTTTGGGGCTGGTCTGCCGCATCTGGCACAGGGTGTCTTGAATCTGTGCAGGGTACAATGAAATCTCAAGACTATCAAGGGATTCTAGAGAGAAATGTGCTGCTCAGTGTCAGAAAGCGTGGTCTCAGTCGCAGGTCATGGGTCTTGCAACAGTATTATGACCCAAAACACACAGCTAAAAACACCCAACAATGGCTAAGAGGAAAACATTGGACTATTCTGAAGTGGCTTCTATGAGCCCTGACCTAAATCCTATTGAGCATCTTTGGAAAGAGCTGAAACATGACGTCTGGAAAAGGCAACCTTCAACCATGAGACAACTGGAGCAGTTTGCTCATGAGGAGTGGCCAAAATACCTGTGGAGAGGTGCAGAAGTCTCATTGACAGTTACAGGAGTCGTTTGATTGCAGTGATTGCGTCAAAAAGTTGTTCAGCAAAATATAAAGTTAAGAAGAACCATCATTTCTGTCCAGGCCTGTTTCATCAGTTTATTTATTTTTTTTTATTCTGTGGAAGCAGAAAAGCAATGTCTGACTTTCATTTGTTCATTTTCATAGATTTTTAATTTATTATTACTTTTGTCAGATTCAAGTTATTTCTGTGACCATTGTGGGTTTTTCTTTCATTAAACGAGGGGTACCAACAGTTTTGACCACGTGTGTAGTGTAAGTGTACATGTGTGTCACCCTGGCCTGGATGCCACAAGTGTAATTAAAGCTGTGTCTGAGAGCAGGGGGGAGGTTCTCTAGTCAGGGGAACATTAGCATGCAATGCCTCCTGTCTCAGGCCAGTAGGGGGAGCAGGCTGCCCCTATAAAAGCTGGTGCTGAGGGCAGGGTTAGAGAGAACCCAGATGACCTGTCTCAGGACTGAGACGTGTCTCAGCAGAGCAGGGACAGACAGTTGCACTGCACCTAAGAGGAAGTGTGGCAGGAGGAGAGCCACAAGCCAGAGACAAGAGGCGAAGAGAGCCTGTCTTGGCAGATAACAGACTTAATCTACCAGAGTTTGGTGTCTGAGGCTGGAAGGATTCCACATCCCCCAGCAGAGAACCAGTCCGCAAGGGACTGTATATTCCTTGGCGTAAGAAGCCTGGAGGCCCTGCCACAACAGAAGGGACCAGTAAAGCCATACAAGGCTGGGAGCAGAAAGGAACCCACGTCGCAGGCCATACAGGCAAGAAAACATGGAAAGCTCGGAAACGTGGGCTGTTACCCTATCAGGAGGAGATAGCCAGAAGGAGTGCAGAAAGCACGGTAGGCCTACACCCTCACCCTGACCAGGGCCAATTTCCCCGTTGCTCTCAGACATCCAGGTCCCTTCCTAGCCGGGACTGTTTGTGGGTCAGTTTACCTGTTTAGTAAAGACCCTAGACTGCAACCTGTTGTCTGTGTGCTCCTTGCTCCTCCAGCACTATCAGCACTGGGACTCCCACTACCATCACTCCCAACATCCATTATACTGCCCTGGGGCCGCACTCTTCCCGTGGAGAGTCACACTACCCTAGCTGCACACCTCATCAGTCCCAGCGGTCTGCAGGCAGCGGCGGTTCCTAATAACCGCAATCCATGGGTAGCGTAGTCAGACATTATCAGCAGAACATAGCAGACTACCATTGGCCTGACCACCCTGAGCCACGGAACCGGGTCGCCACTACTACCCCCATCGTCTCCCTATTGCCCGGATCCGAGTGCCGCACGGCCCAGGGGGCGAGTCAGCTTTGGCGTAGTCGGCAGGATTTCGTGCCCGCAACCACCGGGTACTGCGTGCCTGAAAAAGACTTTTGTAACTTACCTGTGGCAAAGTTTCCCGCCGTCCGGAGTCTTTTCCCGCCATCCGGAGCCGATTCCCGCCATCGGACGCCATCTTGGACCGTTTCCCGCCATCTTCTGCCGCCTTCCCGCCATCCGCAGCTGCTTCCCGCCATCGGACGCCATCTTCAGGACGCCGCGCGGGAAGAAGAGGGGCGTGGACGTCAAAACCGCGCGAGATCCGAAGCTCCGCCCCACGCACCGACGCTGCGCAAGGTCCTGGAAGGGAGAGAGAGCGACGCTGACGTCATCAGGACGCGACGCCAGGTCCTCGTCCATAGCAGCAGCAGCGGAGCCGCGGCCTACAGAAGAGGATCGTCGGAAGGTAGGCCACGCGTAACTAGGGGGGGAGGAAGATGACGGACACAGAGGCGCCCACTACCACCAACGCAACTACAGCAGCGGTGATGCCCTTTTCCTTGCCCTACATCCCTGGAGCGGCCTGGCTGCCCAAATACTCAGGGGAGCCCCATGCCCTAACTGACTTCAAGGAAAGGCTATACAGTTTGTTCCACGTTTACCCCCTGACAGAGGAACAGAAGGTCAGCATATTAACAGGGCAGTTAACTGGCGGGAGGTAAAATCATGGCCCACTGAGGAGAAAAGGACTGTGAAGGGTATTCTGGCCCGGCTGCAGGGTACCTTTGACACACGTACCTCTGCTGAGATTAAAATGAGGTTCTATGGATGTAAGCAGCGGGCACAGGACAGCATCAGAGACTATGCCCTAAATCTGCAGGAAGCCTTGAGGGCTATTCAACAAACTGACCCTGGCAGTGTGCAGGAAACGGATAAGCTGCTAACAGAACAATTCATAGAAGGTCTGCTGTCTAGCGCCCACAGGGCCCAACTGCGCCTCATGTTCTTTCAGAACCTCGACCTGACCTTTGCCCAATTTAAGGACAGGGCCATAAGGGTGCTCCGTGAATCTGCAACCAGTGGCGCTATAAACCCCCGGCGCCCTGCTATCACTTACCACCAGGAGGCGGCGCCCTCCTCTATGGACTCCGTGGAGGCTGATGCACAGGCCCTGAACCAAGCCCCGTCGAAAGATCTGCACCAACAAGTCCAGGAGCTGACCAGGAGCGTCGCGGCGTTGACCAGGACCGTCCAGGCGTTGCAAGTGGACCCGTCAAGACCCATCGAGCTGGCTTCAAGTCCGGAGGATGTCCCATGGCGTCGACAGAGGAGGATCCCGTCGTTCCGAGGGAGGCCCACAGACCGCTACGCAGAGGATGGACAGCCCATTTGCCGTCGATGCAACCAGCCCGGACACATTTCCAGGTACTGTAATTTAAATGGGTCCAACCTGGGGCAGAGGGCCAACCCCCAGGCATAAGATCACCAGGCCCTTACAATTGGCGTAATAAGTACGTTGGGGGGCGCCCAGTTTTACCCGTGGTGCTGGACGGTATCCCCATGAGCGCCTTGCTGGATACTGGGTCACAAGTAACCACTATCCCTTATGTACTTTTTAAGCAGTATTGGACTGATGTTGATATCACACGGTATCCAGACGGTAACTTGAGCATCATCGCCAGTAATGGCTTACCCGTGCCGCAGATGGGGTTCAAGGAGATGACCATTAAGATTGGTAAAGTTGAACTACCGGCACAGGGAGTGATTATTGTGGACATTGACCGTCGTGAAAGTCACCCTAAAATAACTGTGGGTACTAATGTAATTGAAAATTGTCTTTCAGAGGTAATTGTAATCTTACAACAGGTGGCGGTGAATGCTAGTTCCAGCCAACAGAGAGTTCTCAACAAGGAGATAAAGGCCCTGATGAGACGGCAGCAGGTAGAACTGTCTGGTGGTGAGATCGGTAGCGTAAGACTGAGTGACCCATTCCCCATTTCCATGCCTCCCAAAAGTGAAATGATGATCTGGTGTCGGACTGCAATCGGGTTGAGAGGTAGAGACTACCAAGCCATGGTAGAACCCGTGTACTCAGACAGCAGGCCCACCATTTTGACAGCCCGGGGGGTGGTTGATGTCCGTCATGGGAGGGTGCCCGTCCGCATCCTCAACATTGGGGAGAGGGAGGTACACTTACCCAGGTACGCTACACTCGCCAAGCTGTTTGTGGTCGAACACAAAGCTATCAGGGCCGTGGAACCCTTGCCTCCATCTCCTCAGGCGGAGGGTAATGGCTCCCAGAAACAAAAGGAGGACTGGTGCCAGAAACTCCACGTGGGTGCTGACTCCACTCCCCTGCACCAAAAACAAGGAGTCTACCGGGTGGTACAGGAGTACGAGAGAGTCTTTAGTAAGCACCCGCTAGACTTCGGCAGAGTAAAGGGGATAGAACACCACATCCCCACAGGGAGCCACCCACCGATAAAAGAGAGGCACAGACCTGTACCCCCTGCACATTATCAGAACGCAAGGGGCATGCTAAGAGAGATGAAAGAAGCTGGGGTTATTAGAGACAGCTGTAGCCCCTGGGCAGCCCCCTTGGTTCTGGTCAAAAAGAAAGACGGCACCATGAGAATGTGCGTCGACTATAGACAAATCAACCGTATCACTCACAAAGACGCATATCCGCTGCCTAGAATAGAGGAGTCTTTAGCCGCACTAAAATCAGCTAACTTCTTTTCTACTTTGGACCTTACTAGCGGGTACTGGCAGGTTCCTGTGGCAGAGGCTGACAAGGAGAAGACCGCCTTCACCACCCCGATGGGACTGAGCGAATTCAACTGCATGCCTTTCGGGCTCTGCAACGCACCAGGGACCTTCCAGCGGCTGATGGAATGCTGTCTAGGGCACCGAAACTTCGAGACGGTCCTCCTTTACCTGGACGACGTGATCGTCTATTCGAAGACCTACGAGGACCATCTGAAGCACCTGGCCGAGGTGTTCGAAGCCCTGGCAGGCTATGGCCTGAAGGTGAAACCATCGAAGTGTCACCTGCTGAAACCAAAGGTCCAGTACCTAGGGCACGTGGTAAGCGCGGAAGGAGTGGCCCCCGACCCTGACAAGGTCACGGCAATCAAGAGCTGGCCAAGCCCCTCGAACATCAAAGAGGTGAGACAGTTTCTCGGGTTGGTAGGCTACTACCGAAGATTCATCCCCGGGTTCACCAAGATGGCAGCTCCTATGCAGGACCTCCTGATCGGACAGTCTAAGTCCAGGAGGCAAAAGCCGCCCTTCAAGTGGGATAAACCGGAAGAGGAGTCCTTCCGCCAGCTAAAGATGGCCCTCACAGGGGATGAGATCCTGGCCTACCCTGATTATGGCCAGCCTTTCATGCTCCACACAGATGCCAGTAATGTGGGACTGGGAGCCGTATTGTCCCAAAACCAACAGGGCAGAGAACGGGTGATCGCATACGCCAACCAGAAGCTGAGGCCCACCGAGAGGAACCCGGAGAATTACAGCTCCTTCAAGCTAGAATTCTTGGCGGTGGTGTGGGCCGTGACGGAACGCTTCAAGCATTACCTGGCCTCCGCAAAGTTCACCGTGTACACGGACAACAACCCGTTGACACACCTGGACAATGCAAGACTGGGTGCCCTGGAACAGCGGTGGATGGCCCGTCTCTCCAACTATGACTTCGTGATCAAGTACCGGGGAGGCAAAACCAACTCCAACGCGGACGCCCTATCAAGGATGCCTCACTTACCTGAAGGTGACGAAGACCCAGAAGAGCTGGAGGAGGTAGAACTCCCCGCGTTTCACCGGTATGGAGCCGCTCAACACTCTCACCGCGTGAAGGAGGAGGATCTAACAACTGTGATGATGAATCCCCTACCTCACCACAGCTGGGCCGAGACCCAAGATAGTGACCCTGCAGTCCGCCTGGTGAAAGATCTGCTGACCCGGGAAGACGCCCGCTTAGATCCAGATGCCCCAGAGGAAGCCAAGCAGCTATGGAAGGAGAAGAGCAAGCTGTTCCTCTACGAAGGCAAGTTGTGCAGAAGGATTGTCAACCACCGGACGCACGAGCTGACCTGGCAAGTCGTGGTCCCAAGGAGGGATGCAGCTATGGTCCTGGGGGCTTACCATGACAGAGCGGGACACTTCGGTTGGAAGAAACTGGAGTTCCTACTAAGAGGAAGATTCTTTTGGGTCGGCATGAGAGGAGCTGTAGAAAAATGGTGCAGAGACTGTGGCCCTTGTCACCTAAGGAGGAAGGACCGTGCCAGCCAGAAGACACCCTTGAGGCCCATCATCACCACGCAGCCTCTTGAGCTGGTAGCTCTGGACCATGTCAAATTGGCTCCCAGCCGGTCAGGATACATCTATGCCCTGACAATCGTGGACCACTATTCCCGTTTTCTAGTGGTGGTCCCGGTAAAGGACTTGACAGCCCAAACAGCGGCCAGAGCCTTCCAGCAATATTTCTGCCGTCCACACGGGTATCCGGAACAGGTCCTGACAGACCAGGGTCCAGCGTTCGAGGCTGAAATCTTCCAGGAGTTCTGCAACCTCTATGGCTGTAAGAAGATTCGTACAACGCCTTACCACCCCCAAACCAACGGGATGTGTGAGAAGATGAACAATATAGTCATTGATCTCCTGAAGACGTTGCCCCTGGAGGAACGCAGCCTGTGGCCAGAAAAACTGCCGGACCTGATAGACCTATACAACAATATCCCAGTGAATGCTACAAACTGCACCCCGGCTTACCTGATGCGAGCTAGACCAGGAAAGCTGCCCGTAGACCTGGAGATGGGAGTCCTAATACCTGAGGACACCTCCCCGGATGCGGACTGGGATACGGAAAGGCAACTGCAGTACAAGAAGGTACAGGAGAGTGTGGAGAAGAGCCTGGCCCAGGTGAGAGAGAAGCAAGAAAGACTCTTCAATCAACACGCCCCTGCTAGTCCCCTAGAACCTGGTGAGCAAGTCCTAAAGCGAAAAAGAAGGCTACATAAGTTGGACGACCAGTGGGAAAGGGAACCCTACACCGTACTGCAGTCTGACCACGACAACCCAAAGGTGTGCGTAATCACCAAGGACGGAGGAGAAACCACTAGTGTCGTCTCCAGAGACCATCTCAAAAGGTGCCCTGAGCAACTCCGTAGTGCAGAAGAGGATCAGAGTGACCTTGAACCCGCAGAGGACAAGGAAGAAATGATCAGCACCGTTCTCGGAGAGTTTCCTCAGTCCTGGACTCGCATAAATGATGCCATAGTGGTACCTGTCCTGCATTTCCTGCAACCGGCACAGCAACAACCAACACCAGAGCCGGAAGGTGAAGAGGAGCAAGCAGTTCCAGAGGCAGAAGAGCCTGTACCAGCAGCCCAGGAGAGTCAACCCTCTGCTGACAGTGAGCCTGCCATGCCTGCGGTAAGCCAAAGGACCCGCAGACAGCTGCCTGCCCTACCTGTACACCCAGCTGGTAGCTGCACCCCTAACGCTAGTGGGGAAAGCCAAGTCAGTCCACCACCAGACAGTGGGCTACGTAGGTCAACCAGGAGCACAAAGGGACAGATACCCGCTCGCTGGAGAATATAGAGTGTACTAAAATTGTAAATAACCCTGTTGCCAAATGTTGAATTGTTTGCAAAGTTACATGCATGTTTGGTAATACTCTGTTTCAGTTTCTTGCAGCTACCGTAAGGACTCACAGGTTATGGACTTTTTATAACCGGGACCTTGTATGGACTGCGTTCCGAGCCTAACCCAGGAATGAACTAAGACTGTGAAGGACTTGGGGTAGGACAGACCCCCACCTGGTTAAGGCTCCCCGTTGTGCTGGTGATATGGACACCCGGTCACAGGCCACACTGTGACCTTAAGAACTCAATTTGTGCGTCGTCTGTCTATTAATGTTTTATTGTTATGCATATTGTCTTTGTTTACTGTTTAGTCCCGGAGTACTAAATTTCACTAGGGGGGAATGTGTCACCCTGGCCTGGATGCCACAAGTGTAATTAAAGCTGTGTCTGAGAGCAGGGGGGAGGTTCTCTAGTCAGGGGAACATTAGCATGCAATGCCTCCTGTCTCAGGCCAGTAGGGGGAGCAGGCTGCCCCTATAAAAGCTGGTGCTGGGGGCAGGGTTAGAGAGAACCCAGATGACCTGTCTCAGGACTGAGACGTGTCTCAGCAGAGCAGGGAAAGACAGTTGCACTGCACCTAAGAGGAAGTGTGGCAGGAGGAGAGCCACAAGCCAGAGACAAGAGGCGAAGCAAGCCTGTCTTGGCAGATAATAGACTTAATCTACCAGACTTTGGTGTCTGAGGCTGGAAGGATTCCACACCTCCCAGCAGAGAACCAGTCCGCAAGGGACTGTATATTCCTTGGCCTAAGAAGCCTGGAGGCCCTGCCACAACAGAAGGGACCAGTAAAGCCATACAAGGATGGGAGCAGAAAGGAACCCACGTCGCAGGCCATACAGGCGAGAAAACACGGAAAACTCGGAAACGTGGGCTGTTACCCTATCAGGAGGAGATAGCCAGAAGGAGCGCAGAAAGCACGGTAGGCCTACACCCTCACCCTGACCAGGGCCAATTTCCCCGTTGCTCTCAGACATCCAGGTCCCCTCCTAGCCGGGACTGTTTGTGGGTCAGTTTACCTGTTTAGTAAAGACCCTGGACTGCAACCTGTTGTCTGTGTGCTCCTTGCTCCTCCAGCACTATCAGCACTGGGACTCCCACTACCATCACTCCCAACATCCATTATACTGCCCTGGGGCCGCACTCTTCCCGTGGAGAGTCACACTACCCTAGCTGCACACCTCATCAGCCCCAGCGGTCTGCATGCAGCGGCGGTTCCTAATAACCGCAATCCACGGGTGGCGTAGTCGGACATTATCAGCAGAACATAGCAGACTACCATTGGCCTGACCACCCTGAGCCACGGAACCGGGTCGCCACTACTACCCCCATCGTCTCCCTATTGCCCGGATCCGAGTGCCCCACGGCCCAGGGGGCGAGTCACATGTAATACACTGACTCACCAGTGACGTCTCTAGGTGAAGTCCTTCATCTTCGCTTTTCTTCTTCATCTGGCACAGACGGCCATCACTTCTTCCAGCCAGGAATCATCTCTGCAGAAAATAACACATAGTTATCAATAACTGATCTCTTCTAGGGAATATTCCCACTCCACCCCCCGACTTCTACACTACACCAGTTGAAGAAAAAAAGCGATATAGTGCCGCCCTGCACAGTAACAGGAGCCCGCTTTTGTCCTATCCCATGGAAAACAATTTCCTAAAAAGTAAATTATATTACAGAAGTAATAATGTCTCTAATTGGACTCTAAAATAATAATGTTCCTCACTGGCCACCATAAACTAATAAAGTATGTTCCTCAATCTGGCCCCAAACAGTAATTAAGTCCCTTGTTCAGCCTGGCACCCCCATATATCCATCCTGGCCCCCCCTTCCCTGCATATATCCATCCTGACACCCCCCATATATCCCTTCTGGCCCCCATATGTCCAGTGTGACCCCTCCATATATTTATCCTAGCCCACGTGTATCGAGCCTGCCCCCTCCCATATACCCATCCTAGTCCCCCATGTGGCCCTCCTGTTCCCCCCATATATCCATCCTGGCCTCCATGTGTCCAGCCTGCTCCCCCACATATCCATCCTGGCCTCCATGTTTCCAGCCTGCCCCCCCATATATCTGTCCTGGCCTCCATGTGTCCAGCCTGCCCCCTCCCATATATCTGTCCTAAAGCCCCATGTGTCAAGCCTGCCCCCCATATATCCATCCTGGCCTCCATGTGTCCAGAATGCCCCCCCTACATATCCTTCCTGGCCTCCATGTGTCCAGCCTGCCCCCCACAATATATCCATCCTGGCCTCCATGTTTCCAGCCTGCCCCCCATATATCCATCCTGGCCTCCATGTGTCCAGCCTGCCCCCTCATATATCCATCCTGCCCTTCCCCCCTGCATATATCCATCCTGACACCCCCCCATATATCCATACTGGCCCCCATATGTCCAGCGTGGCCCCTCCATATATTTATCCTAGCCCACGTGTATCGAGCCTGCCCCTCCACATATCTATCCTAGCCCCCCATGTGTCCAGCCTGCCCCCCACATATCCATCCTGGCCATCATGTGTCCAGCCTGCCCCGCCCCCCATATATCCGGCCCCCCCATATATCCATCCCCCTCACATATCCATCCTGGCCTCCATGTGTCCAGCCTGCCCCACCATATAGCCATCCTGCCCACCCTTTCCCATGTGTCCAGCCAGGCTCCCCCTTATGTGTCCAGCCAGGCTCCCCCCTTGTGTGTCCAGCCAGGGTTCCCCCTTGTGTGTCCAGCCAGGCTCTCACCCTTGTGTGTCCAGCCAGTGTTCCCCCTTGTGTGTCCAGCCAGGGTTCCCCCTTGTGTGTCCAGCCAGGGTTCCCTCTTGTGTGTCCAGTCAGGGCTTCCCCTTGTGTGTCCAGCCAGGGCTCCCCCTTGTGGGTCCAGCCAGGGTTCCCCCTTGTGTGTCCATCCAGCTCCCCCCTTGTGTGTCCAGCCAGGGCTCCTCCTTGTGTGTCCAGTCAGTGCTCCCCCTTGTGTGTCCAGCCAGGGCTCCCCCTTGTGTGTCCAGCCAGGACTCCCCCTTGTGTGTCCAGCCAGGGTTCCCTCTTGTGTGTCCAGTCAGGGCTCCCCCTTGTGTGTCCAGTCAGGGCTCCCCCTTGTGTGTCCAGCCAGGGCTTCCCCTTGTGTGTCCAGCCAGGGCTCCCCCTTGTGTGTTCAGCCAGGGCTCCCCCTTTTGTGTCCAGCAAGGCCCCCCTTGTGTGTCCATCCGGGCCCCCCCTTGTGTGTCCAGCCAGGGTCCCCCCTTGTGTGTCTAGCCGGGCCCCCCCTTGTGTGTCCAGCCAGGGGCCCATCCCATTCTGCATCCACTCATATACACACAGACACACACACAGACACCTCTTACCTTCCTGCTCTCCCGTGCGGTGTCCTCCTTCTCCGGTGACGTCATACGCCGGCCGGGGAAGGGAGACGCGCAGCTTCAGCTGCTTCACTGGGACGTGTGTCGCGGCGGTTCAGGTAATGAACGCCGCGTGCGCGCGTCCCTGCATACACTGTGCCTGCGCTTTTAAAGGGCCCGTGCCCCTTAAAACCGCAGGTTTTTTTATTTTTTCATTCTCTTCTCCCCCTCTCCTCTGCAGAAGGGTACCCCGCCAGCCCAGTCCCACCCTGTTGATGACTTATCCTAAAATCGGTCATTAATATATAAGTCCTGAACAGTCCCGTTAAGCTTGTTTTACCTAGTTGTAAAAGCCCTTTAAGTCCTCATTATAAGGTAAGGTATCAATGGATCTAATTAAATTCTCCAAAGAGAACTATTTATACATTTTAGTCACTGTGAGCTTTCTACAAGATATTGCGGGCAGTATATAGCGAATATACGGACACAGAGCCATTCGCCGGCTCAGATTGCCAATAAGCACCTTGTAAATATGAGACCTTGACATCATAGGTTACTTGGCTTAATATGAAATTGTCCCTCATGTGTACCGCATTGTGGGCAGGGACTATATGTACATCACTGCAGAATATGTTGGCAATAAAAAGTCAACAGAAATGAATATCATGCAGATCCTCACCAGGACTCCAGCAGTGTCACCATCCTGCCACCATACAGCTATAGAAGGACAATAAACCTGCAGGGTTCTCCCCTCAGTTATTTTTCCTTTAATTTTATTATCTGTTTCTTACTCACAGTGAAAGAACAGTCATCAGATATTTTATTCTTCACTTTTTATTTTACAGTCTCAGCTCTGAAGAATAGAACGTCTTATGAATAAATGACAGCTCACTTATTACAGTGGTGGCCAAAAGTATTGGCACCCCTGCAATTCTATCAGATAATACTCAGTTTCTTCCTGAAAATGATTGCAATCACAAATTCTTTGGTATTATTATCTTCATTTAATTTGCTTGCAAGGAAAAAACACAAAAGAGAATGAAGCAAAAATCAAATCATTGATCATTTCACACAAAACTCCAAAAATGGGCCAGACAAAAGTATTGGCACCCTCAGCCTAATACTTGGTTGCACAACCTTTAGCCAAAATAACTGCGAACAGCCACTTCCGGTAACCATCAATGAGTTTCTTACAATGCTCTGCTGGAATTGTAGACCATTCTTCTTTGGCAAACTGCTCCAGGTCCCTGATATTTGAAGGGTGCCTTCTCCAAACTGCCATTTTGTGATCTCTCCACAGGTGTTCTATGGGATTCAGGTCTGGACTCATTGCTGGCCACCTTGGAAGTCTCCAGTGCTTTCTCTAAAACCATTTTATAGTGCTTTTGGAAGTGTGTTTTGGGTCATTGTCCTGCTGGAAGACCCATGACCTCTAAGGGCGACCCAGCTTTCTCACACTGGGCCCTACATTATGCTGCAAAATTTGTTGGTAGTCTTCAGACTTCATAATGCCATGCACACTGTCAAGCAGTCCAGTGCCAGAGGCAGCAAAGCAACCCCAAAACATCAGGGAACCTCCGCCATGTTTGACTGTAGGGACCATGTTCTTTTCTTTGAATGCCTCTTTTTTTTTCCTGTACACTCTATGTTGATGGTTTTTCCCAAAAAGCTCGACTTTTGTCTCATCTGACCAGAGAACATTCTTCCAAAACATAGTAACATAGTTTGTAAACATAGTTAGTAAAGCCGAATAAAGACTTGCGTCCATCAAGTTCGACCTGTTAGTTCTGTAATTGGTAAAGTTGATCCAGAGGAGGGCAAAAACCCCAAATGATTTGGCCAATCTTCACCTGAGGAAAAATTCCCTCCTGACTCTGAAACCAGCAGTCAGAATAAATCCCTGTATCAACTTACTATTTTATTTTATTTTTAAGTATATGCTGAAATCTGCCTGGTATCTAGAAATGCATCCAGTCCCCGCTTGAACTGGTGTAGTGAATCTGACATCACCGTCTCCTCACTCTGTGAATTCCATATTCTCACTGCTCTTACCGTAAAGAACCCCTCTAGTGACGCTTACCTAATCTGAGTATATTCCATTTATAACCACCCTCTGCCTTCTATCCCTTAGCCAGTTAGCTACCCACTTGCAGACATTTTCCCCCAGCCCCATCATTCTCATTTTGTATACCAACCTATTATGTGGCACGCTATCGAAAGCTTTTGAGAAGTCGAGATACACGATATCCACTGGTTCCCCCTGATCTACTCGAGAGCTAATCTCCTCGTAGAAGTCAATCAGGTTTGTTTGGCAGGAGCGATTCCTCATGAATCCATGTTGGTTCGGGATTAAAAGATTATTAGCATCAAGATGCTCCGTAATTGCCTCTTTAATGAAGCTTTCAAAAATTTTGCCCACAACGGACGTCAGACTCACCGGCCGATAGTTTCCGGCGTCACTTTTCGCTCCCTTTTTGAATATTGGCACTACATTCGCCTGTCGCCAATCAAGTGGCACAGACCCAGTCTCAACAGAGTCCTTAAATATAAGATATAACGGTCTGTCTATCACATTACTTAGTTCCCTTAGTACCCGTGGGTGTATGCCATCAGGTTCTGGTGATTTGTTTATTTTAATGTTACTGAGGCGTTTCTGTACCCCAGCTTGGGTTAGATTTGTCATACTTAGTGGAGGATTAAGCTTGTCACTTCTCATTTCTCCTGTTAGTTTGATTTCCTTTGTGAAAGTTGTCGAAAAAAAATTATTTAATAGATTAGCTTTATCCTCATCTTTCTCTATGATTTTGCCTTCCTCACTTTTTATTGGTCCAATATTATCCGATTTAATCCTTTTACTATTTATATACGTAAAGAACAGTTTGGGATTTGATCTACTTTCCCTAGCAATACGTCTCTCTGTTTCCTCCTTCGCTATTTTTATTTGTTTTTTACAGGTTCTCGTTTTTTCCTTGTAACACATTAGTGCCTCCTTACTGTTTTCCTGTTTTAATCTCTTGAATGCCTCTTTTTTGCTATTTAACGCCCCTTTTACGTTCTTGTTCAACCATATTGGTTTCCTCTTATTTCTGGCCCTTTTATTCCCATATGGTATATACCTCTCGCACTGAGTATTCAGAATTCTTTTGAAGGTTTCCCATTTACTATTCGTATTCCTTTGATTAAGAACTTTGTCCCAGTCAATAAGTTGAAGGCTTTCTTTCAGCTGATCAAACTTCGCCCTCCTAAAGTTTAATGTTTTTGTTGTTCCCTTATTGATAACCCTACTGAAGGGCATTTTGAAGTCGATAATATTATGGTCGCTATTACCTAGGTGCCCCCCTATCTGTACCTCAGTTATTCTATCAGGCCTATTAGTCAATATTAAGTCCAACACGGCCTTCCCTCTCGTTGGTTCCTGCACTAGTTGAGAGAGATAATTATCCTTAATATTTGTCAAGAACCTTTTTCCTTTCTGAGATCTACAGGTTTCTGTTTCCCAGTCAATATCCGGGTAGTTGAAATCCCCCATTACAATCACTTCATTATGTTTTGCTACTTTGTCTATTTGTCCTAATAGCAGATTCTCATTCTCCTCTGTTATATTGGGTGGCTTATAGCAGACCCCCAGTAATATTTTATTATTATTTTTAGTTCCCTCTATCTCTACCCACATGGACTCGACCCCCTCTTCTCCCTCTCCTATATCTTCCCTTAGTCTGGGTTTTAGACATGACTTTACATATAAGCAGACTCCTCCGCCTTTCCCCTGTTTCCGGTCCCTTCTAAATAAACTATAATCTAATAAATTTACCGCCCAGTCGTAGCTATCGTCTAGCCAAGTCTCTGTTATACCTACGATGTCATACCTCTCCTCCGATATAAGCGCCCGCAGCTCATCCGCCTTATTGGTCAGGCTTCTTGCGTTGGTCAGCATGCAAGATAAAACTTTGGGGTTATTTAGCATCCTATTATTCTCTAACGATCTAACTGTACTATCCCCACCCCCCTCTCCACCCTCATTATATTCACTTCTCCCCTTCCCCCTTGCTTGCCTCACATCCCACCTATTTCCTTGGTTTCCCCCCCCCGTCTCTAGTTTAAAAACTCCTCCAACCTATTAGCTATCTTCTTCCCCAGCACCGCTGCACCCTCCCCATTGAGGTGCAGCCCGTCCCTACGGTAGAGCCTGTATCCGACCGCGAAGTCGGCCCAGTTCTCCATGAACCCAAACCCTTCTGCCTTGCACCAACTCTTTAGCCACTTATTCACCTCCCTAACTTCCTGTTGGCGCTCCTGTGTGGCTCGCGGGATTGGTAGTATTTCTGAGAAAACTACCTTGGAGGTCCTTGCCCTAAGCTTCCTACCTAGGTCCCTGAAATCATTTTTAAGGACCCTCCATCTACCACTCACTTTGTCATTGGTGCCGATGTGGACCATGACCGCTGGGTCTTCGCCAGCCCCACCCAGTAACCTGTCAACCCGATCCGCGATGTGCCGGACTCGAGCGCCAGGGAGGCAGCACACCGTTCGGCGATCCCGGTCTTTGTGACAGATTGCCCTGTCTGTCCCCCTAATAATAGAGTCGCCCACTACCAGAACCTGTCTTGCCTGCCCTACACTTCCCCCCTCCCCCTCATTACTGGAGCATACACTCCCCCGGCGGTCAGAGGATCTGTCATGCTCCAATAATGCCGGTTCTGAACCAGCCTTCCTATACTTCTTCCCTCTATCCCTCCTTACTGTTATCCAGCTCCCTGCCTGTTCAGCCTGCACTTCACCTCTATGCTCCACCCCCAGTATTGACCCATTGAGTGTCTGCTCGGTGAGCAGCAAACTCCGTTCTATGTTGTCGATGCTCATCAGTACCGCTATCTGAGCACTTAGATCCAGAATTTGGGCTTCCAAGTGCACGATATGCTCAAATCTCTCGCAGCAGTATGGATCCTCGAGTGGGTGCTCACGGAATGCATACATTGCGCAAGATGTACACTGCACGGCTCCGTCCAACATGGACGTCATTCTAAATATGGGGATACAGTCAGTATATATATACAAGTACAAAACACAATTATTTATATATAGGTGTATGGACGGGGATCAATTAGGGATGTGCAAGTGTATCAATTAGATATTGGCAGGGGATCAGTTAAGTATGGGCGGGGGATGAATTAAGTATCAAGTATGGACGGGGGAATCAGCTAAGTAGGTCAGGTGGATTAATTAAGTAAAAAGTAAAGTAAAGAAAGAATGAAATACAGTCAGCAATTCAGTCCTAAGTCCTCCCTTCCAAACTCCCTGAATCCAAAGTCACTGAAAAACAAGTCACACACTTACTTTCGTTCGCACTTACGCTCCGGACACACGCAGCTCGTTCACACTCGCAAACTAAGAGATTTAAAGTGTTTTTTTTTTTTTTTCCTTTTCCAGCAATGTACCCTTCACCTCAATGCACTTCCAAAGAACTTTATGCCCAACCAGCTGCCCCTTATAAACCCTTAATTATGACCCCTTCCCCTTAATTAACCCCTTGTAAGTAAATCTACACCTCAGGATTTTAGTGCAATGTAGTTAACCTTTAAATACACAGGTAGTAAACTAAGAAACTAAAACTGTAGTGAGAAAATAGATTTTAAAAAGCCCAATAAATCTAAACAGGTAGAAAAGCACTCAGCAGATCACAATGCAGCACTCACCGCAATTCACACAGGTATTTTCTGCAGGATTCCCAATACCTCTTCACGCAATTCACACACGTATTTTCTGCAGGATTCCCAATACCTCTTCACGCAATTCACACAGGTATTTTCTGCAGGATTCCCAATACCTCTTCACGCAATTCACACAGGTATTTTCTGCAGGATTCCCAATACCTCTTCACCTTCACCTCAATGCACTTCCAGTTCTAGGCTTTATCAGGTAAGTTTTGGCAAACTCCAGCCTGGCTTTTTTATGTCTCGGAGTAAGAAGTGGGGTCTTCCTGGGTATCCTACCATACAGTCCCTTTTCATTCAGACGCCGACGGATAGTACGGGTTGACACTGTTGTACCCTCAGACTGCAGGGCAGCTTGAACTTGTTTGGATGTTAGTCGAGGTTCTTTATCCACCATCCGCACAATCTTGCGTTGAAATCTCTCGTCAATTTTTCTTTTCCGTTCACATGTAGGGAGGTTAGCCACAGTGCCATGGGCTTTAAATTTCTTGATGACACTGCGCACGGAAGACACAGGAACATTCAGGTCTTTGGAGACGGACTTGTAGCCTTCAGATTGCTCATGCTTCCTCACAATTTGGTTTCACAAGTCCTCAGACAATTCTTTGGTCTTCTTTCTTTTCTCCATGCTCAATGTGGTACACACAAGGACACAGGACAGAGGTTGAGTCAACTTTAATCCATGTTAACTGGCTGCAAGTGTGATTTAGTTATTGCCAACACCTGTTAGGTGCCACAGGTAAGTTACAGGTGCTGTTAATTACACAAATTAGAGAAGCATCACATGATTTTTCAAACAGTGCCAATACTTTTGTCCATCCCCTTTTTTAGGTTTGATGTGGAATTATATCCAATTTGGCTTTGGGACAATTCTATTTGTGTTTTTTCATTGAAGACAAATTAAATGAAGATAATAATACCAAAGAATTTGTGATTGCAATCATTTTCAGGAAGAAACTGAGTATTATCTGACAGAATTGCCGGGGTGCCAATACTTTTGGCCACCACTGTATTTCATGCGGCAGAAGTTAGCCTCCAGCAATGGAAGAGGGAACCGAGAAAGTGTAGAAAATGCTCTATCATGGCAGCAGTGGTAAGAGACATTGGAAATGCACGATCAAACCTATCATATCATAGGATTATCTATCATCTATCTATCCTTATATACTCTATTTCATATCTATCTATCCATCTATCTATCCATATATGTATCTATCTACAGTACAGACCAAAAGTTTGGACACACCTTCTCATTTAAAGATTTTTCTGTATTTTCATGACTAGGAAAATTGTACATTCACACTGAAGGCATCAAAACTATGAATTAACACATGTGGAATTATATACTTAACAAAAAAGTGTGAAACAACTGAAAATATGTGTTATATTCTAGGTTCTTCAAAGTAGCCACCTTTTGCTTTGATGACTGGTTTGCACACTCTTGATGAGCTTCAAGAGGTAGTCGCCGGAAATGGTCTTCCAACAATCTTGAAGGAGTTCCCAGAGATGCTTAGCACTTGTTGGCCCTTTTGCCTTCACTCTGCGGTCCAGCTCACCCCAAATCATCTCGATTGGGTTCAGGTCTGGTGACTGTGGAGGCCAGGTCATCTGGCGTAGCACCCCATCACTCTCCTTCTTGGTCAAATAGCCCTTACACAGCCTGGAGGTGTGTTTGGGATCATTGTCCTGTTGAAAAATAAATGATGGTCCAACTAAACGCAAACCGGATGGAATAGCATGCCGCTGCAAGATGCTGTGGTAGCCATGCTGGTTCAGTATGCCTTCAATTTTGAATAAATCCCCAACAGTGTCACCAACAAAGCCCCCCCACACCATCACACCTCCTCCTCCTCCATGCTTCACGGTGGGAACCAGGCATGTAGAGTCATGCGTCGCAGAAAGACACGGTGGTTGGAACCAAAGATCTCAAATTTGGACTCATCAGACCAAAGCACAGATTTCCACTGGTCTAATGTCCATTCCTTGTGTTCTTTAGCCCAACCAAGTCTCTTCTGTTTGTTGCCTGTCCTTAGCAGTGGTTTCCTAGCAGCTATTTTACCATGAAGGCCTGCTGCACAAAGTCTCCTCTTAACAGTTGTTGTAGAGATGTGTCTGCTGCTAGAACTCTGTGTGGCATTGACCTGGTCTCTAATCTGAGCTGCTGTTAACCTGTGATTTCTGAGGCTGGTGACTCGGATAAGCTTATCCTCAGAAGCAGAGGTGACTCTTGGTCTTCCATTCCTGGGGCGGTCCTCATGTGAGCCAGTTTCTTTGTAGCGCTTGATGGTTTTTGCAACTGCACTTGGGGACACTTTCAAAGTTTGCCCAATTTTTCGGACTGACTGACCTTCATTTCTTAAAGTAATGATGGCCACTCGTTTTTCTTTTCTTAGCTGCTTTTTTCTTGTCATAATACAAATTCTAACAGTCTATTCAGTAGGACTATTAGCTGTGTATCCACCAGACTTCTGCACAACACAACTGATGGTCCCAACGTCATTTATAAGGCAAGAAATCCCACTTATTAAACCTGACAGGGCACACCTGTGAAGTGAAAACCATTTCCGGTGACTACCTCTTGAAGCTCATCAAGAGAATACCAAGAGTGTGCAAAGCAGTCATCAAAGCAAAAGGTGGCTACTTTGAAGAACCTAGAATATAAGACATATTTTCAGTTGTTTCACACTTTTTTGTTAAGTATATAATTCCACATGTGGTAATTCATAGTTTTGATGCCTTCAGTGTGAATGTACAATTTTCCTAGTCATGAAAATACAGAAAAATCTTTAAATGAGAAGGTGTGTCCAAACTTTTGGTCTGTACTGTATCTTTCTATCTATCCATGTATGATGGATGGATAGATAGATAGATGGATAGATGAATAAATAGATGGATAGATAGATAGATAGATAAATAGATAGATAGATAGTGTAGGGATTTGTACTCACTGAGCCGCGTTGGAGGTAGGCACAGGTTCACACAGTGATGCAGTCCACGGGTTCAAACAAACTGGTGGCTTATTTTAGTGTCCATACACCAGTTAAGAAACAAAAGTTACAGCCTTTTCCTGGCACAAAAAGGAATAACAGAACAAAGCTCAAAATAACAAGTCCATGCAGCACGGCTTCAGCCGTTTAAACAAGGTGCTTTTCTCTGCCTCCTGCAGAGTCTAAGAAGCACCTGCAAGGTCTGCTCACCTTGCCCAGCAAACACAGACAGACAGAGACAGGCGCAGCTGTCTTAAATTAGCCTTCCAAGACCTGGACTGGAGGTAAGTGAGAAGCTGTTCCCCCCAGCTCTTTCAGCTGCTCATAAAACCCGGCCCTGTAATCCGGACCCATTAAATTCCTCTCAGCACTATGTGTGCTGGAGCCTCCTTCTCCGGATCCTACATCACCGAAGCATGGCACTTCGAGGACACATACCTCCCGTCCACGATCTGTCCGGCAGCAACCTTACATACACCCCCCCTCTGTCCAAAGCCGTAGGGCTTGGCACCTTCTGTCACCATACAATAAATCCTTGACAAGGCAGCGGCATTCCCATGTTGTTTCCCAGGCCTATGCTCTACCCGGAAACTAAAATCTTGTAGAGCCAGGAACCACCTAGTCACTCTGGCATTGTTTCCCTTCTTTTCTCGCATCCACCTCAATGGGGCATGGTCTGACACTAACCTGAACCTTCTACCTAATAGGTAATACCTCAGAGTGTCTAACGCCCACTTAATGGCCAAACATTCTTTTTCTACAATGGAGTAGTCCTTCTCACAAGCGGAGAGCTTCAGACTGAGGTATTTTACAGGGTGTTCTTCTCCGTTAATCTCCTGGGACAAGACTGCTCCCAGCCCGACATCCGATGCATCCATCTGGACCACAAACTCCTTGGAGAAGCTGGGTGCCACCAAGACTGGTTGTTTACAGAGGACCAGTTTCAATTCCTGGCAGGTCGCTTCTGCTTCCGGGGACCACTTGGCCATAGCTGACTTCATCCCTTTCAGAAGATCCATCAGTGGGGCTGCTATCAGGGCAAAGTTAGGGACAAATCTTCGATAGTAGCCCACAATGCCTAGAAACGCCCTGACCTGCTTCTTCGAGAGGGGCTGTGGCCAGTTCAAGATCGACTTGACCTTATTTATTTGTGGTTTTATTTCCTCTCTACCAACCACGTACCCTAAGTACTTGGCTTCCTCCATCCCCATGGCACATTTCTTCGGGTTGATAGTAAAGCCCGCCTTCCTTAGGGCATCAAGTATGGCTTGAACTTTGTCCAGATGACTTTCCCAGTCCTGGCTAAATATGACGATAGCATCTAGGTAGGCCGCAGCATACTGTTTGTGGGGTGCTAAGATCCGGTCCATGGCTCTCTGGAAGGTGGCCGGAGCTCCCTTCAACCCAAACGGCATCCTGACGTATTGGCGTTGAGAAGGCTGTCTTCTCCTTAGCCTCTTTGGACAGGGGAATTTGCCAATATCCTTTGGTGAGGTCCAGAGTGGTGATGTACCGAGCGGGTCCTAGCCTTTCCATAAGCTCATCTACCCTAGGCATTGGGTAGGCGTCGAACTTTGAGACCTCCTTCAGCTTCCTATAGTCGTTGCAAAACCGCCATTCCCCATCTGGTTTCGGCACTAAGACTATAGGACTGGACCATCCACTTTTGGACTCTTCAATGACTCCCAGGTTTAGCATCCGCCTTACTTCTTTAGAGATCACCTCTCTGCGGGCTTCGGGGATCTGGTATGGTTTTAGATTGACGCGAACATGAGGCTCTGTGAGAACCTCATGCTCTATGACCTGAGTGAGTCCTGGCAACTCCGAAAACATGTCTTTATTTCGCTGTAACAACTCTTTGCACTGTTGCTTTTGGGCATGTGACAGTGACTCTGCCACCTTGACCTCTTTCACATCGGCCTCAGCCTCAGCCACTAAACAGGGAGTTTCCGCAGGCTCTCTATCTTGCCATGGCTTAATCAAGTTAACATGGTAAATTTGGTAGGGCTTCCTCTTCCCTGGTTGGTGGATCTTAAAGTTGACTTCCCCCACTTTCTCTACCACCTCATAGGGGCCCTGCCACTTGGCCATGAACTTGCTCTCCACTGTGGGACTAGCACAAGCACTCGATCTCCTGGGTTGAACGATCTCACCCTGGCCGACCTATTATACACCCTGGACTGTGCCTCTTGTGCCTTGAGGAGGTGCTCCCTCACAATGGGCATCACATGGGCAATCCTCTCTTGCATCTGGGCAACGTGCTCCACCACTCTCCTATAGGGAGTGGTCTCAGCTTCCCAGGACTCTTTCTCCACCTCCAGGAGTCCTGAGGGTGTCGTCCATAGAGTGGTTCAAACGGGGAGAAACCTGTGGAAGCTTTGGGAACTTCCCTCATGGCGAACAACATATAGTCCCAGTCTCGGCCATCCTTTTCCACTGCTTTCCTCAACATTGCTTTCAAGGTTTTGTTAAACCTCTCTACCAGTCCGTCCGTCTGGGGAGAGTACACGGAGGTTCTCAGTTGTGCAATCTGCAGTGTCTTGCACAATTCCCTCATGACCTTCGACATAAATGGAGTTCCTTGGTCTGTTAGGATCTCGTTAGGCAACCCGGTTCTTGAAAACATGTGGACTAACTCCCGGGCTATACACCTGGTGGAGGAGTTTCGTAGTGGTACGGCCTCCAGATACCATGTAGCATAATCTAATACCACCAGGATATACTGATGCCCTTGGGCGGACTTGACCAGAGGCCCCACTAGATCCATTGCTATGCGTTCGAATGGAACCTCGATGACTGGTAGTGGCACTAGGGGACTGCGGAAGTGGGCCACTGGGGAGGTTATCTGGCATGTGGGGCAGGAACGACAATAACTCTATATTTCTCTATAGCAACCTGGCCAGTAGAATCTTTGGAGGATCCGTTCTTGAATCTTGTCTGCACCCAGGTGACCACCCAACACATGAGAATGAGCCATGTCTAACACCCTGCGTCTATAGGGCCCTGGCACCAGCAACTGTTCTATTACCTCACCCCTTGGCTTGGTTATTCTGTACAGCAAATCCCCATTCACAGCAAAATGAGGGAACTGAGTGTCAGCCCCCGGTTCCTGAGGCACCCCATTTAACACAGTAACATTTTCAAAGGCCCCTTTCAGAGTTAAATCCATGAGTTGGGCAGTTCCAAAGTTTCCCTCGGACACCTCCAGCTCAGGGATATTGGACTCAGGGGATGCTACTTCATCCTCATTGCCCACCAGCACACACATGGGAAACTCATCTACTATGTTCTGAGGGTAAGTTTCCTTAGGGGCGATCTGGCTGTCGTACAAGCAACCAGGTGTCCCCGCTTTCCCCCACATTTCCCAGAATAATGCAAAGTAACGTCCAATTATTATGGGATGCAATAGGTCCTTAACGACCGCCACTTCATGAGATGTGGTGCCACAGTCTGTGTTTACATCCACCTGGGCCACAGGATAGTTCTTAGCGTCCCCATGGATACACCGGACATCCACTACCTTCCCAGAAACCAGCCGATGAGGGAGTGTGGCCCTTATCAGGGTCACCAAACTTCCTGAGACCAATAGTCCAGAGACTTGTGCCCCGTTAACTGACACTGAGCATGCCTGAGGGCCCTCGCCATGTTGACGAACCGCGCTGCAGGCGGGGTAGGCAAAATAAGAGCAACGCCGGCCCATGTTACAGTCCATTGGTTCAGAGGTTATGGGACACCGGGAGGCAATATGGCCAGGGGTATGACATCTCCAACACACTATATTATGGGGTGGGACCTTGGGCAGCAACTCAGACCCCTCCTGAACTCTAGGATGCCCCCCAGGTGTGGCGCTAGCTCGCTTCTTTTGGGTGTCCGCCACCTTTTGGGAACCCCAGTATTGAGAGGCTACGACCCCTTGTTTTCCCAACGGACTCTCAACTCCCAACTCTTTCCACCAACCCCACCAAGTCATCAGCATTATAGGGAACTCCCTGGGCAACCCAGGATTTTACCGACTTCGGGAGAGAGTGTATAAACCTGTCTATAACGACCTCTATCTCATATCATAGGACTATCTATCATCTATCTATTATCTATATGACGCGCCCCCTGGGCCATGGGGCACCCGGGACCGGACTTCAGGGCAATGCTGGGAGTAGTAGTGGCGACCCGGTCCCGTGGCTCAGGGTGGCCAGACCAATATTGTGGCAGTCTCTGTATCAGTATAATGCAATGTCCGACTACGCCACCCGTGGATTGCGGTCAATAAGAACCGCCGCTGCTGAGCAGACCTCTGAGGCTGATGTTGTGAGGGCAGCAGAGTGTAGTATAACTCCCCATGGGAGGAGTATAGCCTCAGGCTAGTGAGTGTGGATGATAGGAGTGATGGTGCACGAGCGCAGCAGGAACGACTCAGAGGCTTTGCAGTGCAGTTCAGGGTCTTTACTGATGGTGATAAGGCAGACCCTCCCGGGAGTACTGGCTAGCATAAGAGGCCTGGTCAGTCTGTGAGCAAACTGGAGTTCCCCTGGCCAGGTGGAGTTGTAGGCCTCCCTGACTATCTGCACTCTTCCTGGCTACCTTGCTGTAAGCGAGTGGAAGTAGCCCACGTCCCTGAGTGTTCCGTGTGGTGCTCACCTGTATGGCTGGTGACTTGGGGCCTTCTGATAGCCCCCGCTCCTCGATTGCAGTGCTGGTCCCTTGCTCGTGACTGAGCCTCCGGGCTTCTATGGCCAGAGGACTTGAAATCCCCTGCCGGCGGGTTTCTGCTGCTGGGTATATATAAGTCCCCGCAACCTCGGACTCCTGTGTCCGGTTCTCAGAGTCTTCTGCCAGGACGAACTCCGCTTAGCTCAAGTCCCTGGTCTTCAGCTCCTGCTCCTACAGAGCTCCTCGCTGTTACTTTCCCTGTGTCTGGAACTAACTCCAGGCTCTGACTTCACTAACCCCGCCCCAGATCCAGTTTATATAGGGCAGGTTCCTCCCCTATCTGGTCTGGGACAGGAGGTGTTGCATGTTTAAGGGCTCCGAACCAGGAAACCTCCCACTTGCTCTCAGACATAATATTTCTATTACAGTGGTAACCAGACCCTGGGGTGCCACATATCCATCTATCTATCTCATATCTATCTATCTATCAATCTCATATCTATCTATCTTCTCCACTTTTTATCTGGTCTCAGGTATGACTTTCATATTACCCACGACTGTTACTTGCCACAGGTGAGTTTTAACGAGCATCACATGCTTGAAGCAAAGTTGTTTTTCCACAATTTTGGAAAAGTGCCAACAATTTTGTCCGGCCCAGTTTTGGAGTTTTGTGTGAAATTATGTCCAATTTGCCTTTTTTTCCCATTTTTTTGTGCTGTTTCAATACACACAAAGGAAATAAATATTATAACAAATGTATAACAAAACATGTGTAATTGTAATAATTTTCTGGGAGAAATACTTCACTTTCTGGAACAATCTCAAGGTTGCTAAACACTTCCGGCCATGACTGTGTGTATATATGGGCCCTCAATAAACCATCCCTCTCAACGAAAAGGCCACAGCAAGGGTCAGGAATCGGTGGCCTTCCCTCTCCGAATCTTAGGGAGAGACGGTTGTGCTTCCAGCATCCACCTAGGCTGCCACCCCAGTGGAACTAATAGCAGGGTAGCCAACTGTCCAGAAATTCTTGGACAGTCCATAAAAATAGGGCACTTTTTTCCCTGTCCGTAAAAAAAAATGTGATGCGTCCATAATCTTTCTGAAGCTGGAGAGACTTGTTCAGATGGAGGGAGATGTAGGGGCATCATATTGTGTATAGGGAGATGTAGGGGCATCATATTGTGTATAGGTATCATATTGTGTATCTGCATGTGTGGGGACATCATACGGTGTATATGGAGCTGTGAGCACATCATACTGTATTTAGGGAACAATGAGGGAATCATACTGTATACAAGGAGCTGTGGAAACATAATGCTGTGTAAAGGGTCTGTGGGGTCATCATCTAATATACAGTACAGACCAAAAGTTTGGACACACCTTCTCATTTAAAGATTTTTCTGTATTTTCATGACTATGAAAATTGTACATTCACACTGAAGGCATCAAAACTATGAATTAACACATGTGGAATTATATACTTAACAAAAAAAGTGTGAAACAACTGAAAATATGTCTTATATTCTAGGTTCTTCAAAGTAGCCACCTTTTGCTTTGATGACTGCTTTGCACACTCTTGGCATTCTCTTGATGAGCTTCAAGAGGTAGTCACCGGAAATGGTTTTCACTTCACAGGTGTGCCCTGTCAGGTTTAATAAGTGGGAGTTCTTGCCTTATAAATGGGGTTCGGATCATCAGCTGTGTTGTGCAGAAGTCTGGTGGATACACAGCTGATAGTCCTACTAAATAGACTGTTAGAATTTGTATTATGGCAAGAAAAAAGCAGCTAAGTAAAGAAAAATGAGTGGCCATCATTACTTTAAGAAATGAAGGTCAGTCAATGCAAAAAATTGGTAAAACTTTGAAAGTGTCCCCAAGTGCAGATGCAAAAACCATCAAGCGCTGCAAGAAACTGGCTCACATGAGGACTGCCCCAGGAAAGGAAGACCAAGAGTCACCTCTGCTTCTGAGGATAAGTTTATCCGAGTCACCAGCCTCAGAAATCGCAGGTTAACAGCAGCTCAGATTAGAGACCAGGTCAATGCCACACAGAGTTCTAGCAGCAGACACATCTCTTCAACAACTGTTAAGAGGAGACTTTGTGCAGCAGGCCTTCATGGTAAAATAGCTGCTAGGAAACCACTGCTAAGGACAGGCAACAAGCAGAAGAGACTTATTTGGGCTAAAGAACACAAGGAATGGACATTAGACCAGTGGAAATCTGTGCTTTGGTCTGATGAGTCTAAATTTGAGATCTTTGGTTCCAACCACCGTGTCTTTGTGCGATGCAGAAAAAGTGAACGGATGGACTCTACATGTCTGGTTCCCACCGAGAAGCATGGAGGAGGAGGTGTGATGGTGTGGGGGTGCTTTGCTGGTGACACTGTTGGGGATTTATTCAAAATTGAAGGCATACTGAACCAGCATGGCTACAACAGCATCTTGCAGCGGCATGCTATTCCATCCGGTTTGCATTTAGTTGGACCATCATTTATTTTTCAACAGGACAATGACCCCAAACACACCTCCAGGCTGTGTAAGGGCTATTTGACCAAGAAGGAGAATGATGGGGTGCTACGCCAGATGACCTGGCCTCCACAGTCACCAGACCTGAACCCAATCGAGATGATTTGGGGTGAGCTGGACCGCAGAGTGAAGGCAAAAGGGCCAACAAGTGCTAAGCATCTCTGGGAACTCCTTCAAGATTGTTGGAAGACCATTTCCATTGACTACCTCTTGAAGCTCATCAAGAGAATGCCAAGAGTGTGCAAAGCAGTCATCAAAGCAAAAGGTGGCTACTTTGAAGAACCTAGAATATAAGACATATTTTCAGTTGTTTCACACTTTTTTGTTAAGTATATAATTCCACATGTGTTAATTCATAGTTTTGATGCCTTCAGTGTGAATGTACAATTTTCATAGTCATGAAAATACAGAAAAATCTTGAAATGAGAAGGTGTGTCCAAACTTTTGGTCTGTACTGTATATAATCGTCTTATCCCGTCTGTCTGTCTGTCCTTCTGTCCAGGAAATCCTGCGTCGCTGATTGGTCCAGCCGCGGCCAATCAGCGACGCGGGATTTCAGAAAAAGATGGCGGCCGTTAGCAGCTCATCTGCCGCACGGAGGTCAGCGGCGATGCAGCCGGGAGATGACCGGCGCTAGCCGCTCATCTCCCGGCTGCTCGCAGCAGAAGTACCGCGACCGGCGGCGCCGCTGACCTCCATGCGGCTACCGTCGGGAGATCAATGGCTAGGGCCGCTGATCTCCCGACGGCAAGTGTGAAGCGAGGACCGGGGAGCGGCGCCGCCAGTCGGGATACTTCGGCTGTGAGCAGCCGGCCATCTCCCGGTTCCTTGCAGCGGAAGTACCCGCACAGGTAGCGTCGCTGCCCGGTCCTCAGTAATACGATTCGCTGATTGGTCGGAATCAGCGATATTGGCGCCGCGACCAATCAGCGATACTGGCGCCAAATTTAAACACCGCTCTGCTGATTGGTCGTGGCCGGCGGCCGCGACCAATCAGCGATTTTGGCGCCACATTTAAACACCACTCTGTTGATTGCGCCTGGTCGGCCGCATACAGATTCTAGAATACCCGATGCGTTAGAATCGGGCCACCATCTAGTACTGTATATAAAGAGCTGTGGGAGCCATCACACTATATATAGAGACCTGTGAAAAGCTTATGTGTTGATCCAGAGGAAGTAAAAAAAAACCATGAGGCAGATGCTGCTTGCCCAAAATTAGGGGAAAAATTCCTTCCCGACTCCACATATGGCAATCAGACTAGTTGCTTGGATCAACGTCCCATAACAAAATCTAGTATGAATAACCTGTAATGTTATTCAAGAAAGTCACACAGTACCTCCTTGAACTTTTTTTTAGAGAATTAAGTATTACAAGGTCATGTGGTAGAGAGTTCCATACCTCACACAATAAAACATTGCCATCTAACTTCCTTTAGACAAAGCGAATTAGGAGCTTGATGCTAGAGTAGTTGAATTAAAACTGAAAAAAATTATTAACACAGCAAAAAAGAGGAACAGTATTTATTCTCCAGCCCAGGTCTCAAAACTAATGCACTAATCAGGATGAAGCAAACCATATAATAAAGGCAGGGGCAGCACAGGTGCAAAATACTGATGAGACAACCAACTCATAACCTACCAATTCTTGGAGGGGGTCATTGCTTAGTATTAAAACTGCACACAAAAAATGGCTTGTATAGGTCACTGGTCACACACAGATTGTTAGGGGAATGGTTGCAAACAACTTTATTAAATAATGGAAAGCAAACGAACCCGGGGTCCGTGATGCAGCCTGGAGGACTGCGGACGAACACCTTCCGGGTAAGAAGGTAAAACAACCAACTGAAATAACAATCCCCCCCGTGTTACTGCACACCGGAACGGGAATAGGGATTCGCACTATCTCCGTTAACTGCACGAGAGATGTGCGACAAATAATGGAGCCGTAGCCCTGTTAACTGCACAGAGGCTACGCAGCAGGCGCTCGGATGCGTGTGTGATTCACGCAGGCGTATACATGCTCCCAGCCGGCGTGCTACCGGACTGAGGAGTATCTCTCCACGTGGCTAACAGGCGGTGCTGGGAATACGGAGTCCGCAGTCTGCTCGGGGTGTATAGCGACCCCCTTGTTGGAGCCAGAGTGTCAGACGAAGCTACCTGCCTCCCTCCATCTAAGGCTGTCTATCCCCTGCTAAACCTGCCTGTCAGAAGCTATAACAGCAAAAGCACACGTGGAGCCGAAACGACCAAGCGTCCACACAATAACACCAACTCAGCTCAATGATCAGAGTGCGCCGCCATGTTTGTGGGCGTGCTATTTAAATATTAAGCCCTGCCCATCGTCACATTATTGGTGACGTCACCCGGGACCAATCAGGCGGTGCCAGGTCACCGGATCAGCTGACTCCCAAACCACCAATCACGGTCCGCCATGTCACGGGCATGCTCAGTGCAGTGTATCCTGGACTTAGGCTGTAACAGCCCTGTTTCCCTCCGCAACCTATCCTTCATGTTGCTAGGAACAAAGACCCGAGAGACAGCTTGTACATCTCGTGCACCAGCTAGGCGTTGGGACCGATGACGATGCTGAGAAGCATCTGGACCGGAATGGGAGACCACAGAATCCACTGATGATTCTGAACCCATTTCAGATCCAGAAAACACCTGACGCCTAACACAGATAGTGCTCAATATAGGGCTTACAGCCTATTAGTGACCCTCATACTGTTAGATTAGGCAGGCTGCAAAGCACTATCTAAGTGCACCCCATGAGGACAGACCCCCTAGTTTACAAATCCAGCATTGATGGGCTTGTCTGAACCCTGAATAAAAATAACGTGCAAAATCTATATATGAGGTACTGGTAGATATTTTGGCGCTGGTCACGCACAGTGTCTGGTTTACAGCCTATTAGTGACGCCCATACTATTAGATTAGGCAGGCTATGCTCCCCTCATACACCTTACCACGGTGTGTAGTGTGACATGGAGCTAAACCCCCTGTCTGCTTAAGAATAAGGCTGCGAAAACCCTTCTCTTTATTGATAGTAGAGAAACCTCCATACAGTAGATGCGGAAAACATACGATGAACCCCAGTATTGTACCACATAGATAGGGCTCTTACCGGCTAAGCTTGGAGCAGGCTGTGTGCACAGAGCCCAAGATACAAAACTGTAGGGATGTGGACTGTCTTACCCTGTTCCTGCCCCTGAAGACAACAAACACGTCATGTGAATACTGTCTTGCGGTTTTATATCTAAAAGTGATATGTGTCTTATGTAATGTATAATGGTGATGTAACAGCATGTGAAGTGTTAATGCATAATGTGAGTATAGCATAAGATAAGCTTAGGATACCATAAGACATAAGTATAACATAAACCCTAAAATACAAATTTTATTAAATCTCTTTAAAATCGGGACATGCGGCATAAAGATGATCCGCATCAGTATTGCACTTTATCAAGATAAGTTCCTTTTATTGTTTAGTCTTGTGATCATTTATGTCATTGATACCTCTATGGGTGATTAATTCCAGGGCTGGCTAGGGTTATCCAGGGATAGCCGCCGTGGAGCGGGGGCGCCACAGTGTCAACATTAACTAGGGTGTCACCCTCCACTATAAGGCAGGTAATCAGCATCTAGGGTGTTGAACAGGGCTGATTGTAGCCTTTGTTTGGATGCCCGAATGTATCCTTTGGCTTGGAGGTCCAAAGATATTAGGAACGTTCTTGGGTGTTTTTATAAATTTGCACATTGTCACTTTATTCACTGTTGTCACTTTAATCATTTAGTACACACTGAGGATTGATTGTTTGATGTGATATCTGTACCAGTTTCTGGTAGACTGTCAGATCTTTGGTCTATGTAAATACGAATAAGGGACTTTTAGGGTCTAGGGGCAGCTGCCGTTCAGCAAGGGTGCCATTGTCATCTATATGTAGGATGCCCATCTCCGTTGACATGCAGGTTCAGGCTAGGGTATCTATAGGGTGAGTTTTATTGAAGTACAGTGGGTACGGAAAGCATTCAGACCCCTTTAAATTTTTCACTCTTTGTTTCATTGCAGCCATTTGGTAAATTCTAAAAAGTTCATTTTTTTTCTCATTAAAGTACACTCTGCACCCCATGTTGACTGAAAAAAACAGAAATGTAGAAATTTTTGCAAATTTATTAAAAAAGGAAAACTGAAATATCACATGGTCATAAGTATTCAGACCCTTTGCTCATATTTAAGTCACATGCTGTCCATTTCCTTGTGATCCTCCTTGAGATGGTTCTACTCTTTCATTGGAGTCCAGCTGTGTTTAATTAAACTGATAGGACTTGATTTGGAAAGGCACACACCTGTCTATATAAGACCTCACAGCTCACAGTGCATGTCAGACCAAATGACCAGTATTGAGTAGAAGCCCCCTTTTGAGCTAGTGCATCCATGAGTCTTCTTGGGAATGATGCAACAAGTTTTTCACACCTGGATTTGGGGTTCCTCTGCCATTCTTCCTTGCAGATCCTCTCCAGTTCTGTCAGGTTGGATGGTGAACGTTGGTGGACAGCCATTTTCAGGTCTCTCCAGAGATGTTCAATTGGGTTTAGGTCAGGGCTCTGGCTGGGCCAGTCTAGAATGGTCACAGAGTTGTTCTGAAGCCACTCCTTTGTTATTTTAACTGTGTGCTTAGGGTCATTGTCTTGTTGGAAGGTGAACCTTCGGCCAAGTCTGAGGTCCAGAGCACTCTGGAAGAGGTTTTCATCCAGGATATCTGTGTACTTGGCCGCATTCATGTTTCTTTCAATTCCAACCAGTCGTCCTGTCCCTGCAGCTGAAAAACACCCCCATGATGCTGCCACCACCATGTTTCACTGTTGGGATTGTATTGGGCAGGTGATGAGCAGTGCCTGGTTTTTTCCACACATACCCCTTAGAATTATCACCAAAAAGTTCTATCTTAGTCTCATCAGACCAAAGAATCTTATTTCTCATAGACTGGGAGTCCTTCATGTGTTTTTAAGCAAACTCTGTGCAGGCTTTCATATGTCTTGCACTGAGGAGAGGCTTCCGTTGGGCCACTCTGCCATAAAGGCTCGACTTGTGGAGGGCTGCAGCGATAGTTGACTTTATGCAACTTTCTCCCATCTCCCTACTGCATCTTTGGAGCTGAGCCACAGTGATCTTGTAGTTCATCTTTACCTCTCTCACCAAGGCTCTTCTCCCACGATTGCTCAGTTTAGCTGGACGGCCAGGTCTAGGAAGACTTCTGGTGGTCCCAAACTTCTTCCACTTAAGGATTATGGAGGCCACTGTGTTCTTAGGACCCTTGACTAATGCAGAAATTCTTTTGTAAACTTGGCCAGATCTGTGCCTTGCCACAATTCTGTCTCTAAGCTCCTTGGGCAGTGTCAGGATGCCAGGTTTAATTTTACTTTGCCAGTAGTTTTTCCCTTAGCCAAGATGGCTTCCATTGCCTCACTGGGGTCATGTGTTTCCTGCCTGTGGACCTACTTAAACTGCATGTGTTGCAATCATGCCTTGCCTGAGTATTGTGTGCTTTTAGCTTTCTACTCACCTGTGCTAGCCCTCTGAATAGAGTCTTGCTGACCTTGTGTTTACTCCTAGTCATCCGCTGAAAGGATTGCTGCCTGAATCCTCTGCTAAGGGGACTTCTGCTGAAAGGAACCACTGGCTGTTGTTCACTCACGCTGGGATCTCTGAACTTTTGTCTTCCTGAAGAAAACTTCTCCTGGATCTCTACACCTCTGGTATAGTCACCATCTTGCTCTGTGTTTAAATACCCGGCTCCAGCTCTGCTTAAGACATCGCTGTTTCCTCCGCTGCACCTCCTGCATTCTTCAATATCCAGATCCATATTCCAGTTTGTCTTCTCTTCTGCACTAAGTGAGTCCACAATCAACTGAGGAATACCTACGTCTGCTTACTATCCTTATTTCTGTTTGCATATTACTGTACCTAAGTAAACTTGGACTATCGTTAACGTTTACATACCCTAATAGTAATGAAGGCCGTGCCTTACAGATTAGGTTCTAAGAAGTATTGTTTGGAATGAACTTACCTTCATAAACTGTTTGCTGTGATCTTTTGCACTTGAGTTTAAAATAGACTTTCACACTACTCTTGTCTCAGTCTCTGCTTTTGGCCCACGCCATTGGACTTCAGGGTATCTACTAACATCGTAACAGGCAGTTCCTTTGAGCTCATGATTCTCATTTGGTCTGACATGCACTGTGAGCTGTGAGGTCTTATATAGACAGGTGTGTGTGTGGCACCCCAGGGCTCTGGTTTCCACAGTAACAGCAATGTTATGTCTGAGAGCAGGTGGGAGGTCTCTTGGTCAGGAATCCTATGCATGCCACACCTCCTGCCCAGTCCTGGGAGGGGAAGGACTTCCCCTATTTAAACCTGGGGCTGAGGCAGGGTTAGGGAGTTGAGAGGGAGAGTTCAGCCAGGAGGGCTGACAGGGAGCTGTGGCTCCGGCTGGGCCCAGCTCCTGGGCCATGCCAGGAGTAGAGACAGAGAAAAGAAGCAAATATAGGAACAGAACATCAGGAGCTCTGTGGAGCAGTGTTACAAGGAGTCAGGGGCTGGCAGCTGCAGAGCTCGCCCTGACTGAGAAGATTTCTTACCGGACCCGGAGTCCGAGGCTGTGGGGACTAACTCCTACCCAGCAGCAGAATCCGTCAGGCAGGGGATTTCAGGTCCTCTGGCCAAGAAACCCGAAGGCACGGTCACACGCATGGGACCAGCACCGCCATCGTGGAGCGGAAGCCATTAGAAGGCCCCGAGTCACCGGCCATACGGGTGAGCACCACACGGTACACTCAGGGACGTGGGCTACTTTTACCCGCCTCTAGCAAGGTAGCCAGAAGAGTACAGTTAGTTGGGAAGGCCTACAACTCCGCCTGGCCAGGGGAGATCCCATCTGCTCAAGGACTGGCCAGGCCCCGATCGCTAGCAAGTACTCCGGGAGGGTCTATCTTTGTCACCAGTAAAGACCCTGAACTACACCGCATCGTCTCTGAGTGGTTCCTGCTACCCCCATCATCCACGTCGGCTGCCCTGAGGCCATACCCCTCCCGTTGGGGGTTATACCATCCACGCTGCACCATCCTTCCACCGGCCTCAGCGGTCTGCCCTGCAGCGGCAGCTCCATAGCTGCATTCAACGGGTGGCGTAGTCATCCACCATCTACTGCTAATAGACTGCCACTTAGTCTGACTCCCTGGGCACGGACCGGGTCACCGCCACGAGACTACTACCCCCATCTGATCCGGCTCCGGGTAGGCTCCCGCGTGCGCAACGCTGCGCGACTCAGGCCCAGGGGCGCGTCTACTTTTGGCGTAGTCGGCAGGATTTCGTGCCCGCAACCACCGGGTACTGCGTGCCTGAAAAAGACTGTTCAAACTTACCTGTGGTGAAGATTCCCGCCATCCGGCGCCATCTTCCGCTTTCTTCCCGCCATCGGTGGAGTTTTCCCGCCATCCGGCGCCATCTTCGGCCTTCTTCCCGCCATCCGTGGAGTTTTCCCACCGTTGGACGCCATCTTGAGGACGCCGCGCGGGAAGAAGAGGGGCGTGGACTCCGAAAGCGCGCGAGAACTGAAGCCCCGCCTCACGTCCGGACGTTGCGTAAGGTCCTGGAAGGAGCCCAGCAGACGCCGACGTCACAGGAGCGCGACGGAAGGTCCTCAACCCTGACGATCCACTGCGGAGCCGCGGCCTATGGAAGAGGATCATCGCAAGGTAGGCCACGGTCCACTAGAGGGGAGAAGGATGTCGGATACAGAGGAGAGCTTCACCGCTGCAACCCCCGCCAGCGCCACCGCTGTTGCGGTCATGTCTTTCACCATGCCCTATATCCCGGGGGCAGCCTGGCTACCCCAGTACTCAGGGGAGTCACATACCCTGCAGGACTTTAGAGAAAAGCTGGATAGCCTCTTCCAGGTGTACCCCCTCACAGAAGAGCAAAAAGTGAGCATCCTGGTGGCCCAATTAACCGGGGCAGCCCAAAGGGAGGTAAAGTCCTTGCCACCTGGGAGGAGGACTGTCGCAGAGATACTAGCCCGGCTAACCGAGGAGGAGCTGCAGTGCTACCAATACGAGGAAAGCCAAGAGGACCCGGATGGGTCTGAGGACTACCCTCAGGAGGGAGCACAAAGAGGACACCGCTACTGAAGGGAAGTAGCATAAACAAAGAACTGTATATAGTTACCCGTCAGGGTATGAGAACTGTTGCTAATTAAAATATGGTCCCCGTTGGGATTAGTGAATTGTTCCCCGTGTGTCCCTGTCCCTTACCAGGCTGAGGACTGTGAGCAGCCATCCCCTATCCCTTACCAGGCTGAGGACTGTGAGCAGCCAATCCTTATCCCCACTGGCCGAGGACTGAGAGCGGCCATATCCTGTAAATAATTATGTGTTTCTAGTAATTTATAGGAGTCCTTGGTGGATTTACCGGGAATCCTTTGTACATAGTTGGAGTGTAACCCAGGACGGACTAAAAGACTGTTAAGGACTCGGGGCAGGACAGACCCCTACCTGGTTACGTCTCCCTGTTTTGGTGAAATGGACACCTTGCTTTTCTTCAAAAACTGCACCCGGTTGCGGACACGCCGTGACCATCTTTATGTGGTTTTCTTATTGTATTATTATTGTTTATACCTTGTTATGTTTTTCTAAAAATATGTTTAGTCCCGGAGTACTAAATTTCACTAGGGGGGAATGTGGCACCCCAGGGGTCTGGTTTCCACAGTAACAGCAATGTTATGTCTGAGAGCAGGTGGGAGGTCTCTTGGTCAGGAATCCTATGCATGCCACACCTCCTGCCCAGTCCTGGGAGGGGAAGGACTTCCCCTATTTAAACCTGGGGCTGAGGCAGGGTTAGGGAGTTGAGAGGGAGAGTTCAGCCAGGAGGGCTGACAGGGAGCTGTGGCTCCGGCTGGGCCCAGCTCCTGGGCCATGCCAGGAGTAGAGACAGAGAAAAGAAGCAAATATAGGAACAGAACATCAGGAGCTCTGTGGAACAGTGTTACAAGGATTCAGGGGCTGGCAGCTGCAGAGCTCGCCCTGACTGAGAAGATTTCTTACCGGACCCGGAGTCCGAGGCTGTGGGGACTAACTCCTACCCAGCAGCAGAATCCGTCAGGCAGGGGATTTCAGGTCCTCTGGCCAAGAAACCCGAAGGCACGGTCACACGCATGGGACCAGCACCGCCATCGTGGAGCGGAAGCCATTAGAAGGCCCCGAGTCACCGGCCATACGGGTGAGCACCACACGGTACACTCAGGGACGTGGGCTACTTTTACCCGCCTCTAGCAAGGTAGCCAGAAGAGTACAGTTAGTTGGGAAGGCCTACAACTCCGCCTGGCCAGGGGAGATCCCATCTGCTCAAGGACTGACCAGGCCCCGATCGCTAGCAAGTACTCCGGGAGGGTCTATCTTTGTCACCAGTAAAGACCCTGAACTACACCGCATCGTCTCTGAGTGGTTCCTGCTACCCCCATCATCCACGTCGGCTGCCCTGAGGCCATACCCCTCCCGTTGGGGGTTATACCATCCACGCTGCACCATCCTTCCACCGGCCTCAGCGGTCTGCCCTGCAGCGGCAGCTCCATAGCTGCATTCAACGGGTGGCGTAGTCATCCACCATCTACTGCTAATAGACTGCCACTTAGTCTGACTCCCTGGGCACGGACCGGGTCACCGCCACGAGACTACTACCCCCATCTGATCCGGCTCCGGGTAGGCTCCCGCGTGCGCAACGCTGCGCGACTCAGGCCCAGGGGCGCGTCATGTGCCTTTCCAAATCAAGTCCTATCAGTTTAATTAAACACAGCTGGACTCCAATGAAAGAGTAGAACCATCTCAAGGAGGATCACAAGAAATGGACAGCATGTGACTTAAATATGAGCAAAGCGTCTGAATACTTATGACCATGTGATATTTCAGTTTTCCTTTTTTAATAAATTTGCAAAAATTTCTACATTTCTGTTTTTTTTTCAGTCAAGATGGGGTGCACAGTGTACTTTAATGAGAAAAAAAAAAGAACTTTTTAGAATTTACCAAATGGCTGCAATGAAACAAAGAGTGAAAGATGTAAAGGGGTCTGAATGCTTTCCGTACCCACTGTATATAGTACTCAATGTTCCAGGCAGTGGGAGGCATTACTGGGATCCAGAGCAGTCGCTCCAGTCACGTCCAGAGCCTAAGGTCTGGCATAGGAGCTGCCGGACACTTTGTGTGCTCTGAAGTACAAAGGAAGATGGACAGGGACCTGCATAGATGGAAGTTGAAGGCCAGTCCCGGGTGCACTGCAGAGGTGGACGAGAAATACAGGATGAGCTAGCAACAGGGCTGAAGAGGAGTTATGCTAAGAAGGAGGATAATGTGAATTGCTGTGCCTTATCCCATCTGTACCCACCTGATGAACTTGAACTGTCAAGTATATGTTTGACTGTTACAAAGAACTTTGTGTCCCCTAAATTGTGTGCGGCGGCTTCTGAGGACAGAAGCCTGAAGGCAGTGGAGGCCTGCGGCCTACAAGAGAGTGTGCTGCACCCCACACCCTAGAGCACACTGGGACTGGGACACCCATTGTCTGTAAAGTGCCAGAGCGAAATCAGACCGACGTTCAGTCACGACTACCGCTCTGTGCCACTTTACAAGATGAGTGATAAGGGAACTTCTCCATCAGAAGAGACGAGGAAATAATGGTCGCTGCCCAAACTGTGACAAGAACAGGACCACAATGCAACAAGAACTGTCTCACAATGCTCTTGGAACTTTCCCATAATGCATTGCAAATTGAAACTAGAGCAAATACATTAAATCACTAGCAGACAGTGCCGTTATCAAACAATAAAAAAGAGACAGGATTCAAATGCAAGCAACATAATGTCAGAACTGATATACACATAAAGTGACTAGATTCCCTGGATAGCTAAATTCGCTGCTGAGGCAAGAACACGGGCTGCCCAGCACTATTTAAGTGCACCCCATGAAGATAGACACTCTAATTTACAAGGCCATAACATATAGGTGCATCTCACAAAATTAGAATATCATCAAAAAGTTAATTTATTTCAGTTCTTCAATGCAAAAAGTGAACCTCATATATATATAGAGTCATTACAAACACAGTGATCTATTTCAATTGTTTATTTCTGTTAATGTTGATGATTATGGCTTATAGCCAATGAAAACACAAAAGTCATTAACTCAGTAAATTAAAATAATTAACAAAAAACACCTGCAAAGACTTCCTAAGCATTTAAAAAGGTCCCTTAGTCTGTTTTAGTAGGCTCCACAATCATGACAATCATGGTGAAGACTGCTGACTTGACAGATGTCCAGAGTTCCAATTTTCATTTGAAATCAAGGTCCCAGAGTCTGGAAGAAGAGTGGAGAGGCCACAATCCAAGCTGCTTGAGGTCTAGTGTGAAGTTTCCACAATCATTGATGGTTTGGGGAGCCGTGTCATCTGCTGGTGTAGGTCCACTGTGTTTTTTCAACACCAAAGTCAGCGCAGCCGTCTACCAGGAAATTTTAGAGCACTTCATGCTTCCCTCTGCCACAGTATCAAGCTACCAGGGGGGCAAAGGGGGCGGTGGCCCCGGGCCCCTCGCTCTTAGGGGGCCCATCCAGGGCTACGCCAGTGTAACTGTATCTAGCATGCCCCTGGTGCCAGCATCGGGCCCCACTGCCCGCCACCGCCGCAAGTTTACTGATGAGAGAGGGAGCGCGGATCTCTCTCCCATTAGTCCCTTCTGTGACTGACGTCTCTGACATCATCACTTGGCGCCCAGCCCGCTGAGCTGAAGATGTGTGCGTGCTTGGTGCTCTGAGCAGCGAGGGAACCAGGAGGAGAGATGAGTACTGTTTATTTATTTTTTGCTGGGTGGGGGGCGGCATTATATTACAGACTCTGCCTATGGGAAGGGGGAGGTGCATTATACTACAGACTCTGCCTATGGGGGAGCATTATCCTAAAGACTCTGCCCACAGAGAGGGGGGGCATTATACTAAAGACTCTGCCTATGGGGAGGGGGGGCATTATACTACAGACTGTCTATGGGGAGGGGGGGAGCATTATACTAAAGCCTCTGTCTATGGGGGGGCATTCTACTACAGACTCTGCTTATGGGGGGCATTATACTACAGACTCTGTTTATGAGCAGGGGAGAGCAGTAGACTACAGACTCTGCCTATGGGGGGACATTGTACTACAGACTCTGCCTATAAGAGGGGGAGCATTATACTACAGACTCTGCCTATGGGGGGTGCATTTTACTACAGACTCTGCCTATAGGTGGGGCATTATACTACAGACGCTGCCTATGAGATGGGGGGGGCATTATATCACAGACTTTGCCTATGAGGAGGGGGGGCACATTATACTACAGACTCTGCCTATGAGATGGGGGGGCATTATACTAAAGATTCTGCCTATGAGGAGGGGGGGGGATTATACTACAGGCTCTGACTATGAGGAGGGGGGAGCATTATACTACAGACTCTGCCTATGGGGGGGCATTATACTGCAGACTCTGCCTATGGGGGGGCATTATACTACAGACTCTGCCTATAAGGAGGGGGGGAGCATTATACTACAGACTCTGCCTATGGGGGGGACATTGTACTACAGACTCTGCCTATAAGAGGGGGAGCATTATACTACAGACTCTGCCTATGGGGGGTGCATTTTACTACAGACTCTGCCTATAGGTGGGGCATTATACTACAGACGCTGCCTATGAGATGGGGGGGGCATTATACCACAGACTCTGCCTATGAGGAGGGGGGGCACATTACACTACAGACTCTGCCTATGAGATGGGGGGGGGCATTATACTACAGATTCTGCCTATGAGGAGGGGGGACATTATACTACAGACTCTGCCTATGAGGAGGGGGGAGCATTATACTACAGACTCTGCCTATGGGGGGGGCATTATACTGCAGACTCTGCCTATGGGGGGCATTATACCACAGACTCTGCCTATGAGGAGGGGGGGAGCATTATACTACAGACTCTGCCTATGGGGGGGAGCTTTATACTACAGACTCTGTCAATGGGGGGAGCATTTTACTACAGACTCTGCCTATAGGGGCGCATTATACTATACGAAGGACTATGGGGAGTGCATTATACTATATTGAGGACTATCTGGTGCATTATACTATATGTAGGCTATTTATACAGTGTGGGAGATAATGTGGGTTCTTTGAACAGCGTGGGGGCCATCATACAGTGTGGGAGATAATGTGGGGTCTTTGTATAGTGTGGAGGCCATCATACAGTGTTGGAGCCATCAGCTTGGGGGCTACTAAGGGGTCAGTATACTTTGTGGGAGTACTATACAGTGAGGGGGAATTATATCGTGAATAGGAGAACATCATACTGGTTAGAGCGGAGCTCTACATGGGGGGAGACTCAGGACATTATTAAATCTTAGGTGGGCACTTATTGTTATAGGGGAACTCAGGTTATCGTGACTGTCGAAGGGGCACTATTACTTTCTAGGGGGCACAATGTGGGCACTGTTTTCTAGGACACTTGCACACGGCATTACTTTATTTTAGAGGTTTGTTTTACCATCTAGAGGGCACACAGTAGGTGCAGTAATAGGGACACATTTTGCAGCAGAGGCTCAGTATTGGGGTATCAGCAGGATGAGAAGTTTGTGCAGGTTGGGGATAGATGTGGTCAGTGCCTGAAATGTAAGGAGTCAAATGTGTCTTTGTTGTGATCTCTGCATACCTGAGACTCTGAGCCCTGGCTGGAGAAGTTGTCGTGTCGGTCTGGGCCAGATGGAAAAGACGGGAAAAGTGAACAATTTAATCAGAAAGAACGTCAGCTGTAAGGTACTATATATAACTGAGCTGTGATCTCTTATATGTTCTGCAGGACTGGCATCTATCAATATATGTCACCATATGGCGGTAATATCAGTGCTGGTCTTTGTATAGAGATTATTTTTAGTAACAGCGCGGTCATCTGCTGAGGTTTTCCTACATCAACTATCTGGGTGCGCCGCTATAGTTGGAATCAGGGTTACCTGGTTAGAGGCCCACTCAGAAGTTTCGGCCCCCTGAAACAAAACCTTAGCTACGCCAAGCTTTTTGGAGATGGAAATTTCATTCTCCAGCAGGACTTGGCCCCTGTCCACACTGACAAAAGTACTAATACCTGGTTTAAAACAACAGTATCACTGTGCTTGATTGGCAGCAAACTCACCTGACCTTAACCCCATAAAGAATCTATGGGGTATTGTCAAGAGGAAAATGAGAGACACCAGACCCAACAATGCAGACGAGCTGAAGGCTTCTATCAAAGCCACCTGGGCTTCCATAACCCCTCAGCAGTGCCACAGGCTGATCCCTCCATGCCACATTGCCGCATTGATGCAGTAATTGATGTAAAAGGATTCCCGACCAAGTATTGAGGGCATTTATTGAACATACATTTCAGTAGGATAACATTTTGGATTTTGAAAACATTTTTCAAGCTGTTGTTATAAGGTATTCTAATTAATTGAAATAATGACTTTTGAGTTTTCATTGGCTGTAAGCCATAATCATCAATATTAACAGAAATAAACACGTGAAATAGATCACTCTGTGTGTAATGGCTCTATATAATATATGAGTTTCACGTTTTGTATTGAAGAACTGAAATAAATTAACTTTTCTGGTGATATTCTAATTTTGTGAGATGCACCTGTAGATGGGCTTGGCTGCACCCTGAATAAAAATAGCATGTAAAAAATATATATGATATATATGAGGTATTGGTCGATATTTTGGCCAAAATATACAAGCTCGCAACCTGCTCAAGGGTCCTCATACTTGCGAGTCCCTACACTAACATTAAAAGCAAAGTCACAAAAACAAGGAATTAAAGTTCCCACCAAAATTCAAGAATTAACACAGCAAATACAGCAACAATAATTACAAGGATGCAGCAAACCCATATAATGAAGAAGTCAGCAACACAGGTGCAAAATATTGATGAGACAACCACTCACAACCTACCAATTCATGGAGGGGGTGATTGCTTAGTATTAAAACTGCACACAAATAAGCCTTGTATAGGGCACTGGTCACACATAGGTAGTGCACAATGTCTGGCTTACAGCCTATTAGTGAAGCCCAAACTATTAGATTAGGCGGGCTGCCCAGCACTTTTTAAGTACACCCCATGAAGACAGACACCCTAGTTTACAAGGCCAACATTTATGGGTCTGGCTGCACCCTGAATAAAAATAACGTGCAAAAAATATATATGATATATATGAGGTATTAGTAAATATTTTGGCCAAAATACACAAGCTCGCAACCCGCGTCAAGGGTCCTCATACTTGCGAGTCCCTACACTAACATTAAAAGCAAAGACAAATTTAAATTCCCACCAAAATTCAAGAATTAACACAGGAAAAAAGGGCAACAGTGTTTACCTGCCTAGGTCTCAGTACTAATCATACCATATAATAACGATGACAGCAATACAGGTGCAAAATACTGATGCGACAACCACTCACATATTACCAATTAATGGAGGGGGGTGATTACATAGTATTAAAACTGCACACAAAATTATATGGGATTGCTACATCCTAATAGTGCATTAGTTCTGAGATCTGGGCAGGTAAATGCTATATTAATAATTGATTTTTTGAGGAAAGTTAAATTCTCTTTTGTTGGCTTTACTTTTAATCTAACTGAAATACACATAAGCTTTTTTCCTAAACATTAGGATCTGTGTAGAGCCATCAGCTCAAAAAGGCTTCCTTTGACAGACTTGGCATAAGCAGGTCAAAAGGAACCCTGATCTTTACCATTACACCCCTTTACAGGAATGGAGACTTACCACATGCTCAGGGTTGCATCTACAGAGTAGCTGCTGGCCAGAGGAGCGAGCTTGAGGCTATAACTCTAACTAAAGCTTTTTTATTACTAAATGATGGGTTCTGTCTAAGGCCATTGGCTCAAAAAGGCTTCCTCGGACAGACTTGGCGCAAGCTACTCCATTCTGCAGATCCCAAGGGAACCCTGGCCTTTACCATTACACCCCTGTACAGGGATAGATACTTACCATAGGCCCAGGGTTGCATCTACAGAGTAGCTGCTGGCCGGAGGAGCGAGCTTGAGGCTATAGTGGTTGATTCAACTCTAACTAAAGCTTTTTTTTCCTAAATACTGGGATCTGTTTAAGGCTGTTGGCTCAAACAGACTTCCTCGGACAGACTTGGCGCAAGCTACTCCATTCTGCAGATCCCAAGGGAACCCTGGTTTTTACCATTACACCCCTGTACAGGGATAGATACTTACCATAGGCTCAGGGTTGCATCTACAGAGTAGCTGCTGGCCGGAGGAGTGCGCTTGAGGCTTGAGTAGTTGAGTCAATCCTAACTAAAGAAAAACCTATCTAATGACACTTTCTTGTTAGGACCTGTCTGAGGCCTATGGCTCAAAAAAGCTTCTTTGGAAAAACTTGGCAAAAGCCAGTCTATCCTACAGGTTCCAAAGGAACTCTGACCTTCACTCTTACAGCCCTGTACAGTGATAAAGACTTATTACAGGGCCTTGATTGCATCTACATAGTAGATGCTGACTGGAGGGGCAAACTTAAGGTTAGAATGGTTCAGCCAACCCTAACTATTGCTACTTTCTTAAATGTTAGGATATTTCTGAGGCCGTTGGCTCAAACAGGCTTCCTTGGACAGACTTGGCGCAAAACACACCATTTCTGATGTTTCCAAATGAACCCTGGGCTTCACCCTTGAACCTCTATACAGGGACCGTTTCATAGTTTTAAGGTTGAAAGACACAAGTCCATCAAGTTCAACCTAAAAGCTAATGTGTTGATCCAGAGGAAGGCAAAAACCCCATGAGGCAGATGCTAATTGCCCCATATTAGGGGAAAAATTCCTTCCCGACTCCACATATGGCAATCAGACTAGTTCCCTGGATCAACGTCCCATAACAAAATCTAGTACGGATAACCTGCAATTTTATATTATTCAAGAAAGGCACACACATGCCCTCCTTGAATTTTTTTTAGAAAATTAAGTATTTCAATTTCATGTGGTAGAGAGTTTCATAACCTCATTGCTCACACAATAAAAATTTGCCAACTAACTTCCTTTAGACAAAGTGAATTAGGATCTTTATGCTAGAGTAATTGAATTAACTCTAACTGAAATAGATTAATGCTTTTTTCCTAAATGTTGAAATTTGTTTAAATCCATCAGCTCAAAAAGGCTTTCTCGGACAGACTTGGCGCAAGCTACTCCATTCTGCAGATCCCAAGGGAACCCTGGCCTTTACCATTACACCCCTGTACAGGGATAGATACTTACCATAGGCCCAGGGCTGCATCTACATAGTAGCTGCTGGCCGGAGGAGCGAGCTTGAGGCTATAGTGGTTGATTCAACTCTAACTAAAGCTTTTTTTTCCTAAATACTGGGATCTGTTTAAGGCTGTTGGCTCAAACAGACTTCCTCGGACAGACTTGGCGCAAGCTACTCCATTCTGCAGATCCCAAGGGAACCCAGGTTTTTACCATTACACACCTGTACAGGGATAGATACTTACCATAGGCCCAGGGTTGCATCTACAGAGTAGCTGCTGGCCGGAGGAGTGCGCTTGAGGCTTGAGTAGTTGAATCAATCCTAACTAAAGAAAAACCTATCTAATGACACTTTCTTGTTAGGACCTGTCTGAGGCCTATGGCTCAAAAAAGCTTCTTTGGAAAGACTTGGCAAAACCCAGTCTATCCTACAGGTTCCAAAGGAACTCTGGCCTTCACTCTTACAGCCCTGTACAGTGATAAAGACTTATTACAGGGCCTTGATTGCATCTACATAGTAGATGCTGACTGGAGGGGCAAACTTAAGGGTAGAATGGTTCAGCCAACCCTAACTATTGCTACTTTCTTAAATGTTAGGATATTTCTGAGGCCATTGGCTCAAACAGGCTTCCTTGGACAGACTTGGCGCAAAACACACCATTTCTGATATTTCCAAATGAACCCTGGGCTTCACCCTTGAACCTCTATACAGGGACCGTTTCACAGTTTTAAGGTTGAAAGACACAAGTCTGTCAAGTTCAACCTAAAAGCTAATGTGTTGATCCAGAGGAAGGCAAAAACCCCATGAGGCAGATGCTAATTGCCCCATATTAGGGGAAAAATTCCTTCCCGACTCCACATATGGCAATCAGACTAGTTCCCTGGATCAACGTCCCATAACAAAATCTAGTACGGATAACCTGCAATTTTATATTATTTAAGAAAGGCACACACATGCCCTCCTTGAATTTTTTTTAGAAAATTAAGTATTTCAATTTCATGTGGTAGAGAGTTTCATAACCTCATTGCTCACACAATAAAAATTTGCCAACTAACTTCCTTTAGACAAAGTGAATTAGGATCTTTATGCTAGAGTAATTGAATTAACTCTAACTGAAATAGATTAATGCTTTTTTCCTAAATGTTGAAATTTGTTTAAATCCATCAGCTCAAAAAGGCTTTCTCGGACAGACTTGGCGCAAGCTACTCCATTCTGCAGATCCCAAGGGAACCCTGGCCTTTACCATTACACCCCTGTACAGGGATAGATACTTACCATAGGCCCAGGGCTGCATCTACAGAGTAGCTGCTGGCCGGAGGAGCGAGCTTGAGGCTATAGTGGTTGACTCAACTCTAACTAAAGCTTTTTTTTCCTAAATACTGGGATCTGTTTAAGGCTGTTGGCTCAAACAGACTTCCTCGGACAGACTTGGCGCAAGCTACTCCATTCTGCAGATCCCAAGGGAACCCTGGTTTTTACCATTACACCCCTGTACAGGGATAGATACTTACCATAGGCCCAGAGTTGCATCTACAGAGTAGCTGCTGGCCGGAGGAGTGCGCTTGAGGCTTGAGTAGTTGAATCAATCCTAACTAAAGAAAAACCTATCTAATGCCACTTTCTTGTTAGGACCTGTCTGAGGCCTATGGCTCAAAAAAGCTTTTTTGGAAAGACTTGGCAAAAGCCAGTCTATCCTACAGGTTCCAAAGGAACTCTGGCCTTCACTCTTACAGCCCTGTACAGCGATAAAGACTTATTACAGGGCCTTGATTGCATCTACATAGTAGATGCTGACTGGAGGGGCAAACTTAAGGCTAGAATGGTTCAGCCAACCCTAACTATTGCTACTTTCTTAAATGTTAAGATATTTCTGAGGCCGTTGGCTCAAACAGGCTTCCTTGGACAGACTGGGCGCAAAACACACCATTTCTGATGTTTCCAAATGAACCCTGGGCTTCACCCTTGAACCTCTATACAGGGACCGTTTCATAGTTTTAAGGTTGAAAGACACAAGTCCATCAAGTTCAACCTAAAAGCTAATGTGTTGATCCAGAGGAAGGCAAAAACCCCATGAGGCAGATGCTAATTGCCCCATATTAGGGGAAAAATTCCTTCCCGACTCCACATATGGCAATCAGACTAGTTCCCTGGATTAACGTCCCATAACAAAATCTAGTACGGATAACCTGCAATTTTATATTATTCAAGAAAGGCACACACATGCCCTCCTTGAATTTTTTTTAGAAAATTAAGTATTTCAATTTCATGTGGTAGAGAGTTTCATAACCTCATTGCTCACACAATAAAAATTTGCCAACTAACTTCCTTTAGACAAAGTGAATTAGGATCTTTATGCTAGAGTAATTGAATTAACTCTAACTGAAATAGATTAATGCTTTTTTCCTAAATGTTGAAATTTGTTTAAATCCATCAGCTCAAAAAGGCTTTCTCGGACAGACTTGGCGCAAGCTACTCCATTCTGCAAATCCCAAGGGAACCCTGGCCTTTACCATTACACCCCTGTACAGGGATAGATACTTACCATAGGCCCAGGGCTGCATCTACAGAGTAGCTGCTGGCCGGAGGAGCGAGCTTGAGGCTATAGTGGCTGATTCAACTCTAACTAAAGCTTTTTTTTCCTAAATACTGGGATCTGTTTAAGGCTGTTGGCTCAAACAGACTTCCTCGGACAGACTTGGCGCAAGCTACTCCATTCTGCAGATCCCAAGGGAACCCTGGTTTTTACCATTACACCCCTGTACAGGGATAGATACTTACCATAGGCCCAGGGTTGCATCTACAGAGTAGCTGCTGGCCGGAGGAGTGCGCTTGAGGCTTGAGTAGTTGAATCAATCCTAACTAAAGAAAAACCTATCTAATGCCACTTTCTTGTTAGGACCTGTCTGAGGCCTATGGCTCAAAAAAGCTTCTTTGGAAAGACTTGGCAAAAGCCAGTCTATCCTACAGGTTCCAAAGGAACTCTGGCCTTCACTCTTTCAGCTCTGTACAGCGATAAAGACTTATTGCAGGGCCTTGATTGCATCTACATAGTAGATACTGACTGGAGGGGCAAACTTAAGGCTAGAATGGTTCAGCCAACCCTAACTATTGCTACTTTCTTAAATGTTAAGATATTTCTGAGGCCGTTGGCTCAAACAGGCTTCCTTGGACAGACTGGGTGCAAAACACACCATTTCTGATGGTTCCAAATGAACCCTGGGCTTCACCCTTGAACCTCAATACATGGACAGTTTCATAGTTTTAAGGTTGAAAGACACACGTCCATCAAGTTCAACCTAAAAGCTAATGTGTTGATCCAGAGGAAGGCAAAAACCCCATGAGGCAGATGCTAATTGGCCCATATTAGAGGAAAAATTCCTTCCCGACTCCACATATGGCAATCAGACTAGTTCCCTGGATCAACGTCCCATAACAAAATCTAGTACGGATAACCTGCAATTTTATATTATTCAAGAAAGGCACACATATGCCCTCCTTGAATTTTTTTTAGAAAATTAAGTATTTCAAGTTCATGTGGTAGAGAGTTCCATAACCTCATTGCTCACACAATAAAAATTTGCCAACTAACTTCCTTTAGACAAAGTGAATTAGGATCTTTATGCTAGAGTAATTGAATTAACTCTAACTGAAATAGATTAATGCTTTTTTCAAAAATGTTGAAATTTGTTTAAATCCATCAGCTCAAAAAGGCTTTCTCGGACAGACTTGGCGCAAGCTACTCCATTCTGCAGATCCCAAGGGAACCCTGGCCTTTACCATTACACGCCTGTACATGGATAGATACTTACCATAGGCCCAGGGCTGCATCTACAGAGTAGCTGCTGGCCGGAGGAGCGAGCTTGAGGCTATAGTGGTTGATTCAACTCTAACTGAAGCTTTTTTTTTTCCTAAATACTGGGATCTGTTTAAGGCTGTTGGCTCAAACAGACTTCCTCGGACAGACTTGGCGCAAGCTACTCCATTCTGCAGATCCCAAGGGAACCCAGGTTTTTACCATTACACCCCTGTACAGGGATAGATACTTACCATAGGCCCAGGGTTGCATCTACAGAGTAGCTGCTGGCCAGAGGAGTGCGCTTGAGGCTTGAGTAGTTGAATCAATCCTAACTAAAGAAAAACCTATCTAATGCCACTTTCTTGTTAGGACCTGTCTGAGGCCTATGGCTCAAAAAAGCTTCTTTGGAAAGACTTGGCAAAAGCCAGTCTATCCTACAGGTTCCAAAGGAACTCTGGCCTTCACTCTTACAGCCCTGTACAGCGATAAAGACTTATTACATGGCCTTGATTGCATCTACATAGTAGATGCTGACTGGAGGGGCAAACTTAAGGCTAGAATGGTTCATCCACCCTAACTATTGCTACTTTCTGAAATGTTAGGATATTTCTGAGGCCGTTGGCTCAAACAGGCTTCCTTGGACAGACTGGGCGCAAAACACACCATTTCTGATGGTTCCAAATGAACCCTGGGCTTCACCCTTGAACCTCAATACAGGGACAGTTTCATAGTTTTAAGGTTGAAAGACACAAGTCCATCAAGTTCAACCTAAAAGCTAATGTGTTGATCCAGAGGAAGGCAAAAACCCCATGAGGCAGATGCTAATTGCCCCATTTTAGGGGAAAAATTCCTTCCCGACTCCACATATGGCAATCAGACTAGTTCCCTGGATCAACGTCCCATAATAAAATCTATTACCACTAACCTGAAATGTTATATTATTCAAGGAACATTTTCCATCAAGCAGTTTTCACCGGAAATGTGTTGCACAACTGTTTGAATCTCAGTAAATTCCTGCGCAACTTACATTTAAATACTCTGACCTTTTTACACCCACTCTTTTAACTTCTTAAATAGTGAACAGAGCTTATCTGGACCGCTTGTGGCTTAGCTTTACCTGAAAACTGTAGCGCTGGCGTCCCTGCCCTCTGCTAGGCAGGGACGCTGCTCCCCTCACCGCTCTGCTCCGTGCCCGGCGTCCTCTCCCCGCTCTGCTGTCAGCGCGCGCTCCTTCCCGGCGTCCTCCTCCCGCTCTGCTCTCAGCGCGCGCTCCTTCCCGGCCCCTGTGCTTAGGGAGCGCGCGCGCGCGCTCCCCTCCTCTTAAAGGGGCCGCGCGCGCCGTCCTAAGGTGTCCCCGGCCAATGGCCGGAGGACTTCATCATATATAAGGCACCTCCTCCAAAATGGAGGTGCCCGAGCAATGTTGTTTGCACCTGTGTCTCACCTGTGCTTCAGCCCTCAGGTCCCGTTGCCAGTTACCTGCCAGTTTCCTGCCAGTTTCCTGCTAGTTACCTGCCAGTTACCTGCCTGATTCCTGCCTGAATACTTGTTACCTGTCTGCCAGTCTGAGGTCCGACGGTCTGCCTTACTACTCCTGTCAGTCTGTCTAAAGGACCAGCCTGCCCGCTCACCTGGGAGCGCATATCAGCTACCTGCCTGCTTGCCTGAGGTCCGACGGTCTGCCTTACTACTCCGGTCAGTCTGTCTATGGACCAGCTTGCCCGCTCACCTGGGAGCGCTTCTCCGTTATCTGCCTGCTTGCCAGCCCGGAGGCTCCGTTGTCACGTGCTGTGACCACCAGCTATCTCAGAGACTCTTGCCCGCTCACCTGGGAGCGCATCTCCGTTACCTGCCTGCTTGCCAGCCCGGAGGTCCCGTTGTCACGTGCGGTGACCACCAGCTATTCCAGAGACTCTTGCCCGCTCACCTGGGAGCGCTTCTCCGTTACCTACCTGCCTGCCAGCCCGGAGGTTCCGCCGTCACGTGCCGTGACCACCTGCTATTCCAGAGACTCTCGCTTGCTCACCTGGGAGCACACATCTACCATCTGCCTGCTAGCCTACCCGGAGGCTCTGCCATCACAGGTCGTACCTACCCCTTACCCAGAGACTGCCCTGATCACTTGCCGTAACTCCCTGTCCGTTCACCCAGAGACTGCCACCCGCTCCCTTACAAGGGCCGCCCCCTTGTATAGTAGCTCAGAGGTTCCGCCTCCCGGACCCGTTACAAAAACTTATTACAAATTAGGCTGGAAAAGTGGTGTAAATTAGGACTGAAATTGACTCCATCTTTTGACTGGAGTACATTTCTTGAGGTGTAGTACGTCAGCTTTAAGGGGATATTTCAATAAATGAATGACCCTGGCTGCAGGTATAAAGAATCAAACTGTGCTGTCCTGACCCATTCCTGGGATTGTGTATGGCACTGACATCACCTCAATAATGCCGCAGCCAACAAATGTAATCAGACGGACTGCCCAGCTGAGCGCACTGAGCTGCTGCAGCTCTGAGATGGTGGAACCTCTTTTTTTTAATTAAATGACCTGCAGCTAGGGACATTCATTTATTGAAAGGGAACAACCCCTTTAAGGATGAGTCAAGTTCATTAAGAGGTTTAGTCTTTTTAATGAATTTGGTGCACGTTCCTCCAATAGGCGCTTCATGAATGCTGGTATAGAAATCCACCAGCCTTGATGAATCGGCCACCATAGGTTTACATGGCATGAGCATATACAGAACAGTTGTGTAGTATACGTTACCAGGCCCTCATGATGCTCTTGGTCCTGGATGGCCTTCCACAGTCTGCTTTCTTGCTTCATCATCTTGAAGGGCTCCACTTTCTTTTCTTCTGGCTGGCATGGTGCGGCTCTATCATCCTGCTCCTTTAACACGAAGGGACGAATGACTGTAAAGCTGCCAGGAGCGTTTTTTTATCCCCTTAGATCATTGTGACACCACAAAGTGATGACATAGACAAGTGGGTGAGGCGCCTTTATTCAGTCATCGGGTGTGGTCAGAAGAAATTAGCATATTCCGTGATATTACTACAATGAGAACAGACATGAACATTCTATTCGGAACCCGACCGCCATTATCAGCGGAACCTTCACTGCTGTCAGATTGGCACTAAAAACAAAAAGAGACCGCGGTGAACCTGGACAGTAACAATCTACAGGGACAGTGACTGCTAAGCGGACTTCATGTCAGATGTTATGCAGTTTTGTCAGAAAAAAAAACAATAAAATATATAAAAGACAGGCTCCAATAAACCTTAAACACTGGGCTGTAGTCACAGATTCTCCTTCCACCTGCAGCACATTGCTCCCCTGCCTAACCCTCCCCGTCCTGCAGCATGTTTCTCACCGCTTAATTCTCCCACTCCTGCAGCACATCACTCCCCTGTCTAAACCTCCCCCTCTTGCGGCACATTGCTCCCGTCTAATCCTCCCCTCCTTGCAGCACATTGTGCCCTTTCTAAATCTCCCCCTTCCTGCACCACATCACCCACTGCCAAATCCCCTCTTGCACCACATCGCCCACTGCCAAATCCTGCACTTCCTGCAGCATATCGCTCCCTGCCTAATCCTCTCCTATTGCATTACATCACTCCCCTGCATAAGCCACCTCTTCCTGCAGCACATCGCTTCCCTGCCTAAGCCTCCCCCTCCTGCATTACATCACTCCCCTGCCTAATCCTCCTCTTCCTGCAGCACAGCGCTCCCTGCCTAATCCTCCTCTTCCTGCAGCACATCGCTCCCTGCATGATTCTCCCTATCCTGCATTACATCACTCCCCTGCATAATCCTCCTCTCCCTGCAGCACACCACTCCCCTGGCTAATCTTCCCCCTCCTGCAGCACATTGCTCCCCTGCCTAACCCTCCCCGTCCTGCAGCATGTTTCTCACCGCTTAATTCTCCCACTCCTGCAGCACATCACTCCCCTGTCTAAACCTCCCCCTCTTGCAGCACATTGCTCCCGTCTAATCCTCCCCTCCTTGCAGCACATTGTGCCCTTTCTAAATCTCCCCCTTCCTGCACCACATCACCCACTGCCAAATCCCCTCTTGCACCACATCGCCCACTGCCAAATCCTGCACTTCCTGCAGCATATCGCTCCCTGCCTAATCCTCTCCTATTGCATTACATCACTCCCCTGCATAAGCCACCTCTTCCTGCAGCACATCGCTTCCCTGCCTAAGCCTCCCCCTCCTGCATTACATCACTCCCCTGCCTAATCCTCCTCTTCCTGCAGCACAGCGCTCCCTGCCTAATCCTCCTCTTCCTGCAGCACATCGCTCCCTGCATGATTCTCCCTATCCTGCATTACATCACTCCCCTGCATAATCCTCCTCTCCCTGCAGCACACCACTCCCCTGGCTAATCTTCCCCCTCCTGCAGCACATCGCTCCCCTGACCCCCTCTTACGTGACATCTTTTCTATCAGTTACATTTGTGAAGTAACTGCTGTCTCCTGTGAGCAGTGGAGAGCGAAGCTGAGAGCCGGGAGGCTCTGCCCCTCTGCCCCTTCTTGCCACATCATCATCCATCTACATCAGGGCTGTCAAACTCAAATATATAGAGGGCCAAAAGGAAGAGTTTAACTCAGAAAAATAAGTCAACACTTTATCAGATGTTTCTGTGAAAACTTGAGTACAACAAATAAGATTTTGTTATTTTCCCTCAGTTATACAAAAAATAGTTATGAGAAAAGTGTGACAAAAAGGAGTCATAAAATGCACCAAAATGAAATATCACAATTTATGGCTCAAATTGAGGTGAAGCAAGGAAGAGGTTGAGCTTAGCTAATGAGATGCATCAAACATACAGGTGCTTCTCACAAAATTAGAATATCATCAAAAAGTTAATTTATTTCAGTTCTTCAATCCAAAAAGTGAAACTCATATATTATACAGAGTCATTACAGAGTGATCTATTTCAAGTGTTTATTTCTGTTAATGTTGATAATGATGGCTTACAGCCAATGAAAACACAAAGTCATTATCTCAGTAAATTAGAATAATTAACAAAAATCACCTGCAAAGGCTTCTTACGCATTTAAAAAGGTCCCTTTGTCTGTTTCAGTAGGCTCCACAATCATGGGGAAGACTGATGACTTGACAGATGTCCAGAAGGCAGTCATTGACACACTCCACAAGGAGTGTAAACCACAAAAGGTCATTGCTAAAGAAGCTGTCTGTTAACAGAGTGATGTATCCAAGCATATTTATGGAAAGTTGAGTGGAAAGAAAAAGTGTGGTAGGAAGAGGTGCACAAGCAACCGGGATAACCGCAGCCTTGAAACGATTGTTAAGGAAAGGACATTCAAACATTTGGGGAAGATTCACAAGGAGTGGACTGCTGCTGGAGTCATTGCTTCAAGAGCCACCACACACAGACGTATCCAGGACATGGGCTACAAGTGTCACATTCCTTGTGTCGAGCCACTCATCACCAATAGACAACGCCAGAAGCATCTTACCTGGGCCAAGGAGAAAAACACCTGGACTGTTGCTCAGTGGTCCAAGGTGTTGTTTTCCGATGAAAGTAAATTTTGCATTTAATTTGGAAATCAAGGTCCCAGAGTCTGGAGGAAGAGTGGAGAGGCCACAATCCAAGCTGCTTGAGGTCTCGTGTGAAGTTTCCACAATCGGTGATGGTTTGGGGAGCCATGTCATCTGCTGGTGTAGGTCCACTGTGTTTTATCAAGACCAAAGTCAGCGCAGCCGTCTACCAGGACATTGTAGAGCCCTTCATGCTTCCCTCTGCCCACAAGCTTTTTGGAGATGGAAATGTCATTTTCCAGCAGGACTTGGCCCCTGTCCACACTGCCAGAAGCACCAATACCTGGTTTACACAACAGTATCACTGTGCTTGATTGGCAGCAAACTCACCTGACCTTAACCCCATAGAGAATCTATTATAGAGAATCTATGGGGTATTGTCAAGAGAAAGATGAGAGACACCAGACCCAACAATGCAGACGAGCTGAAGGCTTCTATCAAAGCCACCTGGGCTTCCATAACTCCTCAGCAGTGTCACAGGCTGATCGCCTCCATGCCACATTGCCGCATTGATGCAGTAATTGATGCAAAAGGAGCCTGGCCAAGTATTGAGGGCATTTACTGAACATACATTTCAGTAGGACAACATTTCAGATTTTAAAAACATTTTTCAAGCTGGTGTTATAAAATATTCTAATTTACTGAGATAATAGCATTAACAGAAATAAACACTTAAAATAGATCACTCTGTCTGTAATGACTCTATATAATATGAGTTTTACTTTTTGTATTGAAGAACTGAAATAAATTAACTTTTTGATGATATTCTAATTTTGTGAGAAGCACCTATAGTATGCTATATGCCCAATTTTAACAAATGTACTGCAATTTTTCCTGAATGTGTTCAGAAATGTACAGATGTGTAAGCAGACAAATGCAGAGACTTAGGCTATGTGCCCACGATGCACAAAAGCTCCGGATTTTTCCTGAGCGTTTCTGCATCTCCCTGGCAGAAAAAACGCATGCGGATTGTACATGCGGATTGTACATGCGGATTGTACATGCGGATTGTATATGCGGATTGTACACGCGGATTGTACACGCGGATTGTACACGCGGATTGTACATGCGGATTGTACATGCGGATTGTACATGTGGATTATACATGCGGATTGTACATGCGGATTGTACATGCGGATTGTACATGCGGATTATACATGCGGATTGTACATGCGGATTGTACATGCGGATTATACATGCGGATTGTACACGCGGATTGTACACGCGGATTGTACATGCGGATTGTACACGCGGATTGTACATGCGGATTATACATGCGGATTGTACATGCGGATTGTACATGCGGATTATACATGCGGATTGTACATGCGGATTGTACATGCGGATTGTACATGCGGATTGTACATGCGGATTGTATATGCGGATTGTACATGCGGATTGTATATGCGGATTGTACATGCGGATTGTACATGCGGATTGTACATGCGGATTGTACATGCGTTTTTCCTGCCAGGGACATGCAGAAGTGAAGCGTTCTTCACATGCATTTCCACATGCGGGTTGACAAGCGCTTTACAAGCGATTTTAGCATCACTTGGAAAGTGCTTGTCAATTTGGTCACACTATAGAAATCCATGAAAACGGCATGGATTTATATAGTGTGACCCCAAAGACTGGTTAAAAATAAAAAAATCTACTGCATAATTGTCTTTTCCCATCTGTCTGTCTGTCTGTTTGTCCGTTTGTCCTGGAAATCCCGCGTCGCTCATTGGTCCGGCAGCGGCCAATCAGCGCCGCGGGATTTCTGAAAAAAGATGGCGGCCGTTAGCGGCTCATCTGCGGGACGGAGCTCAGCGGCGATGCAGCCGGGAGATGAGCGCCGCGAGGCGCTCATCTCCCGGCCGGTACCAGCAGAAGGACATCGACCGCCGGACCCATCTGCGGGACGGAGATGCAGCCGGGAGCCAAAATCGTGTAGCCAAGATCGGTGATTGGTCGCGGCCGATATTTAAATTTGGCGCCCAAATCGGTGATTGGTCGCGGGCAGCGTCCGCGACCAATCAGTACAGTAGTGTTTAACTTTTGCGGCAAGATCAGTGATTGGTCGCGGGCCAAGACCGCGACCAATCACCGATTTGTGCGGCACATTTAAATAGCGGCCGCGACCAATTGGATGTCAGCGCCGCTCCCCGGTCCTCCCTTCACCCCCTAGCCGCTGATGTCCCCACAGTATCTGCATGGTGTTACAAAGGTCCGGACATTTGTGTTAAAAATCGCTGATTGGTCGCCGACGCTATTTAAATGTGGCGCCAAAATCGGTTATTGGTCGCGCCCAGCGTCGGCGACCAATCAGCGATTTTTAACACAATTGTCCGGACCTTTGTAACACCATGCGGATACTGTGGGGACATCAGCGGCTAGGGTGTGAAGGGAGGACCGGGGAGCGGCGCTGACATCCAATTGGTCGCAGCCGCTATTTAAATGTGCCGCACAAATCGGTGATTGGTCGCGGTCTTGGCCCGCGACCAATCACTGATCTTGCCGCAAAAGTTAAACACTACTGTGCTGATTGGTCGCGGACGCTGCCCGCGACCAATCACCGATTTGGGCGCCAAATTTAAATATCGGCCGCGACCAATCACCGATCTTGGCTCCACATTTAAACACCGCTGTACTGATTGGTCGCGGACGCTATTTAAATGTGGCGCCAAAATCGGTGATTGGTCGCGCCAAGCGTCGGCGACCAATCAGCACAGCGGTGTTTAAATGTAGAGCCAAGATCGGTGATTGGTCGCGGCCGATATTTAAATTTGGCGCCCAAATCGGTGATTGGTCGCGGGCAGCGCCAGCGACCAATCACCGATTTTTAACACAAATGTCCGGACCTTTGTAACACCATGCGGATACTGTGGGGACATCAGCGGCTAGGGTGTCAAGGGAGGACCGGGGAGCGGCGCTGCGGGTCCGGATACTTCAGCTGCGAGCAGTCGCTCATCTCCCGGCTTCTCGCAGCGGAAGTAGCCGCACAGGCAGCGGCGCTCCCCGGTCCTCACTAATACGATTCCGCTCCCCGGTCCTCACCAATACGATTCGCTGATTGGTCTCGCTCTCCACACGCGACCAATCAGTGATCTTGGCGCTAAAGTTAAACACCGCTCTGCTGATTGGTCGCGGCCGCTGCCCATGACCAATCACCGATTTGGGCGCCACATTTAAATAGCGGCCGCGACCAATCACCAATCTTGCCGCCACATTTAAACACTGCTGTGCTGATTGGTCGCGGACGCCAGACGCGACCAATCAGCGATTTTGGCGCCAAATTTAAACCCGCTCCGCTAGTTGGTCGCGGATGCCGGCCGCGACTAATCAGCATTACTGGCGCCAAATTTAAACACCGCTCTGCTGATTGGTCGCGGTCGCCGTCCGCGACCAATCAGCAGTATTGGCGCCAAATTTAAACCCCGCTATGCTGATTGGTCGCGGTTGCCGGCCGCGACCAATCAGCAGTATTGGCGCCAAATTTAAACACCGCTCTGCTGATTGGTCGCGGTGGCCAGCCGCGACCAATCAGCGGTTTTGGCGCCAAATTTAAACACCGCTCTGCTGATTGGTCGCGGGCGGCGATTGCGACCAATCAGCATTATTGGCGCCAAATTTAAACCCCGCTCTGCTGATTGGTCGAGACAGCCGGCCGCCACCAATCAGCAATTTTGGCGCCAAACTTAAACCCTGCTCTGCTGATTGGTCGCGGTTGCCGGCCGCGACTAATCAGTATTGTTGGCGCCAAATTGCCGGCCGCGACTAATCAGCATTATTGCCGCCAAATTTAAACACCGCTCTGCTGAATGGTCGTGGCCGTGACCAGTCACCACTATTGGCGCCAAATTTAAACACCGCTTTGCTGATTGGTCGCGACCGGCGGCTGCAACCAATCAGCATTATTGGCGCAACATTTAAACCCCGCTCTGCTGATTGGTCACGTTCGCTGGCCGCGACCAATCAGCATTATTGGCGCAAAATTTAAACCCCGCCCTGCTGATTAGTCGCGACTGCCAGCCGTGACCAATCAGCGATATAGCCGCCAAATTTCAACACCGCTTTGCTGATTGGTTGCGGTTGTTGGCCGCGACCAATCAGCGATTTTGGCGCCAAATTTAAACACCGCTCTGCTGATTGCGCCCGGTCTGCCGCATACATATTCTAGAATACCCGATGCGTTAGAATCAGGCCACCATCTATAAATCTCTACTTAACTTCCGATGGCCCCCGCAGTCTTGCTTCGCTCCGTCCTGGCTGCCGGCAGATCGCGGTACACTGAAGGACCTGCTGTCACATGACTATGACGTCAGCGCAGGTCCTTCAGTCCATCGCGAGCTGCCGGCATGGGAGGACGAGCGCAGCGGGGGCCGTCAGAAGGTAAATATAACATTTATTTTATATTTTATTCTTTTTTTTGACAGGTTCTATGGTACCCGGGTCCGGAGGAGAGTCTCCCATCCTCCACACGCGGGTACCATCCGCACATTGAACGCATGTATTCCGCATGTGCTTATCTAGTGAACCGGAATCTATTTGTTCCAATGCAAGTCAATGGCGGCGAAAAAGCAGCGCTTACGCGAAATAATTGGTAGTGCTGCGTTTTTTTCCGCAATGATAATCCGCAGTGGAAATTTCCGCAGCATGTGCACAGCACATGCGGACTATCATTGGGGAACATGGCAGACCTTCTAACATGCGTTTTTAAGCGTTTCTGCAGCGTTTTTGCCATGCCGAAACGCTTAAAAAACGCATTGTGGGCACACAGCCTTAGGCCATGTGCCCACGCAGCGTTTTTGTAGCATTTTTGCGGCATTTTTACGGCCGCGAAAACGTTTGTAGAACAGTCTGCCATGCAAAGCCATGTGAATTCGGATGTGCTGTGCACATGATGCGCTAATTTGCGCGCCGAATTCGCATTACTTTGCAAAACGCAGCATGACCATTTCTACTGCGATTACGCTGAAGCTTATTCGCGATGCGTGTGGTATCTGGGAGGAAGACGAGACTACAACTCCTCTTCATCCCGGCTACCACGCGGTGAAAAAAAGAAATAAAAAAGTTAAAAACAAACAAAACCTGTATATTCACCTCTCCGGCGGCCCCGCTCTGCTCTCCGGTCTCCTCCGGTCTGCTGTCTGTACTGTCAGGACCTGCGGTGACGTCATTTAGTCAGGTGATGGTTGCATGACAGCTGACGTCGGCATCAGGTGATGGTCGCGTGACCATCAGCTGACTAAATGACGTCACCGCAGGTCCTGACCGTACACTGCAGGACGCTGAAGAGAGAAGACGCGGCCGGGAGCAGACCGGAGGAGACCGGAGAGCAGACCGGGGGCCGCCGGAGAGGTGAATATACCGTTGTTTTTTTTTATTTATTAACGTTTTCTTTTTTTTACTATAGATGCTGCATTTAAAGCATCTAAGTTGTTCACACATTATAGATCCATGTCGGTTGCATGGATTTATATTGTGTGATCAAGTTGTCAAGCACTTTTCCAAGTGATGCTCAAAATTGCTTGGAAAAGTGCTTGAAAAAACGCATGTGAAAACGCTTCTCTCTGGCAGAAAAAACGCATGTAAATCTGCATCAAATCTGCTAGGTGTGCACACAGCCTTATAGCTGGTTTTGCTCTGAGCTGAGATGTCCAGGCTGAATAATGCTCTGGGAGCAGAACCCATCAGCAGAATCTGTCTGTTTCCTGCCTTGTAGCAGTGGATCCCGGCTATTTAGCTCACAGAGCATTGTCTACACAAGATACAATTGTATCCAATTTTCAGCTGGGAACAGGACTATGGACAAGTTTTGCAGCAACTGCATTTGTGATAGGAAATGTTGATCAATCTAGATTTTCTTCAGTGTTCTTATTCATTGCAGAAAATCTTAAAAAAGCCGAGGAATGTGGGCAACATGGTGGGTCAATGATTAACGCTGTGGGGCTGGGTTCATATAATAGCAAGGACAACATCTGCAAGAAGTTTGTATGTTCTCCCCGTGTTTGTGTGGGTTTCCTCCGGGTTCTCCGGTTTCCTCCCACACTCCAAAGACATACTGATAGGGAATTCATATTGTGAGCCCCAATGGGGACAGTGATGATAATGTCTGTAAGGTGCTACGAAATCTAACGGCGCTATATAAGAGAGTAAAATAAATATATAACTAAATAAAATGAATGTATTAAAAGGCTAAGATTGCAAAGAGCTTGTAAAAACAAGAAACTTTGCAATTTCCTTCTTATTCAAAATCTTCTCTGTTCTCAAGAAGGAAAAGATTTTTAATTCTGCAGTGTACAGCTCATTGCTATGGTTACTGACCACCTGAGAAGTGGCTGGTCTCCTTGGCAAGAAGCGCTCACTTGCAGACTGGTGGACTTCAGCGCCCCTGTGCCTGTCCCATTCTGCAGAGGCAAAGCTGCCTCTGCCCGCAGAATGCAAGAGGGCACAATTCAGACAAGCGGCTCAGCCAAGCCACCGGCCAGAACTGTAAATCTTCAGCTTCTGATGAGAGGAACACAAGACCACCCCTTTAATAAAGGAGTAGAGCAGAACTCATACAGTGATTAGTGGGGGTCTGACACCTGAAATCCCCAGACATCAGCTACTTCTGCAAGATGATGTACACAGTGTTAAGAGCTGGAATAGCACAGCTCCGCACACTGTGCAATGGCTGGTTTCAGGTACTACAGCTCAGATCACAATCATTTCAATAGGAGCTGCAGTACCAAGATCGGCCACTACACAGTGTACAGCGCTGTGCTGTTTGGGCTCTACGCTGAGTATTTCCAGCTGCTGTCTTATTGGTGAGGGGGCCGTGTGTTGGAACCTCACTGATCTGATATTGATGACCAGGGTCGGACTGCGGTGTCTGGGGCCCACAGGGGAAATTAACTCTAGGGGCCCACCTACAGCAAGATGCAAATATCTGTTATCCGCTCTCGCTGTTATAGTGGAGCATTGACTGGCGGCTCCTGCACATCTACTGGGCGACACTCTAACTGGGATGGACATGTTTGCATTAAAGGGCTTCTTTGGTTAAAACTAGTGTTGAGCGAGTATGTTCTGTTAACCCTTTCGGCGAGTATGCTCGGGCCGAGCTCCGAGTATTTATAGCTGCTCGGTGATATGGTTGAATCGCTCCCGTGTGCATGATTTGCGACTGTTTGACGGTTTTAATACATGTGAGGAATGTGTAAGAAATAACCACCATAAATGAGGAGGGCACCATCTAATAAACGGGATCTACCTGCAGCATCTCATGAACTAACAAGTGGAAAATTATTTTTGGGAAAGAGGAGATGCTAACTAATAGTGATCACCAAACTGATAAAGAAAAAAATAAATAAATAGTGATCAATAGCAATATCAATCTATGAAAATATATCAATTTATTAAATACAAATGTTTCCTGACACATATACATGTAGTAACAAACTAACAAACATATAAAACACCATAAAATAGTGGAAAAACACCACTGTCTAAAGAGCCATCATTTTGGTGATCACTATTAGTTAGCAAATAATTTTCCGAATGTGTAAGAAATAGACATTCCTCACATGTATTAACCCCTTAAGCCGCGGAGCATTTTCCGTTTTTGCATTTTCGCTTTTTGCTCCACTTGTTCCCAGAGCCATAGCGTTTTTATTTTTTGGTCAATATGGCCATGTTAGGGCTTATTTTTTGCGGGACGAGTTGTACTTTTCAACGCCATTACTAGTTTTACCATGCCGTGTACGGGAAAACGGGAAAAAAATTCCAAGCGCCGTGAAATTCCAAAAAAAGTGCAATACCACTGAGGTTTTTTTTAATTTTTTTTTACCACGTTCACTGAATGCTAAAACTGACCTGCCATTATTATTCTCCAGGTCATTAAGAGTTCAAAGACACCAAACATGTATAGGTTCTTTTTTATTTAAGTGATGAAAAAAAATTCCAAAGTTTGGTAAAAAAATAAAATGGTGCCATTTTCCGAGACCCGTAGCGTCTCCATTTTTCAGGATCTGGGACAGGGTGAGGGCTTATTTTTTGTGAACCGAGCTGAAGTTTTTATAGATGCTATTTTGGGGTAGATCCGATGTTTTGATCGCCCGTTATTGCATTTTATTGCAATTTTACGGCGACCAAAAAACGTAATTCTGTCGTTTAGAATTTTTTTCTCATTACGCCATTTACCGATCGCATTAATTCTTTTTTTATATTGATAGATAGGGCAATTCTAAATGCGGCGATACCAAATATGTGTATGTAGGGTTTTTTTTTATGATTTTATTTTGAATGAGGCGAAAGGGGGGTGATTTAAACTTTTATATTTTTTTATTTTTTTTCATATTTTTTAAAACTTTTTTTTTCACTTTTTGCTTGCTTCTGTAGTTTCCATAGGAGACTAGAAGCAGCAACTGTCCGATCGCCTCTGCTACATACAGGGGACGATCAGATCCCCTGTATGCAGCAGAAATGGTCCTGTGCTATGAGCGCCGACCACTAGGTGGCGCTCACAGCGACAGGATCATTACAACCACTGGTGTCTGCTGCAGACCCAGGGTTGTCATGACCACCCATCGGCGACCCACGATCATCTGACGGGGCTGCCGATGGGAGGGGTAAGTGACGCGCTTCCAGGAAGCGCGCATTAAATGCCGCTGTCAGAGATTGACAGCGGCATTTAATATGTTAACAGCCGCTGGTGGATCACGATTCCACCCGCGCCTGTTGCGGGCACATGTCAGCTGTAATAATCAGCTGACATGTGCTTGGTTCAGTGCGGGCTCAGCGCCGGAGCCCTCACTGAACCGGAGGATAACGACATGCGCGTACTAATACGTGACATGTCGTTAAGGGGTTAAAGCTGTCAAACAGTTGCAAATCATGCACACGGGAGCGATTCAACCATATCACCGAGCAGCTGTAAATACTCGGAGCTCGGGCCGAGCATACTCGGACAGAACATACTCGCTCAACACTAGTTAAAACAAGTTATCACCGATCCATGGGCTCTACAGGATAGGTGATCACTTATTGAGCATTTGTGTCCGAACATTGGAAAACGCACCTATCGGAAGAATGGGGAAGTTTTATCCCTGACAGAACACTTATCCCTATTTTAAAATGCTGCGGCAGGTGGGACGTCTGACCGCAGCTCTATTCATTCTCTTAGAGACTTGCAAAAAAGAGCAGCGCTCACAGCCACTGAGAGAATGAATGGATCAGTGGTCGCATCTCACATGCCGCTCCAGTCTAATGGGGAGAAAAGCTCCACATTCTGCCGGTGTGTGCAAGCAGTCAGACCCCCACCAATCAATATTATCAATGATCCTGTGGAGAGGTGATTACTTGTTTTCACCGGAGAACCCCTGTAAGTGCATCTCTGCCGCTCTTGTCCAAGTATTTAATCGCTAAGGCCACGGCCCTACTATCAGTATTCGGTCAGTGTCCAGTCTGTATTTTTTCTCAGGAGTGGGAGCCAAAACAGGTGATGAACAATCAGAGAAAAGGTATAATAGAAACAAGTCACCAATTCTGCATTAATCAACCATTCCTGGTTTCGGCAGCCACTCCTGAGAAAAATACTGACCAAATACTGATGGTGGGGCTGTGGCCTAATGGAAAAAAATCTTTTCCTAGTTAAGATCAGCGAGAATAAAATGACCGCCATACACAACACAGTCCACTATATCAACACCAATAATACCACATACAAAAGGGACAAATATCGCCACACCTTGACTAGATCACATATTACCACTACATAGTGACCGAATAATACCACATACAAGGAACAAATATGGCCAAACTATGACCAGACCATATATTACCACCCCAAGGTGACCAAATACTACAATACTGATCATGAATACAAAACCACAATACTAACAACACTGTTATTACCACCAGCAACATTATACACAGGAGCTCTGTATATAGTGTCAGTGTACAGGTAACACAGTGATCACCAGTGACATTATAGACAGGAGCTCTGTATATAGTGTATAGGTAATACAGTGATCACCAGTGACATACACAGGAGCTCTGTATATACTATATACACACGTGGTCAAAATTGTTGGTACCCCTCGTTTAATGAAAGAAAAACCCACAATGGTCACAGAAAAAACTTGAATCTGACAAAAGTAATAATAAATTAAAAATCGATGAAAATGAACAAATGAAAGTCAGACATTGCTTTTCAACCCTGCTTCCACAGAATTTAAAAAAAAATTAAACTCTTGAAATAGGCCTGGACAGAAATGATGGTACCCCTGAAAATAATGTGACAAAAGGGACATGTTAAATCAAGTTGTGTCCACTAATTAGCATCACAGGTGTCGACAATCTTGTAATCAGTCAGTGGGCCTGTATATAGGGCTACAGATACTCACTGTGCTGTTTGGTGACATGGTGTGTACCACACTCAACATGGACCAAAGGAAGCAAAGGAAAGAGTTGTCTCAGGAGATTAGAAAGAAAATTATAGACAAGCATATTAAAGGTAAAGGTTATAAGACCATCTCCAAGCAGCTTGATGTTCCTGTAACTACAGTTGCACATATTATTCAGAAATTTAAGATCCATGGGACTGTAGCCAACCTCCCTGGACGTGGCCGCAGGAGGAAAATTGATAACAAATCAAAGAGACGAATAATATGAATGGTAACAAAAGAGCCCAGGAAAACTTCTAAAGAGATTAAAGGTAAACTTCAAGCTCAAGGAACATCAGTGTCAGATCGCACCATCCGTCGTTGTTTGATCTAAAGTGGACTTCATGGGAGACGACCAAGGAGTACACAATTGTTGAAAAAAAATCATAAAAAAGCCAGACTGGAATTTGCCAAACTACATGTTCACAAGTCAAAAAGCTTTTAGGAGAATGCCCTATGGACAGATGAGACAAAAATGGAAGTTTTTGGCAAGGCACATCAGATCTATGTTCACAGATGGAAAAATGAAGCATATCAAGATAAGAACACTGTCCCTACTGTGAAACACGGAGGAGTCTCTTTTATGTTTTGGGGCTGGTCTGCCGCATCTGGCACAGGGTGTCTTGAATCTGTGCAGGGTACAATGAAATCTCAAGACTATCAAGGGATTCTAGAGAGAAATGTGCTGCCCAGTGTCAGAAAGCATGGTCTCAGTCGCAGGTCATGGGTCTTGCAACAGTATTATGACCCAAAACACACAGCTAAAAACACCCAACAATGGCTAAGAGGAAAACATTGGACTATTCTGAAGTGGCTTCTATGAGCCCTGACCTAAATCCTATTGAGCATCTTTGGAAAGAGCTGAAACATGCCGTCTGGAAAAGGCAACCTTCAACCACGAGACAGCTGGAGCAGTTTGCTCATGAGGAGTGGCCAAAATACCTGTGGAGAGGTGCAGAAGTCTCATTGACAGTTACAGGAGTCGTTTGATTGCAGTGATTGCCTCAAAAGGTTGTTCAGCAAAATATAAAGTTAAGAAGAACCATCATTTCTGTCCAGGCCTGTTTTATCAGTTTATTTTTTTTTTTTTTATTCTGTGGAAGCAGAAAAGCAATGTCTGACTTTCATTTGTTCATTTTCATAGATTTTTAATTTATTATTACTTTTGTCAGATTCAAGTTATTTCTGTGACCATTGTGGGTTTTTCTTTCATTAAACGAGGGGTACCAACAGTTTTGACCACGTGTGTAGTGTAAGTGTACATGTGTGTCACCCTGGCCTGGATGCCACAAGTGTAATTAAAGCTGTGTCTGAGAGCAGGGGGGAGGTTCTCTAGTCAGGGGAACATTAGCATGCAATGCCTCCTGTCTCAGGCCAGTAGGGGGAGCAGGCTGCCCCTATAAAAGCTGGTGCTGAGGGCAGGGTTAGAGAGAACCCAGATGACCTGTCTCAGGACTGAGACGTGTCTCAGCAGAGCAGGGACAGACAGTTGCACTGCACCTAAGAGGAAGTGTGGCAGGAGGAGAGCCACAAGCCAGAGACAAGAGGCGAAGAGAGCCTGTCTTGGCAGATAACAGACTTAATCTACCAGAGTTTGGTGTCTGAGGCTGGAAGGATTCCACATCCCCCAGCAGAGAACCAGTCCGCAAGGGACTGTATATTCCTTGGCCTAAGAAGCCTGGAGGCCCTGCCACAACAGAAGGGACCAGTAAAGCCATACAAGGCTGGGAGCAGAAAGGAACCCACGTCGCAGGCCATACAAGCGAGAAAACATGGAAAGCTCGGAAACGTGGGCTGTTACCCTATCAGGAGGAGATAGCCAGAAGGAGCGCAGAAAGCACGGTAGGCCTACACCCTCACCCTGACCAGGGCCAATTTCCCCGTTGCTCTCAGACATCCAGGTCCCCTCCTAGCCGGGACTGTTTGTGGGTCAGTTTACCTGTTTAGTAAAGACCCTAGACTGCAACCTGTTGTCTGTGTGCTCCTTGCTCCTCCAGCACTATCAGCACTGGGACTCCCACTACCATCACTCCCAACATCCATTATACTGCCCTGGGGCCGCACTCTTCCCGTGGAGAGTCACACTACCCTAGCTGCACACCTCATCAGCCCCAGCGGTCTGCATGCAGCGGCGGTTCCTAATAACCGCAATCCATGGGTGGCGTAGTCGGACATTATCAGCAGAACATAGCAGACTACCATTGGCCTGACCACCCTGAGCCACGGAACCGGGTCGCCACTACTACCCCCATCATCTCCCTATTGCCCGGATCCGAGTGCCGCACGGCCCAGGGGGCGAGTCAGCTTTGGCGTAGTCGGCAGGATTTCGTGCCCGCAACCACCGGGTACTGCGTGCCTGAAAAAGACTTTTGTAACTTACCTGTGGCAAAGTTTCCCGCCGTCCGGAGTCTTTTCCCGCCATCCGGAGCCGATTCCCGCCATCGGACGCCATCTTGGACCGTTTCCCGCCGTCTTCTGCCGCCTTCCCGCCATCCGCAGCTGCTTCCCGCCATCGGACGCCATCTTCAGGACGCCGCGCGGGAAGAAGAGGGGCGTGGACGTCAAAACCGCGCGAGATTCGAAGCTCCGCCTCACGCACCGACGCTGCGCAAGGTCCTGGAAGGGAGAGAGAGCGACGCTGACGTCATCAGGACGCGACGCCAGGTCCTCGTCCATAGCAGCAGCAGCGGAGCCGCGGCCTACAGAAGAGGATCGTCGGAAGGTAGGCCACGCGTAACTAGCGGGGGAGGAAGATGACGGACACAGAGGCGCCCACTACCACCAACGCAACTGCAGCAGTGGTGATGCCCTTTTCCTTGCCCTACATCCCTGGAGCGGCCTGGCTGCCCAAATACTCAGGGGAGCCCCATGCCCTAACTGACTTCAAGGAAAGGCTATACAGTTTGTTCCACGTTTACCCCCTGACAGAGGAACAGAAGGTCAGCATATTAACAGGGCAGTTAACTGGCGCAGCCCAGCGGGAGGTAAAATCATGGCCCACTGAGGAGAAAAGGACTGTGAAGGGTATTCTGGCCCGGCTGCGGGGTACCTTTGACACACGAACCTCCGCTGAGATTAAAATGAGGTTCTATGGATGTAAGCAGCGGGCACAGGACAGCATCAGAGACTATGCCCTAAATCTGCAGGAAGCCTTGAGGGCTATTCAACAAACTGACCCTGGCAGTGTGCAGGAAACAGATAAGCTGCTAACAGAACAATTCATAGAAGGTCTGCTGTCTAGCGCCCACAGGGCCCAACTGCGCCTCATGTTCTTTCAGAACCTCGACCTTACCTTTGCCCAATTTAAGGACAGGGCCATAAGGGTGCTCCGTGAATCTGCAACCAGTGGCGCTATAAACCCCCGGCGCCCTGCTATCACTTACCACCAGGAGGCGGCGCCCTCCTCTATGGACTCCGTGGAGGCTGATGCACAGGCCCTGAACCAAGCCCCGTCGAAAGATCTGCACCAACAAGTCCAGGAGCTGACCAGGAGCGTCGCGGCGTTGACCAGGACCGTCCAGGCGTTGCAAGTGGACCCGTCAAAACCCATCGAGCTGGCTTCAAGTCCGGAGGATGTCCCATGGCGTCGACAGAGGAGGATCCCGTCGTTCCGAGGGAGGCCCACAGACCGCTACGCAGAGGATGGACAGCCCATTTGCTGTCGATGCAACCAGCCCGGACACATTTCCAGGTACTGTAATTTAAACGGGTCCAACCTGGGGCAGAGGGCCAACCCCCAGGCATAAGATCACCAGGCCCTTACAATTGGCGTAATAAGTACGTTGGGGGGCGCCCGGTTTTACCCGTGGTGCTGGACGGTATCCCCATGAGCGCCTTGCTGGATACTGGGTCACAAGAAACCACTATCCCTTATGTACTTTTTAAGCAGTATTGGACTGATGCTGATATCACACGGTATCCAGACGGTAACTTGAGCATCATCGCCAGTAATGGCTTACCCGTGCCGCAGATGGGGTTCAAGGAGATGACCATTAAGATTGGTAAAGTTGAACTACCGGCACAGGGAGTGATTATTGTGGACATTGACCGTCGTGAAAGTCACCCTAAAATAACTGTGGGTACTAATGTAATTGAAAATTGTCTTTCAGAGGTAATTGTAATCTTACAACAGGTGGCGGTGAATGCTAGTTCCAGCCAACAGAGAGTCCTCAACAAGGAGATAAAAGCCCTGATGAGACGGCAGCAGGTAGAACTGTCTGGTGGTGAGATCGGTAGCGTAAGACTGAGTGACCCATTCCCCATTTCCATGCCTCCCAAAAGTGAAATGATGATCTGGTGTCGGACTGCAATCGGGTTGAGAGGTAGAGACTACCAAGCCATGGTAGAACCTGTGTACTCAGACAGCAGGCCCACCATTTTGACAGCCCGGGGGGTGGTTGATGTCCGTCATGGGAGGGTGCCCGTCCGCATTCTCAACATTGGGGAGAGGGAGGTACACTTACCCAGGTACGCTACACTCGCCAAGCTGTTTGTGGTCGAACACAAAGCTATCAGGGCCGTGGAACCCTTGCCTCCATCTCCTCAGGCGGAGGGTAATGGCTCCCAGAAACAAAAGGAGGACTGGTGCCAGAAACTCCACGTGGGTGCTGACTCCACTCCCCTGCACCAAAAACAAGGAGTCTACCGGGTGGTACAGGAGTACGAGAGAGTCTTTAGTAAGCACCCGCTAGACTTCGGCAGAGTAAAGGGGATAGAACACCACATCCCCACAGGGAGCCACCCACCGATAAAAGAGAGGCACAGACCTGTACCCCCTGCACATTATCAGAACGCAAGGGGCATGCTAAGAGAGATGAAAGAAGCTGGGGTTATTAGAGACAGCTGTAGCCCCTGGGCAGCCCCCTTGGTTCTGGTCAAAAAGAAAGACGGCACCATGAGAATGTGCGTCGACTATAGACAAATCAACCGTATCACTCACAAAGACGCATATCCGCTGCCTAGAATAGAGGAGTCTTTAGCCGCACTAAAATCAGCTAACTTCTTTTCTACTTTGGACCTTACTAGCGGGTACTGGCAGGTTCCTGTGGCAGAGGCTGACAAGGAGAAGACCGCCTTCACCACCCCGATGGGACTGAGCGAATTCAACTGCATGCCTTTCGGGCTCTGCAACGCACCAGGGACCTTCCAGCGGCTGATGGAATTCTGTCTAGGGCACCGAAACTTCGAGACGGTCCTCCTTTACCTGGACGACGTGATCGTCTATTCGAAGACCTACGAGGACCATCTGAAGCACCTGGCCGAGGTGTTCGAAGCCCTGGCAGGCTATGGCCTGAAGGTGAAACCATCGAAGTGTCACCTGCTGAAACCAAAGGTCCAGTACCTAGGGCACGTGGTAAGCGCGGAAGGAGTGGCCCCCGACCCTGACAAGGTCGCGGCAATCAAGAGCTGGCCAAGCCCCTCGAACATCAAAGAGGTGAGACAGTTTCTCAGGTTGGTAGGCTACTACCGAAGATTCATCCCCGGGTTCACCAAGATGGCAGCTCCTATGCAGGACCTCCTGATCGGACAGTCTAAGTCCAGGAGGCAAAAGCCGCCCTTCAAGTGGGATAAACCGGAAGAGGAGTCCTTCCGCCAGCTAAAGATGGCCCTCACAGGGGATGAGATCCTGGCCTACCCTGATTATGGCCAGCCTTTCATTCTCCACACAGATGCCAGTAATGTGGGACTGGGAGCCGTATTGTCCCAAAACCAACAGGGCAGAGAACGGGTGATCGCATACGCCAGCCGGAAGCTGAGGCCCACCGAGAGGAACCCGGAGAATTACAGCTCCTTCAAGCTAGAATTCTTGGCGGTGGTGTGGGCCGTGACGGAACGCTTCAAGCATTACCTGGCCTCCGCAAAGTTCACCATGTACACGGACAACAACCCGTTGACACACCTGGACAATGCAAGACTGGGTGCCCTGGAACAGCGGTGGATGGCCCGTCTCTCCAACTATGACTTCGTGATCAAGTACCGGGCAGGCAAAACCAACTCCAACGCGGACGCCCTATCAAGGATGCCTCACTTACCTGAAGGTGACGAAGACCCAGAAGAGCTGGAGGAGGTAGAACTCCCCGCGTTTCACAGGTATGGAGCCGCTCAACACTCTCACCGCGTGAAGGAGGAGGATCTAACAACTGTGATGATGAATCCCCTACCTCACCACAGCTGGGCCGAGACCCAAGATAGTGACCCTGCAGTCCGCCTGGTGAAAGATCTGCTGACCCGGGAAGACGCCCGCTTAGATCCAGATGCCCCAGAGGAAGCCAAGCAGCTATGGAAGGAGAAGAGCAAGCTGTTCCTCTACGAAGGCAAGTTGTGCAGAAGGATTGTCAACCACCGGACGCACGAGCTGACCTGGCAAGTTGTGGTCCCAAGGAGGGATGCAGCTATGGTCCTGGGGGCTTACCATGACAGAGCGGGACACTTCGGTTGGAAGAAACTGGAGTTCCTACTAAGAGGAAGATTCTTTTGGGTCGGCATGAGAGGAGCTGTAGAAAAATGGTGCAGAGACTGTGGCCCTTGTCACCTAAGGAGGAAGGACCGTGCCAGCCAGAAGACACCCTTGAGGCCCATCATCACCACGCAGCCTCTTGAGCTGGTAGCTCTGGACCATGTCAAATTGGCTCCCAGCCGGTCAGGATACATCTATGCCCTGACAATCGTGGACCACTATTCCCGTTTTCTAGTGGTGGTCCCGGTAAAGGACTTGACAGCCCAAACAGCGGCCAGAGCCTTCCAGCAATATTTCTGCCGTCCACACGGGTATCCGGAACAGGTCCTGACAGACCAGGGTCCAGCGTTCGAGGCTGAAATCTTCCAGGAGTTCTGCAACCTCTATGGCTGTAAGAAGATTCGTACAACGCCTTACCACCCCCAAACCAACGGGATGTGTGAGAAGATGAACAATATAGTCATTGATCTCCTGAAGACGTTGCCCCTGGAGGAACGCAGCCTGTGGCCAGAAAAACTGCCGGACCTGATAGACCTATACAACAATATCCTGGTGAATGCTACAAACTGCACCCCGGCTTACCTGATGCGAGCTAGACCAGGAAAGCTGCCCGTAGACCTGGAGATGGGAGTCCTAATACCTGAGGACACCTCCCCGGATGCGGACTGGGATACGGAAAGGCAACTGCAGTACAAGAAGGTACAGGAGAGTGTGGAGAAGAGCCTGGCCCAGGTGAGAGAGAAGCAAGAAAGACTCTTCAATCAACACGCCCCTGCTAGTCCCCTAGAACCTGGTGAGCAAGTCCTAAAGCGAAAAAGAAGGCTACATAAGTTGGACGACCAGTGGGAAAGGGAACCCTACACCGTACTGCAGTCTGACCACGACAACCCAAAGGTGTGCGTAATCACCAAGGACGGAGGAGAAACCACTAGTGTCGTCTCCAGAGACCATCTCAAAAGGTGCCCCGAGCAACTCCGTAGTGCAGAAGAGGATCAGAGTGACCTTGAACCCGCAGAGGACAAGGAAGAAATGATCAGCACCGTTCTCGGAGAGTTTCCTCAGTCCTGGACTCGCATAAATGATGCCATAGTGGTACTTGTCCTGCATTTCCTGCAACCGGCACAGCAACAACCAACACCAGAGTCGGAAGGTGAAGAGGAGCAAGCAGTTCCAGAGGCAGAAGAGCCTGTACCAGCAGCCCAGGAGAGTCAACCCTCTGCTGACAGTGAGCCTGCCATGCCTGCGGTAAGCCAAAGGACCCGCAGACAGCTGCCTGCCCTACCTGTACACCCAGCTGGTAGCTGCACCCCTAACGCTAGTGGGGAAAGCCAAGTCAGTCCACCACCAGACAGTGGGCTACGTAGGTCAACCAGGAGCACAAAGGGACAGATACCCGCTCGCTGGAGAATATAGTGTACTAAAATTGTAAATAACCCTGTTGCCAAATGTTGAATTGTTTGCAAAGTTACATGCATGTTTGGTAATACTCTGTTTCAGTTTCTTGCAGCTACCGTAAGGACTCACAGGTTATGGACTTTTTATAACCGGGACCTTGTATGGACTGCGTTCAGAGCCTAACCCAGGAATGAACTAAGACTGTGAAGGACTTGGGATAGGACAGACCCCCACCTGGTTAAGGTTCCCCGTTGTGCTGGTGATATGGACACCCGGTCACAGGCCACACTGTGACCTTAAGAACTCAATTTGTGCGTCGTCTGTCTATTAATGTTTTATTGTTTTGCATATTGTCTTTGTTTACTGTTTAGTCCCGGAGTACTAAATTTCACTAGGGGGGAATGTGTCACCCTGGCCTGGATGCCACAAGTGTAATTAAAGCTGTGTCTGAGAGCAGGGGGGAGGTTCTCTAGTCAGGGGAACATTAGCATGCAATGCCTCCTGTCTCAGGCCAGTAGGGGGAGCAGGCTGCCCCTATAAAAGCTGGTGCTGGGGGCAGGGTTAGAGAGAACCCAGATGACCTGTCTCAGGACTGAGACGTGTCTCAGCAGAGCAGGGACAGACAGTTGCACTGCACCTAAGAGGAAGTGTGGCAGGAGGAGAGCCACAAGCCAGAGACAAGAGGCGAAGCAAGCCTGTCTTGGCAGATAACAGACTTAATCTACCAGACTTTGGTGTCTGAGGCTGGAAGGATTCCACATCCCCCAGCAGAGAACCAGTCCGCAAGGGACTGTATATTCCTTGGCCTAAGAAGCCTGGAGGCCCTGCCACAACAGAAGGGACCAGTAAAGCCATACAAGGCTGGGAGGAGAAAGGAACCCACGTCGCAGGCCATACAGGCGAGAAAACACGGAAAGCTCGGAAACGTGGGCTGTTACCCTATCAGGAGGAGATAGCCAGAAGGAGCGCAGAAAGCACGGTAGGCCTACACCCTCACCCTGACCAGGGCCAATTTCCCCGTTGCTCTCAGACATCCAGGTCCCCTCCTAGCCGGGACTGTTTGTGGGTCAGTTTACCTGTTTAGTAAAGACCCTGGACTGCAACCTGTTGTCTGTGTGCTCCTTGCTCCTCCAGCACTATCAGCACTGGGACTCCCACTACCATCACTCCCAACATCCATTATACTGCCCTGGGGCCGCACTCTTCCCGTGGAGAGTCACACTACCCTAGCTGCACACCTCATCAGCCCCAGCGGTCTGCATGCAGCGGCGGTTCCTAATAACCGCAATCCACGGGTGGCGTAGTCGGACATTATCAGCAGAACATAGCAGACTACCATTGGCCTGACCACCCTGAGCCACGGAACCGGGTCGCCACTACTACCCCCATCGTCTCCCTATTGCCCGGATCCGAGTGCCCCACGGCCCAGGGGGCGAGTCACATGTAATACACTGACTCACCAGTGACGTCTCTAGGTGAAGTCCTTCATCTTCGCTTTTCTTCTTCATCTGGCACAGACGGCCATCACTTCTTCCAGCCAGGAATCATCTCTGCAGAAAATAACACACAGTTATCAATAACTGATCTCTTCTAGGGAATATTCCCACTCCACCCCCCGACTTCTACACTACACCAGTTGAAGAAAAAAAGCGATATAGTGCCGCCCTGCACAGTAACAGGAGCCCGCTTTTGTCCTATCCCATGGAAAACAATTTCCTAAAAAGTAAATTATATTACAGAAGTAATAATGTCTCTAATTGGACTCTAAAATAATAATGTTCCTCACTGGCCACCATAAACTAATAAAGTATGTTCCTCAATCTGGCCCCAAACAGTAATTAAGTCCCTTGTTCAGCCTGGCACCCCCATATATCCATCCTGGCCCCCCTTCCCTGCATATATCCATCCTGACACCCCCCATATATCCCTTCTGGCCCCCATATGTCCAGTGTGACCCCTCCATATATTTATCCTAGCCCACGTGTATCGAGCCTGCCCCCTCCCATATACCCATCCTAGTCCCCCATGTGGCCCTCCTGTTCCCCCCATATATCCATCCTGGCCTCCATGTGTCCAGCCTGCCCCCCCACATATCCATCCTGGCCTCCATGTTTCCAGCCTGCCCCCCCATATATCTGTCCTGGCCTCCATGTGTCCAGCCTGCCCCCTCCCATATATCTGTCCTAAAGCCCCATGTGTCAAGCCTGCCCCCCATATATCCATCCTGGCCTCCATGTGTCCAGCATGCCCCCCCTACATATCCTTCCTGGCCTCCATGTGTCCAGCCTGCCCCCCACAATATATCCATCCTGGCCTCCATGTTTCCAGCCTGCCCCCCATATATCCATCCTGGCCTCCATGTGTCCAGCCTCCCCCTCATATATCCATCCTGCCCTTCCCCCCTGCATATATCCATCCTGACACCCCCCCATATATCCATACTGGCCCCCATATGTCCAGCGTGGCCCCTCCATATATTTATCCTAGCCCACGTGTATCAAGCCTGCCCCTCCACATATCTATCCTAGCCCCCCATGTGTCCAGCCTGCCCCCCACATATCCATCCTGGCCATCATGTGTCCAGCCTGCCCCGCCCCCCATATATCCGGCCCCCCCATATATCCATCCCCCTCACATATCCATCCTGGCCTCCATGTGTCCAGCCTGCCCCACCATATAGCCATCCTGCCCACCCTTTCCCATGTGTCCAGCCAGGCTCCCCCCCTTATGTGTCCAGCCAGGCTCCCCCCCTTGTGTGTCCAGCCAGGGTTCCCCCTTGTGTGTCCAGCCAGGCTCTCACCCTTGTGTGTCCAGCCAGTGTTCCCCCTTGTGTGTCCAGCCAGGGTTCCCCCTTGTGTGTCCAGCCAGGGTTCCCTCTTGTGTGTCCAGTCAGGGCTTCCCCTTGTGTGTCCAGCCAGGGCTCCCCCTTGTGGGTCCAGCCAGGGTTCCCCCTTGTGTGTCCATCCAGCTCCCCCCTTGTGTGTCCAGCCAGGGCTCCCCCTTGTGTGTCCAGTCAGGGCTCCCCCTTGTGTGTCCAGCCAGGGCTCCCCCTTGTGTGTCCAGCCAGGGCTCCCCCTTGTGTGTCCAGCCAGGGTTCCCTCTTGTGTGTCCAGTCAGGGCTCCCCCTTGTGTGTCCAGTCAGGGCTCCCCCTTGTGTGTCCAGCCAGGGCTTCTCCTTGTGTGTCCAGCCAGGGCTCCCCCTTGTGTGTCCAGCCAGGGCTCCCCCTTGTGTGTCCAGCAAGGCCCCCCTTGTGTGTCCATCCGGGCCCCCCCTTGTGTGTCCAGCCAGGGTCCCCCCTTGTGTGTCTAGCCGGGCCCCCCCTTGTGTGTCCAGCCAGGGGCCCATCCCATTCTGCATCCACTCATATACACACAGACACACACACAGACACCTCTTACCTTCCTGCTCTCCCGTGCGGTGTCCTCCTTCTCCGGTGACGTCATACGCCGGCCGGGGAAGGGAGACGCGCAGCTTCAGCTGCTTCACTGGGACGTGTGTCGCGGCGGTTCAGGTAATGAACGCCGCGTACGCGCGTCCCTGCATACACTGTGCCTGCGCTTTTAAAGGGCCCGTGCCCCTTAAAACCGCAGGTTTTTTTATTTTTTCATTCTCTTCTCCCCCTCTCCTCTGCAGAAGGGTACCCCGCCAGCCCAGTCCCACCCTGTTGATGACTTATCCTAAAATCGGTCATTAATATATAAGTCCTGGACAGTCCCGTTAAGCTTGTTTTACCTAGTTATAAAAGCCCTTTAAGTCCTCATTATAAGGTAAGGTATGAATGGATCTAATTAAATTCTCCAAAGAGAACTATTTATACATTTTAGTCACTGTGAGCTTTCTACAAGATATTGCGGGCAGTATATAGCGAATATACGGACACAGAGCCATTCGCCGGCTCAGATTGCCAATAAGCACGTTGTAAATATGAGACCTTGACATCATAGGTTACTTGGCTTAATATGAAATTGTCCCTCATGTGTACCGCATTGTGGGCAGGGACTATATGTACATCACTGCAGAATATGTTGGCAATAAAAAGTCAACAGAAATGAATATCATGCAGATCCTCACCAGGACTCCAGCAGTGTCACCATACAGCTATAGAAGGACAATAAACCTGCAGGGTTCTCCCCTCAGTTATTTTTCCTTTAATTTTATTATCTGTTTCTTACTCACAGTGAAAGAACAGTCATCAGATATTTTATTCTTCACTTTTTATTTTACAGTCTCAGCTCTGAAGAATAGAACGTCTTATGAATAAATGACAGCTCACTTATTACAGTGGTGGCCAAAAGTATTGGCACCCCTGCAATTCTATCAGATAATACTCAGTTTCTTCCTGAAAATGATTGCAATCACAAATTCTTTGGTATTATTATCTTCATTTAATTTGCTTGCAAGGAAAAAACACAAAAGAGAATGAAGCAAAAATCAAATCATTGATCATTTCACACAAAACTCCAAAAATGGGCCAGACAAAAGTATTGGCACCCTCAGCCTAATACTTGGTTGCACAACCTTTAGCCAAAATAACTGCGAACAGCCACTTCCGGTAACCATCAATGAGTTTCTTACAATGCTCTGCTGGAATTGTAGACCATTCTTCTTTGGAAAACTGCTCCAGGTCCCTGATATTTGAAGGGTGCCTTCTCCAAACTGCCATTTTGTGATCTCTCCACAGGTGTTCTATGGGATTCAGGTCTGGACTCATTGCTGGCCACCTTAGAAGTCTCCAGTGCTTTCTCTAAAACCATTTTATAGTGCTTTTGGAAGTGTGTTTTGGGTCATTGTCCTGCTGGAAGACCCATGACCTCTAAGGGCGACCCAGCTTTCTCACACTGGGCCCTACATTATGCTGCAAAATTTGTTGGTAGTCTTCAGACTTCATAATGCCATGCACACGGTCAAGCAGTCCAGTGCCAGAGGCAGCAAAGCAACCCCAAAACATCAGGGAACCTCCGCCATGTTTGACTGTAGGGACCATGTTCTTTTCTTTGAATGCCTCTTTTTTTTTCCTGTACACTCTATGTTGATGGTTTTTCCCAAAAAGCTCGACTTTTGTCTCATCTGACCAGAGAACATTCTTCCAAAACATAGTAACATAGTTTGTAAACATAGTTAGTAAAGCCGAATAAAGACTTGCGTCCATCAAGTTCGACCTGTTAGTTCTGTAATTGGTAAAGTTGATCCAGAGGAGGGCAAAAACCCCAAATGATTTGGCCAATCTTCACCTGAGGAAAAATTCCCTCCTGACTCTGAAACCAGCAGTCAGAATAAATCCCTGTATCAACTTACTATTTTATTTTATTTTTAAGTATATGCTGAAATCTGCCTGGTATCTAGAAATGCATCCAGTCCCCGCTTGAACTGGTGTAGTGAATCTGACATCACCGTCTCCTCACTCTGTGAAATCCATATTCTCACTGCTCTTACCGTAAAGAACGCCTCTAGTGACGCTTACCCAATCTGAGTATATTCCATTTATAACCACCCTCTGCCTTCTATCCCTTAGCCAGTTAGCTACCCACTTGCAGACATTTTCCCCCAGCCCCATCATTCTCATTTTGTATACCAACCTATTATGTGGCACGCTATCGAAAGCTTTTGAGAAGTCGAGATACACGACATCCACTGGTTCCCCCTGATCTACTCGAGAGCTAACCTCCTCGTAGAAGTCAATCAGGTTTGTTTGGCAGGAGCGATTCCTCATGAATCCATGTTGGTTCGGGATTAAAAGATTATTAGCATCAAGATGCTCCGTAATTGCCTCTTTAATGAAGCTTTCAAAAATTTTGCCCACAACGGACGTCAGACTCACCGGCCGATAGTTTCCGGCGTCACTTTTCGCTCCCTTTTTGAATATTGGCACTACATTCGCCTGTCGCCAATCAAGTGGCACAGACCCAGTCTCAACAGAGTCCTTAAATATAAGATATAACGGTCTGTCTATCACATTACTTAGTTCCCTTAGTACCCGTGGGTGTATGCCATCAGGTTCTGGTGATTTGTTTATTTTAATGTTACTGAGGCGTTTCTGTACCTCAACTTGGGTTAGATTTGTCATACTTAGTGGAGGATTAAGCTTGTCACTTCTCATTTCTCCTGTTAGTTTGATTTCCTTTGTGAAAGTTGTCGAAAAAAAATTATTTAATAGATTAGCTTTATCCTCATCTTTCTCTATGATTTTGCCTTCCTCACTTTTTATTGGTCCAATATTATCCGATTTAATCCTTTTACTATTTATATACGTAAAGAACAGTTTGGGATTTGATCTACTTTCCCTAGCAATACGTCTCTCTGTTTCCTCCTTCGCTATTTTTATTTGTTTTTTACAGGTTCTCGTTTTTTCCTTGTAACACATTAGTGCCTCCTTACTGTTTTCCTGTTTTAATCTCTTGAATGCCTCTTTTTTGCTATTTAACGCCCCTTTTACGTTCTTGTTCAACCATATTGGTTTCCTCTTATTTCTGGCCCTTTTATTCCCATACGGTATATACCTCTCGCACTGAGTATTCAGAATTCTTTTGAAGGTTTCCCATTTACTATTCGTATTCCATTGATTAAGTACTTTGTCCCAGTCAATAAGTTGAAGGCTTTCTTTCAGCTGATCAAACTTCGCCCTCCTAAAGTTTAATGTTTTTGTTGTTCCCTTATTGATAACCCTACTGAAGGGCATTTTGAAGTCGATAATATTATGGTCGCTATTACCTAGGTGCCCCCCTATCTGTACCTCAGTTATTCTATCAGGCCTATTAGTCAATATTAAGTCCAACACGGCCTTCCCTCTCGTTGGTTCCTGCACTAGTTGGGAGAGATAATTATCCTTAATATTTGTCAAGAACCTTTTTCCTTTCTGAGATCTACAGGTTTCTGTTTCCCAGTCAATATCCGGGTAGTTGAAATCCCCCATTACAATCACTTCATTATGTTTTGCTACTTTGTCTATTTGTCCTAATAGCAGATTCTCATTCTCCTCTGTTATATTGGGTGGCTTATAGCAGACCCCCAGTAATATTTTATTATTATTTTTAGTTCCCTCTATCTCTACCCACATGGACTCGACCCCCTCTTCTCCCTCTCCTATATCTTCCCTTAGTCTGGGTTTTAGACATGACTTTACATATAAGCAGACTCCTCCGCCTTTCCCCTGTTTCTGGTCCCTTCTAAATAAACTATAATCTAATAAATTTACCGCCCAGTCGTAGCTATCGTCTAGCCAAGTCTCTGTTATACCTACGATGTCATACCTCTCCTCCCATATAAGCGCCCGCAGCTCATCTGCCTTATTGGTCAGGCTTCTTGCGTTGGTCAGCATGCAAGATAAAACTTTGGGGTTATTTAGCATCCTATTCTTCTCTAACGATCTAACTGTACTATCCCCACCCCCCTCTCCACCCTCATTATATTCACTTCTCCCCTTCCCCCTTGCTTGCCTCACATCCCACCTATTTCCTTGGTTTCCCCCCCCGTCTCTAGTTTAAAAACTCCTCCAACCTATTAGCTATCTTCTTCCCCAGCACCGCTGCACCCTCCCCATTGAGGTGCAGCCCGTCCCTACGGTAGAGCCTGTATCCGACCGCGAAGTCGGCCCAGTTCTCCATGAACCCAAACCCTTCTGCCTTGCACCAACTCTTTAGCCACTTATTCACCTCCCTAACTTCCTGTTGGCGCTCCTGTGTGGCTCGCGGGATTGGTAGTATTTCTGAGAAAACTACCTTGGAGGTCCTTGCCCTAAGCTTCCTACCTAGGTCCCTGAAATCATTTTTAAGGACCCTCCATCTACCACTCACTTTGTCATTGGTGCCGATGTGGACCATGACCGCTGGGTCTTCGCCAGCCCCACCCAGTAACCTGTCAACCCGATCCGCGATGTGCCGGACTCGAGCGCCAGGGAGGCAGCACACCGTTCGGCGATCCCGGTCTTTGTGACAGATTGCCCTGTCTGTCCCCCTAATAATAGAGTCACCCACTACCAGAACCTGTCTTGCCTGCCCTACACTTCCCCCCTCCCCCTCATTACTGGAGCATACACTTCCCCGGCGGTCAGAGGATCTGTCATGCTCCAATAATGCCGGTTCTGAACCAGCCTTCCTATACTTCTTCCCTCTATCCCTCCTTACTGTTATCCAGCTCCCTGCCTGTTCAGCCTGCACTTCCCCTCTATGCTCCACCCCCAGTATTGACCCATTGAGTGTCTGCTCGGTGAGCAGCAAACTCCGTTCTATGTTGTCGATGCTCCTCAGTACCGCTATCTGAGCACTTAGATCCAGAATTTGGGCTTCCAAGTGCACGATATGCTCACATCTCTCGCAGCAGTATGGATCCTCGAGTGGGTGCTCACGGAATGCATACATTGCGCAAGATGTACACTGCACGGCTCCGTCCAACATGGACGTCATTCTAAATATGGGGATACAGTCAGTATATATATACAAGTACAAAACACAATTATTTATATATAGGTGTATGGACGGGGATCAATTAGGGATGTGCAAGTGTATCAATTAGATATTGACAGGGGATCAGTTAAGTATGGACGGGGGATCAATTAAGCATCAAGTATGGACGGGGGAATCAGCTAAGTAGGTCAGGTGGATTAATTAAGTAAAAAGTAAAGTAAAGAAAGAATGAAATACAGTCAGCAATTCAGTCCTAAGTCCTCCCTTCCAAACTCCCTGAATCCAAAGTCACTGAAAAACAAGTCACACACTTACTTTCGTTCGCACTTACGCTCCGGACACACGCAGCTCGTTCACACTCGCAAACTAAGAGATTTAAAGTGTTTTTTTTTTTTTTTTCCTTTTCCAGCAATGTACCCTTCACCTCAATGCACTTCCAAAGGACTTTATGCCCAACCAGCTGCCCCTTATAAACCCTTAATTATGACCCCTTCCCCTTAATTAACCCCTTGTGAGTAAATCTACACCTCAGGATTTTAGTGCAATGTAGTTAACCTTTAAATACACAGGTAGTAAACTAAGAAACTAAAACTGTAGTGAGAAAATAGATTTTAAAAAGCCCAATAAATCTAAACAGGTAGAAAAGCACTCAGCAGATCACAATGCAGCACTCACCGCAATTCACACAGGTATTTTCTGCAGGATTCCCAATACCTCTTCACGCAATTCACACAGGTATTTTCTGCAGGATTCCCAATACCTCTTCACGCAATTCACACAGGTATTTTCTGCAGGATTCCCAATACCTCTTCACGCAATTCACACAGGTATTTTCTGCAGGATTCCCAATACCTCTTCACCTTCACCTCAATGCACTTCCAGTTCTAGGCTTTATCAGGTAAGTTTTGGCAAACTCCAGCCTGGCTTTTTTATGTCTCGGGGTAAGAAGTGGGGTCTTCCTGGGTATCCTACCATACAGTCCCTTTTCATTCAGACGCCGACGGATAGTACGGGTTGACACTGTTGTACCCTCAGACTGCAGGGCAGCTTGAACTTGTTTGGATGTTAGTCGAGGTTCTTTATCCACCATCCGCACAATCTTGCGCTGAAATCTCTCGTCAATTTTTCTTTTCCGTCCACATGTAGGGAGGTTAGCCACAGTGCCATGGGCTTTAAATTTCTTGATGACACTGCGCACGGAAGACACAGGAACATTCAGGTCTTTGGAGACGGACTTGTAGCCTTCAGATTGCTCATGCTTCCTCACAATTTGGTTTCACAAGTCCTCAGACAATTCTTTGGTCTTCTTTCTTTTCTCCATGCTCAATGTGGTACACACAAGGACACAGGACAGAGGTTGAGTCAACTTTAATCCATGTTAACTGGCTGCAAGTGTGATTTAGTTATTGCCAACACCTGTTAGGTGCCACAGGTAAGTTACAGGTGCTGTTAATTACACAAATTAGAGAAGCATCACATGATTTTTCAAACAGTGCCAATACTTTTGTCCATCCCCTTTTTTAGGTTTGATGTGGAATTATATCCAATTTGGCTTTAGGACAATTCTATTTGTGTTTTTTCATTGAAGACAAATTAAATGAAGATAATAATACCAAAGAATTTGTGATTGCAATCATTTTCAGGAAGAAACTGAGTATTATCTGACAGAATTGCCGGGGTGCCAATACTTTTGGCCACCACTGTATTTCATGCGGCAGAAGTTAGCCTCCAGCAATGGAAGAGGGAACCGAGAAAGTGTAGAAAATGCTCTATCATGGCCGCAGTGGTAAGAGACATTGGAAATGCACGATCAAACCTATCATATCATAGGATTATCTATCATCTATCTATCCTTATATTCTCTATTTCATATCTATCTATCCATCTATCTATCCATATATGTATCTATCTATCTTTCTATCTATCCATGTATGATGGATGGATAGATAGATGGATAGATGAATAAATAGATGGATAGATAGATGGATAGATAGATAAATAGATAGATAGATAGTGTAGGGATTTGTACTCACTGAGCCGCGTTGGAGGTAGGCACAGGTTCACACAGTGATGCAGTCCACGGGTTCAAACAAACTGGTGGCTTATTTTAGTGTCCATACACCAGTTAAGAAACAAAAGTTACAGCCTTTTCCTGGCACAAAAAGGAATAACAGAACAAAGCTCAAAATAACAAGTCCATGCAGCACGGATTCAGCCGTTTAAACAAGGTGCTTTTCTCTGCCTCCTGCAGAGTCTAAGAAGCACCTGCAAGGTCTGCTCACCTTGCCCAGCAAACACAGACAGACAGAGACAGGCGCAGCTGTCTTAAATTAGCCTTCCAAGACCGGACTGGAGGTAAGTGAGCAGCTGTTCCCCCCCAGCTCTTTCAGCTGCTCATAAAACCCGGCCCTGTAATCCGGACCCATTAAATTCCTCTCAGCACTATGTGTGCTGGAGCCTGCTTCTCCGGATCCTACATCACCGAAGCATGGCACTTCGAGGACACATACCTCCCGTCCACGATCTGTCCGGCAGCAACCTTACATACACCCCCCCTCTGTCCAAAGCCGTAGGGCTTGGCACCTTCTGTCACCATACAATAAATCCTTGACAAGGCAGCGGCATTCCCATGTTGTTTCCCAGGCCTATGCTCTACCTGTAAACTAAAATCTTGTAGAGCCAGGAACCACCTAGTCACTCTGGCATTGTTTCCCTTCTTTTCTCGCATCCACCTCAATGGGGCATGGTCTGACACTAACCTGAACCTTCTACCTAATAGGTAATACCTCAGAGTGTCTAACACCCACTTAATGGCCAAACATTCTTTTTCTACAATGGAGTAGTCCTTCTCACAAGCGGAGAGCTTCAGACTGAGGTATTTTACAGGGTGTTCTTCTCCGTTAATCTCCTGGGACAAGACTGCTCCCAGCCCGACATCCGATGCATCCATCTGGACCACAAACTCCTTGGAGAAGCTGGGTGCCACCAAGACTGGTTGTTTACAGAGGACCAGTTTCAATTCCTGGCAGGTCGCTTCTGCTTCCGGGGACCACTTGGCCATAGCTGACTTCATCCCTTTCAGAAGATCCATCAGTGGGGCTGCTATCAGGGCAAAGTTAAGGACAAATCTTCGATAGTAGCCCACAATGCCTAGAAACGCCCTGACCTGCTTCTTCGAGAGGGGCTGTGGCCAGTTCAAGATCGCCTCGACCTTATTTATTTGTGGTTTTATTTCCCCTCTACCAACCACGTACCCTAGGTACTTGGCTTCCTCCATCCCCATGGCACATTTCTTCGGGTTGATAGTAAAGCCCGCCTTCCTTAGGGCATCAAGTATGGCTTGAACTTTGTCCAGATGACTTTCCCAGTCCTGGCTAAATATGACGATAGCATCTAGGTAGGCCGCTGCATACTGTTTGTGGGGTGCTAAGATCCGGTCCATGGCTCTCTGGAAGGTGGCCGGAGCTCCCTTCAACCCAAACGGCATCCTGACGTATTGGCGTCGAGAAGGCTGTCTTCTCCTTAGCCTCTTTGGACAGGGGAATTTGCCAATATCCTTTGGTGAGGTCCAGAGTGGTGATGTACCGAGCCCGTCCTAGCCTTTCGATAAGCTCATCTACCCTAGGCATTGGGTAGGCGTCGAACTTTGAGACCTCCTTCAGCTTCCTATAGTCGTTGCAAAACCGCCATTCCCCATCTGGTTTCGGCACTAAGACTATAGGACTGGACCATCCACTTTTGGACTCTTCAATGACTCCCAGGTTTAGCATCCGCCTTACTTCTTTAGAGATCACCTCTCTGCGGGCTTCGGGGATCCGGTATGGTTTTAGATTGACGCGAACATGAGGCTCTGTGAGAACCTCATGCTCTATGACCTGAGTGAGTCCTGGCAACTCCGAAAACATGTCTTTATTTCGCTGTAACAACTCTTTGCACTGTTGCTTTTGGGCATGTGACAGTGACTCTGCCACCTTGACCTCTTTCACATCGGCCTCAGTCTCAGCCACTAAACAGGGAGCTTCCGCAGGCTCTCTATCTTGCCATGGCTTAATCAAGTTAACATGGTAAATTTGGTAGGGCTTCCTCTTCCCTGGTTGGTGGATCTTAAAGTTGACTTCCCCCACTTTCTCTACCACCTCATAGGGGCCCTGCCACTTGGCCATGAACTTGCTCTCCACTGTGGGACTAGCACAAGCACTTGATCTCCTGGGTTGAACGATCTCACCCTGGCCGACCTATTATACACCCTGGACTGTGCCTCTTGTGCCTTGAGGAGGTGCTCCCTCACAATGGGCATCACATGGGCAATCCTCTCTTGCATCTGGGCAACGTGCTCCACCACTCTCCTATAGGGAGTGGTCTCAGCTTCCCAGGACTCTTTCTCCACCTCCAGGAGTCCTGAGGGTGTCGTCCATAGAGTGGTTCAAACGGGGAGAAACCTGTGGAAGCTTTGGGAACTTCCCTCATGGCGAACAACATATAGTCCCAGTCTCGGCCATCCTTTTCCACTGCTTTCCTCAACATTGCTTTCAAGGTTTTGTTAAACCTCTCTACCAGTCCGTCCGTCTGGGGAGAGTACACGGAGGTTCTCAGTTGTGCAATCTGCAGTGTCTTGCACAATTCCCTCATGACCTTCGACATAAATGGAGTTCCTTGGTCTGTTAGGATCTCGTTAGGCAACCCGGTTCTTGAAAACATGTGGACTAACTCCCGGGCTATACACCTGGTGGAGGAGTTTCGTAGTGGTACGGCCTCCAGATACCATGTAGCATAATCTAATACCACCAGGATATACTGATGCCCTTGGGCGGACTTGACCAGAGGCCCCACTAGATCCATTGCTATGCGTTCGAATGGAACCTCGATGACTGGTAGTGGCACTAGGGGACTGCGGAAGTGGGCCACTGGGGAGGTTATCTGGCATGTGGGGCAGGAACGACAATAACTCTATATTTCTCTATAGCAACCTGGCCAGTAGAATCTTTGGAGGATCCGTTCTTGAATCTTGTCTGCACCCAGGTGACCACCCAACACATGAGAATGAGCCATGTCTAACACCCTGCGTCTATAGGGCCCTGGCACCAGCAACTGTTCTATTACCTCACCCCTTGGCTTGGTTATTCTGTACAGCAAATCCCCATTCACAGCAAAATGAGGGAACCTAGTGTCAGCCCCCGGTTCCTGAGGCACCCCATTTAACACAGTAACATTTTCAAAGGCCCCTTTCAGAGTTAAATCCCTGAGTTGGGCAGTTCCAAAGTTTCCCTCGGACACCTCCAGCTCAGGGATATTGGACTCAGGGGATGCTACTTCATCCTCATTGCCCACCAGCACACACATGGGAAACTCATCTACTATGTTCTGCGGGTAAGTGTAACATACCTGGCGGCGTCCTTGCATGGTGGTCCATCTCCCACTGTGCAAGAGGGCGCACTTGATCTCCTGTCCAGAATGTCTCTCTGGCTTCCCTCCATGCTGTCTGTTTGTGTCTGTTTCTGCTGCTTAAGGGCGGCGCCCGATCACTTCCTGCCTTTTGTACCTGCTGTGGGTCACACCCCTTGTGCGTCCTCAGCCTATTGCTGTCTGTCACTTGGTATATAGCTCAGCAGCTCCCTTCTATCCCTGCCTGAGCATAGTGTTTCCTTCAGTGTGTGCTTGCACTCTGAAGGTGCCAGGTCCCGTCTCTTGTCTCCTGCTTTTTGTATCAGTTCCCGTGTCTGAACTGAGTCCTGTATGTCTCCTGCTTTGCGGTATCAGCTCCCGTGTCTGAACTGACTCCTTTCTGTGTTCTCTTGTCTGTCCTGTCTGAACACGCTCCTAGCCTGTTCCTCTCGCCTTCTAGTGGCCGATTTCCTAGACCCGCTCCTGTGTCTGGTCTGTCCTGTCTGAACACGCTCCTTGCCCGTTCGTTCCGCCTTCTAGTGGCCGATTTCCTAGACCCGCTCCTGCGTCTGGTCTGTCCTGTCTGAACACGCTCCTTGCCTGTTCGTTCCGCCTCTCTGGGGGCCGTATTCCCAGACCCGCTCCTGTATCCCTCTGCAGTGTCGGTCTCCTCCGTACACTCAGTTCCAGTCTGAACTCTCTCCTGTCCTTTACCTGTTTTGCCTCTATGTCCGTTCCCTTCCTTTTTCTGCAGAGTCTGAACTCGTACCTAACTCCTGCTTGTTGTCTCTGCAAGTACTGTGTGAGTATCTGGCTCTGTCTTTCCCTTCCTGTCTGTTCCGTGTGTACAGAGCCCTGTCCTCCCTTCTCAGCCTTGTCTGCACTCTAGCTGTGCTTGCCTGTAACCCTCTGCCTGTATTGTTCCTGAGTCCCGGTGTGTACTGGGTCCTATCCCGCCTGTGTTCCTACCTGCTAGTGCCTCCCTGTCTGCACTCTAGCTGTGCTTGCCTTTACCCCCCTGCCTGCATACCCGCCTGCCTGCATACCAGTCGTGCCTGCCTATACCCTCCAGTCTGTGTGCCAGCCTACCAGCCTGTTCCTGTATTCCCCTGTGTGGGTCAACAGCCGTGTCCGGGGTCTGTCCTGGAGTAGCACCTGGTCCCTCTGCTCGGTTCCTCCTTGGTGCACTGGCGTCGTATGCCGTCGTGCGACCCTGGTCGGATCGGGTGAATACTTAGTCACGCCCCTCCAGGCATTCACTCTCCGGCACGGTCCAGTGGAATCACTACCAATCACACGCACACGCCGCTTAGCCCGGGCGTGTGCATAACAGTAAGTTTCCTTAGGGGCGATCTGGCTGTCGTCCAAGCAACCAGGTGTCCCCGCTTTCCCCCACATTTCCCAGAATAATGCAAAGTAACGTCCAATTATTATGGGATGCAATAGGTCCTTAACGACCGCCACTTCATGAGATGTGGTGCCACAGTCTGTGTTTACATCCACCTGGGCCACAGGATAGTTCTTAGCGTCCCCATGGATACACCGGACATCCACCACCTTCCCAGAAACCAGCCGATGAGGGAGTGTGGCCCTTATCAGGGTCACCAAACTTCCTGAGACCAATAGTCCAGAGACTTGTGCCCCGTTAACTGACACTGAGCATGCCTGAGGGCCCTCGCCATGTTGACGAACCGCGCTGCAGGCGGGGTAGGCAAAATAAGAGCAACGCCGGCCCATGTTACAGTCCATTGGTTCAGAGGTTATGGGACACCGGGAGGCAATATGGCCAGGGGTATGACATCTCCAACACACTATATTATGGGGTGGGACCTTGGGCAGCAACTCAGACCCCTCCTGAACTCTAGGATGCCCCCCAGGTGTGGCGCTAGCTCGCTTCTTTTGGGTGTCCGCCACCTTTTGGGAACCCCAGTATTGAGAGGCTACGACCCCTTGTTTTCCCAACGGACTCTCAACCGCCTGGTATCTTTCCACCAACCCCACCAAGTCATCAGCATTATAGGGATCTCCCTGGGCAACCCAGGATTTTACCGACTTCGGGAGAGAGTGTATAAACCTGTCTATAACGACCTCTATCTCATATCATAGGACTATCTATCATCTATCTATTATCTATATGACGCGCCCCCTGGGCCATGGGGCACCCGGGACCGGACTTCAGGGCAATGCTGGGAGTAGTAGTGGCGACCCGGTCCCGTGGCTCAGGGTGGCCAGACCAATATTGTGGCAGTCTCTGTATCAGTATAATGCAATGTCCGACTACGCCACCCGTGGATTGCGGTCAATAAGAACCGCCGCTGCTGAGCAGACCTCTGAGGCTGATGTTGTGAGGGCAGCAGAGTGTAGTATAACTCCCCACGGGAGGAGTATAGCCTCAGGCTAGTGAGTGTGGATGATAGGAGTGATGGTGCACGAGCGCAGCAGGAACGACTCAGAGGCTTTGCAGTGCAGTTCAGGGTCTTTACTGATGGTGATAAGGCAGACCCTCCCGGGAGTACTGGCTAGCATAAGAGGCCTGGTCAGTCTGTGAGCAAACTGGAGTTCCCCTGGCCAGGTGGAGTTGTAGGCCTCCCCGACTATCTGCACTCTTCCTGGCTACCTTGCTGTAAGCGAGTGGAAGTAGCCCACGTCCCTGAGTGTTCCGTGTGGTGCTCACCTGTATGGCTGGTGACTTGGGGCCTTCTGATAGCCCCCGCTCCTCGATTGCAGTGCTGGTCCCTTGCTCGTGACTGAGCCTCCGGGCTTCTATGGCCAGAGGACTTGAAATCCCCTGCCGGCGGGTTTCTGCTGCTGGGTATATATAAGTCCCCGCAACCTCGGACTCCTGTGTCCGGTTCTCAGAGTCTTCTGCCAGGACGAACTCCGCTTAGCTCAAGTCCCTGGTCTTCAGCTCCTGCTCCTACAGAGCTCCTCGCTGTTACTTTCCCTGTGTCTGGAACTAACTCCAGGCTCTGACTTCACTAACCCCGCCCCAGATCCAGTTTATATAGGGCAGGTTCCTCCCCTATCTGGTCTGGGACAGGAGGTGTTGCATGTTTAAGGGCTCCGAACCAGGAAACCTCCCACTTGCTCTCAGACATAATATTTCTATTACAGTGGTAACCAGACCCTGGGGTGCCACATATCCATCTATCTATCTCATATCTATCTATCTATCAATCTCATATCTATCTATCTTCTCCACTTTTTATCTGGTCTCAGGTATGACTTTCATATTACCCACGACTGTTACTTGCCACAGGTGAGTTTTAACGAGCATCACATGCTTGAAGCAAAGTTGTTTTTCCACAATTTTGGAAAAGTGCCAACAATTTTGTCCGGCCCATTTTTGGAGTTTTGTGTGAAATTATGTCCAATTTGCCTTTTTTTCCCATTTTTTGTGCTGTTTCAATACACACAAAGGAAATAAATATTATAACAAATGTATAACAAAACGTGTAATTGTAATAATTTTCTGGGAGAAATACTTCACTTTCTGGAACAATCTCAAGGTTGCTAAACACTTCCAGCCATGACTGTGTGTATATATGGGCCCTCAATAAACCATCCCTCTCAACGAAAAGGCCACAGCAAGGGTCAGGAATCGGTGGCCTTCCCTCTCCGAATCTTAGGGAGAGACGGTTGTGCTTCCAGCATCCACCTAGGCTGCCACCCCAGTGGAACTAATAGCAGGGTTGCCAACTGTCCAGAAATTCTTGGACAGTCCATAAAAATAGGGCACTTTTTTCCCTGTCCGTAAAAAAAAATGTGATGCGTCCATAATCTTTCTGAAGCTGGAGAGACTTGTTCAGATGGAGGGAGATGTAGGGGCATCATATTGTGTATAGGGAGATGTAGGGGCATCATATTGTGTATAGGTATCATATTGTGTATCTGCATGTGTGGGGACATCATACGGTGTATATGGAGCTGTGAGCACATCATACTGTATTTAGGGAACAATGAGGGAATCATACTGTATACAAGGAGCTGTGGAAACATAATGCTGTGTAAAGGGTCTGTGGGGTCATCATCTAATATACAGTACAGACCAAAAGTTTGGACACACCTTCTCATTTAAAGATTTTTCTGTATTTTCATGACTATGAAAATTGTACATTCACACTGAAGGCATCAAAACTATGAATTACCACATGTGGAATTATATACTTAACAAAAAAAGTGTGAAACAACTGAAAATATGTCTTATATTCTAGGTTCTTCAAAGTAGCCACCTTTTGCTTTGATGACTGCTTTGCACACTCTTGGCATTCTCTTGATGAGCTTCAAGAGGTAGTCACCGGAAATGGTTTTCACTTCACAGGTGTGCCCTGTCAGGTTTAATAAGTGGGAGTTCTTGCCTTATAAATGGGGTTCGGATCATCAGCTGTGTTGTGCAGAAGTCTGGTGGATACACAGCTGATAGTCCTACTAAATAGACTGTTAGAATTTGTATTATGGCAAGAAAAAAGCAGCTAAGTAAAGAAAAATGAGTGGCCATCATTACTTTAAGAAATGAAGGTCAGTCAATGCAAAAAATTGGTAAAACTTTGAAAGTGTCCCCAAGTGCAGATGCAAAAACCATCAAGCGCTGCAAGAAACTGGCTCACATGAGGACTGCCCCAGGAAAGGAAGACCAAGAGTCACCTCTGCTTCTGAGGATAAGTTTATCCGAGTCACCAGCCTCAGAAATCGCAGGTTAACAGCAGCTCAGATTAGAGACCAGGTCAATGCCACACAGAGTTCTAGCAGCAGACACATCTCTTCAACAACTGTTAAGAGGAGACTTTGTGCAGCAGGCCTTCATGGTAAAATAGCTGCTAGGAAACCACTGCTAAGGACAGGCAACAAGCAGAAGAGACTTATTTGGGCTAAAGAACACAAGGAATGGACATTAGACCAGTGGAAATCTGTGCTTTGGTCTGATGAGTCTAAATTTGAGATCTTTGGTTCCAACCACCGTGTCTTTGTGCGATGCAGAAAAGGTGAACGGATGGACTCTACATGTCTGGTTCCCACCGAGAAGCATGGAGGAGGAGGTGTGATGGTGTGGGGGTGCTTTGCTGGTGACACTGTTGGGGATTTATTCAAAATTGAAGGCATACTGAACCAGCATGGCTACAACAGCATCTTGCAGCGGCATGCTATTCCATCCGGTTTGCGTTTAGTTGGACCATCATTTATTTTTCAACAGGACAATGACCCCAAACACACCTCCAGGCTGTGTAAGGGCTATTTGACCAAGAAGGAGAATGATGGGGTGCTACGCCAGATGACCTGGCCTCCACAGTCACCAGACCTGAACCCAATCGAGATGATTTGGGGTGAGCTGGACCGCAGAGTGAAGGCAAAAGGGCCAACAAGTGCTAAGCATCTCTGGGAACTCCTTCAAGATTGTTGGAAGACCATTTCCATTGACTACCTCTTGAAGCTCATCAAGAGAATGCCAAGAGTGTGCAAAGCAGTCATCAAAGCAAAAGGTGGCTACTTTGAAGAACCTAGAATATAAGACATATTTTCAGTTGTTTCACACTTTTTTGTTAAGTATATAATTCCACATGTGTTAATTCATAGTTTTGATGCCTTCAGTGTGAATGTACAATTTTCATAGTCATGAAAATACAGAAAAATCTTGAAATGAGAAGGTGTGTCCAAACTTTTGGTCTGTACTGTATATAATCGTCTTATCCGTCTGTCTGTCTGTCCTTCTGTCCAGGAAATCCTGCGTCGCTGCTTGGTCCAGCCGCGGCCAATCAGCGACGCGGGATTTCAGAAAAAGATGGCGGCCGTTAGCAGCTCATCTGCCGCACGGAGGTCAGCGGCGATGCAGCCGGGAGATGACCGGCGCTAGCCGCTCATCTCCCGGCTGCTCGCAGCAGAAGTACCGCGACCGGCGGCGCCGCTGATCTCCCGACGGCAAGTGTGAAGCGAGGACCGGGGAGCGGCGCCGCCAGTCGGGATACTTCGGCTGTGAGCAGCCGGCCATCTCCCGGTTCCTTGCAGCGGAAGTACCCGCACAGGTAGCGTCGCTGCCCGGTCCTCAGTAATACGATTCGCTGATTGGTCGGAATCAGCGATATTGGCGCCGCGACCAATCAGCGATACTGGCGCCAAATTTAAACACCGCTCTGCTGATTGGTCGTGGCCGGCGGCCGCGACCAATCAGCGATTTTGGCGCCACATTTAAACACCACTCTGTTGATTGCGCCTGGTCGGCCGCATACAGATTCTAGAATACCCGATGCGTTAGAATCGGGCCACCATCTAGTACTGTATATAAAGAGCTGTGGGAGCCATCACACTATATATAGAGACCTGTGAAAAGCTTATGTGTTGATCCAGAGGAAGTAAAAAAAAACCATGAGGCAGATGCTGCTTGCCCAAAATTAGGGGAAAAATTCCTTCCCGACTCCACATATGGCAATCAGACTAGTTGCTTGGATCAACGTCCCATAATAAAATCTAGTATGAATAACCTGTAATGTTATTCAAGAAAGTCACACAGGACCTCCTTGAACTTTTTTTTAGAGAATTAAGTATTACAAGGTCATGTGGTAGAGAGTTCCATACCTCACACAATAAAACATTGCCATCTAACTTCCTTTAGACAAAGCGAATTAGGAGCTTGATGCTAGAGTAGTTGAATTAAAACTGAAAAAAATTATTAACACAGCAAAAAAGAGGAACAGTATTTATTCTCCAGCCCAGGTCTCAAAACTAATGCACTAATCAGGATGAAGCAAACCATATAATAAAGGCAGGGGCAGCACAGGTGCAAAATACTGATGAGACAACCAACTCATAACCTACCAATTCTTGGAGGGGGTCATTGCTTAGTATTAAAACTGCACACAAAAAAATGGCTTGTATAGGTCACTGGTCACACACAGATTGTTAGGGGAATGGTTGCAAACAACTTTATTAAATAATGGAAAGCAAACGAACCCGGGGTCCGTGATGCAGCCTGGAGGACTGTGGACGAACACCTTCCGGGTAAGAAGGTAAAACAACCAACTGAAATAACAATCCCCCCCGTGTTACTGCACACCGGAACGGGAATAGGGATTCGCACTATCTCCATTAACTGCACGAGAGATGTGCGACAAATAATGGAGCCGTAGCCCTGTTAACTGCACAGAGGCTACGCAGCAGGCGCTCGGATGCGTGTGTGATTCACGCTGGCTTATACGTGCTCCCAGCCGGCTTGCTACCGGACTGAGGAGTATCTCTCCACGTGGCTAACAGGCGGTGCCGGGAATACGGAGTCCGCAGTCTGCTCGGGGTGTATAGCGACCCCCTTGTTGGAGCCAGAGTGTCAGACGAAGCTACCTGCCTCCCTCCATCTAAGGCTGTCTATCCCCTGCTAAACCTGCCTGTCAGAAGCTATAACAGCAAAAGCACACGTGGAGCCGAAACGACCAAGCGTCCACACAATAACACCAACTCAGCTCAATGATCAGAGTGCGCCGCCATGTTTGTGGGCGTGCTATTTAAATATTAAGCCCTGCCCATCGTCACATTATTGGTGACGTCACCCGCGACCAATCAGGCGGTGCCAGGTCACCGGATCAGCTGACTCCCAAACCACCAATCACGGTCCGCCATGTCACGGGCATGCTCAGTGCAGTGTATCCTGGACTTAGGCTGTAACAGCCCTGTTTCCCTCCGCAACCTATCCTTCATGTTGCTAGGAACAAAGACCCGAGAGACAACTTGTACATCTCGTGCACCAGCTAGGCGTTGGGACTGATGATGATGCTGAGAAGCATCTGGACCGGAATGGGAGACCACAGAATCCACTGATGATTCTGAACCCATTTCGGATCCAGAAAACACCTGACGCCTAACACAGATAGTGCTCAATATAGGGCTTACAGCCTATTAGTGACCCTCATACTGTTAGATTAGGCAGGCTGCAAAGCACTATCTAAGTGCACCCCATGAGGACAAACCCCCTAGTTTACAAATCCAGCATTGATGGGCTTGTCTGAACCCTGAATAAAAATAACGTGCAAAATCTATATATGAGGTACTGGTAGATATTTTGGCGCTGGTCACGCACAGTGTCTGGTTTACAGCCTATTAGTGACGCCCATACTATTAGATTAGGCAGGCTATGCTCCCCTCATACACCTTACCACGGTGTGTAGTGTGACATGGAGCTAAACCCCCTGTCTGCTTAAGAATAAGGCTGCGAAAAACCTTCTCTTTATTGATAGTAGAGAAACCTCCATACAGTAGATGCGGAAAACATACGATGAACCCCAGTATTGTACCACATAGATAGGGCTCTTACCGGCTAAGCTTGGAGCAGGCTGTGTGCACAGAGCTCAAGATACAAAACTGTAGGGATGTGGACTGTCTTACCCTGTTCCTGCCCCTGAAGACAACAAACGCGTCATGTGAATACTGTCTTGCGGTTTTATATCTAAAAGTGATATGTGTCTTATGTAATGTATAATGGTGATGTAACAGCATGTGAAGTGTTAATGCATAATGTGAGTATAGCATAAGATAAGCTTAGGATACCATAAGACATAAGTATAACATAAACCCTAAAATACAAATTTTATTAAATCTCTTTAAAATCGGGACATGCGGCATAAAGATGATACGCATCAGTATTGCACTTTATCAAGATAAGTTCCTTTTATTGTTTAGTCTTGTGATCATTTATGTCATTGATACCTCTATGGGTGATTAATTCCAGGGCTGGCTAGGGTTATCCAGGGATAGCCGCCGTGGAGCGGGGGCGCCACAGTGTCAACATTAACTAGGGTGTCACCCTCCACTATAAGGCAGGTAATCAGCATCTAGGGTGTTGAACAGGGCTGATTGTAGCCTTTGTTTGGATGCCCGAATGTATCCTTTGGCTTGGAGGTCCAAAGATATTAGGAACGTTCTTGGGTGTTTTTATAAATTTGCACATTGTCACTTTATTCACTGTTGTCACTTTAATCATTTAGTACACACTGAGGATTGATTGTTTGATGTGATATCTGTACCAGTTTCTGGTAGACTGTTAGATCTTTGGTCTATGTAAGTGTGGCACCCCAGGGGTCTGGTTTCCACAGTAACAGCAATGTTATGTCTGAGAGCAGGTGGGAGGTCTCTTGGTCAGGAATCCTATGCATGCCACACCTCCTGCCCAGTCCTGGGAGGGGAAGGACTTCCCCTATATAAACCTGGGGCTGAGGCAGGGTTAGAGAGTTCAAAGGGAGAGTTCAGCCAGGAGGGCTGACAGGGAGCTGTGGCTCCGGCTGGGCCTAGCTCCTGGGCCATGCCAGAAGTAGAGACAGAGAAGAGAAGCAGCTATGGGAAGAAACAACAGGAGCTCTGTGGGAGCAGTGCTACAAGGAGTCAGGGGCTGGCAGCTGCAGAGCTCACCCTGACTGAGAAGCTATCACCGGACCCGGAGTCCGAGGCTGTGGGGACTAACTCCTATCCAGCAGCAGAAACCGACCGGCAGGGGATTGCAGGTCCTCTGGCCCAGAAACCCGAAGGCACGGTCACACGCGTGGGACCAGCACCGCCGTCGTGGAGCGGAAGCTACTAGAAGGCCCCGAGTCACCGGCCATACGGGTGAGCACCACACGGTACACTCAGGGACGTGGGCTACTTATACCCGCCTCTAGCAAGGTAGCCAGAAGAGTAACGTTAGTTTGGGAGGCCTACAACTCCGCCTGGCCAGGGGAGATCCCATCTGCTCAAGGACTGACCAGGCCCCAATCACTAGCCAGTACTCCGGGAGGGTCTGTCTTTGTCACCAGTAAAGACCCTGAACTACACCGTACCGTCTCCGAGTGGTTCCTGCTACCCCCATCATCCACGTCGGCTGCCCTGAGGCCATACCCCTCCCGTTGGGGGTTATACTATCACGCTGCACAATCCTACCACCGGCCTCAGCGGTCTGCCCTGCAGCAGCAGCTCCTTAGCTGCACTCAACGGGTGGCGTAGTCGTCCAACATCTACCGCTAATACAGCGCCACTTAGTCTGACTCCCTGGGCACGGACCGGGTCACCGCCACGAGACTACAACCCTCACCAGATCCGGCTCCGGGTAAGCTCCCGCGTGCGCAACGCTGCGCGACACAGGCCCAGGGGCGCGTCAACTTTTGGCGTAGTCGGCAGGATCTCGTGCCCGCAACCACCGGGTACTGCGTGCCTGAAAAAGACTGTTCAAACTTACCAGTGGTGAAGATTCCCGCCATCCGGCGCCATCTTCGGCCTTCTTCCCGCCCTCCGTGGAGGTTTCCCGCCATTGGACGCCATCTTGAGGACGCCGCGCGGGAAGAAGAGGGGCGTGGACTCCGAAAGCGCGCGAGAACTGAAGCCCCGCCTCACGTCCGGACGTTGCGTAAGGTCCTGGAAGGAGCCCAGCAGACGCCGACGTCACAGGAGCGCGACGGAAGGTCCTCAACCCTGACGATCCACTGCGGAGCCGCGGCCTACGGAAGAGGATCATCGCAAGGTAGGCCACGGTCCACTAGGGGGGAGAAGGATGTCGGATACGGAGGAGAGCTTCACCGCTCCAACCCCCGCCAGCGCCACCGCTGTTGCGGTCATGCCTTTCACCATGCCCTATATCCCGGGGGCAGCCTGGCTACCCCAGTACTCAGGGGAGTCACATACCCTGCAGGACTTTAGAGAAAAGCTGGATAGCCTCTTCCAGGTGTACCCCCTCACAGAAGAGCAAAAAGTGAGCATCCTGGTGGCCCAATTAACCGGGGCAGCCCAAAGGGAGGTAAAGTCCTGGCCACCTGGGAGGAGGACTGTCGCAGAGATACTAGCCCGGCTAACCAAGGAGGGGCTGCAGTGCTACCAATACGAGGAAAGCCAAGAGGACCCGGACGGGTCTGAGGACTACCCTCAGGAGGGAGCACAAAGAGGACACCGCTACTGAAGGGAAGTAGCATAAACAAAGAACTGTATATCGTTACCCGTCAGGGTATGAGAACTGATGCTAATTAAAATATGGTCCCCGTTGGGATTAGTGAATTGTTCCCCGTGTGTCCCTATCCCTTACCAGGCTGAGGACTGTGAGCAGCCATCCCCTATCCCTTACCAGGCTGAGGACTGTGAGCAGCCAATCCTTATCCCCACTGGCCGAGGACTGAGAGCGGCCATATCTTGTAAATAATTATGTGTCTCTAGTAATTTATAGGAGTCTTTGGTGGATTTACCGGGAATCCTGTGTACATAGTTGGAGCGTAACCTAGGGATGGACTAAAGACTGTTAAGGACTCGGGGCAGGACAGACCCCTACCTGGTTACGTCTCCCTGTTTTGGTGAAATGGACACCTTGCTTTTCTTCAAAGACTGCACCCGGTTGCGGACACGCCGTGACCATCTTTATGTGTTTTTCTTGTTGTATTATTATTGTTTATACCTTATTATGTTTTTCAAAAAAAAAATTGTTTAGTCCCGGAGTACTAAATTTCACTAGGGGGGAATGTGGCACCCCAGGGGTCTGGTTTCCACAGTAACAGCAATGTTATGTCTGAGAGCAGGTGGGAGGTCTCTTGGTCAGGAATCCTATGCATGCCACACCTCCTGCCCAGTCCTGGGAGGGGAAGGACTTCCCCTATATAAACCTGGGGCTGAGGCAGGGTTAGAGAGTTCAAAGGGAGAGTTCAGCCAGGAGGGCTGACAGGGAGCTGTGGCTCCGGCTGGGCCCAGCTCCTGGGCCATGCCAGAAGTAGAGACAGAGAAGAGAAGCAGCTATGGGAAGAAACAACAGGAGCTCTGTGGGAGCAGTGCTACAAGGAGTCAGGGGCTGGCAGCTGCAGAGCTCGCCCTGACTGAGAAGCTATCACCGGACCCGGAGTCCGAGGCTGTGGGGACTAACTCCTATCCAGCAGCAGAAACCGACCGGCAGGGGATTGCAGGTCCTCTGGCCCAGAAACCCGAAGGCACGGTCACACGCGTGGGACCAGCACCGCCGTCGTGGAGCGGAAGCTACTAGAAGGCCCCGAGTCACCGGCCATACGGGTGAGCACCACACGGTACACTCAGGGACGTGGGCTACTTATACCCGCCTCTAGCAAGGTAGCCAGAAGAGTAACGTTAGTTTGGGAGGCCTACAACTCCGCCTGGCCAGGGGAGATCCCATCTGCTCAAGGACTGACCAGGCCCCAATCGCTAGCCAGTACTCCGGGAGGGTCTGTCTTTGTCACCAGTAAAGACCCTGAACTACACCGTACCGTCTCCGAGTGGTTCCTGCTACCCCCATCATCCACGTCGGCTGCCCTGAGGCCATACCCCTCCCGTTGGGGGTTATACTATCACGCTGCACAATCCTTCCACCGGCCTCAGCGGTCTGCCCTGCAGCAGCAGCTCCTTAGCTGCACTCAACGGGTGGCGTAGTCGTCCAACATCTACCGCTAATACAGCGCCACTTAGTCTGACTCCCTGGGCACGGACCGGGTCACCGCCACGAGACTACAACCCTCACCAGATCCGGCTCCGGGTAAGCTCCCGCGTGCGCAACGCTGCGCGACACAGGCCCAGGGGCGCGTCATAAGTACGAATAAGGGACTTTTAGGGTCTAGGGGCAGCTGCCGTTCAGCAAGGGTGCCATTGTCATCTATATGTAGGATGCCCATCTCCGTTGACATGCAGGTTCAGGCTAGGGTATCTATAGGGTGAGTTTTATTGAAGTACAGTGGGTACGGAAAGCATTCAGACCCCTTTAAATTTTTCACTCTTTGTTTCATTGCAGCCATTTGGTAAATTCTAAAAAGTTCATTTTTTTCTCATTAAAGTACACTCTGCACCCCATCTTGACTGAAAAAAACAGAAATGTAGAAATTTTTGCAAATTTATTAAAAAAGGAAAACTGAAATATCACATGGTCATAAGTATTCAGACCCTTTGCTCATATTTAAGTCACATGTGTAACGGGTCTGGGAGGCGGAACCTCTGGGCTACTATACAAGGGGGTGGTCCTTGTAAGGGAGCGGGTGGCGACCAGGCAGGCAATCACAGCAGGTGACCGGGACAGTCTCTGGGTGTACGGGCAGGAGGTCACGGCAAGTGATCGAGGCAGTCTCTGGAAGAACGGGCTGGAGGTCACGGCAAGTGACCGGGCAGTCTCTGGAAGAACGGGCTGGAGGTCACGGCAAGTGACCGGGGCAGTCTCTAAGTAAAGGGTAGGTACGACCTGTGATGGCTGAACCTCCAGGTAGGCTAGCAAGGCAGATGGAGGATGTGTGCTCCCAGGTGAGCAAGCGAGAGTCTCTGGAATAGCAGGTGGTCACAGCACGTGACGGCGGAGCCTCCAGGTAGGCAAGCAGGCAGGTAGCGGAGAAGCGCTCCCAGGTGAGCGGGCAAGAGTCTCTGGAATAGCTGGTGGTCACAGCACGTGACAGCGGAGCCTCCGGGCTGGCAAGCAGGCAGGTAGCGGAGAAGCGCTCCCAGGTGAGCGGGCAAGAGTCTGGAATAGCTGGTGGTCACAGCACGTGACAGCGGAGCCTCCGGGCTGGCAAGCAGGCAGGTAGCGGAGAAGCGCTCCCAGGTGAGCGAGCAAGAGTCTGGAATAGCTGGTGGTCACAGCACGTGACAGCGGAGCCTCCGGGCAGGAAAGCAGGCAGGTAGCGGAGAAGCGCTCCCAGGTGAGCGGGCAAGCTGGTCCATAGACAGACTGACCGGAGTTGTAAGGCAGACCGTCGGACCTCAGGCAAGCAGGCAGGTAGCTGATGTGCGCTCCCAGGTGAGCGGGCAAGTTGGTCCTTAGACAGACTGACCGGAGTTGTAAGGCAGACCGTCGGACCTCAGGCAGGCAGGCAGGTAACAGGAAATCAGGCAGGATTAGGACAGCAAGCTGGCAGGAATCTGGCAGGTAACTGGCAACGGGACCTGAGGGCTGAAGCAGAGTAGAACGGTGCAACAACATTGCTCGGGCACCTCCATTTTGGAGGAGGTGCCTTATATATGGTAAAGTCCTCCGGCCATTGGCCGGGGACTCCTTAGGACGGCGCGCGCGGCCCCTTTAAGAGGGAGGGAGGGCGCGCGCGCGCGCCCTAAGCACAGTGGCCGGGAAGGAGCGCGCGCTGCCAGCAGAGCGGGAGAGGGACGCCGGGCACGGAGCAGAGCGGTGAGGGGAACAGCGTCCCTGCCTAGCAGAGGGCAGGGACGCCGGCACTACAACATGCTGTCCATTTCCTTGTGATCCTCCTTGAGATGGTTCTACTCTTTCATTGGAGTCCAGCTGTGTTTAATTAAACTGATAGGACTTGATTTGGAAAGGCACACACCTGTCTATATAAGACCTCACAGCTCACAGTGCATGTCAGACCAAATGACCAGTATTGAGTAGAAGCCCCCTTTTGAGCTAGTGCATCCATGAGTCTTCTTGGGAATGATGCAACAAGTTTTTCACACCTGGATTTGGGGTTCCTCTGCCATTCTTCCTTGCAGATCCTCTCCAGTTCTGTCAGGTTGGATGGTGAACGTTGGTGGACAGCCATTTTCAGGTCTCTCCAGAGATGTTCAATTGGGTTTAGGTCAGGGCTCTGGCTGGGCCAGTCTAGAATGGTCACAGAGTTGTTCTGAAGCCACTCCTTTGTTATTTTAACTGTGTGCTTAGGGTCATTGTCTTGTTGGAAGGTGAACCTTCGGCCAAGTCTGAGGTCCAGAGCACTCTGGAAGAGGTTTTCATCCAGGATATCTGTGTACTTGGCCGCATTCATGTTTCTTTCAATTCCAACCAGTCGTCCTGTCCCTGCAGCTGAAAAACACCCCCATGATGCTGCCACCACCATGTTTCACTGTTGGGATTGTATTGGGCAGGTGATGAGCAGTGCCTGGTTTTTTCCACACATACCCCTTAGAATTATCACCAAAAAGTTCTATCTTAGTCTCATCAGACCAAAGAATCTTATTTCTCATAGACTGGGAGTCCTTCATGTGTTTTTAAGCAAACTCTGTGCAGGCTTTCATATGTCTTGCACTGAGGAGAGGCTTCCGTTGGGCCACTCTGCCATAAAGGCTCGACTTGTGGAGGGCTGCAGTGATAGTTGACTTTATGCAACTTTCTCCCATCTCCCTACTGCATCTTTGGAGCTGAGCCACAGTGATCTTGGGGTTCATCTTTACCTCTCTCACCAAGGCTCTTCTCCCACGATTGCTCAGTTTAGCTGGACGACCAGGTCTAGGAAGACTTCTGGTGGTCCCAAACTTCTTCCACTTAAGGATTATGGAGGCCACTGTGTTCTTAGGACCCTTGACTAATGCAGAAATTCTTTTGTAAACTTGGCCAGATCTGTGCCTTGCCACAATTCTGTCTCTAAGCTCCTTGGGCAGTGTCAGGATGCCAGGTTTAATTTTACTTTGCCAGTAGTTTTTCCCTTAGCCAAGATGGCTTCCATTGCCTCACTGGGGTCATGTGTTTCCTGCCTGTGGACCTACTTAAACTGCATGTGTTGCAATCATGCCTTGCCTGAGTATTGTGTGCTTTTAGCTTTCTACTCACCTGTGCTAGCCCTCTGAATAGAGTCTTGCTGACCTTGTGTTTACTCCTAGTCATCCGCTGAAAGGATTGCTGCCTGAATCCTCTGCTAAGGGGACTTCTGCTGAAAGGAACCACTGGCTGTTGTTCACTCACGCTGGGATCTCTGAACTTTTGTCTTCCTGAAGAAAACTTCTCCTGGATCTCTACACCTCTGGTATAGTCACCATCTTGCTCTGTGTTTAAATACCCGGCTCCAGCTCTGCTTAAGACATCGCTGTTTCCTCCGCTGCACCTCCTGCATTCTTCAATATCCAGATCCATATTCCAGTTTGTCTTCTCTTCTGCACTACGTGAGTCCACAATCAACTGAGGAATACCTACGTCTGCTTACTATCCTTATTTCTGTTTGCATATTACTGTACCTAAGTAAACTTGGACTATCGTTAACGTTTACATACCCTAATAGTAATGAAGGCCGTGCCTTACAGATTAGGTTCTAAGAAGTGTTGTTTGGAATGAACTTACCTTCATAAACTGTTTGCTGTGATCTTTTGCACTTGAGTTTAAAATAGACTTTCACACTACTCTTGTCTCAGTCTCTGCTTTTGGCCCACGCCATTGGACTTCAGGGTATCTACTAACATCGTAACAGGCAGTTCCTTTGAGCTCATGATTCTCATTTGGTCTGACATGCACTGTGAGCTGTGAGGTCTTATATAGACAGGTGTGTGCCTTTCCAAATCAAGTCCTATCAGTTTAATTAAACACAGCTGGACTCCAATGAAAGAGTAGAACCATCTCAAGGAGGATCACAAGAAATGGACAGCATGTGACTTAAATATGAGCAAAGGGTCTGAATACTTATGACCATGTGATATTTCAGTTTTCCTTTTTTAATAAATTTGCAAAAATTTCTACATTTCTGTTTTTTTTTCAGTCAAGATGGGGTGCACAGTGTACTTTAATGAGAAAAAAAAAGAACTTTTTAGAATTTACCAAATGGCTGCAATGAAACAAAGAGTGAAAGATGTAAAGGGGTCTGAATGCTTTCCGTACCCACTGTATATAGTACTCAATGTTCCAGGCAGTGGGAGGCATTACTGGGATCCAGAGCAGTCGCTCCAGTCACGTCCAGAGCCTAAGGTCTGGCATAGGAGCTGCCGGACACTTTGTGTGCTCTGAAGTACAAAGGAAGATGGACAGGGACCTGCATAGATGGAAGTTGAAGGCCAGTCCCGGGTGCACTGCAGAGGTGGACGAGAAATACAGGATGAGCTAGCAACAGGGCTGAAGAGGAGTTATGCTAAGAAGGAGGATAATGTGAATTGCTGTGCCTTATCCCATCTGTACCCACCTGATGAACTTGAACTGTCAAGTATATGTTTGACTGTTACAAAGAACTTCGTGTTCCCTAAATTGTGTGCGGCGGCTTCTGAGGACAGAAGCCTGAAGGCAGTGGAGGCCTGCGGCCTACAAGAGAGTGTGCTGCACCCCACACCCTAGAGCACACTGGGACTGGGACACCCATTGTCTGTAAAGTGCCAGAGCGAAATCAGACCGACGTTCAGTCACGACTACCGCTCTGTGCCACTTTACAAGATGAGTGATAAGGGAACTTCTCCATCAGAAGAGACGAGGAAATAATGGTCGCTGCCCAAACTGTGACAAGAACAGGACCACAATGCAACAAGAACTGTCTCACAATGCTCTTGGAACTTTCCCATAATGCATTGCAAATTGAAACTAGAGCAAATACATTAAATCACTAGCAGACAGTGCAGTTATCAAACAATAAAAAAGAGACAGGATTCAAATGCAAGCAACATAATGTCAGAACTGATATACACATAAAGTGACTAGATTCCCTGGATAGCTAAATTCGCTGCTGAGGCCAGAACACGGGCTGCCCAGCACTATTTAAGTGCACCCCATGAAGATAGACACTCTAATTTACAAGGCCATAACATATAGGTGCATCTCACAAAATTAGAATATCATCAAAAAGTTAATTTATTTCAGTTCTTCAATGCAAAAAGTGAACCTCATATATTATATAGAGTCATTACAAACACAGTGATCTATTTCAAGTGTTTATTTCTGTTAATGTTGATGATTATGGCTTATAGCCAATGAAAACACAAAAGTCATTAACTCAGTAAATTAAAATAATTAACAAAAAACACCTGCAAAGACTTCCTAAGCATTTAAAAAGGTCCCTTAGTCTGTTTTAGTAGGCTCCACAATCATGACAATCATGGTGAAGACTGCTGACTTGACAGATGTCCAGAGTTCCAATTTTCATTTGAAATCAAGGTCCCAGAGTCTGGAAGAAGAGTGGAGAGGCCACAATCCAAGCTGCTTGAGGTCTAGTGTGAAGTTTCCACAATCAGTGATGGTTTGGGGAGCCGTGTCATCTGCTGGTGTAGGTCCACTGTGTTTTTTCAACACCAAAGTCAGCGCAGCCGTCTACCAGGAAATTTTAGAGCACTTCATGCTTCCCTCTGCCACAGTATCAAGCTACCAGGGGGGCAAAGGGGGCGGTGGCCCCGGGCCCCTCGCTCTTAGGGGGCCCATCCAGGGCTACGCCAGTGTAACTGTATCTAGCATGCCCCTGGTGCCAGCATCGGGCCCCACTGCCCGCCACCGCCACAAGTTTACTGATGAGAGAGGGAGCGCGGATCTCTCTCCCATTAGTCCCTTCTGTGACTGACGTCTCTGACATCATCACTTGGCGCCCAGCCCGCTGTGCTGAAGATGTGTGCGTGCTGGGTGCTCTGAGCAGCGAGGGAACCAGGAGGAGAGATGAGTACTGTTTATTTATTTTTTGCCGGGTGGGGGGCGGCATTATATTACAGACTCTGCCTATGGGAAGGGGGAGGTGCATTATACTACAGACTCTGCCTATGGGGGAGCATTATCCTAAAGACTCTGCCCACAGAGAGGGGGGGCATTATACTAAAGACTCTGCCTATGGGGAGGGGGGGCATTATACTACAGACTGTCTATGGGGAGGGGGGGAGCATTATACTAAAGCCTCTGTCTATGGGGGGCATTCTACTACAGACTCTGCCTATGGGGGGGCATTATACTACAGACTCTGTTTATGAGCAGGGGAGAGCAGTAGACTACAGACTCTGCCTATGGGGGGACATTGTACTACAGACTCTGCCTATAAGAGGGGGAGCATTATACTACAGACTCTGCCTATGGGGGGTGCATTTTACTACAGACTCTGCCTATAGGTGGGGCATTATACTACAGACGCTGCCTATGAGATGGGGGGGTATTATATCACAGACTCTGCCTATGAGGAGGGGGGGCACATTATACTACAGACTCTGCCTGTGAGATGGGGGGGCAATATACTACAGATTCTGACTATGAGGAGGGGGGGGGATTATACTACAGACTCTGACTATGAGGAGGGGGGAGCATTATACTACAGACTTTGCCTATGGGGGGGCATTATACTGCAGACTCTGCCTATGGGGGGGCATTATACTACAGACTCTGCCTATGAGGAGGGGGGGAGCATTATACTACAGACTCTGCCTATGGGGGGGACATTGTACTACAGACTCTGCCTATAAGAGGGGGAGCATTATACTACAGACTCTGCCTATGGGGGGTGCATTTTACTACAGACTCTGCCTATAGGTGGGGCATTATACTACAGACGCTGCCTATGAGATGGGGGGGGCATTATACCACAGACTCTGCCTATGAGGAGGGGGGGCACATTACACTACAGACTCTGCCTATGAGATGGGGGGGGGGCATTATACTACAGATTCTGCCTATGAGGAGGGGGGGGCATTATACTACAGACTCTGCCTATGAGGAGGGGGGAGCATTATACTACAGACTCTGCCTATGGGGGGGCATTATACCACAGACTCTGCCTATGAGGAGGGGGGAGCATTATACTACAGACTCTGCCTATGGGGGGGCATTATACTGCAGACTCTGCCTATGGGGGGGCATTATACCACAGACTCTGCCTATGAGGAGGGGGGGAGCATTATACTACAGACTCTGCCTATGGGGGGGAGCTTTATACTACAGACTCTGTCAATGGGGGGAGCATTTTACTACAGACTCTGCCTATAGGGGCGCATTATACTATACGAAGGACTATGGGGAGTGCATTATACTATATTGAGGACTATCTGGTGCATTATACTATATGTAGGCTATTTATACAGTGTGGGAGATAATGTGGGTTCTTTGAACAGCGTGGGGGCCATCATACAGTGTGGGAGATAATGTGGGGTCTTTGTATAGTGTGGAGGCCATCATACAGTGTTGGAGCCATCAGCTTGGGGGCTACTAAGGGGTCAGTATACTTTGTGGGGGTACTATACAGTGAGGGGGAATTATATCGTGAATAGGAGAACATCATACTGGTTAGAGCGGAGCTCTACATGGGGGGAGACTCAGGACATTATTAAATCTTAGGTGGGCACTTATTGTTATAGGGGAACTCAGGTTATCGTGACTGTCGAAGGGGCATTATTACTTTCTAGGGGGCACAATGTGGGCACTGTTTTCTAGGACACTTGCACACGGCATTACTTTATTTTAGAGGTTTGTTTTACCATCTAGAGGGCACACAGTAGGTGCAGTAATAGGGACACATTTTGCAGCAGAGGCTCAGTATTGGGGTATCAGCAGGATGAGAAGTTTGTGCAGGTTGGGGATAGATCTGGTCAGTGCCTGAAATGTAAGGAGTCAAATGTGTCTTTGTTGTGATCTCTGCAGACCTGAGACTCTGAGCCCTGGCTGGAGAAGTTGTCGTGTCGGTCTGGGCCAGATGGAAAAGACGGGAAAAGTGAACAATTTAATCAGAAAGAACGTCAGCTGTAAGGTACTATATATAACTGAGCTGTGATCTCTTATATGTTCTGCAGGACTGGCATCTATCAATATATGTCACCATATGGCGGTAATATCAGTGCTGGTCTTTGTATAGAGATTATTTTTAGTAACAGCGCGGTCATCTGCTGAGGTTTTCCTACATCAACTATCTGGGTGCGCCGCTATAGTTGGAATCAGGGTTACCTGGTTAGAGGCCCACTCAGAAGTTTCGGCCCCCTGAACCAAAACCTTAGCTACGCCAAGCTTTTTGGAGATGGAAATTTCATTCTCCAGCAGGACTTGGCCCCTGTCCACACTGACAAAAGTACTAATACCTGGTTTACACACAACAGTATCACTGTGCTTGATTGGCAGCAAACTCACCTGACCTTAACCCCATAAAGAATCTATTATAGAGAATCTATGGGGTATTGTCAAGAGGAAAATGAGAGACACCAGACCCAACAATGCAGACGAGCTGAAGGCTTCTATCAAAGCCACCTGGGCTTCCATAACCCCTCAGCAGTGCCACAGGCTGATCCCTCCATGCCACATTGCCGCATTGATGCAGTAATTGATGTAAAAGGATCCCCGACCAAGTATTGAGGGCATTTATTGAACATACATTTCAGTAGGATAACATTTTGGATTTTGAAAACATTTTTCAAGCTGTTGTTATAAGGTATTCTAATTAATTGAAATAATGACTTTTGAGTTTTCATTGGCTGTAAGCCATAATCATCAACATTAACAGAAATAAACACGTGAAATAGATCACTCTGTGTGTAATGGCTCTATATAATATATGAGTTTCACGTTTTGTATTGAAGAACTGAAATAAATTAACTTTTCTGGTGATATTCTAATTTTGTGAGATGCACCTGTAGATGGGCTTGGCTGCACCCTGAATAAAAATAGCATGTAAAAAATATATATGATATATATGAGGTATTGGTCGATATTTTGGCCAAAATATACAAGCTCGCAACCTGCTCAAGGGTCCTCATACTTGCGAGTCCCTACACTAACATTAAAAGCAAAGTCACAAAACAAGGAATTAAAGTTCCCACCAAAATTCAAGAATTAACACAGCAAATACAGCAACAATAATTACAAGGATGCAGCAAACCCATATAATGAAGAAGTCAGCAACACAGGTGCAAAATATTGATGAGACAACCACTCACAACCTACCAATTCATGGAGGGGGTGATTGCTTAGTATTAAAACTGCACACAAATAAGCCTTGTATAGGGCACTGGTCACACACAGGTAGTGCACAATGTCTGGCTTACAGCCTATTAATGAAGCCCAAACTATTAGGCGGGCTGCCCAGCACTTTTTAAGTACACCCCATGAAGACAGACACCCTAGTTTACAAGGCCAACATTGATGGGTCTGGCTGCACCCTGAATAAAAATAACGTGCAAAAAATATATATGATATATATGAGGTATTAGTAAATATTTTGGCCAAAATACACAAGCTCGCAACCCGCGTCAAGGGTCCTCATACTTGCGAGTCCCTACACTAACATTAAAAGCAAAGACAAATTTAAATTCCCACCAAAATTCAAGAATTAACACAGGAAAAAAGGGCAACAGTGTTTACCTGCCTAGGTCTCAGTACTAATCATACCATATAATAACGATGACAGCAACACAGGTGCAAAATACTGATGTGACAACCACTCACATATTACCAATTAATGGAGGGGGGTGATTACATAGTATTAAAACTGCACACAAAATTATATGGGATTGCTACATCCTAATAGTGCATTAGTTCTGAGATCTGGGCAGGTAAATGCTATATTAATAATTGATTTTTTGAGGAAAGTTAAATTCTCTTTTGTTGGCTTTACTTTTAATCTAACTGAAATACACATAAGCTTTTTTCCTAAACATTAGGATCTGTGTAGAGCCATCAGCTCAAAAAGGCTTCCTTTGACAGACTTGGCATAAGCAGGTCAAAAGGAACCCTGATCTTTACCATTACACCCCTTTACAGGAATGGAGACTTACCACATGCTCAGGGTTGCATCTACAGAGTAGCTGCTGGCCAGAGGAGCGAGCTTGAGGCTATAACTCTAACTAAAGTTTTTTTATTACTAAATGATGGGTTCTGTCTAAGGCCATTGGCTCAAAAAGGCTTCCTCGGACAGACTTGGCGCAAGCTACTCCATTCTGCAGATCCCAAGGGAACCCTGGCCTTTACCATTACACCCCTGTACAGGGATAGATACTTACCATAGGCCCAGAGTTGCATCTACAGAGTAGCTGCTGGCCGGAGGAGCGAGCTTGAGGCTATAGTGGTTGATTCAACTCTAACTAAAGCTTTTTTTTCCTAAATACTGGGATCTGTTTAAGGCTGTTGGCTCAAACAGACTTCCTCGGACAGACTTGGCGCAAGCTACTCCATTCTGCAGATCCCAAGGGAACCCTGGTTTTTACCATTACACCCCTGTACAGGGATAGATACTTACCATAGGCCCAGGGTTGCATCTACAGAGTAGCTGCTGGCCGAAGGAGTGCGCTTGAGGCTTGAGTAGTTGAGTCAATCCTAACTAAAGAAAAACCTATCTAATGACACTTTCTTGTTAGGACCTGTCTGAGGCCTATGGCTCAAAAAAGCTTCTTTGGAAAAACTTGGCAAAAGCCAGTCTATCCTACAGGTTCCAAAGGAACTCTGACCTTCACTCTTACAGCCCTGTACAGTGATAAAGACTTATTACAGGGCCTTGATTGCATCTACATAGTAGATGCTGACTGGAGGGGCAAACTTAAGGTTAGAATGGTTCAGCCAACCCTAACTATTGCTACTTTCTTAAATGTTAGGATATTTCTGAGGCCGTTGGCTCAAACAGGCTTCCTTGGACAGACTTGGCGCAAAACACACCATTTCTGATGTTTCCAAATGAACCCTGGGCTTCACCCTTGAACCTCTATACAGGGACCGTTTCATAGTTTTAAGGTTGAAAGACACAAGTCCATCAAGTTCAACCTAAAAGCTAATGTGTTGATCCAGAGGAAGGCAAAAACCGCATGAGGCAGATGCTAATTGCCCCATATTAGGGGAAAAATTCCTTCCCGACTCCACATATGGCAATCAGACTAGTTCTCTGGATCAACGTCCCATAACAAAATCTAGTACGGATAACCTGCAATTTTATATTATTCAAGAAAGGCACACACATGCCCTCCTTGAATTTTTTTTAGAAAATTAAGTATTTCAATTTCATGTGGTAGAGAGTTTCATAACCTCATTGCTCACACAATAAAAATTTGCCAACTAACTTCCTTTAGACAAAGTGAATTAGGATCTTTATGCTAGAGTAATTGAATTAACTCTAACTGAAATAGATTAATGCTTTTTTCCTAAATGTTGAAATTTGTTTAAATCCATCAGCTCAAAAAGGCTTTCTCGGACAGACTTGGCGCAAGCTACTCCATTCTGCAGATCCCAAGGGAACCCTGGCCTTTACCATTACACCCCTGTACAGGGATAGATACTTACCATAGGCCCAGGGCTGCATCTACAGAGTAGCTGCTGGCCGGAGGAGCGAGCTTGAGGCTATAGTGGTTGATTCAACTCTAACTAAAGCTTTTTTTTCCTAAATACTGGGATCTGTTTAAGGCTGTTGGCTCAAACAGACTTCCTCGGACAGACTTGGCGCAAGCTACTCCATTCTGCAGATCCCAAGGGAACCCTGGTTTTTACCATTACACACCTGTACAGGGATAGATACTTACCATAGGCCCAGGGTTGCATCTACAGAGTAGCTGCTGGCCGGAGGAGTGCGCTTGAGGCTTGAGTAGTTGAATCAATCCTAACTAAAGAAAAACCTATCTAATGACACTTTCTTGTTAGGACCTGTCTGAGGCCTATGGCTCAAAAAAGCTTCTTTGGAAAGACTTGGCAAAAGCCAGTCTATCCTACAGGTTCCAAAGGAACTCTGGCCTTCACTCTTACAGCCCTGTACAGTGATAAAGACTTATTACAGGGCCTTGATTGCATCTACATAGTAGATGCTGACTGGAGGGGCAAACTTAAGGCTAGAATGGTTCAGCCAACCCTAACTATTGCTACTTTCTTAAATGTTAGGATATTTCTGAGGCCATTGGCTCAAACAGGCTTCCTTGGACAGACTTGGCGCAAAACACACCATTTCTGATGTTTCCAAATGAACCCTGGGCTTCACCCTTGAACCTCTATACAGGGACTGTTTCATAGTTTTAAGGTTGAAAGACACAAGTCTGTCAAGTTCAACCTAAAAGCTAATGTGTTGATCCAGAGGAAGGCAAAAACCCCATGAGGCAGATGCTAATTGCCCCATATTAGGGGAAAAATTCCTTCCCGACTCCACATATGGCAATCAGACTAGTTCCCTGGATCAACGTCCCATAACAAAATCTAATACGGATAACCTGCAATTTTATATTATTTAAGAAAGGCACACACATGCCCTCCTTGAATTTTTTTTAGAAAATTAAGTATTTCAATTTCATGTGGTAGAGAGTTTCATAACCTCATTGCTCACACAATAAAAATTTGCCAACTAACTTCCTTTAGACAAAGTGAATTAGGATCTTTATGCTAGAGTAATTGAATTAACTCTAACTGAAATAGATTAATGCTTTTTTCCTAAATGTTGAAATTTGTTTAAATCCATCAGCTCAAAATGGCTTTCTCGGACAGACTTGGCGCAAGCTACTCCATTCTGCAGATCCCAAGGGAACCCTGGCCTTTACCATTACACCCCTGTACAGGGATAGATACTTACCATAGGCCCAGGGCTGCATCTACAGAGTAGCTGCTGGCCGGAGGAGCGAGCTTGAGGCTATAGTGGTTGATTCAACTCTAACTAAAGCTTTTTTTTCCTAAATACTGGGATCTGTATAAGGCTGTTGGCTCAAACAGACTTCCTCGGACAGACTTGGCGCAAGCTACTCCATTCTGCAGATCCCAAGGGAACCCTGGTTTTTACCATTACACCCCTGTACAGGGATAGATACTTACCATAGGCCCAGGGTTGCATCTACAGAGTAGCTGCTGGCCGGAGGAGTGCGCTTGAGGCATGAGTAGTTGAATCAATCCTAACTAAAGAAAAACCTATCTAATGCCACTTTCTTGTTAGGACCTGTCTGAGGCCTATGGCTCAAAAAAGCTTCTTTGGAAAGACTTGGCAAAAGCCAGTCTATCCTACAGGTTCCAAAGGAACTCTGGCCTTCACTCTTACAGCCCTGTACAGCGATAAAGACTTATTACAGGGCCTTGATTGCATCTACATAGTAGATGCTGACTGGAGGGGCAAACTTAAGGCTAGAATGGTTCAGCCAACCCTAACTATTGCTACTTTCTTAAATGTTAAGATATTTCTGAGGCCGTTGGCTCAAACAGGCTTCCTTGGACAGACTGGGCGCAAAACACACCATTTCTGATGTTTCCAAATGAACCCTGGGCTTCACCCTTGAACCTCTATACAGGGACCGTTTCATAGTTTTAAGGTTGAAAGACACAAGTCCATCAAGTTCAACCTAAAAGCTAATGTGTTGATCCAGAGGAAGGCAAAAACCCCATGAGGCAGATGCTAATTGCCCCATATTAGGGGAAAAATTCCTTCCCGACTCCACATATGGCAATCAGACTAGTTCCCTGGATCAACGTCCCATAACAAAATCTAGTACGGATAACCTGCAATTTTATATTATTCAAGAAAGGCACACACATGCCCTCCTTGAATTTTTTTTAGAAAATTAAGTATTTCAATTTCATGTGGTAGAGAGTTTCATAACCTCATTGCTCACACAATAAAAATTTGCCAACTAACTTCCTTTAGACAAAGTGAATTAGGATCTTTATGCTAGAGTAATTGAATTAACTCTAACTGAAATAGATTAATGCTTTTTTCCTAAATGTTGAAATTTGTTTAAATCCATCAGCTCAAAAAGGCTTTCTCGGACAGACTTGGCGCAAGCTACTCCATTCTGCAGATCCCAAGGGAACCCTGGCCTTTACCATTACACCCCTGTACAGGGATAGATACTTACCATAGGCCCAGGGCTGCATCTACAGAGTAGCTGCTGGCCGGAGGAGCGAGCTTGAGGCTATAGTGGTTGATTCAACTCTAACTAAAGCTTTTTTTTCCTAAATACTGGGATCTGTTTAAGGCTGTTGGCTCAAACAGACTTCCTCGGACAAACTTGGCGCAAGCTACTCCATTCTGCAGATCCCAAGGGAACCCTGGTTTTTACCATTACACCCCTGTACAGGGATAGATACTTACCATAGGCCCAGGGTTGCATCTACAGAGTAGCTGCTGGCCGGAGGAGTGCGCTTGAAGCTTGAGTAGTTGAATCAATCCTAACTAAAGAAAAACCTATCTAATGCCACTTTCTTGTTAGGACCTGTCTGAGGCCTATGGCTCAAAAAAGCTTCTTTGGAAAGACTTGGCAAAAGCCAGTCTATCCTACAGGTTCCAAAGGAACTCTGGCCTTCACTCTTTCAGCTCTGTACAGCGATAAAGACTTATTGCAGGGCCTTGATTGCATCTACATAGTAGATACTGACTGGAGGGGCAAACTTAAGGCTAGAATGGTTCAGCCAACCCTAACTATTGCTACTTTCTTAAATGTTAGGATATTTCTGAGGCCGTTGGCTCAAACAGCCTTCCTTGGACAGACTGGGTGCAAAACACACCATTTCTGATGGTTCCAAATGAACCCTGGGCTTCACCCTTGAACCTCAATACATGGACAGTTTCATAGTTTTAAGGTTGAAAGACACAAGTCCATCAAGTTCAACCTAAAAGCTAATGTGTTGATCCAGAGGAAGGCAAAAACCCCATGAGGCAGATGCTAATTGCCCCATATTAGAGGAAAAATTCCTTCCCGACTCCACATATGGCAATCAGACTAGTTCCCTGGATCAACGTCCCATAACAAAATCTAGTACGGATAACCTGCAATTTTATATTATTCAAGAAAGGCACACATATGCCCTCCTTGAATTTTTTTTAGAAAATTAAGTATTTCAAGTTCATGTGGTAGAGAGTTCCATAACCTCATTGCTCACACAATAAAAATTTGCCAACTAACTTCCTTTAGACAAAGTGAATTAGGATCTTTATGCTAGAGTAATTGAATTAACTCTAACTGAAATAGATTAATGCTTTTTTCCTAAATGTTGAAATTTGTTTAAATCCATCAGCTCAAAAAGGCTTTCTCGGACAGACTTGGCGCAAGCTACTCCATTTTGCAGATCCCAAGGGAACCCTGGCCTTTACCATTACACGCCTGTACATGGATAGATACTTACCATAGGCCCAGGGCTGCATCTACAGAGTAGCTGCTGGCCGGAGGAGCGAGCTTGAGGCTATAGTGGTTGATTCAACTCTAACTGAAGCTTTTTTTTTTTCCTAAATACTGGGATCTGTTTAAGGCTGTTGGCTCAAACAGACTTCCTCGGACAGACTTGGCGCAAGCTACTCCATTCTGCAGATCCCAAGGGAACCCAGGTTTTTACCATTACACCCCTGTACAGGGATAGATACTTACCATAGGCCCAGGGTTGCATCTACAGAGTAGCTGCTGGCCGGAGGAGTGCGCTTGAGGCTTGAGTAGTTGAATCAATCCTAACTAAAGAAAAAGCTATCTAATGCCACTTTCTTGTTAGGACCTGTCTGAGGCCTATGGCTCAAAAAAGCTTCTTTGGAAAGACTTGGCAAAAGCCAGTCTATCCTACAGGTTCCAAAGGAACTCTGGCCTTCACTCTTACAGCCCTGTACAGCGATAAAGACTTATTACATGGCCTTGATTGCATCTACATAGTAGATGCTGACTGGAGGGGCAAACTTAAGGCTAGAATGGTTCAGCCACCCTAACTATTGCTACTTTCTGAAATATTAGGATATTTCTGAGGCCGTTGGCTCAAACAGGCTTCCTTGGACAGACTGGGCGCAAAACACACCATTTCTGATGGTTCCAAATGAACCCTGGGCTTCACCCTTGAACCTCAATACAGGGACAGTTTCATAGTTTTAAGGTTGAAAGACACAAGTCCATCAAGTTCAACCTAAAAGCTAATGTGTTGATCCAGAGGAAGGCAAAAACCCCATGAGGCAGATGCTAATTGCCCCATTTTAGGGGAAAAATTCCTTCCCGACTCCACATATGGCAATCAGACTAGTTCCCTGGATCAACGTCCCATAATAAAATCTATTACCACTAACCTGAAATGTTATATTATTCAAGGAACATTTTTCATCAAGCAGTTTTCACCGGAAATGTGTTGCACAACTGTTTGAATCTCAGTAAATTCCTGCGCAACTTACATTTAAATACTCTGACCTTTTTACACCCACTCTTTTAACTTCTTAAATAGTGAACAGAGCTTATCTGGACCGCTTGTGGCTTAGCTTTACCTGAAAACTTATTACAAATTAGGCTGGAAAAGTGGTGTAAATTAGGACTGAAATTGACTCCATCTTTTGACTGGAGTACATTTCTTGAGGTGTAGTACGTCAGCTTTAAGGGGATATTTCAATAAATGAATGACCCTGGCTGCAGGTATAAAGAATCAAACTGTGCTGTCCTGACCCATTCCTGGGATTGTGTATGGCACTGACATCACCTCAATACTGCCGCAGCCAACAAACGTAATCAGACGGACTGCCCAGCTGAGCGCACTGAGCTGCTGCAGCTCTGAGATGGTGGAACCTCTTTTTTTTAATTAAATGACCTGCAGCTAGGGACATTCATTTATTGAAAGGGAACAACCCCTTTAAGGATGAGTCAAGTTCATTAAGAGGTTTAGTCTTTTTAATGAATTTGGTGCACGTTCCTCCAATAGGCGCTTCATGAATGCTGGTATAGAAATCCACCAGCCTTGATGAATCGGCCACCATAGGTGTACATGGCATGAGCATATACAGAACAGTTGTGTAGTATACGTTACCAGGCCCTCATGATGCTCTTGGTCCTGGATGGCCTTCCACAGTCTGCTTTCTTGCTTCATCATCTTGAAGGGCTCCACTTTCTTTTCTTCTGGCTGGCATGGTGCGGCTCTATCATCCTGCTCCTTTAACACGAAGGGACGAATGACTGTAAAGCTGCCAGGAGCGTTTTTTTATCCCCTTAGATCATTGTGACACCACAAAGTGATGACATAGACAAGTGGGTGAGGCGCCTTTATTCAGTCATCGGGTGTGGTCAGAAGAAATTAGCATATTCCGTGATGTTACTACAATGAGAACAGACATGAACATTCTATTCGGAACCCGACCGCCATTATCAGCGGAACCTTCACTGCTGTCAGATTGGCACTAAAAACAAAAAGAGACCGCGGTGAACCTGGACAGTAACAATCTACAGGGACAGTGACTGCTAAGCGGACTTCATGTCAGATGTTATGCAGTTTTGTCAGAAAAAAAACCAATAAAATATATAAAAGACAGGCTCCAATAAACCTTAAACACTGGGCTGTAGTCACAGATTCTCCTTCCACCTGCAGCACATTGCTCCCCTGCCTAACCCTCCCCGTCCTGCAGCATGTTTCTCACCGCTTAATTCTCCCACTCCTGCAGCACATCACTCCCCTGTCTAAACCTCCCCCTCTTGCGGCACATTGCTCCCGTCTAATCCTCCCCTCCTTGCAGCACATTGTGCCCTTTCTAAATCTCCCCCTTCCTGCACCACATCACCCACTGCCAAATCCCCTCTTGCACCACATCGCCCACTGCCAAATCCTGCACTTCCTGCAGCATATCGCTCCCTGCCTAATCCTCTCCTATTGCATTACATCACTCCCCTGCATAAGCCACCTCTTCCTGCAGCACATCGCTTCCCTGCCTAAGCCTCCCCCTCCTGCATTACATCACTCCCCTGCCTAATCCTCCTCTTCCTGCAGCACAGCGCTCCCTGCCTAATCCTCCTCTTCCTGCAGCACATCGCTCCCTGCATGATTCTCCCTATCCTGCATTACATCACTCCCCTGCATAATCCTCCTCTCCCTGCAGCACACCACTCCCCTGGCTAATCTTCCCCCTCCTGCAGCACATCGCTCCCCTGATCCCCTCTTACGTGACATCTTTTCTATCAGTTACATTTGTGAAGTAACTGCTGTCTCCTGTGAGCAGTGGAGAGCGAAGCTGAGAGCCAGGAGGCTCTGCCCCTCTGCCCCTTCTTGCCACATCATCATCCATCTACATCAGGGCTGTCAAACTCAAATATATAGAGGGCCAAAAGGAAGAGTTTAACTCAGAAAAATAAGTCAACACTTTATCAGATGTTTCTGTGAAAACTTGAGTACAACAAATAAGATTTTGTTATTTTCCCTCAGTTATAAAAAAAATAGTTATGAGAAAAGTGTGACAAAAAGGAGTCATAAAATGCACCAAAATGAAATATCACAATTTATGGCTCAAATTGAGGTGAAGCAAGGAAGAGGTTGAGCTTAGCTAATGAGATGCATCAAACATACAGGTGCTTCTCACAAAATTAGAATATCATCAAAAAGTTAATTTATTTCAGTTCTTCAATCCAAAAAGTGAAACTCATATATTATACAGAGTCATTACAGAGTGATCTATTTCAAGTGTTTATTTCTGTTAATGTTGATAATGATGGCTTACAGCCAATGAAAACACAAAGTCATTATCTCAGTAAATTAGAATAATTAACAAAAATCACCTGCAAAGGCTTCTTACGCATTTAAAAAGGTCCCTTTGTCTGTTTCAGTAGGCTCCACAATCATGGGGAAGACTGCTGACTTGACAGATGTCCAGAAGGCAGTCATTGACACACTCCACAAGGAGTGTAAACCACAAAAGGTCATTGCTAAAGAAGCTGGCTGTTAACAGAGTGCTGTATCCAAGCATATTTATGGAAAGTTGAGTGGAAAGAAAAAGTGTGGTAGGAAGAGGTGCACAAGCAACCGGGATAACCGCAGCCTTGAAAAGATTGTTAAGGAAAGGACATTCAAACATTTGGGGAAGATTCACAAGGAGTGGACTGCTGCTGGAGTCATTGCTTCAAGAGCCACCACACACAGACGTATCCAGGACATGGGCTACAAGTGTCACATTCCTTGTGTCGAGCCACTCATGACCAATAGACAACGCCAGAAGCATCTTACCTGGGCCAAGGAGAAAAACACCTGGACTGTTGCTCAGTGGTCCAAGGTGTTGTTTTCCGATGAAAGTAAATTTTGCATTTAATTTGGAAATCAATGTCCCAGAGTCTGGAGGAAGAGTGGAGAGGCCACAATCCAAGCTGCTTGAGGTCTCGTGTGAAGTTTCCACAATCGGTGATGGTTTGGGGAGCCATGTCATCTGCTGGTGTAGGTCCACTGTGTTTTATCAAGACCAAAGTCAGCGCAGCCGTCTACCAGGACATTGTAGAGCACTTCATGCTTCCCTCTGCCGACAAGCTTTATGGAGATGGAAATGTCATTTTCCAGCAGGACTTGGCACCTGTCCACACGGCCAAAAGTACCAATACCTGGTTTACACAACAGTATCACTGTGCTTGATTGGCAGCAAACTCACCTGACCTTAACCCCATAGAGAATCTATTATAGAGAATCTATGGGGTATTGTCAAGAGAAAGATGAGAGACACCAGACCCAACAATGCAGACGAGCTGAAGGCTTCTATCAAAGCCACCTGGGCTTCCATAACCCCTCAGCAGTGTCACAGGCTGATCGCCTCCATGCCACATTGCCGCATTGATGCAGTAATTGATGCAAAAGGAGCCTGGCTAAGTATTGAGGGCATTTACTGAACATACATTTCAGTAGGACAACATTTCAGATTTTAAAAACATTTTTCAAGCTGGTGTTATAAAGTATTCTAATTTACTGAGATAATAGCATTAACAGAAATAAACACTTGAAATAGATCACTCTGTCTGTAATGACTCTATATAATATGAGTTTTACTATTTGTATTGAAGAACTGAAATAAATTAACTTTTTGATGATATTCTAATTTTGTGAGAAGCACCTGTAGTATGCTATATGCCCAATTTTAACAAATGTACTGCAATTTTTCCTGAATGTGTTCAGAAATGTACAGATGTGTAAGCAGACAAATGCAGAGACTTAGGCTATGTGCCCACGATGCACAAAAGCTCCGGATTTTTCCTGAGCGTTTCTGCATCTCCCTGGCAGAAAAAACGCATGCGGATTGTACATGCGGATTGTACATGCGGATTGTACATGCGGATTGTATATGCGGATTGTACATGCGGATTGTACATGCGGATTGTACATGCAGATTGTACATGCGGATTGTATATGCGGATTGTACATGCGGATTGTACATGCGGATTGTACATGCAGATTGTACATGCGGATTGTACACGCGGATTGTACATGCGGATTGTACATGCGGATTGTATATGCGGATTGTACATGCGGATTGTACATGCAGATTGTACATGCGGATTGTACATGCGGATTGTATATGCGGATTGTATATGCGGATTGTACATGCGGATTGTACATGCGGATTGTACATGCGTTTTTCCTGCCAGGGACATGCAGAAGTGAAGCGTTCTTCACATGCATTTCCACATGCGGGTTGTCAAGCGCTTTACAAGCGATTTTAGCATCACTTGGAAAGTGCTTGTCAATTTGGTCACACTATAGAAATCCATGAAAACGGCATGGATTTATATAGTGTGACCCCAAAGACTGGTTAAAAATAAAAAAATCTACTGTATAATTGTCTTTTCCCATCTGTCTGTCTGTCTGTTTGTCCGTCTGTCCTGGAAATCCCGCGTCGCTCATTGGTCCGGCAGCGGCCAATCAGCGCCGTGGGATTTCTGAAAAAAGATGGCGGCCGTTAGCGGCTCATCTGCGGGACGGAGCTCAGCGGCGATGCAGCCGGGAGATGAGCGCCGCGAGGCGCTCATCTCCCGGCCGGTACCAGCAGAAGGACATCGACCGCCGGACCCATCTGCGGGACGGAGATACAGCCGGGAGCCAAAATAGTGTAGCCAAGATCGGTGATTGGTCGCGGCCGATATTTAAATTTGGCGCCCAAATCGGTGATTGGTCGCGGGCAGCGTCCGCGACCAATCAGTACAGTAGTGTTTAACTTTTGCGGCAAGATCAGTGATTGGTCGCGGGCCAAGACCGCGACCAATCACCGATTTGTGCGGCACATTTAAATAGCGGCCGCGACCAATTGGATGTCAGCGCCGCTCCCCGGTCCTCCCTTCACCCCCTAGCCGCATGGATGTCAGCGCCGCTCCCCGGTCCTCCCTTCACACCCTAGCCGCTGATGTCCCCACAGTATCTGCATGGTGTTACAAAGGTCCGGACATTTGTGTTAAAAATCGCTGATTGGTCGCCGACGCTATTTAAATGTGGCGCCAAAATCGGTGATTGGTCGCGCCCAGCGTCGGCGACCAATCAGCGATTTTTAACACAATTGTCCGGACCTTTGTAACACCATGCGGATACTGTGGGGACATCAGCGGCTAGGGTGTGAAGGGAGGACCGGGGAGCGGCGCTGACATCCAATTGGTCGCAGCCGCTATTTAAATGTGCCGCACAAATCGGTGATTGGTCGCGGTCTTGGCCCGCGACCAATCACTGATCTTGCCGCAAAAGTTAAACACTACTGTGCTGATTGGTCGCGGACGCTGCCCGCGACCAATCACCGATTTGGGCGCCAAATTTAAATATCGGCCGCGACCAATCACCGATCTTGGCTCCACATTTAAACACCGCTGTACTGATTGGTCGCGGACGCTATTTAAATGTGGCGCCAAAATCGGTGATTGATCGCGCCAAGCGTCGGCGACCAATCAGCACAGCGGTGTTTAAATGTGGAGCCAAGATCGGTGATTGGTCGCGGCCGATATTTAAATTTGGCGCCCAAATCGGTGATTGGTCGCGGGCAGCGCCCGCGACCAATCACCGATTTTTAACACAAATGTCCGGACCTTTGTAACACCATGCGGATACTGTGGGGACATCAGCGGCTAGGGTGTCAAGGGAGGACCGGGGAGCGGCGCTGCGGGTCCGGATACTTCAGCTGCGAGCAGTCGCTCATCTCCCGGCTTCTCGCAGCGGAAGTAGCCGCACAGGCAGCGGCGCTCCCCGGTCCTCACTAATACGATTCCGCTCCCCGGTCCTCACCAATACGATTCGCTGATTGGTCTCGCTCTCCACACGCGACCAATCAGTGATCTTGGCGCTAAAGTTAAACACCGCTCTGCTGATTGGTCGCGGCCGCTGCCCGTGACCAATCACCGATTTGGGCGCCACATTTAAATAGCGGCCGCGACCAATCACCGATCTTGCCGCCACATTTAAACACTGCTGTGCTGATTGGTCGCGGACGCCAGACGAGACCAATCAGCGATTTTGGCGCCAAATTTAAACCCGCTCCGCTAGTTGGTCGCGGATGCCGGCCGCGACTAATCAGCATTACTGGCGCCAAATTTAAACACCGCTCTGCTGATTGATCGCGGTCGCTGGCCGGGATCAATCAGCAGTATTGGCGCCAAATTTAAACACCGCTCTGCTGATTAGTCGCGGTCGCCGTCCGCGACCAATCAGCAATATTGGCGCAAAATTTAAACACCGCTCTGCTGATTGGTCGCGGTCGCCGTCCGCGACCAATCAGCAGTATTGGCGCCAAATTTAAACCCCGCTATGCTGATTGGTCGCGGTTGCCGGCCACGACCAATCAGCAGTATTGGCGCCAAATTTAAACACCGCTCTGCTGATTGGTCGCGGTGGCCAGCCGCGACCAATCAGCGATTTTGGCGCCAAATTTAAACACCGCTCTGCTGATTGGTCGCGGGCGGCGATTGCGACCAATCAGCATTATTGGCGCCAAATTTAAACCCCGCTCTGCTGATTGGTCGAGACAGCCGGCCGCCACCAATCAGCAATTTTGGCGCCAAACTTAAACCCCGCTCTGCTGATTGGTCGCGGTTGCCGGCCGCGACTAATCAGTATTGTTGGCGCCAAATTGCCGGCCGCGACTAATCAGCATTATTGCCGCCAAATTTAAACACCGCTCTGCTGAATGGTCGTGGCCGTGACCAGTCACCACTATTGGCGCCAAATTTAAACACCGCTTTGCTGATTGGTCGCGACCGGCGGCTGCAACCAATCAGCATTATTGGCGCAAAATTTAAACCCCGCTCTGCTGATTGGTCACGTTCGCTGGCCGCGACCAATCAGCATTATTGGCGCAAAATTTAAACCCCGCCCTGCTGATTAGTCGCGACTGCCGGCCGTGACCAATCAGCGATATAGCCGCCAAATTTCAACACCGCTTTGCTGATTGGTCGCGGTTGTTGGCCGCGACCAATCAGCGATTTTGGCGCCAAATTTAAACACCGCTCTGCTGATTGCGCCCGGTCTGCCGCATACATATTCTAGAATACCCGATGCGTTAGAATCAGGCCACCATCTATAAATCTCTACTTAACTTCCGATGGCCCCCGCAGTCTTGCTTCGCTCCGTCCTGGCTTCCGGCAGATCGCGGTACACTGAAGGACCTGCTGTCACATGACTATGACGTCAGCGCAGGTCCTTCAGTCCATCGCGAGCTGCCGGCATGGGAGGACGAGCGCAGCGGGGGCTGTCAGAAGGTAAATATAACATTTATTTTATATTTTATTCTTTTTTTTGAAAGGTTCTATGGTACCCGGGTCCGGAGGAGAGTCTCCCATCCTCCACACGCGGGTACCATCCGCACATTGAACGCATGTATTCCGCATGTGCTTATCTAGTGAAGCGGAATCCATTTGTTCCAATGCAAGTCAATGGCGGCGAAAAAGCAGCGCTTACGCGAAATAATTGGTAGTGCTGCGTTTTTTTCCGCAATGATAATCCGCAGTGGAAATTTCCGCAGCATGTGCACAGCACATGCGGACTATCATTGGGGAACATGGCAGACCTTCTAACATGCGTTTTTAAGCGTTTCTGCAGCGTTTTTGCCATGCCGAAACGCTTAAAAAACGCATTGTGGGCACACAGCCTTAGGCCATGTGCCCACGTAGCGTTTTTGTAGCATTTTTGCGGCATTTTTACGGCCGCGAAAACGTTTGTAGAACAGTCTGCCATGCAAAGCCATGTGAATTCGGATGTGCTGTGCACATGATGCGCTAATTTGCGCGCCGAATTCGCATTACTTTGCAAAATGCAGCATGACCATTTCTACTGCGATTACGCTGAAGCTTATTCGCGATGCGTGTGGTATCTGGGAGGAAGACGAGACTACAACTCCTCTTCATCCCGGCTACCACGCGGTGAAAAAAAGAAATAAAAAAGTTAAAAACAAACAAAACCTGTATATTCACCTCTCCGGCGGCCCCCGGTCTGCTCTCCGGTCTCCTCCGGTCTGCTGTCTGTACTGTCAGGACCTGCGGTGACGTCATTTAGTCAGGTGATGGTCGCATGACCGCTGACGTCGGCATCAGGTGATGGTCGCGTGACCATCAGCTGACTAAATGACGTCACCGCAGGTCCTGACCGTACACTGCGGGACGCTGAAGAGAGAAGACGCGGCCGGGAGCAGACCGGAGGAGACCGGAGAGCAGACCGGGGGCCGCCGGAGAGGTGAATATACCGTTGTTTTTTTTTATTTATTAACGTTTTCTTTTTTTTACTATAGATGCTGCATTTAAAGCATCTAAGTTGTTCACACATTATAGATCCATGTCGGTTGCATGGATTTATATTGTGTGATCAACTTGTCAAGCACTTTTCCAAGTGATGCTCAAAATTGCTTGGAAAAGTGCTTGAAAAAACGCATGTGAAAACGATTCTCTCTGGCAGAAAAAACGCATGTAAATCTGCATCAAATCTGCTAGGTGTGCACACAGCCTTATAGCTGGTTTTGCTCTGAGCTGAGATGTCCGGGCTGAATAATGCTCTGGGAGCAGAACCCATCAGCAGAATCTGTCTGTTTCCTGCCTTGTAGCAGTGGATCCCGGCTATTTAGCTCACAGAGCATTGTCTACACAAGATACAATTGTATCCAATTTTCAGCTGGGAACAGGACTATGGACAAGTTTTGCAGCAACTGCATTTGTGATAGGAAATGTTGATCAATCTAGATTTTCTTCAGTGTTCTTATTCATTGCAGAAAATCTTAAAAAAGCCGAGGAATGTGGGCAACATGGTGGGTCAATGATTAACGCTGTAGGGCTGGGTTCATATAATAGCAAGGACAACATCTGCAAGGAGTTTGTATGTTCTCCCCGTGTTTGTGTGGGTTTCCTCCGGGTTCTCCGGTTTCCTCCCACACTCCAAAGACATACTGATAGGGAATTCATATTGTGAGCCCCAATGGGGACAGTGATGATAATGTCTGTAAGGTGCTACAAAATCTAACGGCGCTATATAAGAGAGTAAAATAAATATATAACTAAATAAAATGAATGTATTAAAAGGCTAAGATTGCAAAGAGCTTGTAAAAACAAGAAACTTTGCAATTTCCTTCTTATTCAAAATCTTCTCTGTTCTCAAGAAGGAAAAGATTTTTAATTCTGCAGTGTACAGCTCATTGCTATGGTTACTGACCACCTGAGAAGTGGCCGGTCTCCTTGGCAAGAAGCGCTCACTTGCAGACTGGTGGACTTCAGTGCCCCTGTGCCTGTCCCATTCTGCAGAGGCAAAGCCGCCTCTGCCCGCAGAATGCAAGAGGGCACAATTCAGACAAGCGGCTCAGCCAAGCCACCGGCCAGAACTGTAAATCTTCAGCTTCTGATGAGAGGAACACAAGACCACCCCTTTAATAAAGGAGTAGAGCAGAACTCATACAGTGATTAGTGGGGGTCTGACACCTGAAATCCCCAGACATCAGCTACTTCTGCAAGATGATGTACACAGTGTTAAGAGCTGGAATAGCACAGCTCCGCACACTGTGCAATGGCTGGTTTCAGGTACTACAGCTCAGATCACAATCATTTCAATAGGAGCTGCAGTACCAAGATCGGCCACTACACAGTGTACAGCGCTGTGCTGTTTGGTCTCTACGCTGAGTATTTCCAGCTGCTGTCTTATTGGTGAGGGGGCCGTGTGTTGGAACCTCACTGATCTGATATTGATGACCAGGGTCGGACTGCGGTGTCTGGGGCCCACAGGGGAAATTAACTCTAGGGGCCCACCTACAGCAAGATGCAAATATCTGTTATCCGCTCTCGCTGTTATAGTGGAGCATTGACTGGCGGCTCCTGCACATCTACTGGGCGACACTCTAACTGGGATGGACATGTTTGCATTAAAGGGCTTCTTTGGTTAAAACAAGTGTTGAGCGAGTATGTTCTGTTAACCCTTTCGGCGAGTATGCTCGGGCCGAGCTCCGAGTATTTACAGCTGCTCGGTGATATGGTTGAATCGCTCCCGTGTGCATGATTTGCGACTGTTTGACGGTTTTAATACATGTGAGGAATGTGTAAGAAATAGACATTCCTCACATGTATTAACCCCTTAAGCCGCGGAACATTTTCCGTTTTTGCATTTTCGCTTTTTGCTCCACTTGTTCCCAGAGCCATAGCGTTTTTATTTTTTGGTCAATATGGCCATGTTAGGGCTTATTTTTTGCGGGACGAGTTGTACTTTTCAACGCCATTACTAGTTTTACCATGCCGTGTACGGGAAAACGGGAAAAAAATTCCAAGCGCCGTGAAATTGCAAAAAAAGTGCAATACCACTGAGGTTTTTTTTAATTTTTTTTTACCACGTTCACTGAATGCTAAAACTGACCTGCCATTATTATTCTCCATGTCATTAAGAGCTCGTAGACACCAAACATGTATAGGTTCTTTTTTATTTAAGTGATGAAAAAAAAATCCAAAGTTTGGTAAAAAAAAAAAAAATGGTGCCATTTTCCGAGACCCGTAGCGTCTCCATTTTTCGGGATCTGGGGCAGGGTGAGGGCTTATTTTTTGTGAACCGAGCTGAAGTTTTTATAGATGCTATTTTGGGGTAGATCCGATGTTTTGATCGTCCGTTATTGCATTTTATTGCAATTTTACGGTGACCAAAAAACGTAATTCTGGCGTTTAGAATTTTTTTCTCATTACGCCATTTACCGATCGCATTAATTCTATTTTTATATTGATAGATCAGGCGATTCTGAACGCGTCAATGCCAAATATGTGTATGTGGGGTTTATTTTATGATTTTATTTTGAATGGGGCGAAAGGGGGGTGATTTAAACTTTTAAATTTTTTTATTTTTTTTCATATTTTTTAAAACTTTTTTTTTCACTTTTTGCTTGCTTCTGTACTCTACATAGGAGACTTGAAGCAGCAACTGTCCGATCACCTCTGCTACATACAGGGAACCAGCAGATCCCCTGTATGCAGCAGAAATGGTCCTGTCCTATGAGCACCGACCACTAGATGGCGCTCATAGCAATTCCACCCGCGCCTGTTGCGGGCACATGTCAGCTGTAAGAATCAGCTGACATGTGCTTGGTTCAGTGCGGGCTCAGCGCCGGAGCCCTCACTGAACCGGAGGATAACGACATGCGCGTACTAATACGTGACATGTCGTTAAGGGGTTAAAGCTGTCAAACAGTTGCAAATCATGCACACGGGAGCGATTCAACCATATCACCAAGCAGCTGTAAATACTCGGAGCTCGGGCCGAGCATACTCGGACAGAACATACTCGCTCAACACTAGTTAAAACAAGTTATCACCGATCCATGGGCTCTACAGGATAGGTGATCACTTATTGAGCATTTGTGTCCGAACATTGGAAAACGCACCTATCGGAAGAATGGGGAAGTTTTATCCCTGACAGAACACTTATCCCTATTTTAAAATGCTGCAGCAGGTGGGACGTCTGACCGCAGCTCTATTCATTCTCTTAGAGACTTGCAAAAAAGAGCAGCGCTCACAGCCACTGAGAGAATGAATGGATCAGTGGTCGCATCTCACATGCCGCTCCAGTCTAATGGGGAGAAAAGCTCCACATTCTGCCGGTGTGTGCAAGCAGTCAGACCCCCACCAATCAATATTATCACTGATCCTGTGGAGAGGTGATTACTTGTTTTCACCGGAGAACCCCTGTAAGTGCATCTCTGCCGCTCTGCTCCAAGTATTTAATCGCTAAGGCCACGGCCCTACTATCAGTATTCGGTCAGTATCCAGTCAGTATTTTTTCTCAGGAGTGGGAGCCAAAACAGGTGATGAACAATCAGAGAAAAGGTATAATAGAAACAAGTCACCAATTCTGCATTAATCAACCATTCCTGGTTTCGGCACCCACTCCTGAGAAAAATACTGACCAAATACTGATGGTGGGGCTGTGGCCTAATGGAAAAAAATCTTTTCCTAGTTAAGATCAGCGAGAACAAAATGACCGCCATACACAGCACAGTCCACTATATCAACACCAATAATACCACATACAAAAGGGACAAATATCGCCACACCTTGACTAGATCACATATTACCACTACATAGTGACTGAATAATACCACATACAAGGAACAAATATGGCCAAACTATGACCAGACCATATATTACCACCCCAAGGTGACCAAATACTACAGTACTGATCATGAATACAAAACCACAAAACTAACAACACTGTTATTACCACCAGCGACATTATACACAGGAGCTCTGTATATAGTGCCAGTGTACAGGTAACATAGTGATCACCAGTGACATTATAGACAGGAGCTCTGTATATAGTGTATAGGTAATACAGTGATCACCAGTGACATACACAGGAGCTCTGTATATACTATATACACACGTGGTCAAAATTGTTGGTACCCCTCGTTTAATGAAAGAAAAACCCACAATGGTCACAGAAAAAACTTGAATCTGACAAAAGTAATAATAAATTAAAAATCGATGAAAATGAACAAATGAAAGACAGACATTGCTTTTCAACCCTGCTTCCACAGAATTTAAAAAAAATTAAACTCTTGAAATAGGTCTGGACAGAAATGATGGTACCCCTGAAAATAATGTGACAAAAGGGACATGTTAAATCAAGTTGTGTCCACTAATTAGCATCACAGGTGTCTACAATCTTGTAATCAGTCAGTGGGCCTGTATATAGGGCTACAGATACTCACTGTGCTGTTTGGTGACATGGTGTGTACCACACTCAACATGGACCAAAGGAAGCAAAGGAAAGAGTTGTCTCAGGAGATTAGAAAGAAAATTATAGACAAGCATGTTAAAGGTAAAGGTTATAAGACCATCTCCAAGCAGCTTGATGTTCCTGTAACTACAGTTGCACATATTATTCAGAAATTTAAGATCCATGGGACTGTAGCCAACCTCCCTGGACGTGGCCGCAGGAGGAAAAGTGATAACAAATCAAAGAGACAAATAATATGAATGGTAACAAAAGAGCCCAGGAAAACTTCTAAAGAGATTAAAGGTGAACTTCAAGCTCAAGGAACATCAGTGTCAGATCGCACCATCCGTCGTTGTTTGATCTAAAGTGGACTTCATGGGAGACGACCAAGGAGTACACCATTGTTGAAAAAAAATCATAAAAAAGCCAGACTGGAATTTGCCAAACTACATGTTCACAAGTCACAAAGCTTTTAGGAGAATGCCCTATGGACAGATGAGACAAAAATGGAAGTTTTTGGCAAGGCACATCAGATCTATGTTCACAGATGGAAAAATGAAGCATATCAAGATAAGAACACTGTCCCTACTGTGAAACATGGAGGAGTCTCTTTTATGTTTTGGGGCTGGTCTGCCGCATCTGGCACAGGGTGTCTTGAATCTGTGCAGGGTACAATGAAATCTCAAGACTATCAAGGGATTCTAGAGAGAAATGTGCTGCTCAGTGTCAGAAAGCGTGGTCTCAGTCGCAGGTCATGGGTCTTGCAACAGTATTATGACCCAAAACACACAGCTAAAAACACCCAACAATGGCTAAGAGGAAAACATTGGACTATTCTGAAGTGGCTTCTATGAGCCCTGACCTAAATCCTATTGAGCATCTTTGGAAAGAGCTGAAACATGACGTCTGGAAAAGGCAACCTTCAACCATGAGACAACTGGAGCAGTTTGCTCATGAGGAGTGGCCAAAATACCTGTGGAGAGGTGCAGAAGTCTCATTGACAGTTACAGGAGTCGTTTGATTGCAGTGATTGCGTCAAAAAGTTGTTCAGCAAAATATAAAGTTAAGAAGAACCATCATTTCTGTCCAGGCCTGTTTCATCAGTTTATTTATTTTTTTTTATTCTGTGGAAGCAGAAAAGCAATGTCTGACTTTCATTTGTTCATTTTCATAGATTTTTAATTTATTATTACTTTTGTCAGATTCAAGTTATTTCTGTGACCATTGTGGGTTTTTCTTTCATTAAACGAGGGGTACCAACAGTTTTGACCACGTGTGTAGTGTAAGTGTACATGTGTGTCACCCTGGCCTGGATGCCACAAGTGTAATTAAAGCTGTGTCTGAGAGCAGGGGGGAGGTTCTCTAGTCAGGGGAACATTAGCATGCAATGCCTCCTGTCTCAGGCCAGTAGGGGGAGCAGGCTGCCCCTATAAAAGCTGGTGCTGAGGGCAGGGTTAGAGAGAACCCAGATGACCTGTCTCAGGACTGAGACGTGTCTCAGCAGAGCAGGGACAGACAGTTGCACTGCACCTAAGAGGAAGTGTGGCAGGAGGAGAGCCACAAGCCAGAGACAAGAGGCGAAGAGAGCCTGTCTTGGCAGATAACAGACTTAATCTACCAGAGTTTGGTGTCTGAGGCTGGAAGGATTCCACATCCCCCAGCAGAGAACCAGTCCGCAAGGGACTGTATATTCCTTGGCCTAA